>NC_045428.1:469785153-470995778 GCF_902635505.1 Sarcophilus harrisii
TTAATCAGGATGGCTAGCCCCTGCTTTTTGACTTCACCTGAAACATATGATTTTGCCCAACCTTTTACCTTTATTCTGCATGTTTTCCCTGCTTCAGGTTGTTTCCTTAAACAACTTTGTGGATTCTGGCTTTTAATTCCGCAACCCTTCCTTTTGGATTTCTACATTTATGGTTAAATACCAATTCTGTATTACTTGCCATCTTGAAATCCCTGTTTATGCTTTTCCCCTTATCCCCTTTCCCTTCCCAGTTTAAACTTAAGCACCACCTTTCTCACAGCCCTTTTTAGTATCCCTCCTCCCCACCTTGGGTTCCTCCCATCTTACCCTTTTCCCACAGTTTCAGTTTCCCTTTGCTTGATTTTCCTTCCCTTTTCACTTTTCCCTTCTCATTTTCAATGAGATGGGAAGTTTCAAAAATTGAATATGTCTAAAATTTTTTCTCTTAAAGCCAATTCATGGCATAAAAAATACCCACATATTTCCCCTCCATTCTTTCTCCAGATATAATAGGTTTCCTTTTGCCTCTTCCGAGATGTGAACCCCACTTTCCCCCTTTTTCTGGTACAATGCCTTTCCACCTCTAATTTCTAGAAAAGGTATACATGTATTTTATCATCTTTCCAAAATATAGTTCCTAAGTTTTTTTTTTTTTTTTTTTTTGTTTAATCTTTTTAGGTTTCTCTTGAGTTCTATATTTGTAGATCAAACTTCTTGTTAAGTTCTGTTTTTTTCATCAAAAATAGGTGAAATTCACTTATTCCGTTGAATGACCATCTTCTTCCCTGGATAAAGATTCTCATTCTGGCTGGGAAAGTTGTTTTTGGTTGCATACCGAGTTCCTTAGCGTTTTGGAATATCATGTTCCAAGCCCTTCGATCTTTTAATGTGGATGCTGCTAGATCCTGGGTGATCCTTATTGTGGCTCCTCTATATTTGAATTGGGTTTTTCCTAGCCGCTTGGAGTATTTTTCCCTTCGTTTGAGAGTTCTGGCATTTGGCCACTATATTTCTTGATGTTTTCATTTTAGGATCCCTTTCAGTAGGTGACTGATGGATCCTTTCAATATCTATTTTCCCTCTTTTCGCTTCTGGGCGTTCTCTTTTGATAATTTCCTGGAAAATAGTGTTCCTTTTTTTCATCATATTTTTCGGGAATCCAAAAATTCTCAATTGTCTCTCCTAGATCTATTTTCCAGGGCTGTTGTTTTCCCAAGAAAGTATTTCAATTTTCTCCATTTTTGATTTTTTTTTTGCTTGACTGTTTTCTTGTCTCCTCATGTCCCTGACATTGCTCGAATCTGATTTTTAATGAAGTATTTTCTTCATTCACTTTTTTTATATCTTTTTCTAATTGTCCAATTTGTTCTATGTAATGTTTTTCTATTTCACCAATTTTATTTTTTAGTGAGCTGTTTTCTGTTTCCAGTTCACTAACCCTATTTTTCAAGGATTTGATTTCTTTATCCACTCTGTCTTTAAATGAGTGAGATGACTTCTCCAGACTCTCTTGCCAAGCCTTTCTCTCCTTTTTCCAATTTTTTCTTCTAGCTCTCGGGAAGCCTTTTTAATTTCTTCTGTGAGATTCATCTGTGCTGAGGAACAGATGATCTCCTCCTTTAAAGGGATTCACCTGGAACAGTCTGTTTTAGTCTCCTCAGGGTTTAGATCTCTCTTGTCTTATAAAAGCTGTCAATCGTTAAGGTCCAAAAATTTTTTGCTCATTTTGTCAGAAAAGAATCAGAAAAACCAGGAAAAAAAATGGAATCTGCTTTTCTTGGGGGAGGGGCTGCGTGGTGTTACCAAGCTTCCTCTACAGACTATGGGGTCAGCAGCAAGGCACTAGAAGGACTTGTGTCCGGGCCAGTTCGGGTGTGTAGCACTGTGGTGGAGGGGTGGCCAGGTCCCGAGAAGCTCCAGCTTTTGGGGTTGTATTCTTCACCCTGTGCGCTTTTTGCTGGGCCGTCTTGCTGCCAGGGCAAAGATCCAAGCCTGTAGCAAAGCTCTCCCCACAGAGACGGCTGAGATCACACCCCAACCCCTTCTGGTCTGCTTGGCTGTGAGCTCCTGTCCTCAGCCTTAGCCCAATCTAAAACAGTCTCTGCCCTCAAGCAAAAACAGATCTTTCCTGGCGAATCTCAAGGCTGTCTTTTCTTGGGTAGCTATTTGTGGGATTTTTTTCAGTCAGGCATTAATTCAGAGGCTTGTAATGAGATAGATTCTGAGAGAAAATGCCCGGACTTCCCAAAGCTTTGGCCTCCTCCCACCATCTTGGCCGGAAGGCCAATTTTGCTTATTTGTAAAAAAACCTGGGGACAATTTTCTGAGCTATCCCCCATTTCCCAACATCCTTCTTCCCTCAGAACCTTTTTTTTCTTTACAACTTTTGACTAATTTTTTGGAGACATTTTCCACTACAGGTTTGTATTGTCCTGCTCCCACATCAGGTATCTCCTATTTGTTTGTTATTCTAGTTCGTCTTCATGGATCTGATAAAGTATTCCTCTCAGCATGAATGTTATCCTCAAAGGCTTTTTTATTTTCACTTCAGTCCATCTATCTTACTTTGTAATTTTGTTTTATTTATTTTGTTTTCTTTTTTTTGATCAGACAATTGGGGTTAAGTGACTTGCTCAGGATCACCAACTAGTAAGTATTAATGTCTCAGGGGTTTGAACTGGTCTCCTGACCAAGCCCCACCATGTCACAGCCCCTTGCTTTGTAATCTTGTAATCATGTGGCTCCCATGGTTTAATGAAACCTCATCCTGTAAAGAATCCCTTTTCAAACATTCTCATTTTATCCTCACCTCTTAACCCTTATCCTCTCCTTTTAGTCAATCATTAGGCAGTTCCTTCATCACCTCAACCTGAGTTGATTGAAAGGGTTTCCCTTTCCTAATATCTCTATCCAGTCCACTCAACTGCCATACTGTTCTTTTAAAAACACACGTCTGACCAAGTTAGATGTAATCATTAAAATCTGGAACCTCTTCTGATAAAGGCCTCATTTTCCAAAATATAAAAATTGACTCTAATTTATAAAAAAATCAAGCCATTCTCCAATTGATAAATGGAAAAAGATATGAACAGACAATTTTCAGATGATGAATTGAAAGATTACCCTCATTGAAAGTGTTCCAAATTACTTTGATCAGAGAAATGAAATTAAGACAACTCTGAATCTTACACACCTGTCAGATTGGCTAAGATGACAGGAAAAAATGATGAATGGTGGAGGGGATGCGGGAAAACTGGGACACTGATGCATTGTTGGTGGAGTTGTGAAGGAATCCAACCATTCTGGAGAGCGATCTGGAATTATGCCCAAAAAGGTATCAAACTGTGCATATCCTTTGATCCAGAAGTCTGAGTTTATACCCCAAAGAGATACTAAAGATGGGAAAGGGACCTGTATGTGCCAAAATGTTTGTGGCAGCCCTGTTGTAATGGCTAGAAACTGGAAACTGAGTGGATGCCCATCAGTTGGAGAATGATTGGGTAGATTGTGATATATGAATGTTATGGAATATTATTGTTCTGTAAGAAATGGCCAGCAGGATGAATACAGAGAGGCTTGGAGATACTTACATGAACTGATGGTAAGTGAAATGAGCAGAACCAGGAGATCATTATATACTTCAACAACGATACTGTATGAGGATGTATTCTGATGTCAGTGGATTTCTTTGACAAAGAGACCTAATTCAGTTTCAATTGATCAATGATGGACAGAAGCAGCTACACCCAAAGAAAGAACACTGGAAATGAATGTAAACTGTTTGCATTTTTGTTTTTCTTCCTGGGTTATTTCTACCTTCTGAATCCAATTCTCCCTGTGCAACAAGAGAACTGTTGGGTTCTGCAGACATATATTGTATCTAGGATATACTACGACATATTTAACATATATAGGACTGCTTGCCATCTAGGGGAGAGAGTGGAGGGAGAGAGGGGAAAAATCAGAACAGAAGTGAGTGCATGGGATAATGTTGTAAAAACATCTGTCAATAAAAAGTTATTGTAATAAAATCTGGAACTTCCTTAATAAAGTATATAATAGTGTTTGTGATTTTGATAAGCCCTCATCCCTTGCCCCTTTCTAGACTTTCTCTTTAAATACTGCTTACTGCCTTTCAAGTCCAAAGACCCAAGGGCTTTTTGTTCTTCCTCAAACACCAGCCTTCTTCTCGATTAAAAAAAAACAGATGTGGCTTGCAAAAAATGATGTATGCTTTCCTTTAACTGATCATAATCTTGCTGTGCTTTGAAAACATATATATGTTCTTTGGGTCAGTGAAAAAAACCAGAGGTATTCACTGATAATTCACTGACATACTGTTGCCTCTTGTTTCCTTGGGTCATCCTCTCATATGATGAGATCTATTTTGCTGATCAGAATTAGATCCCAGCAGCTTGGAACAAGTGGCCCCCTATGTGCGGATCACAGAGCACACTTTTATTTTCATTGTTTTATTTTGTTTGTGTTTTCTTTTGTAACATGGGTAATATGGAAATAAGCTTTTCATGACTTCAAGTGTATAATTGATATCAAATTGCTTGCCTTCTTAAGGAAGAGATGGGTAGAGGGAGGGAGAGAACTTGGAATGCAAAATATAAAAAAAGTTAACTTTTTAACATATGATTGAAATATACTAATGAAATAAAAATTTTTAAAAATCACCTTCACAACACCTTTCATATGTAACCATTTTTTTTTCTGCTGTCTTTAATACCATTATGTCATAGGCCCTAGATCAATGGTTCTCAAAGTATGGTCTAGAGAATCCAGGGGATCTCTGAAACCCTTTTAGAGGATCTACAAATTCAAAAATAGTTTTTGTTTCCAATATGGTAAATATCTATAAATATAACCCAGATAAACAAAAACACTTTGGAGAGATCCTCAATAATTTTTAATAGGATAAAGATACTGAAAACAAAAGTTTGAGAACCACTGCCCTAGATTATTACAATAGTTGGCTTCCCTCCCTCAAAACATTCTCCATTCTAATTCATCATCCCTTAAACCATCTTTCTAAAGCAAAGGCTTTTTATCACCTCTAGGATCATCTATTTAGCATTCAGAATTCTTAATCACCTGTCTCCTCCCTGCCCTCAATTTTTTTTTTAAGTTTTTCTTTTACATTTTATTACCCCCCCCCAAAAAAAAACTAGGCAATCCAGTAATATTCCCTTCTTTATTGTTCCTTGAAAAGAATACATCTCTCGGCCTTTTCACAGGCTCTCCTTTATCTTTATCTCTGCCTCCTAACTTCCCTAGTTTATTTCAAATCCCAGCTAAAGTCTTACCTTCTACATGAAGCTTTTCCCTGTCCCCTTTAATTCCAGTGCCTTTTCTCTGTTTATTATTTCCAAATTATTTTGCCTACATCTTCTTTGTAGATAGTTGTATGAATGTTGTCTTCTTCATTAGACTGTGAGCTCCTTTTAAAAACCATTCAGATTTGTGCATTAAGTATTTTCAATTAAAATAACTTTTGCCCCCAAAAGTGCCAAATAAAAAATTAAATTAATATGATAATTTTTACAATATAAAATGTATTCCAACTGTTATTAAAGCTCTAAATATAAATTTATAAAACAAAATATTTTAAGTGGATCATTCTGTAAAAATTAAATGAAGTAACCCATACTTTTGAGAGTGCCTTTGACAGTAAGGAGATCAAACCAATCAAAAGAACTTCATTCAGGGAATTCACTGGAAGGGAAGCTGAAGCTCAAATATAATGAGAAGCCAGATAAATAATGAGAAGATGGACTCATTGGGAAAGACCCTGATGTTGGGAAAAATTGAGGGCGAAAAGAAAAGGAGATAACAGAGGATGAGATAGCTAGATAGTGTCATAAAAACAATGAACATGAACTTGTTCTTTGACTTTGAGAGATAGGACTATGTTCTATGGCTTGGCATGCTATATGGTCCATGGGGTCATGAAAAGTAAGACAAGATTGAACAACTGAACTGATATATTATTACCTATGGCATTTCATTTTAAATTTATTTTACAAATTTTGCTGAAAATATATATATATATATATATATATATATATATATATATAAACATTTTAATGAAACAAACTGCAACATGAACGTTGTTCAACAAAATGATCATATACAAATAATTTGGATTTTAGACTTTTTTTGTTTGATCAAAAATTTGCAAATTTGGCTTAATACCAGAAGACCACATTTTATGGGGAGCAGAGACTGTTTTGGGCATTTTTTTTGTATCCTCAGAACTTATCAAAGTTTTAAACCTGGCACTTTAAGGGTGGCGAAGAGAAAGAGGGAAAACTGATAACATCAAATTCAACTAGTTGAGAAATGTCCTTTCTACCCTGGTGATCAAAAGAATCACCTGGAGGCACAGAACATTATGAACTTTGTTAAAATCTGTATTTCAAAGGTTTCTAACTTTTTAGAGAAGTCAGGTGGATCATGAATCCTAGATTAAAACCTTTTGAAGCCAATCTCATTATCTCCAAAAAGGCACAACAATAGCTTTGGGGTTATTTCCTTTACACTTAAGTGAGTGAGTGGGAGGGAAAATAGAAGTAGAGACACAAGAGAAACTCATGTCCTAAATTGGCCCAGCTGGATTCAGACAGGTGTGGTCAGGAAGAATTGATTCCCATCCCTACCCTAAAGAAGGTGAAGGAGTGCTCCAAATCTAAAATGGTATCCATAGCAACATCTATTGTTATTAAGCCAAAATCTGCAACTTTTACTTTGAATACAAGTATTTGCAGGCCAATTTTTTTTGAATGACAGACCTCTAAATACTTCAAGACACGTATTAGACTCTCCTTATGTTTTTGTGTTAAACAGCCCCAATTCCGTCAAGTATTCCTACTATTCATGTGCTCTAGTCTTCTAATCATCATGGCCAATCAAGTAATCAGCAATTATTTATTAAGCGCTTATTATGTTTTAGACACTGAACTAAATGCTGGGGATACAAAAACAAATTTTTTTCTCTGCCCTTAAGGAGTTAAGATTCTAAAGGTGGAGACCACACATACATATATAACTATGCACATAATATAGACAAAATAAATACAAGGTATTATTTTGGGAGGGAGTGTATAGGAAGCTGGGGAGATCAGGAAAGACTTCAAGTCAAAAGTGGCACAATCTATTGCTGATTGGAGGGCTGCAGGATGGAGTATAAAACTCATCCCAAATTCTTCCTTTAAAGAAAGCTGGAAAGTTTTGCCAATTCTGTTTTGAATACATCATCATTCCTTCCCCTCCAATTCTTTCCCCCTGCCGATTCCCCCGTATTTTCAGCTTTCTTTTGTGATGTTGTCTTCCTGAATTAGATTGTAAACTCCTTGAATATAGGGATTTTGGATTTTGGATAAAATATTCCTAAAACTTTCTTTCTTCCTCCTTCCCTTCCTTCTTTTCTCCCTTTCTCTCTCTCTCCCCCGCACCCCCATTTCTCCCTTTTTCTCTCTTCCTTCCTTTTTTCTTCTCTTCCTTCCTTCCTCCTATTGTTTTTTAAGGACTGGCCATGGAAAACGTGGAGAAGCTTACTACAAAGATGGTTGGTGGTGTGTGGTTTTTTTTTTCAGCCTGAGCATCTCATGAAGACTGTCTATTAAGGCACAAAGGAACTGCAAAATACATAGGTGAATATTATTCCTACATTTAGGAAAACATGGTTCCTTGAGATAGCACACAAGATTACATTAACCTTTTCTGGTTATCAAATAGTTGAATAGCATTGAATTTGTAGTCCACTAAAACGCTAGATTTGTTTCATATTAATTATTTGGCTACACCTCTCCCATATTATTTTTGAAGCTGATGGTTTTAAACTTAAGTTAATGACTTTACATTTATCTTCTTTGAGGCAAACAACAGTATCTAATATTTAGCTTATTTATATCTATGATATCTATTGATTTCTCTGTCATCTAAGATGTTAGTTATCTCTCTTGACTTTGTGTCATCTAGATTTATTAAGCATATAGCTATATACTTTTATCCAAATTATTACTAAAACTTTTGAACAATGTTGGGCCAAGAGCAGAGCTCTGGGCTACTTTACTAAAGACCTTCATTCAGAAATATATTACTCTACCATTGACTTTGGTAGACTGGTGATTGTTATTCTGTCATCTAGTCCATTATTTTCATTTTATTAACCAGGAAAAGTTTTTCTACAATCCAGGCCTACTATCTTGCCACATGTAGTAAACCAATCAGAAGAGAAAATGAAGGTAGTTTGGCATAACCTCTCCTTTCTGAACCTAGGCTGACCTTTATTGATTAGCATTTCTATTTCAAAATTTTCATAAAACATCCTTTTAATAATATTTTAAAGATTATTTCCCTGGGAGTCAAGGGTATCACTCTATACTGGGTAAAATCTTTCTTATTTAAAAAAAAAATTCAACATCTGTCTATTTCCAATCTAGTCAAGCTTCTTATGTTCTTCCTAATTTTTAAAGTATTGATGCAGTTCAGAAACCACAGATAGCAGTTCTTTAACTTTTTTAGACTGAAGCTCATGAAATCTGAACTTACTGAAAACAGTAAGGATTGTCTTGTCATTTCCTTCTTACATTCTCAGCAATTACCTTGGATTTCAAATCCTCTTTAATCATGCTAGTTTTCTTTTCCAGCCTGAAGATTGTTGCATTAATTTTGACCTATCATTGTAACTTGTTGAGATTTTTGAACATTGAGTCTATCATTTAATATATTAACTATTGCCTCTATTAACTATTTTGGTGTTCAATTTATTCTTGAATTATTAAACAGGACTACTGCTGGTATATAACTCACAGTTTCTCTGTTGACACTGAGTCATTAATCAATACTTCAGCAATAATAATGCTTATATATTTATATGGTAATTCTAAGTTAACATAGCAATTTTATCACATTGTAAGTTATGAAGTAAAAGCATTATAAATTCCCTTTTAAAGATTATGAAACTGTTAAATTCAGAGATTAAATAATTTGTCCATCATAACACAGTCCATAAGTATCAGAATTAAGGTTAAAATCTAGCTTTTTTTTCCCCTGAGGCAATTGGGGTTAAGTGACTTGCCCAGGTCACATAGCTAGGAAGTGTTAAGTATCTGAGATCAGATTTGAATTCAGGTTCTCCTGACTTCAGGGTTGGTGTTGGTTCTATCTACTGCACCATCTAGCTGACCCAAAAAAATCTGTCTTTCTTGATTTAAGTCCAATACAGTAATCTTTCTACTGACTTCAGTGTCTCCCTTTGGACGTGGGTTTTTAGCTATTCACAACACACATCTCTCCCTCCCTCCCTTCCTCTTTCCCACCTCTTCTTTCCCCTCTCCCCTCTACTCCCTCTGAGGGAAGAGCCTTCAGTTCGCTATTTACTGAAAGAAATAATTCATTTAGAATCTCTTTTGAATTTCAATCACTATTAATCAATTTGATAGAATCATATCAAAGTTCTGAATATAAAGTCCCAGAACTATGAGCTGTGGCTTCACTTGTTTAACTATAGCAAGTTAATTAGATGCCCTCCCCCTTTGTTTTGTCTTGTGATGATGACCAAGCCCAACTTGGCAGAGGTGATAACTACATGGAAAGTCCTCCAAAATATTTTTGTACCTCCAGACTTGCCAAATAGGAGCAGATGACCATCTTATGACCACTTAGATCACACTGACTGTGTTTGCTTGTACCATTTTCTCCTGCCCTAATTAAGGAGAAATCTGTCCATCTTCTGTGGAGATCTTCCTTTGTTTCACCCAACTTGTAACCCTGCTAACATATTGTTTATTGAGTGGAATTATTCTATATTTGGTATAGATGTTCTTGAATGACTGGACATCTAGCCCTATAAAAATAGGGTCCTGGAAAGAGGCAGCATCTCAGATCATAAGGAAAATCAAAGGTCTACTTCATTAGGGGGGGACCGCGAATCCTTTAATAAAGTGCCATTGGCTCAAGCGTCTGCCTCAATTTCTCTTATTGTAGGTGAGATAATTTTAATCTCCACATTATCAAACCTCTTTTTCCATTTTCCACTAATGCTGTTGATTCATTTTGGTATTAAATCTCTCTGGTTCATCTTGAACGCCTAGCTGTGTGAAAAACCACAATAATTAGAAAGATAATTTCCTCTTTCTATGTTCCAGGGCATCCTAACCAGATGCTTCTTTTGACCTCATCCAGAAACTCATGCACACAGAACAATATTTTAGAGAAACCAATTTTTGATAATGTGGGAAAATACATAAAGTAAATAGATTCTTTAAAGAAATGAGAAGTAGGATACATTGATATTATAGATAACAAGATAGATATAGAGGATAGATTAAGAATAGAGGTAGAGGATAGAAAAATTTGGCAAAAGTAGATTTCTAAACACAATGACCAAAAATTAATTCAAAATCAATGAATTGAATGGTAATGAAACCAAGCTATTTCTGGCAGGGCTTGCCCATATTGAATGGCATGGCTTCATTTCAGCCTTGGTTCTGAAAACACAACATGTGCACTTTGCCCTGAGCATGCACGAATGCTGCCAGGAACACCTCAGCTCAGATTTGAGCTTGGTTCATGTAAAAATTTTTCAGATGAGAAGCTGTTATGAGTGGAAACAGTTTAAGAAGCTTGGAGATAGATGATAGATAACTAAAGGTATGAATTTATATATGCATGTGCATAATCACATATATATATGAAAAAGAGAGTCTCAAAGGAAAAGCCAGAATTAGCTAAGAAATAGAGAGTTTTGCATTTCATCATTTGTAGTTCTCAATATGGGGATAGTTAAAGTTTTTCTGCCATGACTACAGGGGTGCCACATTATTTAGATGCCATCCTTTCCTAGAATTTTACCATCAGTCAGCAAAATGGCAATGTCACTAGCAGCTGCATTGGAGGCAGATGTAGCACATAGCACTTGCTCAGCAGGCTACTCTCTCTTTTTCTTTCTTATTCTACCTTCTGGTTACCTCATAATTGGATTCTCTTAGGCACACATTCTGTGGCATTTCAGTTGAATCCAGTTGGGTATGGAGGCTATGACAAGGGTCTGATAGCAGCCCTTTTCTGTCTTTACACAACATCATGATGACAATTGTCATAGCACCATTCGCTTAGAGGTCCTAGTATCCCCTCAGTGAAATTGTGTATTTTTCCCTCTCATGAGATTTTATTTCTGTCTTTCAAGATGAGACTTTTTTCTCCTGGAGATGTGGTTATATTCTAATAGCTTGTAAGGGTTTTAGGGCTGTGTATGTAGGATGTGAGAAGGGATTAGAATCTTTTCTCTTTTTCATGTTAAAACATTAATTTTTTTGAAATTTAATTTAACTTAATTTTATTTTCTTTAAACTTTCTTTCCCACCTTCTTTTCCCTCATCCTTTGTAAAAGGGAGAAAAATAAAACCTATTACAAACATGTATGATCAAACAAAACAAATTTTTCTATTAACTATGTTTAAAAAAGTTTCAGTTTGTACTTTGGGTCCATGACCAGTTTATCTAAATACATTTATTCACTGAAAGTCATTATTCTAATACTATATAATAAGTTCTCAACTTGCCTGCTTTGCTGGCAATTTTGTGTCTTTAGAAGAAAATGGAATTACTTCAGTGAACAACATTGGACTTTATTCTAATCAGTTGGCAATTTTTAATTGTGTAAGGACATAAGAAGTCTCTTGGGAATGTTGTCAGAATCCAGTCTTCTTTTCCACTGGAGGTTCTTGTAAAATGTAGACCAATAAGTAAATTATTATCAAGTGGGATAAGACAAAATCCAATTTGGCCCAGGTTAAAAGTATGTCTTCAGAGGTGGAAGTCCATGATAGATCTATACTGGGTAAGAATTATTCGCTAGTCCTTTACTTGCCTGGTGAAAGGAGGTGGAAAATTTACCTAGCTAGTTAGTTATATGCAGCTCAGCTGATTTCTACTGCTTTCCTAAGATGCTCATATGTTTTTTGTTAAATTGCAAAAGAACCTGTGTCCTTAATCAATTCTGAAGAGGTTTATTCATCAGCATTTGAAGCCCTGGATCCTCCTGACAGTGCCTAAAAGGAAGAAAATAGCAGAGCCACTTTGAGAACTTCAGTTAAAAAAAAAAAAAGTTTGATTTGGGTGTGATAATTAGATCTAATTCCAAAATTCTGGAGGGAATGGGGCTGATGTATTCAGGGAAGGAAAAGCAAATGTCATATCCTGAAAGAAAAATCCTCCTGAAGAAAAAGGATATAACATGGATCATGATAGACAGAGTCAACTGGAATCCTTATGAGTTTGAATTCTGAGTTTTCCAGAGATGCCTGTCCAAAAAGGGGTGAGAAGAAAGTAAATGTGATTTTGAAGCTGTGAATTTTAGGATTCAAATCACTATAAAGGCAAGTAGTAACAATAATAACAATAACTGATTCAGAGAAAGGACTCTGAATTTTCCTATCCATCATATCTTTAGTTAGCATTAGCAAAGTGATTGATTCCTCTTATTCTACTTCTCTGTCCTGTGAAGCACTTTTTCATATCAGGCAAATGCTAGGGAGAGCCATTATCCTTGATTCAACTTGGGTATTTAGTATTTACTTTGACCTTTGCTCTAAGCATCTGTCTGACTGGATATGGTCATCTGATTCAGAAGTGACTGTTCTGTTCTTTTCTGATAGAATGCAGTTTCTCCCTTTTCCCCTTTTCTTGGTGCTGTTTGGTGCAAGACATTTTGAATAATGTTCCTGGGCAAAGAGACTGGAGTGGTTTGCTGTTTTCTTCTCTAATTAATTGTACAGATGAAGAACTGAGGCAAATAGGGCTAGGGTCACACAGTTGGTAAGTATCTGAGGCTAGGTTTGAATTCAGGAAGAAGCATCTTTTCTACTCTAGGCTGGGTGTTCTATCCATTGAACCACACAGGGGTCCTCAAACTACGTCCGGCGGGCCAGATGCGGCAGGTGAGATCGATTGATTATCCCCCTCACCCAGGGCTATGAAGTTTATTTATTTAAAGGCCCACAAAACAAAGTTTTTGTTTTTACTATAGTTTGGCCCTCCAACAGTCTGAAGGATAGTGAACTGGTCCCCTATTTAAAAAGTTTGAGGACCCCTGATAGATGCTCTGGGTGGGGCAGTCATAGGATCATGGATTTAGAGTTACAAAGAAACTTAAGAGGTTAACTAGTTGAAAAACTTGGTTTCACAGATAAGAAAACTAAGCTCCTCCTCCC
Source organism: Sarcophilus harrisii (assembly GCF_902635505.1). Classification (NCBI taxonomy): domain Eukaryota; kingdom Metazoa; phylum Chordata; class Mammalia; order Dasyuromorphia; family Dasyuridae; genus Sarcophilus; species Sarcophilus harrisii. The sequence goes on from NC_045428.1 coordinate 469,798,377, forward strand.
CCAAAAAAGTTAAGGTCCCATAGGTCACATAGATGCTAATAGACATAGCCTGGGTTCACAATAGGAATTATATGGACATGTCCATTGCTTTCTTAGCACAGGCAAAAGAGTGAAGACTTAATAATGGATTTTTCTATCCCAAGATATCAGTAACCAAGACACTAAGGGTTTCCTGCAGAAGAATATGACAGAAGCATACATGAGTGTGCCCATTTCATGTGAGAGGGAAACTCGGGTATGTTCTTGAATCCTGGACTACTAATGTAATGGTTGACATTAATTGTGATTTCCTAGCAACATAATCTCAGAATTGAGTCCTCTAGGCAGAGAAGAAAATTTCCTAGGCAGCACCAGACTTGGGATATGCATTGTGGTAAGGTTAAAAGTTCTCAAGTTTGTGTTTCGGGATTAGTCCTCCAAGAAAAAGAAATAGATTTTTTGAGCTGTTTCCTTAAAAGGAACCTGGACTTTTTTACTTTTCTACCCCTCCATTCTCTTACCATCTGTAACTCCTAGGAGAGATTCAGCCAATAATGGTCTGATAGGGGAAGGAATGTTGCTTGCTCAGCATCCCCCCCCAAATGATTCATTTTAATGGGTTGAGCACAATAGATATACTCTTAGAACCCTGTGTAGTATTCAGAACACAGTAGTCACTTATTAAATGTTTGTTGAAAGAGTTGACTAGACTTTCAGTGAGAAAAGAAGTATAGGGGGATAATAAGCCAAAGAATAAACATGACCCTTATGGGGTCATCCCTGATCTATATGAGCTAGAGACGCGAAGTAGTGAGTCCTGGGTTACACCAGAATGAAATTTATGGTCATAGTGTTTAGAGTTAAAAGTTACCCATTTCAAGCATTTCATTTTACAGATGAGGGAGTTGAGACCAGAGAGGGCAAGAAGCTTTTATAAAATCATTCAGCTAGTGAGTGGCTTAGACAATGTTAAACCCAAGAACTCTGATTCCAGACTCAAACAGGATTTAATGACTTGCCCAGAGTTATATAACTAATATCTGAGGCCAGATCTGAATGTAGGAAGGGTATCTTCTTAATTCTAGGGCTGGCGCTCCAAGGACTGAGCCACCTAGATCCCTGGAATAATAATAATAATGATGAGCATTTAAGATTTGCAAAACACATTAAAAATATTATCTCATTTACAGCAATACTGGGAGGTGGGTGCTATTATTATCTCCATTTTACAAATGAGGAAACAGAACAGACAGTAGTTAAACAACTTACTATTTAGTCTTTGAACTCAAGTCTTCCTGACCTCAGGTCTCCTGCTTTATCCATTGCACCAATTACCTGAATAAAGACAGAGGGAGTGATGTAAGCTGGCATCGATGAAACTTGTCCCAATGTGACAGGTCATTGATCATTTCATTTTTTTCTCCTTTCTGAGTAGCTTGTCCTCCAAGCCTTTCCAGTTTGGTAAAACTTGTACATTGAGAGTCTATGGTCACCTACATTCCTTGAGAAGTTCAGTGGAGGTCCTGCTAAATCATTAATCATTTAATATATTAGCAGTGTGATAGATGGAGTGCTGGATTGAATTTCAAATCTGGTCTCAGATACTTATTATCTGATACTACACAGATACTGAGACTCTGGGTAAGACATTTGAGTAAGTATCTCTGGTTTGCCTTAGTTTTCTTATCTGTAAAATGGGGATAATAATAACCTTCCAAAGTTGTTATGAAGATGAAATGAGATAATAATTATAAAGTGCTTAGCAGGGTGCCCAGCACATGGTTGTTATTGTTGTTCAGTAGTAGCCATTGTGTCTGACTTTTTGTGACCTCATTTGAGATTTCTTGGCAAAGGTAATGGAATGGTTTGCCATTTCCTTGTCCACCTCATTTTACAGATGACATGTGATAGGTTCTATATAAATATTCTCTCTTATTATTACTACTACTACTACTAGTACCACCACCACCACCACTACTGCTACTACTACTATTACTATTACTACCACCACCACCACCACCACTACTGCTACTACTACTATTACTATTACTACTACTACCACCACCACCACTACTGCTACTACTACTATTACTATTACTACTACCACCACCACTACTGCTACTACTACTATTACTACCACCACCACCACCACCACCACTACTGCTACTACTACTATTACTATTACTACCACCACCACCACCACCACCACCACTACTGCTACTACTACTATTACTATTACTACTACCACCACCACCACCACCACTACTACTACTACCACCACCACCACCACCACCACCACCACTACTACTAGTACCACTATTACTACTACTACTACCACCACCACCACCACCACCACTACTACTACTACTACTACTTCTACTATGCTTCTGCTTCTTCTCCTTCATGTTCTTCTCTTCCTCTGGAAGAGAAATTAATTTAATAGGATCAAATCAAATGAATCAAAATTAATAGGATAAAATCCAGTAATTCCATTTTCAGGTATCACTGGGTAAAATTTAGAGATGAGAGGAGGGGAAGTAACAGGTCTTTCATTAGGCCAGTATATTTCTCATCTTGAAGGAAGTTCATTAGGTTTTGTTTTTCTAATATGTCTATATGTTATCTGCTGGTTTCACTTCAGCTCAATGAAGCAAACAAAGAAACAAAAATCTTTAGAGCATATTTTTTTTTTCTTGCAGGACAGCAAAGTGTGATGCAGTAATAATATTTCTGAAACTTTTTGTTAACCATAGTAATTCACCTAAAGTGATTTAAAACAGTGATGTTATTATTCTAACTATAAGTGATAATGTTTTCCTCATTTTGGACGTTAATGTTATATTTACTTTTGGAGTTTGCTTATAATTCAATTTTTTTAGTTTATTTTTTTTTTTTGGGAGGGGGATACAATTGAATCCAGAAAGCTGTTGGATTTTGTTATTTTTCTTTCTTCTTTCTGATTTTTTTCCCCTCTTAAATTCTTTGAATTTCTGGTGCTCTTGAAAAAAAAATATTGAGGCTATTATTGTTTGTGAGGCTTTAGGAGAAGAAATTAAAAATGAATTTGGGACAGTTTGACTTCATAGATGTGAGGTCTGAATTGTGCAGGGATTTGGATGACCAGATTTAAGAACCTCATAAGATAAAAGATACTTTGATATTTTTCAGATGAATTAACAAAGGAAGAATTTTATTCCTCCTCTCAGAAAAATTTTTTACTGTCTTCAAACTTGATGTGGCCACTAGCTTCTTGGTTTAGTAGGCTAGTATTGTTGCTCTGCTACAAAGCTTCTTAAACTGTGGATCATAGCCCCATATGTGGGGATCATGAAAAATTTGGCAACAGTAAAAGATTTCTGAATGTAATGACCAAAAATTAACTTGAAATATGAATTTGAGGTATCTCTAGCAGTACTTGCCCACGTTGTATCATGAGACTTTACTGTAGCCTTGGTTCTGAGTACAAAATGCACTTTGCATGCACTAACCAGAAACACTTTGATTCAGATATGAGATGGAATCATGTAAAAATTTCTTGGGCAAAAAGGGATAGTGAGTGGAAAAAGTTTAAGAAGCCTTGCTCTAGTATACCTACTTGTTTCCCCCTTTTAAAAATGGAGCTCTTCTTTCCCTGGAGCTGGCAGGTAAAGAAGAGATAAGTTTCTAAGCACGAGAGAGAAAAATTAAGTTTGAAGTTTTTTTTTTTTTTTTTTTTTTTTTTTTTTAATTGTGTATGGCTTATTTTCTAATAGTTTCCAATTTCTTATCCAGGCAATCATATTTGAAATGAGATTTAAGCAATAAAGGAAAGAATGGTATTTGAAAACTATTCATACCGCCTCAATAAAAATTTTAATGAACTTTTCTTTCCAAGATTTTAATATAAGACCTGTTCCTATATATTTCCTGCATGGGCAGAACTACCATGGATTTTTAATGGGGTTTGGTGTGAATTGGATCTCCAGGGGAGAGCTCTAAAATAGGAGAAAAAAGCTTTAAGAAGAGTTTAGACTGTTTGCACAACTATTGGTCCAGCAGAGGGCACTTGGACCTCACAAAAAGCAAGGAACAGCAGCATTTAAAATTCTGGTTTTCATAGCCCTAGTGACAGTTAATTAACACCTAGCAACAAGTTTTTATTGGCACTGGCAAAATGAGGTCATGGTAACCTTGATTAATAAAATGTGTAGTCATTAGGAGAATACTGTGAGGTGAAACTTGACAAGTATTCCTTTTTGGTCATTGCATTGACATCAATAGTACCAAATCTAAACGGCAAACCACATGAACTATTTCTCAGACACAACTTTTATTTTTTTTCCCCTAAAAAATTGGGAAGGGAAACTTTCATGAAAAGTAAGATTGAGAAGAAAACTCAGAGAAGACTTAATAAGCATTTATTAAGGGGCACTATTTGACAGGCACTTGGAATACAAAGACAGAAAAAAACAATATTAGAATCATAGATAGAAAATCAGAAGGGACCTCTGAGGTAATTTAATGAAAACCCTGCATTTTACAAAATCTGGGAAAATTGAGGCAGAAAATTTACATTTGTATCATCAAATTATTTCAACCAGTTATAATATTTAGAGTTAACACAATTAGTTTTAACATTATAACATGACAGAAAAGCACAGTACAATTTTCTGTGACACATTTCTAGAATTGTACCTTTTGTCCACATTAAAGTCCATTACAGTGGCAAATGAAAACTTCTCTTCTTTGAAATTGTAATATACACAAGTATATAACTTGTATATAACTCTAGAGGGTACTATTCACTCAGTTATCTTTTAAGAATACATTTCCCACTCCTGGCCTGGCTACAGCTGTACTGGATATAATAAAGAGTACTGTACAATGTTTTGTGAATTGCTAAAGAATATTGAGACCCCTCCATCTTTCTGGGCAGGATTCTTCATGACATACTTGCTGATCACATGTTTAAACTTCGAGAAAGTTCAAATTCAGTTTCCTCTCAATAGTTTGTTGAATCATCCCCGTCCTTCTACCCTCTCCCCAGTGTGATTTTTAAAGATAGTTCTGGAATTAAAAAAAAAAAAAATGTGTAATATTAGTGGAAGAGGAGTAAGTTAATCTGGCTCAGTATGAAAAGTATTGGGTTTGGAGTCTTAGAAGATGGGTTCAAATCCCAGTTCTGCCATTTTCTATCTGTGTGATCTTGGGCAAATCCCTTAACACATTTTATTATCCAAGGTTACATGACCTCTGAGCTTTAATTTTCTAGTCTGTTAGAGAATTGTATTCAATGATTTCTAAAATCTCTTCTATATATCCCTACATCTATATTTATGTAGATATTTATTTACAATAGAATTCCACATCTATATTTATAAGAATGAATTGAACTTTTGACCCCATATGTAGGTTTTTAAATCACAACTTTAATAATTTATAAACAATTTTGTAAATGGTCTTAATGTGAATTTTCAGAATACATTTTTCTTTGCTTTTTTAGTTTTAAACATTTCCTTTACTGAGTGATAGACAAATTATTGTTCATTTATATTGAGTGGTGATTATTTAATTGATTTTCTGGTTCAATAAAGAGCCTTCTTTGGGCTTAATGTCATATTCCCTCCCCCCTCCCCAAAGAAGTTGACATAAATAAAAGCATTTATTAAGTTTTTAGAAACCAGAAATTATTAACTCTGTGGGCCTCATAAGATTTCTCATTTTAGGATAAAGGGATCCAAATTTACTCTTGAACCTTTATTGTTCAGTAAAACAAACCTCTTGTTGATGATGAAAAGTCCAACATAGGAAACAGCTGCTTTCTTTAATTGGAAGAATTCTAAAATAGACTTCAAAACCAGCTTCAGCTTCTCCTTCATTCTGGAATGTTCATTCAACCCCTTTTGCACTTTTTTTACCCTGAAATATTTCTCAGACTTTCTGGTCCTTTTTTCCTATTGGTTCCTTGTGGGAGGGGGTTTCCACTTTTTAGAGGGATCCAGGATAGTCAGCCTTAATTTTTCTCCCATGTGGGCTCTTTTTTTTCTGGGGAAAAAAAAAAAACAATAACTCAAGCAAAATACCTTATTCTCCTTTCTTTTTCTCTTCTCTGCTTTCAGCTTCCCTTGATCTATTGTATTCCTGCATTAGAATAAAAACTCCTGAGGACTAGAACTGTGTTTGTTTTTGCTTATATTTATAACTCTAGAATTTAGCATAGTACCCAGCACATACTAAACTCTTAAGAAATAGTTGTTTTCTTTCTTTCAATTTGAAAAGAAGGATGGTAAAGGATGCCAAGAAAATTATTTGATCACAGATATCTCTCATATACATTCCACCAAAGAATCATGGATCCTCAGATTGAAAATTTCTTTGAAGACCATTTAGTTTTAGTGACAAATGTTTATGAAGTCCCTCAATTTTGTGTAGCCTACTTCTTCCTGAAGCAACTTATTCTACTCTAATTGTTACTGTCTTTCCTTATATCAAGTCAAATTCCATTCCCTTAACTTCTTTCCATTATCCATAGTTCCATTTTCTAGGACCAAGTGGAACAAATCTAAACCTCTTTCCCCTTGAAGGCCCTTCTAATATTTGATTTCAGCTATCATGTCCTCCTGAGTCTTCACTTTTCTAAATTAAAAATCTAATTCTTTCAAGTAATCATTTTCTGCAGTTCTTCTTTACTTTGGTTAGTTCTCTAGCTTTTTTTCTTCATTTAAAAAAATTTATTTTCCCCAACTAAATGCAAAACGCCAGCCTCTTGAATGACAGGCAAGGATACTGATCAGTACCATGCCAGGAAACTGAATTACTTCCATTTGAATTGTTTTAGGAAAATTCTGATGATTAGATATGACTTAATTTATATAGAAAGTGCTTTGTAATTGTATTTATAGAGTTCTTGACTTTGCCTTGACATGTAGCTCCCAAAGATTTTCTATTATCTACAATTATTTTAAACAGAATTTCTCTTTATATAGCTTGCTGCTAAACTTTGTTGGTAACATATAAAAATGCTGATGATTTCTGTGGATTTATTTTGTATCTTGCAATTGTGATAAAGTTGTGAATTATTTCTAGTAGTTTTTTAGTTGATTCTTTAGGATTCTCTAAGTATACCATTATATCATCTGCAAAGAGTGATAATTTAGTTTCCTCATTACCTACTCTGCTTTAATTTCTTCTCTTTGCTTATTGTCAAAACTAACATTTCTAAAGCAATACTGAATAGTAATGGTGATAGTGAACAATCTTGTTCTACCCCTAATCTTATTGGGAATGGTTCTGATGCAGTTAATGGCAATGCAGGGAGTTGAGGTATGAGAATCCCCTTCTGACTGGTGCAGGTTCAACTTGAAAGAATTCTGGCCTCTGCAAATTATGAGTTTAAAATTGCCTTTTGTATAAGAGATCAATTAAATGAAATTCCTTCAATGTTGTCACTGCCCCCAGGCCTAGATTACCAGTTGAATGAGATCACTTAAATTCAAGCTAAGTAGGAGTGGCCCTGGACTAATTTTCAACTCAAAAGAAGGTGTAACTAGTCTGACCCAAGATAACAGAATGAAACTACTTATCTTGATTCCCTGATATGGGTCTCTCCCAGAGGAGAGTTCCTCAGAGTTTCCCTCCCATCTCCCCAGAAGTTCAAGGGGAACACTATTTGCATCAGTTCTAGTTTATCCCCATTTTTGCTGATAGCTTTAAGTAGATGCTGCTGTTCATTTTAAGGAAAACTCCATTTATTCCTATACTCTCTACTGTTTTAGTAGCAGCAGTGTAAGTTCTTAATGGGAGTTAGCCTGGGAGCACAATTAGGTAGGTGGGCTTATATATATCATTGTTGACAGGCTAAGTTCCCCAAAAGGAGCTAGCCATTGTAACACTTAGTAAATGGGCTAACCTTAAAAGGAGTTAGTGAAAAAGTGAGATACCAATAGATTCTTTTATAAGAGGAAGAACAAAAAACAACCCCTTCCCCCCCTCCTGCCACCCTGGCCATTAGGACTGAGATAATTAGGGCTCAGAGCCCTGACCATTAGCATTCCATAGAGTCATAAATTGCAGATAAATTGCTTAGATATATGTAAGCATATCTCTTGTTCCAGACTTTGTCTCTAGTTTGACTACCCCCTTCACTCTCAATGAATCAGAATTTATGGTCCTACCTCCAATCTGTCAGAACTGAATTGATGGTCCCTTCCTGGAAATTCCTGAGCTCACCAGTGTTTGAATTCCACCCCTTGCTTTTGTCTCCCCTGATTGCTAGAGCCATATAAAAATCCTTGGAATCTCAAGGAATTTGATGCTGAATTCTTTGAGATGAAAGTCAAATTCAAAGAAAGTCCAATTCAGCCCTGGGGGAAGAATGAATTCTCCCTCTCAGAAATTCAAATAAAATATCAAAAACTCTCTAATCTCTATCTTGCCTCAGTTTCTCTGGCATTACAGCAAAGCACTTTATATACAATATTTCTCCACAAAAACCTTGTAAAACAGATGATATTATTTTCTCAATTTAGAGATGAGAAAATTTAGGCAAAACAGATTAAGTGACTTATCCAGGGACATTCAGGTAGTATCTGGGGCTGTATTTGAACTCAGCTGTTTCTGACTCTAAGACTAAAAGCTAATCCACTATATCACTTTTTAGTAATATACATAAGCATATTGTTGCTCACTCATTTCAGTCATGTCAAACTGTGACTCCATTTGGGGTTTTCTTGGCAAAGATACTAGAGTGGTTTGCCATTTTCTTCTCCAACTCATTTGAGAAACTGAGGTAAACAGGCTTAAGTGACTTGGCCAGGGTCACTCAGCTAGTGGAGTAATAATTTATTGCAAGCAAATTATGTATTACTTCCCTGAGAGTGCATAGGCAAAAACAAGTGATTAGAAATTAGAGAGAACAATTATTTTTATATACTTTTAGACTTATAAACACATGTAGAAAGGGAATAGATGTTTGAATGGTGGGAAGAAGAAAGTTCAGAGAAGAACACTTGGGGAAAATAAATATTTTGAAGGGACAGTGGGATGCTATAAATAACCAGGGAGCAGCAGAAAGGGATCTAGGTCCAATGAGAGAAATAAAGGAATTATACAAAGGGAAAGGTGTAAAAGCCATTAGAGAGGGAAGTTGAAAGGTGCTGGAGATGAACTTCCTGAGATTTACAGTTTGCCTGAGAATGGGCCACAGGCCCAAACACTGACAAAAATAATTTTTCTTACAGCCCTTGGCGTGGCTTTGGGGCTGATGTCTGGTGCAAATTATTCTCAGCAAACATCTAGGTACTCTATGAGGGACATTAGAAAATGCCATTTTACAGTCATTATCACAATTGTAACTTAAGGATGTGACCAGCCATCCTCTGCACATTGCTTACATACATCGCTCCATTGCTCTGGGCCTGATTCTTCGTCATCTCTACAGTGAGATAGTTGGTAAGATCAGATGGTCTCTGCATCCATCCCTGTTCTTTCTGATGCTGTCATCCCTCTGGTCTCTAGACAGAGCAGCTGTTTATAAAATGCATTATTTATAAAGAGTTTCAGCTCTACCTCCTTTCCTTAGGGAATGCAATGTGCCTTCAATCTGTAGAGAACATCCCTATTTCTGGTCTCCACAGGGCTTTTGTCTGACCTTTGTTTTACTACTTGGAGTGATATTGAAGTGTGTGTGTGTGTGTGTGTGTGTGATTGTTGGAGCAGAGAGCCTGAGTTCAAATTCTTTCACTGCCACATACTCTGTGTGATCTTCAGTAAAACTCTTTATCTTTCTGGCCAATTCAGTTCCCTTGCCACTATCCAATTGTATTCTGATTTGAGAATTCATCATATACCCAATAACTTCTTCACTAAATCACAGAATTTTATGTTTAGAAAGGATCTTTAAATTAACCTATACTAACTTTCTTTTTAGGTCAAGGGATAAACTGATTTACTTAAAATAAGTAGCACTATTAACATTAATATCAACAAAAATGACATTTGTGTCTCATAACAATCCTGAGAAGTAGGTGTTATTATTATCTCTTGATAAAGATTAAATAATTTGCCCAGAGTTACACAGCTACTAATTATCTAAGACAGGATTTGAAATCAAACCTTGCTCATTCCAAGTCCCATGCTACTCATAGCATGATAGTACAGTAGAAAGATAATTGAATTTGCAATCAACTAGAGTTCTTTAGTTCAAATTCCATTTTTTAAAAAAACTTATTGCCTTATAACTACAGCAAATTACTTAATTTGCTTCCTGAGCTTTAGCTTCCTCTTTTGTGAATTAAGGAAGTAGTAGATGTTCTCTCAAGTTTCAACTATAAAATCTGTCATACTTCTATAAATCAGAATTTGAATTTCTATCCTCTAATTGGAGATCCCATGATCTTTCTCTCTTCTCTTCCACTCTGTTAGCAATGTATCAGTATGGAAATTGAATTTCTTTGCATTTATATCAAGGTGTAACTTTGAAGACTACAAAATGACAAAATTATAGCAAAGTAAATAGCCATAACTCATCAATAGGTAGTTAAAATCTTTGCCCACTGATCTAAATTTTGAACATACAAGGAAGGTTCAATCCCAAAGAGAGAGAGAAGCTAAAGGTTATAATAATGGATCTATAGAAAAACTAGCCAGAAGAAACAGTTCTTATTTCTGGGCTTAATAGCAGACAGTATATAAGATATAAGGAACTAGATATATAAGATATTTCTTCTATAATTTGGTGGAGCATTTAAATCCTTCTTAGAATAATGCTTTCAAATACATAAAATAAAATGCAAAAGAATCCTATTATTAAAATTCTATTATTAAGGTATTTAAAAAAAAGAAAAACAAGTTCACAGACCCTGGGTTTAGAAATTCCTGTTCTCAAGTCAGGATCTATTGTACCTCTAACCTGTAACCTCTCTTTATAACTTATATAAGATCTAATTTCCTTTTTAAATGATGAAATGAGCTGTTTAACATTTTTTAATTGCTGAAATTTAAAAATAAAAGTGTTGATTTCAGCCATCAATATTTTAGGCATGTGGTAAGGTGATGTGGATTCAGCTGGATCAACTCAGTTTGTCTGGAGTCAGATATCACTAGGTAAGCAGCATTTCATGCCCCCCCCCTCCCCCTCCCCGCACCCCATGTTCAGGGCTGCCTCTTAACTGCTGGGCCAGCATGCTCTCATTTTATTTTAATGGTCTCTCTTTGTCTCTTTATCTCTGTCTCTCTTTTTTGGCTAAGCCTCAAGTTAAAAATAGATTTAGGTAAGGGGGAGGGGAGGAGGAAACATATCGTCTAATAATAATAATTAATACCTTAATTTTTCTTTTAAAGAATTCAAAGCACTTTAGAGCCATTATTCCAATTATTTATATTAAGTATCAGCCATGAAAGCTGTCATCGAATACTATAAGGAATATCCACTCATATTATTGTCCTTTTGATTTAATCCTGCTGCTGCTGATCTTACTTTCTGCAAATTCTTGCTACTAGATAGGAGGAATTGCTAATAAAGGAATTCTGTGAGGGTGTCTGATGTGTTTATTGGTACCTAGTACTGACTTAATCATGCTACATAATTTAACTTTATCTCGATTATGAGATCATGCTTAGATTAAAAAAGAAAAAGCAAACTAATTTTATCAGGTTAGATGAGCTCCCAGTCAAAAGACTTAGGTATAAATAAGGAATTTTTAAAGTATCACATTTTCAATCTGTGTAATTACTTAAGCTACCTCGAGGAATTTTTGGAAGCAAAAATCCCAAATGAATACAAAAATAAAATGGGAATTTCATCAGCAGGTTTTCAGTTGTTCAGTCAACTCTTGATTAAATTTTTCAATATTTGCCTCTAAGTTAGGGATAATCCTGCAAACTATTCATTATCAGAGCTTGGTAAATGGCCTCTTAGCCTCTGATCTCTAAGACAGTTGCTTCAGCATGCTGATAAACACATCTAGTCATTATTGCTGCAAGACATCAATGCTAATTCCATTTTTAGTTACTGTTTGGAGCAACTATTAATGGAGAAGGGAGACAGAAATGTTCTTTTCTAAAAGCTAAAAACCTAACTTAGTGGCTCAGCGGCTATAATTCCCAGTGCATGGCTATTCTGTCTTTAAATGTAATTTCAAAACAGCTGTAATGGCAAATTAGTTTCTTTCTAATAGTTAAATGATTATACACCAATCAGAACTGAATACACACCCTATTAAATTTATAATTATATTTGAGAATTTCACAGTCCACTTAATCTTCTGTTTGAGTTCTTTGAATGCTCTCCCATCTCAGCTTCCTTGAAGGGGTGGGGAATGCTGTTAACTGATTTTTCTACATGATTATCTTGGAGGTGGGTATTTGAAGTCAGGCTGGGACTAAGGCTTCTTGGCTCTTTATTTCTCCTTGCTGGCTTGAAAACAGGTTAACAGTGGGTGAAATTGACTGTCTAGGTCCCTTAGTGGTCTGGGAGCACTATTCCCAGCAGACAGGGATCTGAATCATTGCCATCTCCCTGGTTCAGCAAAGAGATCAAAGATCAAATCAGACTTAATATTAGCAATGGCCAGTCCAAGGCAGAGATTTGTTCAAGGTCAGATGCTTTCAAGGTAAGGTGGAGGAGACTTCACTAGAGGTGTTCTTGAAGCAGTTTTCCTGACACTTTTACTGAGATTTGAAATGTCACAAAATAGAGATTTTATTTCTTTAGACAAAACTGTCATATATATATATATATATATCTATTTTTTTTTTTCTTGTTTGAGTTTACTATCAAATAACCTATCATAACAGATATAGTGTGCCAGAGGAGATAGGGGGCAGACTTTAGAATCCAGGAGATCACAGTTCAACTTCTGTCTCTGATGAATAATAGCTGTGTGACCCTGGAAAAGTCAATCTCTTAATAAACTATGTGCAAGTCCCTGACTTAGGGAATTTCTATGCTGGCAGTTCCCCTCAGAGATGAGATCGTTTTTAATATTAAGCAATAGTTTATTATTCCAGATTATTCTTATTTACTCAGTGTGTATGGTATGGTAGTAGTTTTAAATGCTGGCTAAGGAGTTTGTGTTTTCTCCTAGAGGTAATAGAGAGCCAATGGTTAATAATAATTGTTAAAAGTTTATATCACCAAAGTGCTCAACATACATTTTCTCAGTTGATAATCCCGGCAATCCTGTGAGATAGGTGCTCTCATCATCTCCATATTAAAGAAAGAGAAACTGAGTCTAAGAGATTTTTAAGTGATTTGTTCAGGGTTACATAACTAGTAAGTTTAAGGCAGAATTTAAATGACAGATTGTCCTGATTTTTAAAAATCCAGCCTAGTTACTATACCATCTAGTTGCTAACAGGAATAGAGAGAGAGAAAAAAACAGAAACAAGATATGTTACAGAGATATAATTTGTTGATTAGCAAAGAGGGATCTAAATCATTGCTATTTCTCTGGCTCAGCAAAGAGAGCAAAGGACAAAGGGAATTGATCATTTATAATTGCCACTTCAATGTAGAGGTTCATTAAGGTCTGATGATTTCAAAGTGAGATGCAGGAGGCATAATCTTGTTGATTATACCTCCATAATGGTATATTATGGGCTTGACAAGTGATTGAATGGGGATGGTGGTAAGGAAGATTTAAAAATTATAGAATCAAAGTTGGAAAGGACCTCAGATACCATCTAGTTTAACATCTAACTGACCATAAATTTCCTCAGCAACATCTCCAACTAGTCATCTTCAAGTCACTTTTATTGAAGGAATTCACTACTTCCTGGGATTATCCATTTTACTTTTGGATAAGAAATTCTTGTCAGTTTTTTTTTTTTTTTTTGTCTTAAACACCAATTCTGAATCTGCTTTTTTTTTTCTCTCCAACTTAGTGATCCTAACTCTTCATTTGTTGCTATATAGCTGAGCTTTAATTTCTTCTTCTGTTAATGGGTTGTTCATGCCACATGATCTTTAAGATCCCTTTCCAGCTCTAAATCCCTGATGACTCTGCTCCTGATCTCTTATAATAATAGTCTAATTAGATTTTTCCTTTGCTCTTTATGACCAAACTCCACTTTTTGTACCTCAGTCCCAATAATTGAGTCGCTTCCTTGCCCTTGCTTTCCCCATTCTTGAGATTGTCTATTTGTTTCCCATTGTTTCTTCTAGGAATGAAATCCTCTGTAGTATTTCCTCTAGAAATTAATTCTTCAGGAAAGGGACCCACATGTGCAAAAATGTTTGTGGCAGCCCTTTTTGTAGTGGCAAGAAACTGAAAACTGAGTGGATGCCCCTCAATTGGAGAAAGGGTGAAGAAGTTATGGTATATGAATGTTATGGAATAGTATTGTTCTATAAGAAATGATCAGGAGGATGATTTTAGAGAGACCTGGAGAGACTTACATGAACTGATGCTGAGTGAAATGAGCAGAGCCAGGAGATCATTGTACACAGCAACATCAATATAACAACAATTAATTCTGATGGACGTGACTCTTTCCAACAATGATCTGATTGATGCTTGTTCCAATGATCTTGTGATGAAGAGAGCCATCTACATCCAGAGAGGACTGTGGGAACTGAATGTGGATTACAACATAACATTCTCACTCTTTTTGTTGTTGTTTGCTTGCATTTTGTTTTCGTACTCATTTGCTTTCCTTTTTGATCTGATTTTTCTTGTGCTGCTAGAGAATTGTATGTGTGTGTGTATATATATATTTTTTTACACATCCTGGATTTAACATATATTTTAACATGTATAACACATATTGGATTGCTTGCCATCTGGGGTGGGGTTGGGAGGAAGGAGGGGAAAATCTGAAACACAAGGCTATGCAAGGATCAATGTTGTCAAATTATCCATGCATATGTTTTGAAAATAAAAAAAGCTTAAAAAAAGAAATTCATTCCTCCAGTCCTTCTGGGAAGTAGATGTAGTCTCATGTCTGTGGCCTTATATCTTCTGCCACATCACCCAAATTGTCTTTTATGTATCTCAACTTCTTGCCTCCTGCCAAATTTTCTTGATGCTGCATTCCTTCCAACTGACAAGATATATTTGTTTACTGCTGGACCTGATGCCAACTTCCTGCATACCTGGACTTCTACCTATTGCTTACTATTAGAACCAGTATTTAAAGCATGGATTCTTAACTATTTTGTGTTGTAGATTTCTTTTGCAGTTTGGTGATGCATTTAAATTGTTCTCAGAATAATACTTTCAAATATATAAAATAAAATGCAAAGAAAACCTCCCTATTATTAAAATTCTATTATTAGGGTATTCAAAAAAAAAAAAAAAAAAAAAAAAGAAAGAAAAAAGAAAACAAGTTCACAGATCCTGGGTTAAAAACTCCTGTTCTAAAGTCAGGATCTATTCCACCTCTAACCTGTAACCTCTACCTTATCCTGCTTTTGCTTCCCTATTAAACTATTCTTTCTCCTCCCTCCCCACTTCTTCCTCTTTTTCTGGATCTTATTGATTTTACTTGCTTGAAATCATTGTTCCCTCTCCCCTCAAAGTACTTAATGTACTTTGTCTCAATTGATTATCCCAGAAATTCTGGGAGATAGGTGTTCTCATCTTTTCCATATTAAAGGAGAAACTGAGGCTTTCTCCTCATGCTCTATGTTCTCCTCTTCCCTCACTCTTTACCAACAGTCAAAAAGTTGTCAAGAGTTGTATATTCTTCCTCCACCATATTTCTTGTATCTATCTCCTCTTTATATATCCATCATTGAAAAAATTACTACATATTTTTAAAATTTATCAATATATATTTTACATATTGATCACTCTTTAACCAACAAATTAATATGCCCCAATAATAACTTTCTCACAAAAAATAATTAAGCAAAACTGACAATCTATTTATTTCTTTTTTCTACTTTCTTAATATTTTAATGATTTAAAAAAAATATCACCTTCATCCCCAAATATATCTCACTCCCTTTCTCACTGAGTTATCTCTTTTAATGAAGAATATTAAAAAAAAGCAAAAAAAAATCAGCAAATATCTGAATTAAATCTGACAAGTATACACAGTATTTCCATATCTAGAGTTTGCCACCTTTATAAAGATTTTCTCTGTTTTTCTCCAGGGAAGAACCTGGTCCATACACAGTGTTTATTTCTCCCTTAATCTCTTTTCCTTTTTTGTTAATTTTATTTATAGTCTTGTACTCACTATGTCACTCATTATTTCCAATAGCCTGATTGCAACTACTCCCTAACTGATCATCTTGTTACTAGTGAATCCCTCCCTAAATCTACAACAGATTCATCTTCCTGATATGCAACTCTGATTTAATTATTCCTCAGTTTAAAACTTTTCTTTTTTTCTTTTCTTTTTCTCTTTCTTTCTTTCTTTCGAGGCAATTGGGGTTAAGTGACTTGCCCAAGGTCACATAGCTAGGAAGTGTTAAGTGTCTGAGGACAGATTTGAACTCAGGTCCTCCTGACTTCAGTTCTGGTGTTCTATCCACCATAAAATTTTTTCAGAGTCCTATCTACCTACTGAATAAAAGGCCTACCTAAGAATGCCTGACATCTGAGTTGTTCAGTTTTTCCTTCTTTCCTACTACTTTCCTTCATGAGTACTAAAGAATAGCCAAATGATCCCAACAGTCAATGGTCCCAACAACCCACTGATAAGATAGATTTCCTAAGGCATCTAAAAGGGAGGTTTAGGTTTATTACCTGTCATTTTATCCCATTTTTCTGTCCTTCACTGAATTATATAGTATAGCTTGTCTTAGTTCAGTGGCAGAATGGAATCACTAGCATTGAGTCAAGAGGTCTGGGTGAAGTTCCCACTAGTTGATAGCATTTTAAGAAACAGATCAGGGAATGGAGAGCACAGATAGATTTGGGCATCAAAAGACAATTTACAAAAGAGCATGCATAACACGGGGAAAAAAAGCTTTTAGTGAAAGCTTTAATCTGGATCGATCTTACAAAATTATAGACTCTCAAGTTTGCAAGAGACTCATATAGGCTTACCTGTTTCTGGAGTTACTTCTATCAACAACAGGTGACCTTCTAATTTTTGTTGTGGGGAGTTCACTACCTCCAAAGATCACCCATTCTACTTTTGGATAACTTTAATGTTAGGAAGGTTTTTCTTCTATCCAACCAAAAATCTGCTTGACATTTCAACCCCATTACTCCTAGGTTTGTACTCTGGGCCAAAATAAGTCTAATCCCTTTGCAACATGGCAGTCCTTCCTTCAAATACTTAGAGAATTGTCAAGTTTGCTCCAAGTCTTTTCTTAAACATTCCTACTTATAGTCTTCAGGCTTCTCATCATCCTTTTAACTCTCTTTTGGATATGCTCTAACTTGTCAATATCTTTGCTAAAATTTGATATTCAGAAGTGAACACATAAGGATCATAGATTTAGAACTTGAAGGCCCTGAAGAGGCTCATGATTAAACATGTTTTCTCATTTTGCAAATGAAAAAATTGAGGTCATGGTAATAATAACAAGAAGGTAGGTTATGAAATCAGGTAATCTGATTCCAGAACTACTTCTTTATTTACTCTACCAAAGACTGCAGGTGTGATCTGGGTAAGAAAGAAGATAATGGGCTAATTACTTTCCTTGTTTTGGATATTGTGTGTTTCAATGAAGATAATTTTTACTTTTTTGTCTTCCTATAATGCTGGCGTTTCATACTACACCATGAGAAATCTCTTAGGGTCTGGCCATTTAATCAGTTCTAAAGCCGCTTAACTGAAATCCTCCAATTCATGTCAGTCCATTGGTCAATAAACATTTATTAAGCATGGACTATGTGTCAGACACAAACATAGCCTAGACTTTATCAAAGACTTTGCTAAAATCTGGGTATGTGATGTCTAATAAAATATGTCAGGTCCCTGACCAATCAGATCATCTTAACATTTTGGGAAACCTTTTTTTGGCCCTCTTCTGAGTTCCATCTGAGATCCAGATTTGTTCTTAAATAAATGAACTGTTCTATACCCTGACTTCCTGCTTCCTCTCACTGCTTCTTTGTCCTTAGCACAATGACCTCACCTTTAGCCTTGTGTCTCATCCATTACTTTATTGTAGATCTTAAAATCCTATATAAGTATTGACTATTATTGGAGTATATATATATATATATATATATATTAATGGGCTAGCACTGGAGACAATATCTGGGTTCCAATCTCATCTCTGATTCTTGCCATGCAACCTTTGACAAGTACTTTACTTCAGTGGGCCTCAATTTATTCATCTGTGAAATGGGAGATGAAGAAGTCAGCTTAGATGGCTTCTGATGTTCCTTCTACTTCCAAGATGGCAGAGAAAAGGAAGTTGCCTGAGCTCTCCCCAATTTCCCCCAAATAACTTTATATTATACCTCAGATCTTGAAGTGACAGACCCCACAAAAGGAAGCAGTAAAACAAATTTTCATTCCAAAATAAGTTAGAATAACTGTAGGAAAGGTCTATCTCACTTAGGACAAAGGATCAGTGTAGGTTGTACCTTGGGATGTCTTCAGCAACTGAAGCTCTATGATACTGGCTCAGCATTCCAGTGGCACAATGGGCTGGTGATGAGACCTCCAGCTCCTAAGAAGCAAACTAGTGGTCAGGTCTGGCAAGCTTGATTGCAAGCAGGTATCCTGGGCTGAGCTATTCCCAACGTAGCTCTGAACTGCCAGCCCTGAAGGCTCTGGTACAAACAATCATTCCTTCCTTTCATTCCCCCTAAACCCTACTTCCATTTTGGGACAGTGCCTTTAATACCCTAAGAGCAGAGCTTAACTTAAAGGATCATGAAATAGGCTGGAAAATGAGGAAAAAATAAAACAATTGATCTCAGTTCAAAAAAGTTCTCCTTAAAGTGCTCAAAAATTATTAGGGAAAAAAAAAAAAAAAAAACAAATGAGAGAGGTAGGAGAAAAAAATGGGAAAATAAAAGAGAGTGATTCAGGGCAATTATGAAAAAAGAGTTAATGGCCTGGAAAAAGAAAACTCCTTAAAAACTGAAATTAGCCAAATGGAAAAGGAGTACAAAAATCCACTGATGAAAACAGCTCCTTAAAAAGTCATTCTTGAGTTACCATTTGATGATCTTTGGATAACTGATTTATTCTTTCCATATCTCAGTTGCTTTCTAAAAAGTAATGATAAGATAATAATTCACAGAGCTAATGTGAAAGTAAAATGAAATAATGTACTGAATATTAAACTTTTGAAAAAATAAAAAAGTTCTAAGTCAAGCTAGTCTTCTATAAATAATATTCTGCTATTTGTTGGTTGTCACACATATGGTAAATGAGAGTGAGAAAGCAACAATACAATACTAACAGATCTGCAAAGAAAATTTATTTAATTACAATACCATTAAAAAACAGATAGGTTAGTTGCACAGTGAAAGTAAAGGATAACCATTGCCCCTGTATTCCTCTGGTATAATTTTTCCTAAAACCCTCTTCCTTCCTCCCTCCGTCCCTCCCTTCCTTCCTCCCTCCGTCCCTCCCTTCCTTCATTCCTTCCTTCCTTCCTCCCTCCCTTCCTCCCTTCCCTCCCTCTCTACCTTCCTTCCTTTCTTCCTTTCTTCATTTTCTACTTATGATTGTACCATGTGGTTTCATGCCTTCGGTTATTTTTAGAGCTAGAGACAAAATTCAGGTTTTCTTGAATTCAAATCTAGCCATGCCTTTCTAACGTTAAATTTTAACAGCATTTTTATCAGTTTTCATAGATTTTCTTTTTCATTTGTTCTTGGATCTTGATTATTCTTCTCTGAACCCTACAAAGTTTCCCTGTTACCTTTGACTTCAGTTATGGAAGATGGAACAGATAGATGAATTCTTTATATTACCACTTGTCATATCCCCATTTATACATCTCAGAATTATGGTTGGCATTTCATTTTAGTGAAAAGATTATGCTATTTATGATTTTTGTTTAGCTTGAGGTATGTTATGACCTCTAACTCTTTTTCAGTCCCCCCCTTTCTCCCTTCCCCCCATGTATTAGTTGTTTGATGCTTTGAACTTTGATTTTCATCTCTAAGAGTTCACTTGTGCCTCTTTGATATCATTAGTTTTGACTTCTGCTGTCTAGGTAATTTGGAAATCAATTTTTCTTTTCTTCCAAGGTATAAGTGACCCACCCCTCCTGCCTACTCCTTCAGGGCTGCATGTATAAATGTAATGAGCAGACCCTCTTTTTTACCAGACAGGTCATTGAGGAAAATGCTAAAAAGCTGCAGGCTCAGGATGATCTCCTCCATGAACTTTAATTAAAAAGCTCATAAGTTTTTAATACTGCAAAGATAATTAAAGAGAGGGAATTGTCTTCCAAATAGCTAAAATAAACTTTTGGTGCTCAAAACAGTGCCCAGACCCTAGCACAGTGCTATGCATTTGGGTAAATTCTTAATCAATTGAGCATCAGTTACTTGGAAATTTATCTGATATGAAAATCTTCATTTCCTGACAGTCCAGGATAAATGAATTGTCTCTTTAATAATATGAATTCCTTGGAGTTTGAGGAGGAAACAAATAAGATCTAGAATGTTTTAACTCAATGATAAACACATCTTTCAATTCTCTGGTATCATGGATTTTAGGGATGAAAGGAGGAAAAATGAAAGAAGAAGGGTAGGAAAGATGTCTTGTAGAGGCATTTTTTTTTTTTTTAACATTTCTGATCCGATCTGTGAGGCAGTTAGGTGGTCCAAGTGATAGAGCCAATGACTCCACTTTTCTGGAGTCAGAAAAACTTGTGTTCAAATTTGACTTCAGATGCTTACTAACTCTGTGACCTAAGGCAAATCATTTAATCTCTGATTCAGGCTCCTCAATTGTAAAATGGGGATTGTAACAGAACCTAACTCAAAGAATTACTATTAGTATAATAACTGCACACTATATAGGCACATAGTCGGTGCTTATTCCCTTCACTCTTACATGTAAGTGAAACTAAAGAAATGAAAAGATGTGTGGGATGAACATTAGCTCTTTTGACTCCAAGAATTGTACACACATTATACCAATTAGCATTCAAAACTACATTATGCAGATGTTAGATTTATAGAGAATCATAACCTTAGAGCTGGAAGAAGTTTTAGATAAGACACAGTCTAATTCCTTCATTTTGTGGATGAGGAATCTGACATACAAAAGTGAAATGACTGGCTTGAGGTTGTACAGCCAGTTAGTGCCAGAGCTAAGACCAGAATCCAGATCTCCTATTTCCAGTAATCTTTTTATTGTTTTGTGAAACTTCTTTTGTTTAGCTTTTTAAAACTGGATATTTCTCCATCTTTTTCTCTTATATTTCCCCATGCTCCTTTAAATATGCTCTTCCCTTTTTATTCTCTGTATCACCATCTGTTTGAAGAAGAGGTTGCTTCTTAGAATGTCTTCCTTTCTATCTTATTGCTTTCCTCTTCCTGTTGCTAATGCCTTCTTTCAACTGCACATTGAAGATGAGTTCACTGACCTCCAGTTACAGGGTATACTCCATGGCATATTAGTTGAGCTGGGGCCAGTTCAATCCAGGAAAACTCTTCCCCTACTACAGGAATAAAAGGCCTGGGTGCATAGGTGAAGAGTTTACAGTAGCCTTTATAACTGATGACTTTATTTCTTTTACTGAATGTGACTTGAGTGCAGTGGGAAGGTGGACCAAACACACCACTAATTATAAGTGTCAGTGATGGAAAGGATCGATGATTTAAAACTTTGTACCAGCGGCCACTTCAGAATTGGTCTCTTACGGTATACTCTGAAATGCTTTGTCTATTTCAGAGGTTCTTAACCTTTTGTATGTCATGGATCCTTTTGGCAGTCTGGGAAAGCCTATGGACTCCTGATTTTTTGGCTTCCTATTTCAGGCTATAGCAGAGATTCAGGCTGATATTTGCAGGAAATTGGTATTCAGGAAGCTAGTCCAAGTATGAGCTTCATTATTATACAGCATGGAAAGCAGGCAAATCAAAGGTATGTGTGTACATGCACACACACACACACACACACACACACACACATGCACGCACAGACACTACTGTTATCCCTTCCATATTGGCCAGAATAGGGGCAGAGTACCCCTGTGATCTGGAAAAACTGAATAAAAATTTTTGATCTTCCCTTTGTGCTAGAGGAATCCAAATTATTATGGATTATTATTAAAAGATAAATTATGTTAATATTGTATAATATTATATATATATATTTTATGCATTTCTGAATTTCTAAACTTTTTCTGTGTTGTTGTTGTTTGTTGGCCTTTGCACATCATCTATGGCTTTCATGAACCCCCCTTCCCAAATTATACTGACCTGCTATGTATCGAAATCATGATAGAGAAAATTGTGATGTGGAAGGGATAACTGTATGTGGCAATTTGGACAGATTTAGCCAGGGTCACCTATTTGAGGAGAATGTGTACAGCTGCAAAGATTTTGGTAGGAGTACATACTCAAAATAGGGGCTAAGCATGGGAATTACATATCTTAAAGATAGGGCTTGGTTGCAAATAGGTAACTGATGCCAGATAAAGGAGAAGGAATTCTTAATCAGACTCATAATTGGTAGGAAAATTCCCAAGGGTTCCTTCTAAATACTCAAGTCAAGTAGAGGAATTTCCAAAAATTAATCAGGACTAGAAATTGGGTGAAGATCCAAATCTGTTGTTAGGGATTCCAGAAATGGGTATTAGTGAGCAAACTGCTGTAATCAGCTGGGAGTCTCATTTAATCACTACCTCCCAGAGATTTGACCAATCAGGAACTGTGATCATTTACATATTTGCATAGGATCAGAATGAGTTGAGGGACAATGGCAAAATATAGCCTGTCTATCATGGTTTATGTTTATGATCATTAAGACCACTTAACCTAAGTGACTCCATATTCAAATCCCATCATTTATAATCACAACATCAAACAGTTTATTTTTAAAATTGCAATTATCTCAGCACCTTAGAATAATGCTTTTAACTGCATAAAATAAAACTATGGTATAAGAAAATAAACCTATTGAAATATGGCTTTATCAAAGTGTTAAAAAAAAATTATAGATCCTGTGAAATCTATATATGACCTCTTAGGGTTCCATGGACTCAAGGAAAAAAATCCAAAGGTGCTATTTTACTTACAAATAATCCATATATTGAGGTTTTTGCCCTCCTCCTCTCAGATACCATGTTAATTATTATCTATAATTCTCAAAGAAAATGTGTTGGCAACAAGGGAGATCTGGTATCAAGGGAGATTTCCATATGAAGATCAGCAAATATTTCAGTCTTAGTTTCCTCATCTATACAGTGGGAACAAGAGGAACAAGAACTGGAACAGGTTTTTGGGATAATCGAGTACAAATTTATCATTTTATAAGTGAAAAAAAAAAAACTGTGGCCAACTGAAGTCTAAAGATTTGAACAGGATATCCTGGGTAATCAGTAGGAGTAGCTTTCTGGTTGTTTAGCTCCAAATCTGGTTCTTTTTCAATGTCTTCACAGAGTGGTTTGTGAAGATCAAATGAGATAGTGGTTGTAAAGTTTCATGTTAGTGTCAGTTATTATTTGGGTGAAGGGTGGCAGGTAGCACATTGAACAAAGGCCCTATGGTGAACTTGTGATATGACATGGATGAGAGTCACACAGATAGGCAGGGATAGATGGATTATGATTTTCTTTGTTAGAGGGAATATCCAAATCAATAAAGGCACAGAACCTTGGAGCAGCTGAATATCATTATGTAGGACTTAACTTGTCAGAATTGTGAGTATATCTCTAGTGCACTGAATTTTTCATTCTGAACCTTTTAAAGATTCTTAAGCATATTCCCTTCCTGCCTCCTTCTGTTATCCATTACCTTTGTGTCTCTCTATTTTTAACATAAAAAGCTCTTTTCTGGAGAAAAAAATGTAAAATGTATTTATAATTTAGCTTAATACCTTAAACTAGGTGACACAGTGGATACAGCTTTAGGCCTAGAGTGAGAAGCCATCTTCCTGAGTTCAGATCTAATCTCAGACACTTATTAGCTGTGTGATCCTGGGCAAGTCACTTCACCCTGTTTGCCTTAGTTTTCTCATTTGTAAAATGAGCTGGAGAAGGAAATGGCAAACCACTCTAGTATCTTTGCCAAGAATACTCCATAAGGGACATGAAGAATCAGGCATGGTTGAAGAATGACTACACAACAACAAATTAATGCTTAGCAGCAGTTTAAAATGTTATCTCACGTAGGACGATTTTCATTTTAATAGATGTCAAAATCTTGAATTAAAAAAACAGGCACTGTTCAGGCTGGAGGATCACTGTATTTGGAGTCAAAGGAAAGTACTTGGTTAAGTCTCATTTCTATCTCTGATTATTTGTGTACTTTTAAGCAAATCACTTTACTTCTTTGAATTGTTTTCTCATCTATAAAGTACAAATAAAATATTTTGTTACTTAATCAAGTTTTGAGGATCAAATGAGCTAATATGAATAATACTTTGTAGACCTCAAAGTATTATATAAATATTAATTATTGTTTTTATTCACCTTGGTCTTCACTTCTTGTTGGATAAGGTTCAGATAGAAATGATCCAGGGACAAGATGATACCCTGCTCACTGTATTTAATGATCTATGGAATATTGAACAAAATAACTACTTTTTATAATTTTATAAAATTATGGAGATGTAAACTCATTTTCTGTAGGTCTACTGAAAGCATTCTTGGCAAAAGTCTAGTAGTAGCCAGGATGATAAGATTGATAGGTACTTCAATTTGTTCCCATATGACTTAAATTTTTTTTCTGCAAGCCTCTACATTGTGAAAACTGTTCATTCCCTGCAGCTTGGAGATGCTGTGTTTGGTATAGCTGTATTTATTAAAATATTCTTTAGGTTTTGTAGATCATTATCATTGTTACCATCATGAATACCACATGAACAAAAAAAATATTGGACACAATAGAATGTGAAATTACATAAAGCAAAGTATTTTGATAGTTGAAATTATAGGAAATAGTCACTGACCTCAAGAGGCTTACAGTTTACTTGGAGACATAAAACACATATTCATAATAAGCTAAATCATAAAAAAGTTAAATAAAAATCTATAATGAGATGCCATGATGCCATCCATGATCATTAGTGAAATATGTAACAGACAGTAGGTACTATCATTTTAGTGGTAGGAGGGAAAATAGAGGCTTGAGAACATAGTATTTATTTAAAGGATGGAAAGGGTTTGAATTAGGACTTGCTGAAGCTAATGAGAGCTGATTGTTAAATTTTCAGTTGTTACAAATCAGGATTTGATTTATTGTTTCATTGATTTTATAGACTTAAACCACTATTAATAATGCAGATTAAGCTCAGAAATATTTGCATACTTTTTTCCCCTCAGAGAGAGGGGTTGCTCTATATATATTGCTTGACTTAAGGAGATAAGCAGTAGAAGGCTCCAGGAATGAAGTTATCACTAAATATACTTTGAGACCTGGTTATTGTAGTAGTAGTAGTAATAATAATAATAATTTAAAAAAAAAACCAAAAAGCAAGAAACCAATAACTACCACTTACATAGTCCATTAAGACTTGCAAAGTGCTTTATATTCGTTATCTTATTTGATCCTCACAGCATAACAGATAATTCTAAGGATGGAAGCAGTATAAACCTAGTAGAGAGAAGAGAGCAAAAAGTGGGAAGAGGAACATGAAAAGTCAGTGATTGCTAAAGAAACATTTCTTTTAGTTCACAAGTTTATCTTACATATTCCTCTATGTGAGATTAGAAAGAACTATGAATTATAAAATTGTAAATCTAGAACAAAAAGATTTCAGAGACTAACTAGCTAACTCCCTTATGTTACTGATGAAGAAATTGAGGTCCAGGGAGATTAAATACTTGCTCAAGATCATGTGAATAAGTAAACATCAGAAGGGAGATATGAACCCAGGTTCTATAACTCTAGATACTTTCTCTACTGGGGAACTGTCAAGATCAGAGTTCCCACAGAGCAAGAAAGGCAAAAGCTGCACCCATTATCTGAGCAGACAGCCAGGAAAGTTGTCAGTATAAGGGGATATGGGAGCTGCACATGCAAGTCTAATATTTTCCTCCATATGGCACAGCTACAGTTATACTCAACACTTTTTCTCCTGGGCAAGTTATTACAAGGAGGGCATTAAAACCCAGCAGAAAATGCCAGTTATCCAATGGTGATCTGTTGATCTAGTGCTGTAGCTGTAGGTGGCATGTAATGCATTTGCTATAGGCTGAGAGTGCCTTCCTTGATCCATTTGTATAAGTCTGAGTGTCATCTTGGGCTGCTATGTCATTGATCCTACTCCTAGGCTATGCTTATATAAGGTTGAGGGGCACAATTGAATCAATACATCAATCAACCCAAAATGCTTATGTTACTAACAAGATGCTTGACACTCTAATTCCTTTATTAAGTGAGAACATTTCTTATTGAATCAATTTAATCAATCAAAAATTTTAAATTGTGTGTGAAGTTATTAATTTATAAGATATGAAATTCACTGGATGAAATGGCATGATAATAGATAGGAAGTATACTTTAATTGGTTGAAGAAAAGCCCATAGGGCTTAGATTAAAAAGAAAAAAAGAGTTCAGTATTGGAGATTGCATCCAGGAAGTAATGCAGCTTCAGCCAAGTCCCTGAGAGGCAAATAATTGGGGGTGGGAGTTAGAGTAGAGAATAGAAAGCTTCTGTTCCCCTAACCTTTAATCAGAAGATGACTTTGTGAACTTTAAAAGATTGAAAGATTTGGACTTTCATGAGTATCCTAGTAGTGATGTTGGACCAGTGGCTACAGAAACCACTTGAAAAAACTGCCTACTAAATTAATTAAGGTCACATCCAGAGACTATGTGTTAAATTAGGAAAAACCAGCTAGACTCCAATGTAATCGCCCTTATGTCTTAATAATGGCTCATTGGCCTGTAAGCTGCAATAAACTTCAGCCATGTGTAGTAAAATCAGAGAAATGTTATTCAAATAAGACAAGCCTTCACTGGCACTGATAATTTTGAGATGATATGTTATATGCTAAACAGTAAAACATAAGGTGGATGGATAAGAGTTAGGTTGTTTCCCAGCCCAAGAACCTTATAGGGATGGAGCCACAAAACCTTGCCTTCTCACTACCCAAGTGCTTCCAATTCTATTTGCAATATTTACTTAAGTAAATGATTCTACCCCTCTCTGTCTGCCTCCATTTACCACCTCAGTCCCTGTATTGTCTTCACACCATCTGCCTCTTGTAGTCTTTGTGATTTATTAAATGTTATTGATGCATTATTCTCCATTTGCTCCTAGCATGATCTTTCCCAGAGAATATACAAAGAACTGTGCTTGTCCTTCTTGACCCAATTGGGGATTCCATTGTAGTCCCTTTCCCTTAAGCCATAAACTTAGGGCACCCAAGTTGAGACTATTTGTTCATAGCTGTACCTCATAGTGAGTAAGTAGAATGCTATGAACCTACTGGTAGAAAACAAAGTCATTTCTCTCTTGTATTGGATTCCTCACAGTTGGATCATAAGAGAACATCAAAGAACATTAGATGAACAAAGGAAAGGCAGCTGCCTCTATCAGGAACCTAAATAAGAAGCTAAGCCATATATAAGGGGATCAGCATGAAAATTCCACCAAAGGAAAAAAGTGTTTCCATCTAATCAGGAACTCTGAATTACCTTTGGCCACATATGATCTCTAAACTTGAGCTTGCTTTCTCCTGGATTTAGTACATACTTGTGGAATAGTGAAACTGCCCCCAGTCAGGAGGGTATACCAACTCTTCTGATTATACTTTGATTTTTTATTACTTATTATACTCAGTAAATATGTTTCTAAAATCTAATTAAGTTTGGCTGGAAAATTGGTATCAGCTGATTATCAATGATGAGCGCATACCAGTAGGGTCTTTTAAGCAATAGTTAACACTAGAATCTGAAGGACAAAAGTTGTAATTGCTCTAGGGACCTAACTTATTATCTAGTGTATTTTGAGAGAGTGAACCAAGAGTCTATATGCTACAGTTAATCTGAATGCATATCATGGAAGACAGGTTCTTTTGTATAGGGTCTGTTACTTTTTGTTTATCTGGGAAGGAGAAATATCTGAAGCTTAATCAAAGCTAGTCAGACTATAACAGGCATAAAGCACTGATGAAAAAATATGACTACTTTGTGAGTAGATTACATATCTAATGGAAAATTGCTGAGGTTTCCCTCTCTATGCATTTCAAAGAATCTAAGTTTTCCTAAAGTGAGTAACTCCCTCATGAGAGGAAGGATGTTACCATGTATTAGAGAGGTTCCCCTCTCTATTCATTGTGATGAATCGAAGTCTTGGGAAGTAGCTCCCTCACAGGGGAAAGAGTATTCATGTATTATAGGAAATCCTTAATGATGTCTCCTGAGTTTAACCTGTCTAAGTCTAGCTAGCAAATAATTCTACACTTTACTCTGCTTTTTTAATTCAAATGTCAAAAATGCAAAGTTCTTCAAATGTCAAGGCAACATGATTCATTTGAGTCCTGTTCTCTCTTGATGATAGCACATTTATATTTTGTGGATTCCAAATTCAAGGTATTATAATACCCAGATCTGGATGGTTGCTTTCAGGGCAAAATGATGAACAGCATTGTCCCTTAATTTAGATAGCAATTCTGAAGAACAGGCCACTTAGCCACAAATCAAAAAATTTAAATTTTTTTGGAGGGAGAGCCATACTAATTTTGACCATATAGCATGAGTAGTTGGTAACTTATTTTAGCTGGAATGAGAAAGTTATGTATGGAAGAAATTGATTACATATACCTCTGATAGCACAATGGTTTAAAGAGAAGAGAGACTCTATGTTTAATATTGAAGTAATTTTTTTCCAATACTGGTTAAAATGGAAAACCTGTTATTTGTGTATATGACAAAAGGAATAATTAGATCTGGTCAATCTATGAGCAGGTGATTATTATATAGGAGTACATTGGTACACCAAGATAAGGTCAAAATGGGTTCATGACCTAGGCATAAAGAATGAAATTATTAATAAATTAGAGGAACATAGGATAGTTTACCTCTCAGACCTGTGGAAGGGGAAGGTCTTTATGACCAAAGCAGAACTAGAGATCATTACTGATCACAAAATAGAAAATTTTGATTATACCAAGCTGAAAAGTTTTTGTACAAACAAAACTAATGCAGACAAGATTAGAAGGGAAGCAATAAACTGGGAAAATATTTTTACAGTCAAAGGTTCTGATAAAGGCCTCATTTCCAAAATATATAGAGAATTAACTCTAATTTATAAAAAATCAAGCCATTCTCCAATTGAAAAATGGTCAAAGGATATGAACAGACAATTCTCAGATGAAGAAATTGAAACTATTTCTAGTCATATGAAAAGATGCTCCAAGTCATTATTAATCAGAGAAATGCAAATTAAGACAACTCTAAGATACCACTACACACCTGTCAGATTGGCTAAGATGACAGGAAAAAATAATGATGATTGTTGGAGGGGATGTGGGAAAACTGGGACATTGATGCATTGTTGGTGGAGTTGTGAACGAATCCAACCATTTTGGAGAGTAGTTTGGAACTATGCTCAAAAAGTTATCAAACTGTGCATACCCTTTGATCCAGCAGTGTTACTACTGGGATTATATCCCAAAGAGATTATAAAGAAGGGAAAGGGACCTGTATGTGCACGAATGTTTGTGGCAGCCCTTTTTGTAGTGGCTAGAAACTGGAAACTGAATGGATGTCCATCAGTTGGAGAATGGTTGAATAAATTGTGGTATATGAAAATTATGGAATATTACTGTTCTGTAAGAAATGACCAACAGGATGATTTCAGAAAGGCCTGGAGAGACTTACACGAACTGATGCTGAGTGAAATGAGCAGGACCAGGAGATCATTATATACTTCAACAACAATACTATATGATGACCAGTTCTGATGGACCAGGCCATCCTCAGCAACGAGATCAACCAAATCATTTCTAATGGAGCAGTAATGAACTGAACTAGCTATGCCCAGAAAAAGAACTCTGGGAGATGACTAAAAACCATTACATTGAATTCCCAATCCCTATATTTATGCCCACCTACATTTTTGATTTCCTTCACAAGCTAATTGTACAATATTTCAGAGTCTGATTCTTTTTGTACAGCAAAATAACGGTTTGGTCATGTATACTTATTGTGTATCTAATTTATATTTTAATATATTTAACATCTACTGGTCATCCTGTCACCTGGGGGAGGGGGTGGGGGGGGTAAGAGGTGAAAAAATGGAACAAGAGGTTTGGCAATTGTTAATGCTGTAAAGTAACCCATGCATATAACCTGTAAATAAAAGGCTATTAAATAATAATAAAAAAAAAAGAACTTTAGTATTGACTGTACAATATGGGAAACACTGGCACAGGATTGCCCAGCATGGTGTGCCCTCATTAAAGAAGGTACTATTTATTCTCTGTGAACAAAGCAGAATTGAATTAGCTCAGAATTGGAGATTCCAAAAGTTAGATAATCTGCCTTCCCAAATGTTCATAGGATTGTATCTAACCTATGGCAGCTGTGGCAAAGCATTCTGAGCTCATCCTGGTTTAATCAGCCATAGTTGGATATACTTTAACTTGACTCTAACAGTGATAACATTTTGGTCCTCTTTGAGAATGAAGGACAACCTATCAACCACCAGCTCTTTAAAGCACTATGAACATGTGATTTTTTTGGGGGGGAAGGAATTTGGCATATAATATTGTTGTAGTTGTGAAGCATGTTGGAAATATGCTTCTTATAAATGCTACTACCAATAATGCAGTATAATGGTATAATATATGTTAGTCCTTATGAAAAGCAAAGAAATCTACATAAATTCAAGGTAAGGCATTTCTTCTTCTTGTTATAATCTGTTTATTAATAGCAATTTTAAGCATGTGAAGTAATTTTGGTTTTAAGATCTTCATAAATTCCTTTTGGCAATCAAATCTACTGGTAAGTGCCAGTGGGAGTATGGCTTAGATCCAAAACTTTTTATTTGCTTAATGAAAGCCACCTACTTATCTTTTTCATTGTGTTTTCAATGTGTTGATATTGCCTTCATGTTATCTGTACTCAACAATGGGACATATTTAAATTTTATAAGATAAGACCTCTTCCGCAACTCAGTCCTGTTTCCTAGGTAATATCCTTATTTTGCTCTTTGTTGTAGCCCTGGTTCTGGTAGGTTACTAATAATTCTCAAAAGGGCTTCCCACTTTGGGAATGTTCTTTCTGGAATAGGGCAAAAGAATGTTCTCCATAGTCCAGACCCCATACCATGGGGAACTGAAATAAAGTCAGGCCTTGAGAGAGGGGAGGTCTTGTGGTAGTGGTCCAAAGCAGGTTGAAGAAGTAAGGTCTTATTTAGTGAAGGTTGATAGAGAACCTTAAGGCAGGAGGTGTGGGAAAGTAGCATTTAGCACTCCAGTGTGAAACACTGGTGGTCTTTCCCTAATGACAGCTCTAAAGACTGAAAAGGAATGAGACTGAACTGTGACTCAGAAATGAGTCAGAAGCAGCCTGATTCATATGATCTGATAGTACTGGGTACTCTTCCTTTGAATCAGTCAATCAACACAAGTTTGTTAAGTGCCTATTATGTGCCAGGCTCTATGCTTGTAGAGCTTACATTCTACCCCAGGGATATAACATGTTAAACAGAAGTACATACAGGATATGGAAAAAAAACACATCTACCAAAATAAGGGGACATTAACAACAATTAAAAGTATCAGAAAAGGTGTCTCGAAGGAAATGACATGAGTTAGGGTTTCCAAAGGCTGAAAGTGAGAAGAGAGACTATTTCAGGCATTGGAAACATCCTTCATAAAGCAGGAGTTGGAGAGCTATGTACAAATAACAAACAGGTAAGTTTGGTTGTAAGGTAGAATGTGTGAGGAAGTAATGTCTAATCATTCTATAAAGGTGGAACCAATTTTACAAAGCTTTGAATGCCAAAAAAAGAAAAGTTTATATTTTATCTAGAGGTTAAGATGAGGCTACCAAAAACTCTTGAGCTGGTAAATAATGTCAAACTTAGACTTTAGGAATATCAATTTGGCCACTCTTTGGACTTGTAAATACTTGATAATACACTTTTGCTTATTTAACCTTTAAAAAGTTAGATTTTCTTTTTGATGAGCAAAAATCCATCTTATCTATTCCCATCTCATCTTCCAATCTTATTGAGAAAAAAAGGAAAACAAAACTCTTATTAAAAATATGTGCGGGCAAACAAAATTTTTTTTTTGCATTGGCAATATCCAAATATACACATGTATATGTCTGTCTGATAATCATTAAGCATATATTTGTATATGTATATATTTCTATAGGCATATATACATATGCCTTATACAGGCATATATATATATATATACATATATATGCATGTGTCTGTGTACATACATACATACACACATATCTTTATCTCGTTATTATTCATCTCTATAGGAGGTAGACAGTCTTCTGTCTAATGATCAGTCCGATCATTAGTCTTCTAGAATCATTAATGGTCATTACAATGATCAGATGTCCTAATTCCTGCAAAAGGTAATTTTTTAAAAACCATATATATTGTCAGTATATTACAACACTTCACTATTCACTCTGCATCAGTTCATAAGTCTTTCTATTTTTTTTTTCTGAAAAGATTCCTTTCATCATTTCTTTTGTTGTTGTTCAGTCATGTCTTATCCTTTGTGATCCCATTTGAACTTTTAAAAATTATTGCAATGATTTGCCATTTACTTCTCCAGATCATGTTACAGATGAGAGAACTATTAAGTGACTTGTCCATGATCACTTATCTAGTAAGTATCAGACCAGATTCAAATTCAGGAACATGAAACTTCCTGCCTCAAAGCCCAGCACTCTATCCCCTATGCCACCAAGAACAATAATAATAGTCCATCATACTGATGTGCCAAAACTTACTCAGCATTTTTCAATTTATGGGAACTCCTGCTAACCTACCCCCTCAACCCATTTTTTTGTCACCTCAAAAAGAGCTATATTTTTGTAATCCTTAATTAGAATTTGTTCGATTAGAATTAATTCCTCCTTTAATCTTCTCTCTCTTTAATTCATTCTCTCTATTCCCCCTTTATTCCTATTTAGTTATTGCTGAGGCTATTGGGGTTAAGTGACTTGCCAAGGTCACACAGCTGGATTTAAAGCCAAATTTGAACTCAGGTCCTCCTAACTTCATGGCTGGTGCTCTATCCACTGTGCCACCTACTTGCTCTTTTCCTATTTATTTTTTAAATGAAATACCTTTCTGTACCTAAGTGTGTGTGTGTGTGTGTGTGTGTGTGTGTGTGTGTTTCTTACTTTCTTTGATTGGGTCAGAGGAGAATAAGATTCACGTGTCTGCCACTCTTTCCCCCACTTTTCCTCCTTGTTTATACTTATGCAACTAGAATTTCTGACATAATTTTACTTAACCTTCCTTTCTCTTTGCCCTCCTAGTATATTCTTCTTCCCCTTTCTTTTCATTCTTTTCTTACAGTTACTTAACTATTTAATTAAACTTTATCACTCCTGACAATAATAAGCTTCAGAGAGAAAAATGTATCATCATTCCACATTTGAATATAAGCAGTCTATCTTTGTTTAATTCAGTATGATTGTTTATTTGTGTTTACCTTTTAATGTTTTACCTCTTATATTGAATTTTAAAGTTTACATCCAGGTCTTTTCTTCAGGAATGAATGCTAAAAGTTCTCTGTTTCTTTAAAATCATTTTTCCTCATGAGATTCTATTGTTTTGTTGGTTAAATTATTATTGATTGTAAACTTTCACTTCTTATTTTAGGAATATTGTATTTCAAGCTCTCTACTGCTTTATGGTAGTGGTTTATTAAATCTGGTATGATCCTGACTATGATTTCTTGGTAATTAATTTCTTTTTTTCTTGTTGCTTGTGGTGGTTTTTCTTTTGCCCAAAAGCTCTGGATTTTGCTTGTTATGTTTTTGGAGTTTTCATTTTGGGGTTTCTTTCAGAAGGTTTGCACTTTGTTCTCTGGTTTTAAGAAATTTAGGCAGTTTTCCTTTATTTTTTTTTTTTTTTATATATGAGGAAAGGAAAATTAATTTTACTTTTTTCCTATCTAACCTGGCCAGTTTTGTTATGAGAAAACTTAACATTTCTATGTTTATAAGGCTTTTTTTTTATACTCATAGGATCCTTTGAAAAATTATTGAAATTTATGTTTTATCACTCTAACTAGTCAGGGAGTTAACAAACATTTATTAAGCACTGTTCTAAGTACAAGAGATACAAAGAAAGGCAACAAAACAAAACAAAGCAAAACAACAACAACAAAAAAACAAAAAACAAACAAAAAAAAAAAACAGTCCTGCCAGCAAGGTAAGTACAATCTAATATAGGGAACATATATAAAAAGCTGAAAAGGATGTGTGTGTGTGTGTGTGTGTGTGTGTGTGTGTACACACCTTAAAGTCTGGAGCAATGCAGCTAGGTGGGAAATGAAGAGATGGCAAACCTTGATGCCTGCCTTAAATGGAAAATCTAAAAAGAATTCTCTGCTCTCCACCCTCTACCCTTTCCAATGGCTGAGGAGTGTAGGGAGGTAAGGGAGGAAGCTTCAGGGGTAGAGGGCACAGGGATGCTGTTATCTATTTCACAAGGTAAATCGCAGAAAGGAGACATTTCATACTAGTAACTACTTTAAATTATATATCTTAGATTATTTGTTTGTCCTTCATTTTCACAGAGGACCAACACATCAGGAAGGTGATACCATGACATGCAAGTAAATTGGATTGACATGAGGGAGGACTGTGCAAGGTCACCTGTCTCATTATCCCCCCCAGAGACATTTAGGTCCAGTGGCCACCTATAGAGCACTGTGACTTGAGATGACCCTGGATGTAATGGGAGACCTTGCCCTTTTTAAGCTAAAGTCTTCAACAGGTCTCATTGTGACTGAGGCTGCACCCATTCAGCCATTAAGGCTAGGGAGCAACTGAGGCAGGAATCTCCCTCCTGGATTCATTCATAGATTTGACAATTGTGACCAAAGAAAGTCAGGTAGTTCAAAGCTCTTTTACAAATAAGGAAACAGAACTTCAGAGAGATTGGTTTGCTTGTGGTCACACATTTGACAATGGTAAATTTTGGACTTTAACATAGGTTCTCTGACTCCCAAATCAACAACATTTTCCACTTGACTATTCTGGAGAGAGGCTGCTAGATGTCATTGTGTATAGGACAGTTAACTTAGATTCAGGAAGACCTGAGTTCAAATTTAACTTCAAACACTTACTAGCTATGTGATCCTAGACAAGTCACTTGATCTCCGTAAACTTCAATTTTCTCATATCTAAAATGTGGATGATTATAACATCTACCTCTCAGGGTTGTCTGAAGAGTCAAAGGAGCTATAACATTTGTAAAATGTTTTGAAAACAGTAAAGTTTCATGCAAATGCTAGTTTTCATTATTTTTATCATTAAGAGAAAGGGAAAGTATAGTGTAATATGATGTAGACCCAAGATTTTGGTACAGCAAACTTCAAAAAGTTCAGAGAAGTGATAGGTATGATCTTGAGGTATAAAATTCTATAGAACAAGTTGATACAAAAAATGTGAGATACTTTCTAGGATGAAATTCTGATGGTATAAACATAAACAATTTGAATAAGAAGGAAAAAATGTCTGTAGATAAATAGGAACTCTTTTTTTTTTTCTAAGTTAAAATAGGTTTTGAAAAGAAATATAAAAATTATGAAGGCAAGGAAAACGGAATACAAAAGATCAGTTTGGCTAAAACCTAGAATGAAGTGAGGCTGACAATGAATGCTAAGGACTTTTTGGGGTTTTTAAAAGGCATATTGTTGGTTCAGAGGGAGACAATTCACAAGATTAAGGCCACTGCTTGCATGAATAGGGAAACAAAAATGGATAGTGAGAAAAGAGCCAACAAGAAGAGAACAAAAATAGTGAATTGAGAGCTGAAATTCTAGATAAATGAGGACATAGTAGGATAATACTTCATCTCCTTTAATGAATTCAAGTCATCAGGGTCAGGAAATTTACATCCCAAAGTACTTAAAGAATTTATGAATGTGATTTCTTAATTAATCAGAAATGTACAGGAGAATAGAATCTCTGCAAAAGTTGAGAAAATGTTCTGATTTTCAAAACTGGATAGATGGAGTTTGTAAGCTATTGAGTTTTGATTTTAATTTCCTCAAAAAATTCTGGAATTTATTAAAAGGAAAGGTATGTGAAAATTTAGAAACAAAAATAGTAATTAACTAATATCTGGTAACATCAGACTAACCTAATTTTCTTTTTTTCTATCCTCCCTTGCTCCCTCTCTTTATCTCTTCCTCTCCCTTTCTCTCCTTCTCTCTCTCTCCCACTCCTTCCTTCCCTCCCTCCAATTTCTCTGCCTTTCTATTTCTGTCTCTGTCTCTCTCTGGAGCATTATCTGACTAGGAGATTATATATTTGGATTTCAACAAAACATTTGAGGTAGTTTTCCATAATATTCTTTTGGACAAAATGGAAATATGATGTGTGACTCAGAACTGGGTGAATGAAGGAACCCAAAGAATACTAATTAATGAATCAATGTTATCCTGGAGGGAGGTCTCTAATGGAATGCTACAGAAATCTTTCCTTGATCCTATTCTGTATAACATTTTTATTGATGACATGAATACTTACCACATTTTTAGAACGCCCAAAGATAGTAGGCTGAAAGATAGCTAATATATTGGACAACAGAGTCAACATATAACAACATGTTGACAGGTTAGGACAATGTGCAAAAACTGATAGTATGAAGGTGGGTTAAAAATGTCACCTTCAAAAGGATAAAATGGAGGAATTGTCAATTTGTGCCAAAAAAGTATCATAGTTTTTATTCAGTTTTTTTCCATAAGGATAAATAAAATGATACATCAGGACCTGGAATAGATTATGTCAGGATGAAAAAAATTAAAATGATCTAGAAAAGTGATTCTATATTTAAAAAAAAAAACACATTGTCTTGAAGAAGGAAAGTGCTGGTACTACTATATTTTGTGCTACTATATTTTGGCCTGGTCAAACTGCATTTGGAATACTGTTTTCAATTTTGTGTAATATCTTTTAGGAAGAACACTGACAAACAGGAATGCCTTTATAGGCATGGTCTGAATGATAAGGGGCCTGGAGACCACACTGGGAGTGTTTGTGGTGGGGGAAAGAGGGAGAGAATAAGCATTTATTAAGTGTTTACTATGTTCCAGACACTATGCCATAAAAATACTGTCTCAGTAGATTAAAACAATTGGGAAGCATAATGGTGTAGTGGAAAGAGTGCTGGATTTAGAGCCAGAGAACCCAAGTTCAAATATTTCTCTGTCACTACAGGTGTGACTTTTAGCAAGACACTCACACTTGCCTTCAAACATGAGGAAATGGAGCTAGATGTTTGTTTCTTTCCAGCTTCAAGTCTATGATCCATTAAAGGAACTAGGGATGCTCAGGCTAAAGAAGAGAAGATTGGGGAGTATGAAAGATGTCTATGAGTATTTGAGATTCTTTTGTGAATAAGAAAATACCATGCATCTATTACTGTTGACAAATATGGAATAGAGAGTTAGTATGAGGGAGGAGGAGATCTGAGCATGGATTGTTAGAATTGAGTTGGCATTCAGCATAAGTGAGGAGACTGGAATTCTGTTTGCCTGAGAAGAATGGGTTACTACTAAGGAGATGCAGATTTCCCCTTCTTTTCTAGCTGGTATAAAATATGCTGTAATTCTACATTGTAATGTTGATTCTCACAAAAGTGATCCAATCTTGGGAGGAGGTATGAGGAGAGAGCATTTACAGATATATATCTGAATAGCATAGCTCTGATTACCCAAAGAGTCCTTACATTCAATTTAATTCAAGTCATTTCAACAAGCATTTATTCTGCACCTTAACCTCCCTCAGTTTCCTTACCTGACAAATGAAGGTGGACTAGATGGCTTTGGAAAGTCCTTACTAGTTCATTCTTAAGACCAACATTTAGATGTGAGCATAATGAGCATGGCAAGTGATGAAGTATTCACAAGCATGTGTATATGTATTTGTGCAAGAGGGTTGCCATTTTCTTTTCGCCAGAGAATAGAATTAGATGCAGTGGATAGAAGTTGCAAAGAAACAGATTTTTATTCATTTAAAAAAATTACTAATCTTTAGAGTGATTCCAAAATCTCTTGGCCTCCTGAAAGAAACAGTGAATTTTAAGGTTGGCTATTTTGCCTCAAAGGTTGAGAGGGAGGGAAGTTAAAAGTCTCCTTAAGCTCTTGAAGAAAAATCTCTGCATTGTCTAGCCAGGGGCTATTTTTAGTGAGACAGGAAATGGCACAGCTGGAAACCTGCTGTACTGGATGGGGCAATGCAAAGGTCACCTTTATTTCTTTGGGAATATCTGGATTTGGAGTTCCATTAGCAATTTGCCTTGGGGCAGGAACACTGGGAGGTCTTCCACCCACATAATGAATGTTTAACGACTGGGGGAAAGTTGCTTTGTAGTGCAATAACCAGTCAAACTAAGAGTTTGCCACTTTCAGAATTACATAAATATCCCTTCCGGCACTGTTGTATCTTCAGGTGATTGGAATAATTGATGCTTTAGTTTTGCAGTTTCTGGAATCCTGCTACTGGAGGAGGCTGGTATTTTCACTTGGACTCTATTGTTCTCATCATCAAGTAGGCTGTTACAGAGCTGGACAGTACTGTCATATTCTACCAGTCATATGTGGGTAGTGAGACAAATCTCTTAATAGGGCAAAGGCAACCTTTATCTAGGAGGAAAGGGGAAGTGGAGGTAAAAGCAGTATCTATGTTGGGAGCAGTTAAAGTGTAAATTGAAAAGCCAGCTTTGATTAGTATGAAGGTATCTGAGAAAAGCTAAAAATCCAATAGACTGAGGCAAATAAAAAAGCTATTTTCTGGAGCAGAGATTTAGTGTGGGAGGTTCATAGAAGCCCGATGAGCAAAAGGAAGGGAAAGGAATGTAAACGATCATTTGTTTGACTCTACCTGTCTCCTCAGAGCCTCAACATTTTATAGTAGCAACTGGAATTTCCCCTCCTCTAATCTCTACCCTTACCTAGGTGCTGAAATATTGACATGGTATAGGATAGGGTCTACAATACTTTCTGTTCATGTGGTCATGAGCCTGGGTTCCTACTAATATTTGCTCCATCTGTGAAGGTCTTCAAAGCAGAGTTGAATGGCTAATTGTTGAAGGTGCTGAAGAGTGAGCTTCTCAGGTATGGAGTATATTAAAAGGTCTTAAAATAATATATTTAGTTCTGGAAGAGTTTTTGGATTCTTTAATCCAACACCCCAATCTAATAAATGAGACATAGAGGAAAGCAGAATTCATTTATCCACCTGTAATAAATAATAGGCAGACAAGTGGTGAAGTGGTTAGAGTACTGATCCTGGAGTCACAAAGACCAGTTGTATGACCTTAGAGAAGTCACTTTAATCCTGTTTGCCTTAGTTTATTTTGAATGAAGAAGGAAATGGTAAACACTTCAGTATTTTTGCCAAGAAAATCTTAAATGGGATCATAAAGAGTTGCACATGACTAAAATGACTGAACAACAACAACAAAACACAAATAAATATCAGAGGTGGGATATTAACCCAGGTCTTCTGATTCTGGATTTAGTCTGAAGTTTTCTGAGATCCCTTGGAGTTTCTGTAAAAAAATCTTTGTGTAATGAATCCATGGGCTTTTTCTTCATGAGGCCATTGCATGCTTCTCACCTCTCTGACTCCTTGGAGATTTGGTCATTTTTGTAAACTTTTCTTTTTTCCTCAAAACCCCTTTTAAGTAAATGGGGTACAATGGGTGATGTAGCTGAGGGAAAGTTAGCAGAATGGAATAAAGGAGAAAGTATCTTGCAAAATCCAGAAAGAAGAATATCAACTCCTGAGGAATTCAGATTTGATCACATCTGTTTCCTGGTATGTTTACATTTAAAGACAGAAAGTAATTTACTTGGATACATATGTAGTGTGTCTCTTGAGAAACTAAAATCAAATTTCATTCCATGGTCTATTTCATATGCATTTCAATGCTCTAAATTGCTCTTTTTTTATTTTCAGAGAAGATTATCAGTGAGGAAATTGTACCCAGACATTCTTCAATAAGACTCTTGATTTGAATGTAATGCAAATCAAACATATTTAAGAGATGAAGTCAATGTGATTGATTGACTGAAGTAGTGGAAAGATTACAGTATTTGGAGTCAGAATATCAGTATTAAAATTGTTATGTCAATGGGAGATGGCTAGGTGGCCATGGGTATTTGGAGTCAGGAAGGCATGAGTTCTGGTCTTTCCACAGATATTTTATAAGTAGCGATTCTGAACAAATTTCTTAACCTCTCTTAGTTTCAGTAGTTTTTTCATTTGTAAGATGGGGCTAATAAGAACTTGATACCTCATAGATTTGTTGTGAGGCTTTCATGAGATTAACAGAAATAAAATTTTTGGTAAACCATAAAACACTAAATATTTTATTGCTCTTGCACAGAGAATTTATGGAATCATGAGCAAATCATGTGATTCCTCTCACCTGACCACCTTTCTTTGACAAATATTTATTTAACCAAGGCTTTCAAGTTTGCAAATTGTTATACATATATTAACTCCTTTTTGGTTCTCCCAAGAATCCTGTGAGATAAGTGCCATTTTTTATCTTCATGTAACAGATCAGAAAACTGAGGAAGATAGTGGTTAACTATTTTGCCTAGGGTCACGCAGGTAGTAAGAATTTGAGTTAGGATTTAAACTCAGGTCTTTAACACTGTCACTCTATCCAGTCTTCCATACTGCCTCCTCACTAGCTTTGCTTACATCAAAAGGATATTCTGAAGATCAAATAGTTTGATGCATGTTAAACCAATGAGGGGAAATGAATGTATGCATTATGCATGCATGCATGCTAAATGAGGAATGAATGGGTGAAAAAAAGCATTTTTAAAATTCTAATTATATATTAAGGCAATTAGGTAGTGTAGTGAATATAGAGTGGGTTTTGAGTCAGAAAATCTCTCTTCATGAGTTCAAATCTAGCCTGAAACTTTTATTAGGTAGATGATTCTGGAAGAGTCACTTAATTCTGATTGTCTCAGTTTATTCTAAAAATGAACTGGAGTAGGAAATACCAAATTTTTCTATTATTTTTGCCAAGAAACCATCAAATGGGGCAGGCTGAAGAATAAAAGATGATTGAAATGACTGAACAAATTATGTGCTAAGCCCTAGGGATGCAAAAACAAACAAATAATCCCAGCCCTCAAAAAGTTTACTATAGTCCAATGAGGAAGACAACATACTTAGGACAGCGTTGTCCAGAGATTTAGTTCAGGGAAATTGCAGAGATGGTGACTTGAACAAGAGGATATCCAATTGACCAATAAGGTAGTATTGATTTGATGAGAGCAAGATACAGAAATGTCTTGGGTAAAGATGAAGATATATAGTTTTAGGATATTCACTTGCTGGAAAGAATATCCAGTGATTCATTTTTGAGGGTCTAGTGACAGTAGATGGTGGAAAACACAGTAGGGTACTGTGGTTTTGTAATAAGACTTGAAAAAACAGTCATCTTTTCTACCTTCCCATCCTAAATATTTTGTTGGTTCATTTGCTTGATGGCGTAAGTCAGATCATAGCAAATACCTAGTTAACACTAAGAATTTCTTTAGTCTACCAATTTTTGACCTCAGCAGAGACATTGATGATTGTTTGGCCTAGGCCCCTACTTTGACCTATGAGAAAATTAGGTCTGAGAGATAATCTTGCCCAAACTACACAGCTAGTGAATGGTAGTCTGGCCAGAAGCCAATTATCTGGATCCCCTTCCCTCCCCAAGTCCAATGCTTTTTTCAAGACCCAAATCTCTGAATTATTCTCTAAGAGAGCTTAATTAACCTTTTAAGCTTAATAATATATTTTTATTTTTTGTCTGCTTGTATTTTCATAAGGTTGCAGAGTATTGTTAACATTAGGTACACATTTTGTCCATTTACCATCTCTTCCTATATGCAACATCAAAGCAAGAAAACCAGTAGCCTCATGTTTTCTCACCATTCTGTGCTTACTTTCATTTCATTAACTAGCCCAGTTCCAGAAATGGCCTGGGATATATATCAGTCTCTGACACCCCAGATAGTCTCTCTAAAAAAGGGGGAGATGAAGGTAAATGACTGTAGTCCATAGAAATCGGCAAACCTGTTGTGCAAAGAGGCCTATTGAGCATACTTTTTAGGATTCGGTAACAGAAAATATTAGAGATTTCCATCTCTTTATGATGCCTTATTTTCCTGCTCAGAACTGCAATACAACCAATTTTTGAGTTCTTTTCTTCCCAGTAACAGGGTTATCAATCCCTAATATTATCTTGCGACATGGAAATGAAATACCAGCAACTTCTGTGGGAATCAGTTTCTTTCTTTACAGGGTCAGAGTCTGTAATGAGCTAAGATGAGTTAAATACTCATTGGGAGGTAAATTATTTCTGTGTAGGGACCCTGGGGTACCATCCAGTTTCCTAGAAGAGGTAATAGCCAAATGGTTTAATGATGCCCTGAAAGAGAAAATGTACCTTATATGAACAGGCACTTTTCTCTGAGAAAGTATGTTATTTATGCTAATTACCTATAGAACCAAGTCTCTGAATTCTCTAATTTTATAGACCCAATTTTTCTCTGAAACAAACACAAATAAACAACAAAATGTGTTTTCTTTGTTGTTGTTGGCTGACTTTCCTTTCTTTGATGATTATATATTTGTACTACTTTTACATGTTGCATTTATAAAGTTCAATGTTGAAGAAAATCTTGATATTTGAGACCTACAATTCCTATTAATTCTTATTTTTACTATCAAAAAATAATTCTTGTGCTATATACTCCTTCAGAGGGAGAAGCCTCTACAATCTGTAATTTTTTAGTCCAATTTCTGTTTTTATTTACTGTAGAGAGTGCTTAGTAAAGAAATTCCTTTGTATCAATATAGCCCATCAATTGTTCTGCAATTTATAGTCTTAGAGAGTTGTCTGGGCTCTTTAGAAGTATGACCTTTACCAGGGTCATATTGCCATTAGGGACTAGACAAGATTTGAACCCAGTTCTTTTCCATTTGAAGTTCACTCTATCTACTCTAAGGCTGCTTCTCTGATATTTGCATTTTCTTTGTGTTTTTTCCCCTTGAGTGGATAAAATTTATGTGACCTAGAAGAACTGGCAAATTGCTTTACATAACAGTATTTCAGTTGATCCTCATGATAACTTTGTGAGGTAGCTGGGACAGATATTATTATCTCTCTTTTACTCATAAATAAACTGAAGCTCTGGAATGTTGAAAGACTTGCCCATGGTCACACAGCTAGCAAATGTCTCTGGTAGAATTGAAACTTAAGCCATCTTTACACTGGGTGCAACTTACTTTCCATTTGTCTGCTGCTTTTCAAGTGACATTTTACCTATAAGTGAGAAT
Source organism: Sarcophilus harrisii (assembly GCF_902635505.1). NCBI lineage: Eukaryota > Metazoa > Chordata > Mammalia > Dasyuromorphia > Dasyuridae > Sarcophilus > Sarcophilus harrisii. Next base: position 469,841,918 of record NC_045428.1, read on the forward strand.
AGTACCATCTTAACAAGTTTGGACCCATTGCCTTCATGTTAATCATCATAATTTCTGATCTCCACATGTACTTCTTAATTTTATTGTAGGATAGAGGTATATTAATGAGATAACTAATAAGAATACCTCACATTTTGAAAATGCTCTGGTGTTTGAAATGTACTTTCATATCATCTCACTTGATCTTTACAACTGCTCTAGAAGCTGGGGAGGGCAGTTATAATAATCTTTGTTTTATAGATGAGAAGCTAGAGGATCAAAGTTTAATTAAATTGCCCTAGTGGTGAATATGGGACTAAACAAGGCATTCTGATTCCAAGTCTAAGATATTTTTTCTTTGCCTATAATACCTGAAGCAGTCTATATTTTTTTGTAGCTCTAATGCTCCTCAATTTTAAAAAGTGCCTTTATAATAATGTTTTAAAATATTTAACGAATTATATTCATTGCAAAGAATAAAATAATGTTAAATCATTTCAAAGGTATTCCAAATTAGACACTATTGGGAAAGTAACATGATCCAAGAATTGGTGGAAGGACCTGGGAATTCTTAGCTTTGAGGAGAGAAGATTTGGGGTAGATGTAGAAGTTGTTTTCTAATTTATGAAGGGCTGTTATGGCATGTTAGCATGAATCTTAGAGGATCAAACTAAGACCAATGAATGCAATTTAAAGAGAAGCAAATGTTTGTTTATTATAAATAAAAATTTCCTAACACAATGAACAGGTCTGAAGGATGGAAAAGTCCATATTATTAACGATCTTCAAGTTGATACCAGATGATCAATCTTTCCCCTTTTTTCTCCCCCTCTCCCTCTCCCTTTCCCTCCCTATCTCCCTCTATTTCCCTCCCCTCCCTCCTCCTCTTCCTTTCCCCCTCTTTCTTCCCCTTTCCTCTCCATCTCCCCTCCTCTCTTCTTCCTGACTTCCTCCCCTCCCCCATCTCTCTTTCCTTCCTATCCATCCATCCATTCATCTATTTGTCTATTTTCAATAGAAAATGGATAATATAGGACATATATATGTGTATGTGTGTATATATATATATATATATATATATATATATATATATATATATATATATATATGTGTGTGTGTGTGTGTGTGTGTGGCAGCTAAGTGGCGCAGTGGACAGAGCACCAGCCCTGAAGACAGAAGGACCTGATTTCAAATTTGATCTCAGACACTTAATGCTTCCTAGCTGTGTGACCCTGGACAAGTTACTTAATCCCAGTTGCCTCAGCAAAAAAGAAAGAAAGGAAGAAAATTGATATATGGTAAAGTTAGAATTGCATAGGGGTATGGCCAAGAACAGCTTTTCATTATAAGAAGAAATGGTAAAGAGTGCCATCAAAAAGCATTTTTGTGCAAGATATTTTTTTGTACAAATCTTGGCAATGGGTATGTGATATTCCACTAATAAAAATTCTGTGGGTTAAGATTTTTTCTCCCTGAATCTCCTAGTTAGATCAGGATCTCTAATGGAGGGGGTACCACTTTAAAACATCAAGTAGAAATATATTGCAGAGAGGTAGCATGGCCAAATGGATAAAAAGCTGGCATAGAAGTCAGAAAACATTGCTTCAAATTCTCTCTCTAATTTGTCTTAATCATGGGACCATGGGAAAATCATTTAACCTCTTAATCCCTCAGGTGATTTTTCTGAGACTCAAAATAGGGGTTTACTTCAGGATTTAACTTAAATACAATCTTCTGCAGGAACCTTTTCTTTACCATTTTAGCTGCTAGTGTCTTCATCTCCACCATATTACCCTGCATATATTTTCGATATAATTATATAACAGGGTTGAAGAATTTGTGTGTGAAACTATCACCCTGTTTATGCCAGGCAGGCAAAAGAGGAAAGGCATGTAATAGATATTTATCAAACTTTTACTATGTATCAATCAGTTAATAATTATTAAGTGCCTTCTATGTACTATTACCAGTCAGTTAATAAACAATTATGAAATATCTAAAATTACATCACATGAAGAGACAAAAAAGACTTATTACAATTGAGGGAAAGAAGGGGGGGGTGAACATTGTGTGAACCTGAATTTCATTAGATTTGGCTCAAAAAGAGAATATCAGATATATTTAGTTTCATAAAGAAATTTGTCTCACCCTGTAGGGAAGTAGGAAGGAAATGGAAAAAGAAAGGAGGACATTAATAGAAGGAAGAACAGAAGTAGAAAGGGAAATGAATAAGGGGGGAGAGGAGTAAATGGGGATGGTTATTAAGGGGGTGGTGTTCAGAAGCAAAAAACTGGAGGAAAGGGAAAAGGAAGGACAAAGGCTAATAGAAGGTAGAACAGAAGTAGAAGGGAAAAGGGATAAGAAAGAAGGGAGTGGTGATAAAAGGGAAGGGCTATTTGAGGGAGGTGGTTATCAGAAGCACCTGGAGAGGAGGAATAGGGGGAAAGGAAAGAGAAAAATATAACTTGGGAAAAATAAGATGGTGGGAAATACAGGGTTAGTAATTTTAATTGTGAATGTGAATGTGATGAATTCTTCCATAAAATGGAAGTGGATAGCAGACAAGATTAAAAGCCAGAATTTTATAATATATTGTTTAAAAGAAACACATTTAAAGCAGAATGATACATACAGAGTAAAAGTAAAAGGCTGGCATAGAATCTTTTATGCTTCAGTTGAAGTAAAAAAAAAGGAAGGGGTAGTGACCTTGATCTCAGATCAAGCAAAAGCAAAAAATAGATCTAATTAAAAGAGATAAAGAAGGAAACTATAGTTTGTTAAAGAGTACCATAGATAATGAAGTAATATCAACATCAAACATATATGTACCAAGTGGTATAGCACCCAAAGTCCTAGAGGAGAAGTTAAGAGAGCTGAAGAGAGAAATAGATAACAAAATAATACTATTGGGGGATCTTAACCTTGCTCTATCAGAACTAGGTAAATCAAACCACAAACTTTTTAGAAAAGTTAGGTCATTTCTTTGTTTTTGTTTCTTTTTCTTGTTTTTCTTCCTTCCTTCCTTCCTTCCTTCCTTCCTTCCTTCCTTTTTTCCTCTCTTTTTCTCTTTTTCTTAAAAACATTAGAGAACATAGGAATAAATGGAATTTTCCTTAAGATTATCAGTATCATCTATTTAAAACCATCAGCAAGCATCATATGTAATGGGAATAAACTAGAACTATTCCCAAAAGGAACAGGAATGAAATAAGGTTGCCCACTATCACCATTACTATTCAATATTGTATTAGACATGTTAGCTTTGGCAATAAGAGAAGAAAAATAAATTAAACCAATTAAAGTAGGTAACGAGAACTCCAAAATATCATTCTTTGCAGATGGTATACTTAGAGAATCCACTAAAAAACTACTAGAAACAATTTACAACTTTAATAAAGTTGCAGGATACAAAATAAATCCATATACATCATTAGTATTTCTGTTTGTTACCAACAAACTCTAGCACCAAGAGATACAAAGAAAAATTTCATTTAAAATAACTATAGATAATATAAAATATTTGGGAGTCTACATACCAAGACAAAGTCAGGAACTATCTGAACACAATTACAAAACACTTTCCACCCAAATAAAGTCAAATCTAATCATTTGGAAGAATATCAAGTGCTCATGGGTAGGCTGAGCTAATAAAATAAAAATGACAATTCTACCCAAATTAATCTACTTATTCAGTGCCATACCAATCAAACTCATAAGAAATTATTTTACAGAGCTAGAAAAAATAATAACAAATTTTATCTGGAAAAATATAAGGTAAATAATTTCAAAGAAATTAATGAAAGAAAGTGCAAATAAAGTTGGCCTATCTATGCTAGACCTAAAACTATATTATAAATCAGAAGTCATCAAAACCAATTTCTCTTTGTATCTCTTGCTGCAACAGTGAGGTAATTTATGGACTTGTGATGGAGAGAGTCATCTGCATCCAGAGAGAGGACTATGGAGACTGAGTATGGATCACAACATAGTATTTTCACCTTTTTTGTTTTGCTTTTTGCTTTCTTTCTCATTTTTTTCCTTTTTGATCTGATTTTTTTTTTTTTTGTGTGTGCAGCATGATAATTGTGGAAATATGTATAGAAGAATTGCACATGTTTAACATATATTGGATTGCTTATCTAAGGGAGGGGATTGGGGAAAGGGAGGGAGAAAAAAATTTTTTGGAACACAAGGTTTTACAAGGTTGAATGTTGAAAACTGTGCATGTATTTTGAAAATAAAAAGCTAAAAAAAGTTAAAAAAAAACCCATTATGTGTTAGGCACAGTTCTAAGTACTATGTATACTAAGTGTTGGGGAATTCACAATCCAATGGGGGAAGAGAAGATGATGAGCTTCCCAATGGTGATGTTACTGTGGGCATGATGGAGAGGTCCAAAGAAGGATAAGAAATTAAGAGATGGCTCATGTAGGCCCTGTCCTTAAATGGAGCTTTTGGAACTCATAAGTTCCCTTCCTCTAATGAGTTATGAATTCTAAGGCTGATTCAGTCTTGCCTGATGATGAGATTTTCCGGTGAAGACATTCCTGGAGCCTGATGAAAAAGCCTAAAGTGGACAGCCAGGTGGGAAAATGTGCCAAGCACTATGCTAAACACTGGGGGTATAAATGCAAGCAAAAAATGAAAGATAATTCCTGCCCAGAAGGAGCTTAAATTCAAATTGAGAAAGGCAACACATAGAAGTGGGTTAAAGTAGGAGTTTGATAAAAGCACACATTATAAAGATGAGGAAGCAGCTGAACCATGGTGACAAAGTCTGAAGAGTCAGAAGCAGACCTGGGAGAGGAAGAACATTTATGACTCAGTGATATGGGCCTGCATATCTAGATGATAAAGGAACCCTTTCACCCACCAAAGAGTAGAGAGAGTCACGTCTCATTTGGCCTTTAAAAATGGAATGACTGCTTTTTTTTCTCTTCTTTTTTCCAGCTGTGGGTTAAGATTATACTGCTTCCCAAGAGGGGTTTGTGGAAATAAGAGAAGCTTATTGTTAGCCTCTTTGCTCTTTATGTAATCATAAGTACATGTCTTATATAGGGAAGTTTGATCATGGTATTTGAGATATCTTTTCCCTGTTTATTCTTCCTTAACTTTAGGTTTAGTACTTCCTTAACTTTAGTACTGAAATGGGTGGGTCTGGGTTAAAGCAGAGTTTCTTAAATTTGTGACCCCTTTTACAACCTTGGGTATAAAGGTATATAAAATAGGTATACAAATTAAACTTTTACTGCACATTACAATTTCCAATTCCCATATTCAGTTACCAGACCGTATATGGGGTCTTAAACCAAAGTTTAAGAAGCTGGGGTTTAGAGATTCAGGTTCTCAGGTACGGCTGGTGATGCTTTTAAAATAGTCCTGGATAGTTACTCCAGTGCTCTCTGGAAAAGCTGACCACTGACCAGTGGATGAGTCTAATCCCTCTCCTAGGTTGACAGAAGACAGAATTTCAGGTAAGAAAGTGAAGAATTGAAGCTAAAAAGTATGCTATCTCATCAGCAAACTTCAAATTTTTACATATCAACTTCGTAGAAATATATTGAGTAGTTAGTACTGCTGTTTGATTCATAATGCACCATAAGTATCTTTCTACATCCTCCTTTTTGGGATATCTTAGACCAAAGCCAAAATCTGAGTTTTAAATAATATGGTCCTTGAGTTGTTTGGGTGGATGTTTTAACAAGTGAAAGAATCTGATGTCAGCATTCTCCAAGAATGAACCTAGTCAGGACTTCATTTATGGATCCTGTGAGAAGGGACTCTAAGCAGGGAAGGAAAGGGGCAAGAGCCTCCATCTCTATAGTCCAGGAATGGTTATTATTCTCTTCCTCTCTCCCTCCCTTCCTGCCCTCCCCTCCCCTCCCCCCCTCATTTCTTCTTCTAAAATAGAAGTATCTTGAGATAGGGATTGTTTTACTTTTGTCCCTATAACACCAGTGTGTTATCATAGTGATTGGCACATAGTAGGTGTTTAAAAAATGCTTGTGGATTGATTAATTGATGAAATGATAGTAGTGGAGGATTTGTCATATAGATAATTCTGTATACTAATTAATCACAGATCCAAATCCTAACCTCTTCTTTCCTAAACACATGATCATGAATTAAAATGTCATATCTATATTTTATCTTAGAAAGCTGAGATGCAGGCCCTGAGGAAATGACAGGCTGAAAAGATATGCTGTTACAGAGGTAAAAGAAAAGGAGAACTCTTAGTGTGTCAAGGGAAGACAGGCCTATGGGAGGTATAGAGACACTAGCTATTTCTCTGTGCTGGATAAAAGGCAGAGCAAATGATGCTAAAAAAGGTAAGACTTAGATATGCACAGTAGGAAGGCAACTGTAGTAAACAACATAGGAAACAATGAGAGTATAACTAGACATTTTTTAATATTGTTTTTTGTAAATGTTATAATAGCTAATATATATGTGTATATATACATAAATATGTATGTATGTATATATTTGTGTACACACACACACACACACACATATATATATATATATATAACTTAAAGATTTGGAGAGTGCTTTGCATATACTGTCTTATTTGATCTTTACAATGATCTTCAAAGGTAGGTGATATTGTTATCCCCATTTTGTAGATGAAGAAACTGAGGCTGTGAAAGATTATTAGGTCATATAGCTACTTAGTATCTAAGGCAGGATTCAAACTTAATTTTTACTGCTCCGAGGTCTAGCACACTACCCATTGTACTACCCAACTACTTTTTGATACTTTATATCCTAAAACATTTTGATCCTTGTGATCAGTATTTAGTTATTTTGTGACATGACATGTCTTTATATTTATATATAAAGACATTATATGTCTTATAATGATGTATTTAAACTTCCCTATGTCTAAAGACATAGAGCCAAAATATGTGTGTATGTGTGTATTTGTAAGCCTTTCTTAGATTCCCCCAATATCTTGTCTTCATTCAGGATGATGCTTTCTTCCTTCCTTACTTCTATTGAATTCTTAGTGCCCCCATATGGAGGTTTTTGGCCTGATGCTATAAACCCAAATTATCTGTATGATTGAATTATTTCCATTTGGCAAACTGAGGCCTCAATACCTTGGAGGTTAGTTTAATATCTACGAAGAAGGGAATTGAGGAGGCTTTGCAGATTTGAGAACTGTAGGTCATTTTAATTCTAACCTATCTTTAGTTTTAGTGTGACAAAATATTTGATAAAGTTTCCCATGTGCGCAGTGAAGTAGAATAGAGTTCCCCAAGTAATACTGGTCAATTTGCGGAGAAAAGGCACATGATCCCTTGCAAACACAGCTCAGGTGTTTACATGCTGTTCTCCCTTAGCAATCAATCAGTAGCTGTTCCTATCCATTAATTTGCACTGACAAAGACCATTATAGACCATTGACAATATAGGTGATATACATGTGCTTGTCTTATTCACATTTAGATTTCTCCTTAATACCTTGAAAAGAGTAGTAGCTAGGGAGGTGGGGGTTGGGTGGGGGCTTTCTAGGACTCCTTTGTTCCCTTCTTTATGTAGCTTTAAAGAACACTGTGTATCTTATCAAGGAAAATATATTTCCCCAGCTGCATGGATAAGTACTTTGTTTTTCCACATTTCTTTAAAGCTATTATGAATCTGGCACAAGATGCATGAGAAAGTTTCTGATGTGTGGCAGATTTAATGTAACTATCATGATTGAAACCAACCTGAAAACTAATTTTTTTCAGTCTTCTCAAAGGGGTCCATGGAGGCCTTTGACCTATGCCATCAATTTCAACTTGCACAGTTTCTGCTGGATTTCTCTAAGAGAAAGTCAGGTCATAAGAAGTTCTGAAAAAAAATTCTTGGCAGTTTTTTCTGTTCTAGTAATATTAAGTTCTCAGGCTCCTTTCCTACGTATGTGTTAATGCAACAGAATTAAAGATAAGCCTTCTGTAGAAAAGAGCTCCCCCTAAAATAAATATACCTTTGTGTATAAGTGATAGTTTTCCTTTTTTCCCCTCTCTCCCTCCCTTCTTCCCTTCTTCCTTCCCTCCTCTTCTGCCCTCTCTGCCTTCCTTCCTTTCTCTTTCTTTTCTCCCTCCTTCTTTTACTTTCTTTTTTCTTTCCTTCTACCTATCTTATCTTACCTATGCAGAAATTACAGTCCTTACTTACTGGCTTGATACTAAAGCTAATATGCACAAAAGCTTTGACCTTTTTAAGCCTGGGATTGTTTGCCCTTTCTTATGCAATCTTCTCCCCAGACTTGTTAGGACACTTGACTGGCTTTAATCCTTTTGAAGCTCAGATGTCCTGAACTCAAGTGACCAGAATCAGCCTTCCTTAGCAGGGACAACTACTAGTGATATGCACCATCACAATTGGCTGGAACTTTTTACTGTTCGTCCTCAGCAATGGAGTTCAGGTGAAACAATGTTGGCTCTAGAAGGCAGAAGATTCTGTTCTGATACTTAATTGCTTTTGAATACTTGGGCACCTTTCAATAGACTTCAGTTTTCTCATCCTCATCTGTAAAACGGACTAGGTGACCTCTAAGGTTTTTTTTTTTTTTTCCCCTAGCTTTGATTTATGATTTCATGAAATTCAATACAATAAAAATTTATTAAGCACCCAAAACATAAGAGGCAATCCCTAGTCACTAGGGATTTAAAGACAAGCAACAAAAAATCTGTATTCCTTCAAGGACTTATAGTCTATTCTGTTGGACATGACCTCTACCCATCACTATGAATTATAAAGAAGAAATGTTTCTTCACCAAAGATTTTTGTGAACCCATATTAAAAATCCATTTCTTTTTGTCTGTGTAAGGCCAAGTTTATCAGTTGTTCCTGACTTAAGCCTGATCTGTTCATTTAAGTTGTCCTATGATCAATACTGATCTCTGCAGCCAAATTGATTCATAGAACTGTTTGCATGCTTTGTCAATATAGCTGAAATAATTGGCTAACCTCTTCAGTCTGTCTTTTGTTTCTCTAAAAGGCCTTATGCTTTTTAAAAAGTTCTTTAAAATAATTTTTTTTTAAAGAGAAGCAAGGATTCTTTAAATATCACAATCCTTCAGTCTTTGCCCTTGAAATTGGTGATATATACTCTAATTAGTGTTTTTCTTTCATTAGTCTCTTATTTTTCTGAAATCTTATTAACTTCAATGTTTACATTTACATTGATTTTAAGCAAGCCAAGTATTAACTTTCCTTTAAAAACTGTTTGTTTCTGCAATATTTGTGTTATTCTAAACAGTATCTTTTTCATTGTTTACCTTCCTTACTGTTAGAGCTAAATTCAAACATTGTGATTTCTCTAGACTAAAGGTTAAAAAAAGAGGTAAAACTCTAAAAATAGTATAATAAATGTTCTGTTTCCCTACATAAATGTAGCCCTGTATAGGTTCTTGGAGTCCTTGTATCAATTCCCACTCTGATTGACCATCAGATCTCCATAGGACTAAGACTTTCCCTTAGGGTTCTAGGGTAACTCTAAAGGCTAATGTATTTAATACTATTAAAGACACCATTCTGGAGGATCTGCAGTACCTATGGTTAATTACAATTAGATGATTCCCTAATATCATTGATTGTCTCAGTACACTAGTATTATTTAACCAATTGACATCATTTAGGATGTTAGGATGTTATCAAAGGAATAATACTCAGAATATATAGCAAGAATGTAAGTACAAAAAATTCTCTGTATCCTGTTTCCCTGGGATAAACTCTTGTTTCTACTTCAATTTCTGGGGAGAGTGGACTTAATCTTAAAGCAGTTGCCACAACTCACTTGTCCTACTAACATCACTTCTGAAAATAGCACAGGCAATGGGGAGTTCTTCATTCTCTTGCTTGAAGAAAATGGTATCTTGACTACTAGTGCAATTCATTATAAGTAGTTTGATGTTAAGAGTTATGCTGTGGGCCCCACTAAACTCAGCTAGTAGTAAAGTGTAGTATGAATCCCAGTTCCTGTATCTCTGGTACTTATCCTAATCTTTCTGATCTCAGAAGGTTTCAATGTAGTCTTTTTCATCACTGCCCCTTACCTAAAAGTGGGAAGATAAAAAGCAATTGGTAAAAAGCAGAGGCACCGTGTCACCCAGGGGTCTGGGCATAAGATTGGGAGAGTAGGACCTCTGGGACTGGTTCTTTTTCTCTGACACCTGGAAGATTAACTTAATTATTGCCTCACTCACTACCTGGAAAACAATAACAAGAACAGTAAACCTAACAACAAAACCCAATTTAGTCATGTACTTAATTTTGTATGCATACTTGGTTTTGGCAGAGCAACCAACCAAAGGTTTTTTCTTCAGCACATAGTGAAAAAAAATCATCATGTTTTATTCATTTTATTTTTTGAGAGCTATACTAATAGTTTAAGCTCATTTGACTATATAGATAAAAACAATGAAAAAAGCCCTTTTCAGAAGTGAAATAAATGTTAAATGCTTTAGTTTCATCTTGTAGTCAATTAAGAGGCAAAACAGAAGAGGATTGAAGGAGGAAAAAAGATGGATAGACAGAGAAATGGAGGAAAAGAAAGAGAAAGATTGCTATAGGGGAAAGGGAGAAAATTAAGCCAAGAGAAAACAGTCCTTTGCACTCAAATGAATATATGATCTTATTTACTTGGGTATTCTCTCCAGCTGAAGAGTGTTTCTAGTTTAATTTTAATTTCCTGATGTAGGTGCTGCTATTAGCCATGACTATTCCCTGGGGACAGAATTAAGAAAATTCAAATCTTCTGATCTTTTCATCTATGCTTTTCTCTAGACCCTTCTGGTTTTCTTCTCAAGGACTTGGCAGTAACTGCATTCATCATTGGGATAGCCTTACACTGGAATGCTTTTCAAAACTAGCTTGCTGTTTTTAATTGAAGCAGTATGGGTTTATTGAAGAGCATTGTTTTATTTTATCAAATGACTTGAGTATGTTTGCAGCTTCCAAATTTGCCTTTGCTAAATTGTCTTTGATTAGTTGATTGATTTAATAGAAGTATTTTCACCTGATAAAGGTATGAGTATAGAATATTTTGTTGTTAATAACTTTGATTTGGAGTGACTGATAGGTTGAATCAATTGACCTTTATGCTTATATTATTTTATTCCTTTTGAATAAAGCCTATCCTTCTTGCATCATATTCTAGAAATATATTCCTTTCCATCAAATTTTATTGTCACTTATAAAATAAAATTTGACTCTTTGCACAAGGAGCTCTAATTGATCTTGTCTGTTCCTCATATTTTGTGTGTTTATGTGTCAACCAGTCAATGAATCAGTAGGTATTTAAGTACTACCACATGCCAGACTCTGTGGAAGGTTCTGGAAATATGAGTAACAAAGAATGGAATTTATAGTCTAACAAGGAAAATAGATTATATGCTGTATAAGGTATAAAGAAGTGAATGAACATAAATATATGCAAAGTAGTGAAATATAAAATCATTTTATAAGAAGATCACTACCAATACCAATAAACTTGTGAGGAGAAAGAGTCAACCACATCCAGGGAGAGAACTATGGAGACTGAATATGGATCAAAGTATAGTATTGTTACCTTTTTATTGTTGTTGTTTGTTTGATTTTTTTCTCTTTCTCTTATTTTTTCCCTTTTGACCAGATTTTTCTTGTGTATCATGATGAATATAGAAATATGTTTAGAAGAATTGCCCATGTTTAATGTATATTGGACTTCTTGCTGTCTAGGGGAGGAGGAAGGGAGAAAAATTTTGGGGGAGACAGCTATTATTTAAAAAAAAAGTCACTTCTAGTTGAGGGGAGAGACTGTATGCAGACAATAAAGCATTGAACTACACTGAACTATATTTTAATGGAAGACAGGGACTTTATAAGGCAGTAAGGAGGAAGTGAATTTCAGGCAAGTAGGAGAGCAGGTACAAAGTCATAGAGATGGAAGGTGTAGGGTTATTTGAAAAGCAGAAAGAAAGACAGTCTGATGATAGGATCATAAAATATGCTTTGGAGAGTAAAATCCAAGGTAGCTGAAAATACAGATTGGGGAGAATTCCTGTAGTGCTTTCAAAGTTAAACAGGCTTACATTTCATCTTAGAGGCAGTAGGAAACAACTGGAGTTAGTTGAGTAGGGGAATTGGGTATTCATACTTATGCTTAAAAAAAAAAAAAATGACTTTGGTAGCAGTGTGTGGGATAACCTGAGGGGGGGATGCAGTTCACATTAGGAGACTAGTTAGGAAGTTATCAAAATAATCTAGATGAGAAGTGATGATGGATTGACTTGAGGAGGTGGTCCCATAAGTGGAGAAAAGGGTTCAGATGTAGATGGTATTAAGGCAGAATCAGCAGTTTTATAACTGTTTGGAAATGTGGGGTGAAGGAGACTCCATGATGATGCCAAGATTACAAACCTGAGAGACTGAAAGGATAGTGGTTCCTTAGACAAGAATTAGGGTATGTTAGAAGGGAAGGTTTAGGGAAAGATTAAAGACATCTGGAACACTCATTTTGAAATGTCCAACAGGCAATTGGTACTGAAGTTCAGGAGACAGATTTGGACAGAATATCTGCAGTTATCAACGTAAGTGGCAGTTACACCCATCGGGATTAATGATGTTATCACAAAAGTGCAGAGGGATAAGAAAAGAGGGCACAGGAAAGAAATTTGGGGAACATTTACTGTTAGGGAGTTTAATGTAGATGCTGTAGCAGCAAGGTAGATTGAGAAGAGTCAGTTAGCCAGATAGGAGGTGAACCAGAAGAAAATAATGTTATGAAAACCCAGAATGAAGAGAATACCCAATAGAAGTTTAACAGTGTCAGATGCAGCAGATAGGTTAAGAAATATTAATTCTGAGAAAAGATCCTTTGTTCTAGAAATGAGTAGATCATAGGTAACTTTGAAGAGTACAGTTTCACTTGAGTGATAGGGTCAAAAGCCAGATCACAAAGAACTAAAAAGTGAATGAGAGGAGAGAACATGGCAGCACTGATTGTAGTCAATTTTTTCTTTTTCAAAAAATTTAGTATCTGAGACTATTTGATATTTTATTTTCCCCAGTTATACATAAAACAATTTTTAACATTTGCTTTTTAAAACTTCGAGTTCTAGATTCTCTCCTCTCCTCTCCTCTCTTACAACTAAGTTCTTTTGAGAAGGCAGATGTGAAGTTATGCAAAATATTTCTGTAAGTCATGTTGTGAAAGAAAACATAGATTTCCCCCTTCCCCTCTCAAGAAAAATAAAGTAAAAAAAAGTATGCTTCAATCTGGATTCAGATACAACCAGTTCTTTTTCTGGGTATGAGTAGTATTTTTCATAATAAGTCCTTCAGAGTAGTTTTGGATCATTGTGTTACTGAGAAGTCATTCACAGTTAATCAACCCACAACATTGCTATTTCTTTGTAAATAGTACATTGCACTTTGCATGAGCTCATAGAGAACTTTCCAAGTTATTTTGAGAGCATCCTGTTCGTTTTCATATAGCAATAGTGTACCATTATAATCACATATGACAATTTATTCATCCATTCTTCAATTTTTTTTTATTATAATAACTTTTTATTGACAGAACACATGCCAGGGTAATTTTTTTACAACGTTATCCCTTGTACTCACTTCTGTTCTGATTTTTCTCTCCCACCCTGCACCCCTTCCCCTAGATGGCAAGCAGTCCTATATATGTTGAATATGTCGTAGTATATCCTAGATACAATATATGTGTGCAGAACCAAACAGCTTTCTTGTTGCACAGGGAGAATTGGATTCAGAAGGTAAAAATAACCCGGGAAGAAAAACAAAAATGCAAACAGTTTACATTCATTTCCCAGTGTTTTTTTCTTTGGGTGTAGCTGTTTCTGTCCATCATTGATCAATTGAAACTGAATTAGGTCTCTTTGTCAAAGAAATCCACTTCCATCAGAGTACATCTTCATACAGTATCGTTCTTGACGTATATAATGATCTCTTGGTTCTGTTCATTTCACTTAACATCAGTTCATGCAAGTCTCTCCAAGCCTCACTGTATTCATTCTGCTGGTCATTTCTTACAGAACAATCATATTCTATAACATTCATATACCACAATTTACCCAACCATTCTCCAATTGATGGGCATCCATTCATTTTCCAGTTTTTAGCCACTACAAACAGGGCTGTCACAAACATTTTGGCACATACAGGTCCCTTTCCCTTCTTTAGTATCTCCTTGGGGTATAAGCCCAGTAGTAGCACTGCTGGGTCAAAGGGTATGCACAGTTTGATAACTTTTTGGGCATAATTCCAAATTGCTCTCTAGAATGGTTGGATCAGCCATTCTTCAATTGATGGGCATTTTCCAATGCTGTAAGAAAAGAGTTGATATACATATTTTTGTACACATAAGTTCTTTTTCTTTTTAAAAATCTCTTTTGGGATGCATGTGTGGTAGTAGTAGTATTTTTTTAAACATCCCTTTTGGGCATAATTCTAAACTGCTCTGCAGAATGGCTGAATCAGTTCACAAACCCATCAAAAATACATTAATGTCTCATTTTCCCCACATTCTTTCCAGTATTTGCCATTTTCCCCCTTTGCTTATTAGCCAATCTAATAGGTATGAAGTAATGCCTCAGAATTATTTTAATTTGCTTTTCTCCATTCAATAGTGAGTTACATTTTTATATGATTATAAATAACTTGATTAAACTGTTCATATCTTTTGATCATTTATCAATTGGGCAATGGCATATATATATATATATATATATATATATATATATATATATATATATATTTGCTGCAGTTCCCTATATGAGAATTAAGGTTTTCATTAGAAAAAAACTTGTTTCAAAATTATTTTCATAATTACTCTTACTAATTGTATTTGCCTTCATTTATTCTGTTCTTCCTAGTCTTTCACCCTGTCCCTACTCAAATGTGTTTTGTTTCTGACCAACCACTCCTTCAATATGCTCTACCTTCTGTCATCCTTTCCCCTTTTCTTATGTTCTTCCCCTTCTACTTTCCTGTGGGTTTAGATAGATTTCTATAATCTTCTTTGAGCCAATTCTGATAAGAGTAAGATTCATTCACTCCCCCTCCTTTCTATTTCTTCCCCTCCACTTTAAAAGCTTTTTCTTGGCTCTTTAGGGAAGATAATTTATGCTATCCAACTCTCCTTTTCCTTTTCAGCCACTACATTCTTCTCTCACCCCTTAATTTTATTTTTTAAAAGATATTATCCTTTCATATTCAACTCATATCTGTGCCCTCTGATTCTACTGCTTTTAATTGTCCTAAAAATGAGAAAGTTCTTATGAATTACAAGTACCATACTGTATATACTCCTTTTAATTGTCCTAAAAATGAGAAAGTTCTTATGAATTACAAGAATATGAACAGATTAACCTTATTAAATCCCTTATGATTTCCATTTCCTGATTCCTTATGCTTTTCTTGAAACCTGTATTTGAAAGTTAGTTTTTCTGTTCAGCTCTGGTCTTTTCCTCAAGAGTGCTTGATTTTTTTCACTGAGTATACATGTTTTCCCCTGAAGGATTATGTTCAGTTTTTTTGGGTAGGTGATTCTTGGTTGTAATTCTAGCTCCTTTGCTCTCTGGAATTCTAAGCCTCCTGATTCTTTAATGAAGAAGATGGTAAATCTTGTGTTATCCTGACTGTGGCTCCACTATACGTAAATTGTTTGTTTTTTTTTTTTTTTGTTTGTTTGTTTTTTCTTCTGGATACTTGATCTGGGAGTTCTGGAATTTGGCTATAATATTTCTGGGAGATCTTGGTATCTCTCTTGGGAGATGATTGGTGAATTCTTTCAATTTCTATTTTATCATCTGGTTCTAGACAGTTTTCCTTGATAATTTCTTGAAAGATGATGGCTAGACTTTAAAAAAAAAAAAAAAAACTGTGGCTTTCAGTAGACCAATAATTTTAAAATTCTCTCTTCTGGATCTATTTTCCAGGTTAATTGTTTTTTTTTCCAATGAGTTATTTCATATTTTTCTCCTATTTTTTCATTCTCTTGGGTTTTGTTTGTTTATTAATTTCTCATAAAGTCATTGGTTTCTATTTGCTCAAGTATAATTTTTTCTGTTGTTGGCTTTTAAAAAAAAATAGCCTTTTATTTTCAAAATACAATACTAAGATAGTTTTCTTGCAAAACCTTATGTTTCCAAAATTCTCCCTCCCTTCTTTCAACCCTTCTTCCACTCCTTCCCTAGACAGAAAGTAAACCAATATATATTAAACATGAACAATTTTTCTGTACATATTTCCACATTTATCATGTTGCATAAGAAAAATCAAATCAAAAAGAAAAAATTGAAAAAGAAAAAAATAAGCAAACAGCAACAAAAAAGATGAAAAAACTATGTTATTATTCACATTCAGTCCTGACAATCCTTTTTCTGAATGGAGATGGCTCTTTCCATTATAAGTCTATTGGAATTATCTTGAATCACCTCATTGTTGAAAAGAGCCACTTCCATCAGTATTGATCATCACATAATGTTGTTGTTGCTGTGTACAATGTTCTCTTGGTTTGACTCACTTCACTTAATCAGTTCATGTAAGTCTCTCCAGGTTCAAGTCTAATTTTTAAAGAATTATTTTCCTCATTGAATTTTTGTATCTACTTTTTCATTTGGCCAATTTAGTTTTCTATGGCATTCTTTTCCTCATTAGCTTTTCCATAGCTTGATACCAATTCTTATTTTTTCTTGGAGGCTTTAGATGTAGAAACTTTGACTTAATTAACTTTTTTCTGAGTGTATATTTTGATGTTGTTACCATAATGATTTTCTGTGGTCAGAATCATTTTCTGTTAGGACATTACTCAACTTTTTACTCATATTTAAGTGTGGGTCTATATCTAGAGTAGAGGATATAATGTCCCAAACTTTCGAGAATTTGTGTGGCTGTTTTCAGAGATCCTTCTAGAAATATAAAAAAAACTGAGAGTTTTCAGTTCTTCCAAGGTGGTATGATCCAAAGAGAAGTGTATATACTACTCTCTTAGCCTATGTTTTGGTCTATGAGTGAGCACAAGCACTCTTTTTGCCTTGGAACTGTGAGAAGGTTCCTGGTCCATTCTGGCTGTAAGTTTTAGTTTGCTAGAGTTTCTCTTATCTTGGGAATGTGAGCCAGGACTGTGTTCTGTATCTGAGTATGGACAAAGCAACAGAGTACATGTTCAATCATAGTAAAAAGACCTCCTTTTGACCAGTTGCTCAGCAGCCTGTGGACTCAGATCTCCAGAAGTTGCTATCTCCTCTACTGCTGCTCCATTGTCACTGCTGCTTATTCACTGGCTACCCAGACAGTCCCCGATTTGCTGGTTTTTCAAAGTCTTCTCACATCAGAGAGACAAACATTTTATGCTAATCTTCCAAGTTGTCTTTGGTGTCTGTGGCCTGAGCAGTCTGGAAACTGCCAGTGCTTCTTCTGATTCAGAGCCCCCAATGATTGCTATTGGACTAGGATTATGCTGCTCTTTCACCTTGGTGCAAAAGATATTTTTGCTAACCTTCTAAGGTGTTTTTGGCTGAAAAATTGTTACACTCTTGAGTTTTTGTGGGTTCTAATTCTTTAAAATTTGTTTATAGTCATTATTTAAAGGCATTTGGAAAGGTATCAGGCAAGTCCCTGCCTTTACTCCACCATTTTGGCTCTACCTCTGTAGACAATTTTAAAAAAAGTTATGTGAGATATATAGAACAGATATTGAATATTAGTTTGAAAGGTTGATAAGGTCTAGGGACTAGAGAGGGTTTTTGTTTGTTTTATTTTCATTTAGGGTGGTGAAGTTAGGAAAAAAGGAGCCAATTGTTATAGAGGGATTTAAGATTTGAGGAGAGGGGTACTTATTGAGGATTTAGTCTGCTGTAGGAGATGAGAGGGGATAGGATAAAATGTACATGTAAATGACTTAACTATGACATTAGTACTTATGCTAGCTTCTATAGCAAAAAGTTAAGTCTTATTACCCCAGAAGGGATGGTGACCCTTTGCTACGAGATAAACTAAAAAACTAAAGAATTATATAAAGTCTGAAAGAGCAGATCAGAGTTCTGGTATTATATCAGCTATTCAGCAATCAGTTAAAGAATTTCGGCTAGATCAATAAATCAACAAGCATTATTAGGTTCCTACTATGTTCTAGTCACTGTATTAGATATAGAAATAGGCTAGTGTGAAAGACAGGTTTTGAGGAAAGATGTCAAATTCTAATTTTGGATATTTTAAGTTTAAGATGTCTCTAGGGCATCTAATTTAAAGTATCCCAAAGGCAATTGATAATGTAGGATTGAAGTTCAAGGGAAAGGTTGGGTATGTTTGTTATCTGCACAGAGATGATAATTAAATCATTGGGGGCTGATAGGTCGTTGGATGAGAGCGAAGAGAGGAAAGAACAGGATGGAATGTTGAGGAGCAGCCATAGTTAAGGAATATGATATGGATGAAGATCTAGTAAAAGAGAAGTCTTTCAGATAGGAGAAAAACTAAGATTTAGAAGTACACACTTTTCTAAGAGAAACGAGAGAATGCAGGGTGTGAAAGTCAATAGTGTCAAATGCAGCAGAAAGATAGAGAAATATGAAAATTGAGAAAAGATCATTAGTTTAAGAAATTGTTTTATACATGTGAGTTTAAGCCTGTAATGCATTATGTCATATGATTTGATCATGAACAAGTTATTTCCCATAAAACCCTAATCCTCAGATGGAAAAAGTAGCTTGAAACGGGGGTTAGGGAAGTTGCTTGATAAAAAGTGATGTTGATAGCCTAAACTCTTAATTTTCATTTTTATTTACTCAGGGGGGCAAAGGTAGGGTGAAAAGTTAGAAGTGGTGGATTTGTAGACTTTGACTCCAGAAAGGCAAAAACTTAAGAATTATCCCCAAATGAAATGGGCTGGTGGATGTTAGGAGATAATGTATTCTCCTTCACAGGAGTTCTACTAGTGAGGCTGATTATCAGTTGTTGGGTATTCCTATTTGTCTATGGGTCAAACTTTAGAGCAAGTATACAAGCAAGGAGTACATAGCTAATGTGGGATGCTTGACTTAAACTCAGGAAGATGTATTCCTGGTTTTAGGCTCAGTACTCTATCTGTTGTGCTATCTAGATGTTTGAAATATGTTAAGCACTTTGTTATCAAGAACAATGAAGTCAAATGATTTGCCCAAAGTCACTGTGAACAAGTATCTGAGGCTGGATTTGAAATCAGATCTTCCTGATTCTAGACCCAGAGCTCACAGAGATATCACATAGATAAAATATAATAGATGAGAGATTGCCTGTTTAGTGCTTTATGAACCTTAAAGCTCTATCTATGTAAATGCTAGCTGCCATTGTAAGTGACTTGCCCAAAATAATGCAGCCAGTATTTGAACCCATATCCTTTGATCATAAATTCAGTACTTTTTCTACTTTATCATTCTATGAACTGTCTGAATGTACCTGTTTGTGCTGGCTATAGGTATGAATCCTGGTGTAGCATCAAGGAGATATAATAGAGGAGCTGTTATAGGGAAGGAGAGTAGCAGGCTTTGGTTTCTCATGAATATGAATCCAAAGCTATGTTTGTATAGGATTCTATGAGACCTGTAGAATGTTAGTTGAAACAAATACTTGCCCATGAGGCATGTCCTCAATCAGTTAGCAAATCTTTATTATGCATATTGAGTAAACAAAATAAAAAATGAAAAAATCCCTATTCCCAAAGAATTTAGCAGATGAATAAACAATTCTACAATTGTATTTTAGTTCATCTAGTTTTCTTCAAGGGAATCTAAAATTGAGACTGTATGTAGTAATTGTTACTGCAATAAACAAAATTATTAATCCAAATTTTACAGCTTGGTAAACATTTTTCAAAATCTATGCAAATTATTTTTTTGGGGGGGAGGATTTGGTGTTTGATTTTACTTTTATTTTCTCTTGAAAGTTTTTAAGGCTCCATGATTTCATAAATATGGGGCTCTTTTATCCAGTACAGATCATGACTCCATTATGCCTGACTAGCTGGGTAGCAACCCCATATGTAGTTTTTTTTTTTTTTTTTTTTCCTCTGAGGCAATTGGGGTTAAGTAATTTGCCCAAGGTCACACACAGCTAGGAAGTATTAAGTGTCTGAGACCATATTTGAACTCAGGTCTTTCTGCCACCTAGCTGCCCCCATATATAGTTTTATAACTGAATGTGTGGGTCATGAAATTATGATTTATTATCAGTAAATATTTTATTGTTTGCATACTTATTTTATATATATCCTCTGAGTCATTTAAAAATTTTTTGGGTGAAAAGGAGTTGAAAGTAGAAAAAGTTAAAGATATCCTGTCCTAGAGAATGTAGGATCACTTCTTTTTTTAAAAAAAAAAAAAATTAATTAGGATTTCATTTCCCCCCAGTTACACATAAAAACAATTTTTAACATTTGTTTTTAAAACTTTGAGTTCCAAATTCTCTTTCTTCTTGGCTCCCAACCCTCATTGAGACGGCAAGCAATTTCATATAAGTTCTACATGTGTAGTCATGCAAAACACGTTTCCATGTTAGTCATGTTGTGAAAGAAAATATAGACCAAAAAAAAAAAATCCTCCTTGAAAAATGAAAGAAAGAAATAAAAAAAAAGTATGCTTCAAACTGTATTCAAACACTATCAGGTCTTTGAGAATGAATAGCATTTTTAATCAAAACTCCTTCAGAATACTTTCTATTGCTGACAATTACTGCCATTCATAACTGATCATCTTACAATATTGCTGTTACTTTGTATACAGTACATTTCTCTTTGCATCAGCTCAAGACTTTGTAAGTATTTTCAGGTTTTTCTGAGAGCATCTTGTTCATCATTTTTTATAGCACAATAGTATTCTATCACCAATCACATAGCACAGTCAGTCAATGTCCACTTGATGGATATTCCCTCAGTTTCTAATTCTTTGACACCAGTAAAGAGATACTATAAATATTTTTGTAAATAATTCTTTTGTAAATAGATTCTTTTCCTTTATGTTTTTTAATCCCCCTTTTTTGGATACATATCTAGTAGTGTTATTGCTAGGTCAGCGTATACATGGTTTTATAACATTTTGCATAAAGTTCCAAATTGCTCCAAAGAATGGTTAAATCAGTTCACAACTCTACCAATAATGCATTAATGCCTCATTCCCCTCCTCCTCATTCCTTCCAATATCTGTCATCTTTCTTTTCTGTCCCATTAGCCAATCTAATAGGTATGAAGTAGTATCTCATAATTATTTTAATTTGCATTTCTCCCATAAATAGTGATTTAAAACTTTTTTTCATATGACTATAGATAGTTTTGGTTACTTCATCTGAAAACTGTTCATATCTTTTTATCATTTATCAGTTGGCAAATGATTGTCACTGTTATAAATCTGAATCAGTTCTCTAGATATTTGAGAAATGAGGCTTTTATCAGAGAAATGTGTTTCATCATAGTTATGATGAGGGATCCAAGGAGAATCTAATAATTGAGGCACTTCTATTTCTAAAACTCCAATTTATGTATTGTTTTAATAATAATCCTCATTGTCCCCTTTTCTCTTCATAACAGTGAAAATCAGAGGGTTTTTTAAATTGTTATTTGTTCACTAATAACATTCAGTGGGAAATATTCAGTTCCTAATGATAGTGAGAGGAGACGATGAGATAGACCTCCATGTTAAAGTGTGCTCTATGGTGCCCTAGAGGTACTTGAGACTTTTTGAGGACAAAACTAAATTGATAATATTAGAAATTATTTTCCTTCTCCCCCCATTAATTATTTTATGAGTATACAATGGATTTTTCTAGTGTCTACATGACCTATGAATCTGCATCATTGTAATGTTGCTTTACAAATGAACAGATTTACAGATATCATTGGACTTGTTTTGCTGGTATTCATCCAGGCTGATCAATTTCACTGATATAATCCTTCCCTGTGTGTGCTGAACTCAAACTCTGAAGATCGATAAAGCTCAAATTGCTTTAAAAATACATTTCACAAAAATTAAAAGAAAAAAATCTCCCAAAGCAGATCAAGATTACAAATTGAGTTCAATCACATGGGGGAAATACAGGAATATGAACATGTATTAACTAAATTCTCTAGTCTTAGAATAGACACTGAAAAAGCAGGAGGTACACTATGAAGCATTACTATAGAAAGACTGAATTAAAAAAAAAACATAATAGAGTTAATTCATTTAAACAAATGTTTTCTACTTCCAAGTAATCCTCTAGGGAAACTACACAAACAAACCAATGGTAATGCTCAAAGTATTTAAGGAATTACTCTTTTGAAATAATAATGTATCTATAGAGAAATAAAAAAAAAAATCTTAGCATATATCATGCAATCACCAAAGCAATCATATGAGATAAATAGTTTACATATTGTTATTATTCTAATTTTCACAGAATCATACTCTCTCATCTTATTTGGGTGAACAAGAATCTACTCTATAAACTACCCAGCCAAAAAAAAAAATTATCCAATCTTTCTTTGAAGATCTATTGTGAAGGGAGACCTAGCTTCACCTGAGACAGGCCATTCCACTTTTGGTTAACTCATTATTAAGAACTTTTCCCTTATTTTTTCCCCAAACAAGCCATTTCTAATCTCAACACATTTCTGCTTCTCATTCTTCTGGAGCCTAATGTAATAACTTGAAGCTCTTTACTATTTAAATGTTCTTCAAAAATTTGAAGGATGCTGTTGTGTGTTCTGTAAATATTTTTTTTTCCTTCATGCTAAACATCTCATATTCTTTTAAATGATAATTAACGACCTGAGGTTCTTTACTATCCCACCTTTGGACACTGTCTAGTTTATCACTGTGCTTTTTAAATGTGGAACTCAGAATATTATCTTCAAGATATGGTTACATAAGAAGTGGTTTTGGTGTAGTTTTCTATAATGCTTCTATAGCTTTTCTTGGCTGTCATATCAAACCTCTCTTATTGAGCTTTTAGGCCATTAAAAATCCCAGTTCTTTTTCAGATGAATTATATTGCTATAACTCCTCATCTTATGCTGGGAAGTTGAACTTTTGATACCAAGTATAAAACTTTGCATTTATCCCTATTTAATTTAATTATTTGATTGGAACTGTTCTAGGTAATTGTAATTGCATCTTGACACTTACATAATTACATAGGCAAAAATAAAATAGTCTTTGTGTTGAAGACCTTTACAAAGACCTTGTACTATCTATTCTACTATCTACTAAAGAACTATCCTATTCATAATGACATGAGATAATTTTATGCATCCATTTTACCTTTTCTGCTCCCTTTCCATCTTTTCCTGGCAGAAATGTGTCTTGCAGAGTTTTGGAAGGGAGAGTATTTCATCATATTATGCATTGATTGAGTCTATACTTTGTATGCCACACTTTCATAGATAATATGGAGGTTTTAAAACAACTACATGATAGGATCACTCCCTTCAATAAATTTACCTCTTGCTTGAAAGGCAAGACACAATACATGATCCTTTTCACCTCTAACATTCTATGATCTAAGAACTCTGTAACAGTAACAACAAAAAGATGCAATCAGTTGTCTGAAATCAAGTTCCATATTGTCAATGTAGGATATTAAGTGTTATGATTATTCAGGAACAAGAGAAATCTTTGTTAGATAGAGTTATTAAAGAAAAATTCATGGAGAAGTTGGGATTTGAGAGAGGGCTTGAAAGCCTTCTCTTAAACTTTAGGAACTGAACTGAACTATAGAAGTGGTGGTGATGAATTCTTTTTCTCTCCCTGACTATCCTCTATATCCCAATCTCTGTTTCTAATAATCTTTTAGAAAATCAGATGAATTAACAACTGTTTCTTTAATTCTCAACCTCAGACCTCACATCTTTTGCTTTTTTTTTTTAGATGATTTATTTTCTATATTTTGAGACCATTTTCTTTGCTCTTTTTTGGATCATCTCCAGGTTCCTCATATGTTTTAAAACTTTTTAATAATATTGAACTATCACAAAAAGCTTTTCTGAGAAATCATTACTAAAATATTGTTAGTTCATTTTAAAGATATAAAAATGGTAACATAAATGTTAAAAAGTAAAATGTTCATAGTCTAATAATGCTGATGGTGGAATTGTTACCAATTAAATTATATTAAACTAGAATATAAAGCCTCGAATTAGACTTTGAAAGCATATTAGATACTTGGAAATTTTTTTTAAAAGATGGTCTCAGAATGTCAAAAATTTAATTCCAAATTGAGAGAAAGTATAATTAAACAAGCCAGTAATTATTTTTGTAATATTCAGTTGCTGTACTGGGAATGAATTCTACTCTTATCTCCACCTGAAAAAATCATCCCCTTGCTTAAAAATCCTGCTTAGACACCAAAACTTTCCTCCAGCTGGAGCCATCTCATCACTTTCATATCACTTCTTCTGAACCTTTCATTTTTACTTAAATGCGTTCTGCCTATATTATAATTATTTGTGGACACACTAACAATCTTATTGGATTGTAAGCCCCTTGATGACAAAGACTTTGCCTTTGTCTTTCTGCATCCTAGCACAAGACTGTCAACAATCCTAGGGATCCTGGGTAGTCACTATTACATATAGATCCAGATGATATACATAGTATATATGTGACTTTTAAAACCCTATGAAATTTGTGAGATCACCAAGAAAATAATGGAAAGAAAGAAGGGAAGAGGGCCCAAGATAGAACTCTAGGCACATTCATGTATCTGGGAGGGACAAGAATAATGAGACTAGAAAATGCATAATTAAATGGAAGAGAACCAGAAAAGCAAACAAATAATCCTCCAAACAACAACAACAAACAAGGGAGGAGAGAGAATCTGGAGGAAGAAGGGGTAATGAATACCGTTAAATGTTGCAAAGTCAAGAAGAAAGTGGATTGACAAAGAGTTTTGGGTTTGTCAGAGAACACTGGTAATTGGGTTTAGATCTAGTGATGATATATGGTAGGAAAGAAAGAAGGGAAAAGGAGAAGGAAGGAATTAGGAAAGTAATGTACTTTAAAATATTGCAGGACCTTTTTTTTCTTTCTTTTTTTTTTTTTTTTTTTTTTTTTTTTTTGCTTGTGAGTGTACTTCATATGGTATAGAGAGAAAGCATAAAAAAAAAAAAAATCTCTTTTTAGACTCTAGTTTTTTTGTTAGTTTGAATTCTTTTTGGCTTTCAAACAGATGACCTTGGTGGGAGGCAGGTACTATGGGTGAGAACTATTTTTTAATGACAGGAAGCTTTTGGTATTTCTAAAATATAAAACCTTGAAAAAGAATGGCAAAAAACTTAATAGTCAAACAATTCTATTTCTATCTATCTATCTCTCCATCTATTATCCACCCATTAATCCATCCATATATCTATGCAGTAATTTTAATCATAACAGCTTATTTTTATAAAGTGCTTTTAAAGTGGATGTTTGTGGCTATATAGTAACATGTCATAGGCCAATGTGAATCTCTTTCCTAAGTGCTATCTGGTCTTTGGACAGTCTGGTCAAAATATTTGACTAAAATGTGAAGAAAATCTGAATTTTGGATACAGACAAACAATGAACTGGTTCAATTCTGGTAAAGACATAAATTGTCAGGTTACAATAACATCAGTATTTTAATTGTTCCTTTTGTCATGTTATTAATTTATTTCCCCTTTTCTCAGTGTTCTTTAGTGTTTTATGGAGTCACTGTTATTAAACAGTGACTCCAATGTTTCTGAAAGAATGATTTTTGTGTTCCTGGTTTTAACCCTTTGTGAATATTTCACTGGTTGTTACTTTAACCATTATCTGGTCTTTGAGACAATGACAACTGCCACAATTGTTCAAATAAAAAAAATATTCTGATTTGGGAGTTAGTATTTTGCATTCTGGAATAAGCAAAATTAGAAGTTAGAATTCCTGCATTCTAGCCATAGATTTGTACTTTATTATTTAGTCTTTGACTTTCTTTCTTTCCCAACAGAGCTGCTGCCCTCTAAATTCTAACTTTGGAGTCAAACTTCCAATCTTTGGACAGCTCCACTACTACTTGCATGATAATGAACACTGGAGGAAATCATGTCAATTTAATTGATTACAAATTTATAATACCCAGTATCAATTGGGCCATTATTGCTATGTGACAATTCTTTTATTCTTCTGTGATTCATTAATATACTCTCCTTACCAGCTATTCTAAATTTTCAGTATTGGACCTCATCCATTCCCTGTCTCTTTCAGAAGACAACTTTGCTTCCTACTTTACTAGAAAATAGAGAGCACTCATTATTTATTCCTTCTTCCCTATTCCATACTGCAGAATCTTCCTCCAGCATTCACCCCAATTTTCTCTTTTTTAGCTTCCTTATTTAGAGAAGATATTAGTATTTTTGACAATGCCAGTCTCATTGCCTTTTTTTTTTCCTGAGGCAACTGGGGTTAAGTGACTTGCCTAGGGTCACATTAAGTATTAAGTATCTGAGGTCATATTTGAACTCAGGTCCTCCTGACTTCAGGGCTGGTGCTCTATTCATGGCATCACTTAACTGCCTCCATCATTCTACTTTTTAAAAAGCCTCCATTAGTAATCTTTTTCTTATATCAAACTCAAATTTGCCTCTTTGCAATTTCCACTCATTATTCCAGATTCTATTCTTTAGGTTCAAATAGAATGTCTTCCTTCTCTATGACACCTCTTATTATAGCAAAATAATCTGAGGGCAAAGGTCTAAATTACATTTCGGTCATTTGAGTCAAATCCTACTTCTGTTTACTACTTGTGTGACCTTAGTCAACTACTTAATCTCTTGAAACCTGTTTCCTCATCCATAAATTGGACTGGATTGCCTCTGAATCTCCTTCCAAATTCAAATTTTTGATCTTACATGAAAATGAAGATCTTCATTCCTGACACTAAAGACTATCCTTCTTCAGTTCCATCGACTATCTCTCATATAGTATGATTTCCAGACCTATTAGCATCCTGATTATCTTCTTGTGGATAATCTCTAGATCATCAAAAACCTCTTGAAAATATGATGCCTAGACCTGAACACAGAGTATAGAGTACTGACTACTAACAAGAGTCATAAAATATAATTACTTGATAATGGAACTTTAAATAAAAAAGAAGTTAAAGGAAGAACAAAATATGAAAAGAAGATCATATCTCTTAGTGCTAAAAGAAGAGTGAAGGATGACCATGAAGAACTGGGGTATCCCTTCTACGCCTAGAATGTACCTACTCCTCATTTTGGTGTCATAGATTCCCTAGTTTGCTTTAAAGTACAGTTCATGTGCTACCTCCTATGAAAAGTTCCTTTTGACCATACCTTCTCATTGTTACTACTATCTTCCTCCCAAATAATTATGTAAATACTTACCTATGTACATGTTTCACCCTTTTAATAGGATGCAAGTTATTTTAGGACTAGAATTATTTTTCCTTCTGCCTTTTGTACTTAGCACAATATCTTACACATAATATGTATAATATATAATTATATAATGCATAATATATAATATAAAGGGTCATTGGACTTGAAATAGTTTGAATCCAAAATCTATCTCTCCTTTCACTCTGTCTCTGTCTCTGTCTCTCTCTCTCTCCCTCACTTTTACTCTCTCTCCTTTTCTCTCTTTCTCTCTCTTATCTCCTTTATTTTGTCACTGTGTGTAATTTCCTTTATTGATACAAATCATCAACTAATCTGTAACTTATAGTCATATAGAGTTTCCTGGGACACTGAGGGGGTTCTGGAATTCTAAGAGATTAAGTGAATTGTCCATGATCCCACACATACTCAAGATTAAACCCAGATTTTCCTGGCTTTAAACCCATATCTGTATCCATTGTGTCAGTCTCTCAAAATTTCTATACTCTTAAAATCGTCCTCATTTGATATACAAATAATATTGCTGCAATCATTTTTTCAAACATTGTGACCTAAGATCCTGCCCTGAGGAAGCTCTATCTGGCATAAGAGAAAAACTTGGTGGTTCATCTCCTAAGGGTTTGGGTTGATATACATTTGCTAGGCATCAATGCCTTTAATATAGAACCTAATGTGGATGTCAGGAGCTTCCAGGTTTGGCAAATTAAGTTACTATATTAGAGTTAGCAAGGTGAAATGAGTTCTTACATTGCATCCTGAACATGCTATGGGATTAGTTAACTGTTCCAGCAGAGACTGTCTCTGAATTTCTCTTCCTAAAGTTAAATGTAGCAGGGTCAAAGTGTCTCCTGATTCTCTGCCCTTGAAGGTTCATGGATTCCCTGATTGCTGATTACCTAACCAAGATCTTACCTTATTCTGGGGGTCTATTTTTTCTCCTAAGAATTGTCTGGAATTTTAAGACCAACATCAAAGTTCTAGTTTTAAAACTTATCAGATATGTAATTTTGGCTTAAACTCTCTTATCTGGAAAATTATTCCCCTTATGTTTTCTCACTCCTTAATTAATTATGTACACACATACACATACCCACATACATCCACACCCACCCACACCCACACCCATATATATGCCAGCATGCCAACAGAGAAGTATTTGTATGTATGTGTGTATATACACACATACACATACATATATACTTCTCCTTTGGCATGTATTCTCTCTTTTTTCCTGTCCCTCAAATAGTCAATAAAATAGAAAGATTTCAACTTTCATAAAGAGAAGATAAGAATTAAACCAAAAAGTTTATCAGGTAAAATGAGAAAAGAAAACATAATGTATACAATTGAGCTCAACGATTTATATCCCTAAAGGGGAAGATGATACTTGTAAGTCTTAAAAGTTGTATCACTAATAGTACATTAGAAGGAATATACATAGACAGAGGGTATGGGTATAAGGTAAATTTGAGAGAATGACATAAAAAATTAAAGGAGAAGAAAGAAGAGTACACTGGATACAGAAGGAAGGGAAAGGTAGAATAGAATAAATTATTTCCCATGAAGAAGCATGGAAGACCTATTACAATGGAGAGGAAGATGAGAGAGTGGGCGGGCAATGGCCATCACTTGAATCTTAGCTCACTATTAGCTCAAAAAGGGATTAATATCCATAGGTAGTTGAATATAGAAATCTATCTTACTCACAAGGAAGGTAGGAGGGGAGAAGATTAAGTAAAAAAGAGGGATGGGACTGACAGAAGGGAGGGCAGATCAGGGGAGGTGGTAAACACAAGCAAAACACTGGTGAGGAGGGAAAGGGGAAAGGAGAGAGCAGACACATAGAAGAATAGAATGGAGGGAAAGACACAAGTAGTGATCATAACTGTGAATGGTAATGGGTAAACTCTCCCATAAAACAGAAGTGGATGGCAGAGTGGATCAAAAACCAGAATCTTACAGTATATTATTTACAAGAAACACACTTGAAGAGACATACACAGAACAAAGGTAAGTGATTGCAGCAGAATTTGTTATACTTCTGCTGAAGTAAAAACAAACAAAAAGCAAAAAAACAAAAAACAAAAAACAACCCAAAATAACAATAAAAGCAGGAGTAGCAATCCTGATCTCGAATAAAATAAAAAATAGACCTCATTAAAAGAGATAAGGAAGGACAATGAAGCAATATCAATATTAAACATATATGCTCCAAATTCTTAAAGGGGAATCAAGTTACAGATTCACAACCAAACAAGAGATAGAGAACATTACAAATTATAAAACAGATAATTTTGATTATATTAAATTAAAATGAATTTATAAAAATTAAGCCAATGCAACCAAGGTTAGAAGAAAAGCATAAAGTTGGGAAACAATTGTTATAGTAAATGTCTCTGATAAAGGCATCATTTCTCAAATATATGGAGAACTGCTTCAAATTTATAAGAATTTAAGCCATTCCCCAGTTGGTAAATGGTCAAAGGATACAAATAGACAGTTTTCTAAAGAAGAAATCAAAGCTATCTCTAGTCATATGAAGAAGTGTTCTGAATCACTTTTGATTAGAGAAATGCTAATTAAAACAACTCTGAGGTACCATTTCACATCCATCAGGTTAACTAATAAAAGAAAAATGATAAATGTTGGAGGATATGTGGGGAAATTAATACACTGATCTATTGTTGTTGTAGCTGTTGTAATGCTGAAGAAACTGAAGCAGGATAGAAATTAGAGAGTTTTAAATAATTTATTTGAAAGGGAGAGATTGTGCTGGGGGCATGTTGCCCCCAGGGCTGCTGTCCAAAGCATCCATCAGAGAATGTGAGTTCTCAATGACATATTTATAGACAATAGCTAAACAAAGGTAGCAGGTGGAATCCAAACTCTAGTAAGCAGGAATGTCCAGGAAGGAACCATCAATCTGATCCTGACAGGTTAGGGGGTAGGACCATAAATTCTAATAAACTGGGAGTTAAAGATATGTCCAGCTTAGAGCCAGGAAGTCTGGACTACCCCTTATCTTGATTTTACACATTGACAATTTATAACTTCTGAGTTATACTAGAATTAATGAACTGGAGGCGTGTTTTGCAACTAAGGGGATTGAGGCAGAACAATTTGGGAAACTAAGGTCGGACAATTAGGGAAACTGAGTCAGAACAATTTAGAGAAACTGAGGCATGACAAATTATGGAAACTGAGGTAGGACCGTTAGGGAAATGGAGGGAAACTGATTATAAAAGGGAACTATGGCACAAAACTGTGAACTGAATCAATCATCTGGAGAACAATTTGGAACTATGTCTGAAGGGTAACCAAATTGTGCATACCTTTTGATTCACTAGTGCCACTGCTAGATTATGCATAGTAACAGAATGCACAAAAAACACTTTGTAAACCTTGAAGTCCTATACACATATTAACTGCAATAATAGCATAGAATATCCCAAATGTGGGGTCCTTTGCAAGAGCTAAAAAACTGGGTTAAAGAACTTCTGAGGCAAGGAAGTCCTAATATTGTAATAATTTCAGCAGGCAACAGGGCTGATGTAGCAAATAAAAGAGCTGTAGATTTCCAGAAAGCAAAGTCTTATGCAGATGATATTTTATTATTCATGGAACATCAATGAATGTAAATGAAACATTCATGGCAATAGTAAAAATGTTGACATAGAATGAACAATAGAACCCAGGAGCCAATTCTGCCAGAGGAAGAGGTGTAGACCTTACTGAATCCACACAATCAACCAGGAGACAGGGTTGTAACTAAACCCCCAATTTCAACTATCTACAATTAGACCATTTAACCACTCCCAACACAGTTTCCAAATAGAAGATATTTATAATCTAGTTTCCATATGCAGAATTATTTTCATGTTTTGAATTTAATTTTTAATAACATGCATTTGTCACTTTTTGACTAATATTTTAGCATAGAAGCTCTAAATACTTCATTGGAAGGCTGGAGTAGGGAATCAATTCCTGCCATTAAAATTATAGAAGAATTATTATATAAACACTCAATTAACCAGCTTGTTATTCTCAACTCCCATGAAAATATAGATATAATCTTTGACAGAATTGGGACTCCTTAAATTGTTTTATTAAGGTATATAAATCATAAAACCTATGATTTCATTGGAATAGAGAACTCCTAGCCATAAGCTCCTTCAATTAATATAGATTGGCTCCTTCTATAGTAATAGGGAACTGTTTAGATCATTGAGAGATGTGACTTACACCTTGATATTTTTTTTTTTTTTGGTCAATAAATTCTATACAATATGGTTCCATAGTAGAATATTTGGATTAAAGCAGGGGAGCTATGCAGTAACTTGGAATCATAATTACTCCCATTTATGCAGTATCACTATAGCTCACAAGACACTATCTTCTTAATTACAGAATATAGAGATATTGATATTCTCATTTTCCAGATGAAAGTGTCAGAGAGGTTTAAGATATTAGGCCAAATTAATGAAGCTAGTAAATATCAGTTGAGGTTAAAAGCAAAACAAACACAAACCAAAAAAATAAATATAAAAAAAGACAGTCCCTTGACTCCAGATCCTGTTCTTTCAGCCCTCTACTCTTGTTGCTTCTCATGTTTTTTGAGGGGCACTCTTCTTATATTCTTTTGGAAAATGAAGCTCATGGCAACCAGAGGGTGATGATTATCACAGCCTTAATCCCTATAAGCACAGGAGTGAAAAAATCCCCTGCATTTTCTGCTCCCTGGTTGCTTGTACACAGTATGGAAACCTTTTCAGGAAACTTCAGTGATTTATTATTAATCAACTTCTTTTTTTCCTTGAAAAAATTATTTCATCTGTGTGAATTCCATTCAATTGTTACATTTGGAAGAAATAATAAAGTTCTGATTGACAGTGTCTGGAGAGATAAGGGATCTTTCATCAATAGCTATAAACCCTCCTCTTTTCCTCTTCCTCTTTTATCTTTCCTAAAAAGGGAGAGTACTTTCTCTGTCTCTCTTTCTCTGTCTGTCTGTCTCTTTATCTATCAGTCTGAATCCCCCCCTTTCCTTGTATATATATATATATATATATATATATATATATATATATATTTCCTTTTCCCCATATATATATATGGGGGAAAAGGAAATTTAAATCTGACAGCTTCTGAGAAACTATCAGAAGAAAGGAGTAATCTGGGCGTGCTCTAAAAGGAAATGGAAATTAACAACAGAATCATAATATGAAGTGGTATCAAATCAAAATAGAATTTTATAGTGGGTGGAATTGTAGCCTCAAAGCCAGAAAGGCCTGGGTTTAAGTTCCAACTTTGACATATATTTAAATTCCTTGTGTCCCAGGCAACCCTGGAAAACTTTAAGTTGCAAAGCAGGTGCAGATCTCTCATGGTAGATCACTGGTTTGGTGATGCAATAAAAATCACTGGCTTAATTCAAATTGCCCTACTTTCCTTTTCTCTCCCTTTCTTCCAAAAACCAAATGAAAACACATACCCATGCCTATTTATTTTCTGTGAGCAAAATGGAATCTATAGGTTCAAATTCTGTCCTCTATCAGTCAATAAGCAGATGGCCTGCTAGATGGCTAATCTAGAGGATAGAGTATTGGCTCTGGAGTCAAGAAAACCTGCATTCAAGTTCATTCTCAGCCACTTTCTTGCTATGTGACCCTAGGCATTTCACTAAACTCTTGTCTGTCTCAGTTTCCTCATCTGTAAAATGGGGATAATAATAGCATCTATTCCTCAAGTTTGTTGTGAGATTTAAATGAGATATTATCTGTAAAGAGCTTTAGAAGCCTTAAAATGCCATATAAATGCTACCTATTGTTATCTGTAACATTTCCTTTTATTCTACTTTAACCTTGTTAGGATTCTTACAAGGTGCTAAGTCACTGGAATTGATAGAGACAATAATTATGTAATTTAGCATAGTAGTTCTCTAGTTCACTAATATACTTAATACTTATTAGAGTTTCACAAGATTCACACCTTTAAGAGAGCCCACTAAAGGACAAGCCCACTAAGACCCAAGCCCACTCTCAGAGGTGGAGTCAGATTCATTCCAACTTTCACTTTTGTGCTGGCTGGAGACATTAGGAGGAAGAGAGGCTGAAACTGTCAAAGGCAAAGGACTAGCAGTAGGAACCAAGGAGAGAGAGTAGGCCTCTAAGAAAGCTAACAGGGCCCCAGGAAAAGAGACAAAACTTAAAAGGAAACAATAAAGGATTTGGACTGCATTTGAGGTGATCATCACTCTGAACTGAAACTAAGGCTGCCTCTAAAAGCCCCCCCAGAAACCTGCTCCCAGAGAAGATTATATTTTAAAGAAGAACATTACATAACCTCAAGAGGTTAAATAGCTTATGCATAATTGCATAGTGAGTACATGTCAAGGACAGGATCGGAACTCAATCCTACCTTATTCTAAGTCCAGTACACTATTCATTATACCACATATGGCTTAGAATATTTTCCTAAAAGTTTTTTTATCTTTTATTTTGCAACAGGTTTTTAAAAAAAATTAATAGTATTTTATTTTTCCAAATAATTGCAAAGATAGTTTTTGACATTCACCTTTGTAAAATCTTGTGTTCTAATTTTTTCTTCCTCTCTTCTCTTCTTTTCCCTGCCCAAGATAGCAAACAATCTGATATAGGTTAAACATATGCAAGTCTTAGAATTTTTCCCTCTTGAGGCAATTAGGACTAAGTGACTTGCCTAGGGTCACACAGCTAGGAAGTTTTAAATGTCTGAGGCCAAATTTGAACTCAGGTCCTCATGATTTCAGGGCTGGTGCTCTATCCACTGTGTCACCTATCTGATCTAAGAATTTTCTTAAGGTAATTATATCCTAGTCATTATAGAATCATACAACCATACATATAGAGCTGAAGGAGATTTTAGACGTCATCATATAAAATTCCCTCATTTTACTGGAGCATGGTGAAGTTCTTATATGACAGAAAATTTCTAATTTATGAGGTTATATTTGGAACCCTCTTGAAACTTTTCCTAAAACTTCACACTGCAGTGGAAAGAGTACTGGAATTGTTGTCATAGGACCTGGGTCCAAATTGTGGTCCTCCTTCTTGTGATTTGTGTGGCCTTGGGTGAGTTCATTGCTCCAAACCTCAGTTTCCTTATTTGTAAAATGAAGGAGTTTGATTTCATGATCCCTTCTAAT
Organism: Sarcophilus harrisii; assembly: GCF_902635505.1. Classification (NCBI taxonomy): domain Eukaryota; kingdom Metazoa; phylum Chordata; class Mammalia; order Dasyuromorphia; family Dasyuridae; genus Sarcophilus; species Sarcophilus harrisii. The sequence continues at coordinate 469,876,450 of NC_045428.1, forward strand.
TAAAAACCCATGATACTATGATTCTTTGAGCACTGGAGTGTAACTCTATTAAGAAAACTGTCAGGAAATTAGATATTTTAAATAGTCACTGTACTGCTTTTCCAGACTTCTTTTATAGGGCAGAACTTAGACAAATGAAGAGAAGTCACTGGTAGCTCCACAAAGTGAAATTACTATATTTATCTTCTGCCTGACTTCATACTAGGATTCCTTATAGAGCTTGAATTTGCTTACGTGAGCTTAGAGTCGGCACTTGGGGGATTTTATTCCAGACTTGGCCATTAACTGACCATGGTCCTTTATTATTTAACTATTTGTACCTCAATTTTCTCCAATTGTTTTAAGGTGTTATTTTATCGATGCCATAGAAACATGGTAGGGCATCATTCCCATTTGGAAGGTGCTTGGAGATCTCAGGGGGAACAGAAATAATTATCCAGTCTAAGAGCTAGTTTTGCTTAGGGGTTTTTCTGAATGCTGAAGGGAAGATTATCCCAGTTCATCCCAGAGATTCATGAGAAATTTGGTAATGCTGATTATGTATCACTGGGGAACAACGTAAGCCCACTGCATGTTATGTATATTAATTGCAAATCATAAGCTACTTTAACTGAAGCCTGGATACTATAGTCACTAAGTTATCATTTTCTCCTCCAAATGAATTAGCTGCTCTCAAATGTGTATGTTAGCACACTGGGAGCCTTTGTAGTGCCTATTGATGGGAGACTGATACTGAGCTTTATTGTGTTCCATGAGAATCTGCTATATGGTACCTACTACTGTGTCTTTAAAGGATGGGTGAAGGCCACCATTATATACTCAGCTTTATAATGAGACCTTTGAATGATGGGAATGCAAGTCACTTCATTTCAGATAACAGTTATTAGATGTTTAGATGGAAAGTTAGTTTCAGTGTCAGGAAGACTTGAATTTAGGTTCTTATGACATATACTGGCAAGTCACTTAACTTTTTAGTTTCCTAACTACAGAGCAAGCGTGTGTGTGTGTGTGTGTGTGTGTGTGTGTGTGTGTGTGTGTGGTAATACGGTCAGAACTGTGAAATATAGCCAGTTCTGGGATAGGGGAGAGAGCTTGCTACAGTCTTTTAATCACTTTAGCTAGTACCTTTTCACTATCAGGAGTGACTAGAGGCTTAGGTAGGTGTATAGCTTTTCACATAAAGGTTGTTGCATGATGCAATTCTCCTGAACTCCAGGGAAGCTCTGAGACATCAAGAAACATGAATTACAGAATCATAGACTCTCAGAGTTGTAAGAGACTTTAGAATTCAGTTAATCATATGACTTACTCCATGCAGGAGTCCTTATTACAACACAACTATAAAAGTGATCATCTACTAGTTGACATTATTTGTACAGAAATACTGACTGAACTGGGAACCAGAATCTCAGTAGGCAGCCCATCTCATTGATGGGCATTTCTAATCTTTATGTGAGTGCTGTGCGTTTTATTTTCATCTTGTAAATTTTGGGGTGAAGAATTGTCAATTTCCTAGCTTCATTCACTCTGGTAACATTTCAAAGCAAGCAAGAAGCTGAGATGTTGATTATTCTAGCAATTGTATGAATGTTTTGTTAAAAATGACCAATTTGCATTGGAACTCAAGTGAGAAATAGTTCAAACTTAACCAAAAACTCTATAATGTTATAATGTCAACCTAGTTGCCATTTCCAATTATAAAACCCATTGATTTCCCATATAAGTTTCAGAATTATCAACAATTTAAATAAAAGTATAATAACTTACTTATCAACTTTGTAGATACTGTGAGAAATTGGATACTGTGTAAAAATTGGAGAGCTAGGTAACAAAGTAGATGACAGTTTCAGGATTTAAAAAAAAATTTTTAACAGACTGAAATATTTGACTAAATACATCAAGATAAGGTCACTTCCATGCATTTTATACAGCCTGTCTTCTGCTCTTGAGTGGTTGCTCTTATCTCTCTCTCTCTTAGTCTTAGAGACTTGAACTCTGCCTCTAGATTCCCTGGCTTTAATAAATGAACTTTCTCCTTATTTTGCTCAAGATTGGGCTTCTGTGTCACTTTATTACCATCTTTTCCTCCTTTCCCAGTAACTCTTTATGTGTTTTCTATACCCACTGGAATGTAAGCCAAGTGAAGGCAGAGATTGTCTTACTTGCTTACATTTGTATCCCCACCTGTTGGAATACACGGGAGCCATCTTACAGTGGTTGCTGGAGATCCACCCAGAATGGATCTTCTCTTGTGAGAGGATGATACAAGGAGACTGAGAGGCAGTTGCTATTCTCTGACCTCTCTGACTGAGACGCCATTGCATTGTCTGACCTCTCTCCTCTTCCCTCTGCCTCTAATTTATCTCATTTCCAGTCCACAATACCTGTGTCAGCAAAGGCTGACCCGCAGCTCCTTCAGATTCTATGATCCACAGCTGTGGAGGTTCGTGGAGAACTGAGCTGTCCCTTAACACGCAACACTTAGCACAATGCTTGATACATATGAAATGTTAATAAATGGCCTTGCACTTGCTTGGCATATTTATCTACCTATCTAGTAGAGATAAATGTAGTCTACACTTAGATTAAAAAAAATCAACCTTACAAATAGCTGAATATGGCTAGATGATTTCTCATAGTCTGAATATTCAATTTGAGAGTATAGTATGATATCAGTCAAAGGGGCTAATAGGATCTTAACCTTCATTAAGAGAGGCATAACATCAAAGAATTAGGAGTTGATAATCCTGATATATTCTTCCTTGCTCAGATGACATGTGAAGTATTACATTCACTTATATTTGCTACAAAACTTTAGAGATGGTTTGGATAAATTGCTGAATGTCCAGAGGAGGCTGATCAACTATACAATCAACTAATACTCCTTGAGTATTTTCTATGTGGCAGGGATTGTGCTAAGCATTAGGAATACAAAGACAAAACAAAACAGTCCCTTCCTTAATGGCAAGGAGGATGGTGAAGCTTTGAGATCATGCCATATGAAGATTAGCTAAAAGAGGTAGGGATATTTAGTTTGGAAAAAAGCAAACTTAGAAGAGGGAAATGGTTGTCTTCATAAATTTGAAGTGTGATCACATGGAAAACTAGTTCTCCTTGGTGCTGCAGAGTGAAAAAAATGTACAAAGTGAAAAAAAATACATTTAGGCTTGATGTAAGAGAAAGTTTCGTACCAAATTAGAATTGTCCAAAAGTGGGATGGGTTACCTTGGTGCTAGTGCATTGCTTACCTGGAACTTTTAAAGCAAAGATGGAAAGGGTATGTTATAGGAGGGAATATAGTTCAGATCTGGGTTAGCCATAGATGTTTTCTGAGATCTGTTCTTTCTCTAATACTCTGATTCTGTTATCTAGATTATTTTCTCTTAAGCATACCCTGACCCATTATGGAGGCAAAGATCAAAAGGACAAAGTAAAATTAGATTGAGACAATTCATTTAATAGCAAGGCTGGGACTTTGGAGGGGACAGGAGTTAGAGAGGAGTTACACCAAGTGATGAAGACAGAGAACAAGACCTATTATTGATTCCTCAACTGATGGGAGAATAAGAATGTTAAAAAAAAAAAGGCGGGGATTACACATGTCTCTTTGAGCTGCTTCTAGGTGCTATTTACTTTGAACCAGGTCAAAGAAGAGGCTGTTTTTTTTAATGGTGATGAAGATAAAATGAAATGGAAAAAAATCTGTCTTGACAGCTTGGGCAATATGGAACATTAAGACTATATTTATAGCAGTTGCTGAGACTGAAATTCAGGGGCTTTCTATGACTTTTATTATATGAGATTTGAAAGAACACTTCAGATTTGCCTTTTTCTTATAGCTCATGCTTATTTGAAGCATTTTCATTGTGTAATTTTCTCCTCATCTCTATATCAGAAGCAATTTTGCAAGAATATAGTTATCAGTATAGACACTGGCTCCCCACTTCTCTTTCTGATCTACCATATCCAGCCCACCCTCAGACCCAATCTTTCTGTACTGATAGGAGCCATCAAGAAACCTGGGCAGATTGAATAGCTATTATTCTTTTTGCTCTAACCTTTACCCTTGATGATAATTTAATTGTTTTTGCCAGTTCCAACTAGAAACACCATGGCAGCCAATTACACTGCCTTAATAGAGCCAATGCAGGCGCTGGATTTTCATATAGCAACCTGTTTCACATTCATTGTGTCCAGACCTAGAGAAAATCACACTTGGAAACAATGTCAAATGAGTTGTAGAGAACTGGCAGGAATTGAATATTGTATGGAAAATCAAGTGGGGTGACCTGAGAAATCAAAGGTAAAAAGTGCAGGGGAAAATTATATGATGAAATAAGAAAGAGCGAATCAAAGTGAGAGACAAATAAGGTCTTTTAGGAGTGATAAAGAAGGAGTAAATGTGATATCAAGGTAACAATTGCATTTTTTAACAACAGAAATACATATTCCTCAGGATGGGTCTTTAAACCACTGAACACAGAGAGGGTTTAAAAAAAAATTCCAGCTTTTCCAAGGCTTTTGTTTTCTTTTCCTATAATGACTCACAAACATTATTTGATATAGAATTTTCTTGTAGCTGAAATTTTGATCCAGGGCACAAATGAAATCTTAAGGATATCCTGAGATATTAGTATGTTCTTCTATATGTATCTTGTTAAATATTTCCTAATCTCTTGAAATTTTTTAGCATTTATTTTTTTTTAAATTTTGAGTTTACTTATTGTACATATATTAGTTTGATAATGTCTTCAATTCTGTGAATTGTGTGAATATTTCTATGGTACTTCAAGATTCACAAATCACTTTCCTCATAACAATATTATGAAGCAGATCATTTAAGCATTCTTATCTTCATTTTACAGATGGGGAAAACAAGATTTAGAGAGGTTAAGACTCAAACCCAGGCCTTTTCACTCTTTAAACAGTACTCTTCACTATAACTTCTGTTTCCCTAGAATGCACATTACATATTTAATATCTAAGATGATAATTAAAACTTTGAAAGTCCTGAAGGCATTTTTTGGTGAGAAAAGTGAGAGAATAAGAATTTATATAGAATCTACTCTGTGTTAGACACTGTGCTGAGTGTTTTTTACAAATATTATTTTGTTTAATCATCACAACAATCCTGTGAATTAGGTGCTATTATTATTCCCATCTTATAGTTGAGGTTAAGGTTATATAATAGAGGTTAAATGAATTGCCTAGGAACACAGAGCAAATATCTGAGGATGAATTCATGTCTTCTTGACTCCACATCTGGAACTCTATTCAGTGCCTCACCAGCTACCCTTAGACCAGTGGGAAGTAGGGATCCTTGATGAATAATGAGGGATTTGTAGGAACAGCAAGAGAGTAGTTGATTAATGGCATTGTGAATCAAACCATGGCTAGAAAATGCAAGAGGGAGACATTGCAGATTGCAAACAGAGAATTCAAGGTTTGAAACTCAATAAGGAAACAAAGGCATAGTGCTTAGGGAGCTGACCTCTGGCTAAGAAACCTGGTTTCAAATGCTATCTCTGATATATGCTGATTGATCCTGGACAAGTCACTTAAACCTCATGGTGCCTTAGTCAATGCTTTAAGAACCAGATTTGTTCATGACTTTTCTTATCATACCATCACAAACTAAGTCCACCCATTCTTTGGAATTCATCTCAGGTTTCAATTCCTCAATGAAGATTTTTCTGTTTACACAGACTGAAAATTTTCCCTCCTCTCTCTGAAATTTATTGCACTTTGTATCTCTCATATGGTATTTGCCTCATTTTACCTTGAATTGTAATTGTTGACTGTATTTTTATTTGCCCCAATAGATTGTAAATTCTGTCAAAAAAGTAAAAACATTTACCCATTTTTTTGGGGGGGGTTCCACTATTGTGTGTAGCCACACATAGTTAGCATTCAATAAATATTTTGATGAATACTATGGTTTCCTTTTGGTATACATTACTGGAACATGTAGACATGAATTAGGAACATAATGAGAACTTTTCGTGATTCCAAAAATATTCCCTCCTTGATCTACATTATACAGAATTCATGATATAGTGGATTATATTGGTTTGTTTGGTCTGGATTTGTGGTAATCTCTTAGTGAAGAAACTCTCTCCACTTATGCACATTGGTAGTTCATCTGCAACTTATTATTGTAAAGAACTGTCTGGATTAACTGAGAAGTTAAGGGAATTATCTGTGGTACCAAAGTTAGTATGTGCAAAGGTAGGGCTTAAATCCAGTTCTTCTGTTCCAGAAGAATTGTTTGTCTCTTGATTGATGCCTGAATTATAATCTTCTAGGATAATCTTATTGATTGGTTTGGTATTGCTTCTATCTATGTTATTCATGTACTTGACTGGAATCTAATGTCCAAGCAAAGAAGTCACTGATCCTCAAGAATGGTTGCTCAGGAGTAGTTGTGCCATGCTGAAGGGTGAGAATTGTGATTGCTTTGGGGAGGGAGGGACTCTTCATTCCTAAAGTAAATGTTGCCATTCCTTGTTGGATCCCAAGAGGATCCCATTCTCCCTTTAGTCTTAAAAATTATTTTTTTTCTGTCCTGAATTCAAGTTCTTTTCTTGGAAAGTAGAAATTACTTTTTCTGTAGTTACTTAAAACTCAATCAAGTATTACTTCCCTGGTCTTCACTTAGTTAAAAAGAAATCTTGTATTAATCTCATTCTTCTTGGAGTACACAACTCTTATTCTCAACTCCCAAGATTTACCTCCTTTTCTTCTTTGCATTTTCAGATCATTATCTTTTAAAACAATATAGCTAAAAAGAGGGAATGAAGATGGCAAAGCAAAGAAAGCAACCAAGTCAAATACTCTCTATGATTCCCTCTAAACATCTTTATAATAATCCTCAAATCTAATTTTGGAGTAGCAAAGCCAACAAAAGGTCAGAGTGAGAAATCTTTCTAGCACAAGACAACTTAATAAATCAATAGGTCTATGACTGGGGACAGGGGAAAGTCCAAAGCACACAGAGAGGCAACACCAATGGTGCCTTGCAGTTGGTAGCAACAGCAATAGCATTAGCTTTGTGGCAAATAAAAATTATGAGACAACATTTCTGGAATTAAAAATCAATTTTTTAATGAGGCTGTCCAATCATCAATAAATTTTAGTATATAATTTTTCTCCATAACTAAAGACTCAAAGGCAGGATTTCATAGCACCTTAAATCTCTATTTCCTTTCTGGCAAGATCTTTTTCTGTCAAGCAAATGGCAATTCTGGCAGATATTTAATAAAGAAGTGAAATAAGAGCTCTCACCTACTCCTAAGTATTTCATTATCAAAGAGGGAGGTCATCTGAGGAACAGGCTTAGTCTTTAGTTTTGAGCCCCCTACAGCAACCTGGGTACTCAAATCAAGTTCTCTCAGGTTTTATTTATACTTCATGAGCTAGGTTGCTCCAAACTCTAATGAAAGGACCAAGGGTCCTTCTTTAAGTAACATAGACCAGTTCAGTTTGGTTTCTATTTATGTAGTAAAAGAAAGCCAGAGTTTTATTTAAGTGGTACCAGCCCAAACTAGATAAGGAGCAAATACTTTAGGGGTTAGGAGTAATTTTTATTCCTCAGCTATAATGGGAGAATTATTTTTTGTGTGTGTTAGACTAAGAGGTGGTGGTGGTAGGAGAGATTTAAACAGAAAAGAAAATATTATATATTAGTATTAACATCAAATTATACTGCATTAAAATTAATTTTTCTCAGCTTCCACAGCTCTCAGCCCAGAAATGATAAAGGGATTGGGACAACTGCTCAGAAAATGATTACAGCTTATACTGGGTATAGAACTAGGTACTATTTGGCAGTTCTATTGCCTATAAACATTTCTGGGTCACATTTCCAGGGCAGAGAGGAGCATTTGTAGTCAGTCACAAGGGAGGAGGAGCCCTGGTTGTAGTTCCAGAGAAGAGAGAAGTACTAATGCTTATAGCTACTCCAGGGAACCATGGGGTCTTCCTCAGTAAAAGTCAGAGCACCAATCAGGATAACAGTGACCACACTTCTCCAGGATAATGCCACTTGGGGAGCACTGACATCTTGTAGATTCCCATAATTAGCAAGAAGAAAAAAAATCTGAACACTAGGACAGATGGGCAGAGCCTGATTTTAACATAAAGTCCAAAATCAAGAAATAAGCTGGAAAAAGGTCAAACAACAACAAAAATCTGATCATAAAAAGCTTCTACAATGGCAGGGAAAATGAAGATAAAAACTCAGAAAAAGCCACAGGCAAAGCCTCAAAGAAAAATGCAAATTAGACAGAAACACAACAAGATTTCCTGGAATAGTTAAAGAAAAAGATTACAGTGGTAGAGGGAAAATTGGAAAAAAAGTGAAAATGATGTAAGAAAATTACAGAAATGGAATTATAACTTGGTAAAAGAATTATAAAAATTTTTTTGAAGTAAACAATACCTTAAAAATAAAATTGGTCTAATGGTAAAAAAAAAAAAAAAAAAAAAAAAAAAAAAAAAAAAAAAAAAAAAAAAAAAAAAAAAAAAAAAAAAAAAAAAAAGAGGCAAAAAATTCATTGAAGAATAGAACTTAAAAAGTAAAATAGACCAATGGGGGGAAAAAGGTACACAATGTCACTGAAGAAAATTATCCCTTAAAAAATTAGGACTGGGCAAGTAGAAGCTTATGATTCTACATGATCTTAAGAAACAAGAAAACAAAGCCAAAAGAATAAAAAAAAAATAGAAGAAAATGTGAAATATTTCATTGGAAGAAAAACCTAACCTGAAAAATAGATCAAGGAGAAATCTTAAAAATTATTGAACTACCTGAAAGTCATGATCAGAGAAAAAGCCTGGACACAATTTTTCAATATATTATAAAGGAAAACTACCCCAATATCCTAAAACCAGAGAGTAAAATGGAAATCAAAAGAAACAGTCAATCTTCTGAAAGGGATTCCAAAATGAAAATTCCCAGGAATATTATAGCCAAATTCCAGAGCTCCAAGATCATGGAGAAAATATTTCAAGCTGCTAGAAAGAAATCATTCAAATATTATGGAGCCACAGTAGGATCACAAAAGATTTTGTTGCTTGCATATTAAAAAATCAGAGATCTTGAAATGGGATATTCTGGAAGGCTAAGGAGATAGTATTACAACTGCAAACAAACCATCCAGCAAAATTGGGTGTAATCCTTTGAGGGAAAAGTGGATATTAAAATGTTTATATTTGTATATGGGAAGATGATACATGTAATTCCTAAGAATTTTATCATTACTAGGGCAATTACAAGTAATCTCCATTGACAAAGGGCACTAGTATAAATTGATTATGTTGGGATGATCTAAAAAAAATGAAGGAGTGAGAAAGAGGAATGTACTACAAAATGGGTAAAAGAGAGGAATAATGGAGAAAATTATCACACACAAAAGGCATGCAAGGAAGAGCTTTTACAATGGAGGAAAGAATCAATTCTCATCAGAATTAGTTCAAAAAGGGAAGAAAATATTCACCCATCTACACATATGATACACACATACACACACACACATATATATAATATATATATATATATATATATATATACACACATATATATTTGTGTATGCTCAATTGGGTATGGAAATCTAGAATTTGAATGTGATAAAAGGGAGGATGATTTAAGAGAGGAAGGGATTAAAAATAGGAAAGAAGAAGTTAATGATAAACAGAAGAAAACAGAATGGAAGAAAATGTAGTTAGTAATCATAACTTTTTAGAATGTGACTGAAATGAATTCACTTATAAAATGGAAGTGGATAGCAGAAAACAATATGTTGTTTTCAATAAACACACTTGAAACAGAGAAATACACACAGAGTTAAAATAAAGGAGTGGAGGAGAATCTATTATGCTTCTTTCTCCCAAGTTATAAAAGGCAGAAGTAACAATCAAAATTTCAGAAAAAGCAAAAGTAAAAATAGACCAAATTAAAAAGAAATAATTAGGGAAAGTATATTTTGAATAAAAGTGCTGTACATAATGAAGTCATATAAAAATTGTTACAAGTTTCTGTGATAAAGGCTTCATTTCTTAAATATATAAAGAACTAAGCCAAATTTATAAAAATAAGAACCATTTCCCAATTGATAAAATGTCAAAGAATATAAACAGGCAGTTTTCTGAAGAAATCAAAGCTTTCTTTGTCATATGAAAAAAAATACCCTAAATCATTATTGATTAAAGAAATGCAAATTTAAGACATTCTAAGGTACCATCTCACACCTATCAGATTGGCTAATATGACAGAAAATAAAATTGACAAATGCTAGAAGGGATATGAAAAAAAAATTGGGTTAGTGAAATTGTGAACTGATTCAGCCATTGGGGAGAACAATTTGAAAGTATTCTCTGAGGGCTATAAAATTGCTTACTAAGTTTATATCCCAAAGAACAAAGAAAAAGAAAAAAATATATATGTACAAAAATATTTATAACAGTTCTTTTTATGGTGGAAAAGAATTGGTATTTGAGGGATTGCCCATCAATTGGGGAATGGCTATAATAGTTGTGGTATATGATTGTGATATAATACTATTGTGCTATCAAAATATAATGGGGGAATGTTTTTGGGGAAAAAAAAAAACTTAGGAAGACCTATATGAATTGATTCAGAATAAAAAAGAGCAGAGTAGCAGCAATATTGCAATAATTATCAACTATGAAAATTTTAGCTATTCATCAATTCAGTGATCAAAATAATTCTGATGAAATAATTTATGATGAAAAATGCTTTCCATCTAAGGAGAAAGAAAACTGATAAACTCTGAGTAATTTAAAGGATATATTTTTTTCTTTTCTTTTTTTCTTTCTTTTTTTTTTTGAGACATGGCTAATATGAAAATGTGTTTTGCACAATTTCACATGTATAATTGATTTGATATTGCTTGTCCTTTCAATTGGTGAAAGAGAGGAAGATGATTTGTAACCCCCCCAAAAGAATGTTAAAATAAATAGGTAATAAATAAAAATTATTGACATTCATAAGAAAATTATACTGACTCAGTTGGATCTAGCAAACCAAGAGGGGAAAATGTAAAGGGCTGAAACTCTGAATAGGTGCACTGGAATCAGACAATCAAGCACTTAAGGCTAATTACCTATTGGACTATACTCTATTAGCATATGCTTGGGAAATGGCCCTTCTCAGTATTCTGTGCTGGCTCTATCTTTTGGTATATTCAGATAATTGTAGGAAGGATTAAGGGGTGGAGTCACTTTGGAGGAGAACAAGAAGGGAGGTCGGTAGGTGGAGAGCTTGTTGCAGTTTGGTCCATCTCTTCTACTTCTCTCCCTAAAGACCGAGGACTTTTGCTGATCCTGACTCTGGCTGATCCTGAGATCAACAGGGAGCTAAGCCAGACTTCACAGGAAAAAATAACCAGTAGAAGAAAGAATATGCTAATGTGATTTCATTACATTGGGAAGCTATTTCCTTTTTCTTCCAAAAAATATGAAAGGCTTAATATTGCGACAAGTGTTGGATTTTCTTTCTTTTTAAGTCAATATACTATATATCTTTTATGTAGGTAGAAATACTGTCTGTGATTTAGAAGAGCTACTATAGTTTAATATTAATGGTATTACTCTTTTTAGTTTTTATTTTTTTCCTGAGGCAATTGGAGTTAAGTGACATGCACAGGGTCATATAGTCAGGAAGTGTTAAATATTTGAGACCAGATTTAAACTCAAGTCTTCTTGACTTTAGGGCTGGTGCTCTATCCACTATGCCACCTACATGCCCTGGTATTACTCTTTTTGAGAATATATACTTTTATGCTTCAATGATTTCTAGGTTGGGATTTTGCTCAGAATAGTTTTGCCACAATAATTGGACAGTCATATTGAAGATATTCATCTCTTGTCCATTTTCTGATACCCATCATAAGAACTCTATGCTGAAAAATGGGATCTCAGGACAAGCATAAACAATGACTCCATCCTATAGTGCAACTGACATTCAGTTGATTATGGCCACTATCTTGGGACTTGATTAGTCTTGTATTTAAAATGCTCTTTGGGATGTATTAAAGAATTTATTTCAGAAAACTGAGGTCCTAGAACTGTTCCAGGAATAAAGATGATGCCTTTTTTTCTTGAAGTAAAATAAACAGGGATTGTGTTTTTGTGTCTGAAGAGCTCAGACAGAAACCATAATAAGCTTCTGATGTACCCAAGACTAAGACTAGCAGAGAGCTAGTTAGGTACCAGACACCATGCCTGATGCTAGGGACAAAAGTGAAACAGTTCTTGTCTTCAAGATCTTTCAACAACTTTTACACAATAAGAGACAATTTAAACTATCTATAATGTAAATATATAACAATGGTGGGGGGGGGGGGGTTACCATCTGGGTGGAGAAGAAAAAGCTAATTCTGAGGGGAACTAAGAATTCTGAGAATGAAAAATAAAAACAGAGTATATTGCAGATATAGATGACCTGTGAAAAGGTATAGAGAAATGAATTGTCATGTATGAGGGACATTAAAGAAGACAGTTTGGCCAATCTCTGAATAATTCAAAGGAGACTACTACGTCATACATAAAGGTATGCAGGGTAAGCAGGAGCTAAGCTCTGAAGGGCTGTAATACAAAACAGAGGAGTTTACATTTTATTGTAGAGTCAACAGTTATTAGAGATTTTTGATAACAGACTGTCCTGATCTTTTTCCTTTGCCTTCAGAATATCACTTTGCTAGTTATATGGTGGGTTAACTAGAGAGGAGAAAGATGAGGCTTGGAGACCAAATAGGAAACTTTTATAGCAGTCTAGGGTAAGAGGTTCTAAGTCTAAACAAGAATAAATCTCAAGGAGTGGAGAAAAGGGGATGAATATGAGAAATGTTATAGAGGAAGAATTGGCAATACATGGTAACTAATTGAATATGGTGTATGGTGAGGATGAGTGAAAAATTAGATATGACTCCAGGTTTATGAATCTGTATGATCTGATTGATCACATAAATACAGAAATTAGGAATATGAGTAGATTTTGGAGGAAAAATAATAAGTTCTTTTTGAATATATTGAATTTAAGATACTATTCTAGGCCAGGTCTAACGCAGACCAGTCCAGTAACTGAGGTTATAAAGAGTTATAAAACTCTTGTGGAAAACAAGATGTAATAAACAAGATGTAAATGATGAAATTCACAATTAAATACAAATAAAATATACATCCTCTCTCAGTATCCACCAAAGCAATCAGGAACAGTAAATCAGAAAGATTGGGTAAAAATTTTACTAAAACCCGAGTCAAAAATTCTTGTAGAGTTGATCTTTTATGCTTTAGAGGGTAAGAAAGCTAACCTATTAATTTTAGCCATAATTCCCTAGAACAACCAGATTGAAGGCATGATCTCTCTAACCCCTAAGGGATCTAGACCAGCTATGTTAAATAGACACTGTTCCTATCGCAGATAGTTATGAGGCATTCCTTTGAAAATGTCTAAAAGGAGTTGATAATGTAGGACTAATGCCCAAGAGAATAAGAAAGGCTCGCTTTATCTGTCTGTCTGTCTGACTGTCTATCTATTAACCTACCTAACTACCTATCTATCTATCTTACTATCTGTTCTCACCATTTACCTTAATTATTTGGAAAACCTTCTTTCTTGGAAGTCTATTTAATCAAAATTTTCTACCCAATTAAAATTGTGCTCACTATTATATTTAGGCAAACAAGTCATTCTCTCTCTTTTCTCAAGGAATTCAGCATTTAATTCCATCTTCCTCTGCTTTTCAATTCTTACACCTTTACTAGAAGACCATGATTTTATATAGCTGATCCCTCACTTCATAACATCCCAATTCCTAAGATGTTTTAAATTCCTAAATGTATTCCTTTACTTTACCTCAGGGATAATCATAGAGTTCTCATTATTACTTACAAATGCTTAATCAGAGATTCTGATATTCTCTTGTCTAACCCTAATTTCCTATCATTCCATCTCTCCTTATATTTCACCTCTCCTAAATTTCTTTGCCCTTATGGAGACCTCTAATCTCTTCATCCCTCAACACTGCATTATTGCCTCTGTTATGATTTCAATTTTTTCCCTCTTGAACCTTATCCAAATTGTTAGCTATTTCCATTCTACACTATCCTTTGCTTTTGAATCCCTCAATTCTTTGTCTTACACCTGCATATTTCTTGCCAAATCTCAACTCTAAATTACTCTAGCCATCTGTCTTTTACACTTGTAGTTACAAGCTGTTGGATGTAGTTTTAGAGATTCTCACAACCTTGCTGAAAGGATACATTATTAATTCATGCTATCAAAGCTCAATTTGGCCTTCACAGCAACATGGCAGTCCTTTTTTTGTTCCTAATTGATTGCTTTCTTACTCTTCACAAAAGTTATTCCAAACATTATCTTTATACCTCATCTTTCCTTTCCTTTCATCCTCAGTTGAAGCCTTTATAATTTCAATTAAGCATAATATTCTACTCTGTCTTTTTTTTTTTCTTCCAATCTTTGACAAAGAAGTGGGATAAGGTCAACCTTTTTACATGTGGTTTCATTCAATTCCTCTCTTCAACCTCTATCTACTTGTTCCTTACGTAATGTTTTCAAACATTCCCAAGTCTTCAACATCCTCAAAAAAAAGTTCAACAGAACTTAATATTCCTTTAATCTCTCATATTATATTTTTCTTCCTTTTCTCATCAAAGTTCCTTGAAAAAAGCTGTGTTTTTAAACAACATTATGTCACTGGCTATAACAGACTAATTATGTTTAACTGTTGAATGGTATCTGAGGCAAAACTGGAAGACATGAAAAAGGCAGTAATTGATCAGAGTGATCCTCTTTCTTTTCCTTGTTTCTGATTGTCTATTGTTCAGTAAGGAAGACAAACGGTATATCTTCAGGTTCTCACCATCTGGGGCTGAAATATGGCTTATCCAATAATACTGAATTATTCTAAGTTATTAGAATTTACTATATATCAGCTGAGTGCTGGAGATAATAAGCAAAAAGAAAGAGGGTTCCTGCCCTCAAGAAGATTATATTCTAATGGGAGAAGATCACAACTGAAAAGGTGATGGGGGATATATAGTGGAGAAGTTTGGAGTTGGCTTGAGCCCTTCCTCAAAATAGAGGTTCCAAGGGGAAGTGGCACATGGGGCTGGAAAGAGGAAGCAGCTGAATATGGTAGTGAAGTCATTTGTTTCTTCTATAGATCCAAAATAATTTTATGACATCTCTAGAGAAAACTTTGATATTATGTTCTCTGTGCCATCTTTTCATATTATGATTTCATTTGATGAGCTGCAAATGATCACAAACTCACCTAGTCTTGATAGATATAGAGCAGCACAGCTTGCAGAGATGAGGAATTTAGAATCTGTTTACAAATCATAAAAAATGGTTCATTATCTATATTCCAGAGACCTTTGGTGGTAAAAACATGTTCTTATTCTAAAAGGTAGAATGCCATCCTGATAATATTTTCTTGATTATACATGGCATGAGAGGCAGCAAAATAGATTAGGGCCAATCCTAGAGTCATGTCTCCCAAACTTGTTTGATTATATGACTTTGAGCAAGCCATGTAACTATATATATTGTCTCCTTTCCAGCTACCTACAAACACGATTTCTCCTCTCATCTTTTAAAGTACCTCACCTGATGTGGCCAAACCACTACAGCTATTGTCTCTTATCTCTCTTCTCATTCTTGACTAAATTCCCCTTGATTGATTGTCTTGACTAAATTCCTTAAAGTAAAACATTCATTTCTTCTCTTTAGTTGCTTTCAACTCCTCAGCAATCAGACTTCCAACTTACAATTCAATATAGAGCTTTTCAAAATTATCATTGATTTATTTAATGGTCAAATCTAAAGATCTTTTCTTAACCCTCATCCTCATTGACTTCTCTGTATTCTTTGATACTGATAATTACTATCTCCTCCTGGATATTTTCTCTTCTCTAGGTTTTTAAGATACTAGTTTCTCACTTCTCCTACCTGTCTGACTACTCCTTATTTTCCTTTGCAAAATCTTCCATTTTAATGCCAAAATTCCCTTAAAGCTCTGTTCTGGAAGCTCTTTTCCTTTCTCTTTATATTACTCACTTGGTGATCTTAATTGCTTCCAAGAGTTGAATTTTTATCTCTATGCAGATGATTCCCTGATCTATGTTTCCACCCTCTAGTCTTTCTTCTGAACTATAGACCAACATCATTAATTGATTATTAAAATCTCAGAATGCATATATCAAGCTCAATATGTCCCAAACAGAACTCATTATATTTCTACTATAAATATCTTCTGCTCCCAACTTTCCTATTATTATCTCCCTAATTACCCAAGCTTCTAATCTTAGTGTAATTCTTGACATCTTACTTGTACATATATCCACAGATATATATGTGAGTGGAAAGAATGTATGTGTGTGTGTACACTCACACACACACATACATATATTTATATACACATACTTTCTAGTCACAGTCACCAACCTAATTCAGGCTCTCATCACCTCATATTTAGATGATTGTCATAGCTTCTTAGTCAATCTCCTTGCTTCAAGATCTTATTAAACCAATTTATCCTCCACTCAATTGCCAAAACATTTTCCTTAAAGCACAGATTTGTCTATGTTGTGTTTTTAAGCCATATAGTCTATTGGCTCCCTGCCTATTACGTCTTGGATAAAATATGATTCTTTATCATTTAAATTACAACCTGTCCCATTCCTACTTTTTACACTTTACTTCACTCCTTATATTCTATGATCAAACTTTACTGGCCTATTTGCAGTTTCTTACCCATGATGTTCCATTGACCAGTTCCATGACTTTGTACTAGTTTTAACCTGTATATTCCCCCTTTACTTCTATCTCCTAGTTTCCCAAGCTTCATATAAAATCAAATTCCACTGCCGTAGGAGGTCTTTCTTACTTTTCCTAACTTCTAATTCCTTTCCTTTGAAATGACTTTCTACTAATTTTGTATATATACTAGCTGGAATAGTTATATACATGTTGCACCTTCATTACAGTGTGAGATTCTTGAGGATTTGATATGTTCCCCCCCCCCTTTTTTTTTCTATCTTCATCACTTAAAATAGTATCTGGGAGGTGGTAAACTTTTAATAAATACTTATTGATTTACTAGGTGATTATATTAAGGGCCATTCCAGGGGAAGAATAGGATTAAAAAAGACTTGTCAAAATTAATTGAGTCTTTTTCAAACTTCTATTTTAAAAATCCTATTTCTGTACCAGATATTTGAAATATGTTATTTATCAGATACTATTGTTTTGATGGTAGGTCTACTTTTACTTTAGGCAAATATAAGGATTTGTGGATGGGAACTTTATTCATGACATTATCATTATGCTTCAAAACACTCAATCAAATGGAAAAATTACCGTCAGCTACTAATAATGATCTAAAGTGGATTGTGGAAGAATGACCAAGATGACTTGACAGACTATTCATCCTTCAAGCTATATCCCCAACATATTTAACAGAGAGTCAACCCTACTGAATCCTAGTGTGGTAACATCTAAAGCCGTGCTTTCACCACTTTTAATCATTTATTCTGAAAATGTATAAGATATAAAAAAGATGTTTGGTATACTATTCTATTGATGCTATAATGTTATTCATATATTCTTTGCTTCATTTTACCTCAAGTTGGTCCTTAGCACAATGCTTAATAATTTCTTTTTCATCCATGTATCCATCTATCTACTTCTTCCTTGCTAAGCATTACAGAGCAATGTCAAAGTAAACTCCTGTCACTTTAATTGAAGCCATATATTGCATTGTCCCATGAAATTCACAATACCAATAGACCTATATGGCACTTCTATATTGAATAGTAATAGCGAAAACTACTGCCATTTATATAGAATTGTAATATTTATATAATTTTTTTATGTACAACATCTCATTTATGTATTATAACAACTCTTTGAAGAATGTATTCCAGTTAGTATTATTTCCATCTTTTTTTGAAGGAGAAACAAATTCAGCAATATTAAATGACTCATCTATGGTCACAAGCTAGTAAGAGTTGGAGCCCACTCTGAAGATGTTTCTTGTAGAGAGATGACAATAGCAGACCCAGATGGAAGTCCATCTGGTATTAGTTTTTGGCAAACCTTATGCAAACTCATTAAAATTTTGAAATAAAGAAGTGGATTTCTTCTCTGGATCTTGCAGCTGCTTGAAGCTCTGGTGTATCTAAACTTGGGAATTTTTTTTGACACAAGAATTTGTTTGCCATATTATCCCAAATAGCATTCATATTGGAATGACTCTCAGGACAAAGTTATTTTGAAAAAAAAAAGAGAGGGATATCACAGTCAATTAGGGAAAGTATAATCCTGCAGAACCCAGAGATAGAAAAAAAATATAGACAAAATCTCATACCAACAATTGGAGGTTACCTTGGGATAGCCTCAACAGTGCTGAGAATTAAAAGAGAGGGAGAGAGCCAAACTGGGTAACATTTAATTGCACTGACATTTCTCCAGGGATATTTAAGGGAATTATATGACAAAAGCAGGTTTAGTGGATCTTCTCTCTAAATGGACTATATTTGGTGGTGAGAAAGTATATGGCAATAGTAATTAGAGTGGATGTAGAAGAGATAAGCATTGACATTGAATAGAGCAATGAATACATGGGGCTTGGATCTCCTCCATGTGGTGTTGGCATTTGGCTTTCTTTGATTTGTGTAGTAATGGAGGTCTTTATATGAAATCTGTATCCAAATTTCTTAGAGTTTCTTTCGAGAACAGTATCTCTAGCTTCACTGAAGTGGCAATGAATAGTTGTGAGAGTTGGACTCTTAAGGAAAATTATCACAGAATCAATGCTTTTAAATTGTGATGCTAGAGAAGACTCTAGTTTACTGACAATACTACTCTAAGTTTGTTCATAGTAATGCTTTGTGAGGCAGGGAATAATAATCTAGTTTAAAAAAAGAGAACTCCCTTACTGATTAAAAAATTATGTAAACTAAGCAAGAAATGGTATGTCAGGAGGTACTATTATAGCATGGAAATGTGGTATTTCTATGGAAATATGTTCATTTTAACATTTTGTATTGTTTATTAATTTGTGTAGTTATGTACTGTATTGATTTTGAGGATAAGTTTATATTTGGAAAAAATTTATAGCAGTAAAGAGACAATGAAATTAAGAATTTAATTATTCCTACCTTGTTTACATAGATATTTGACGTAAAAGTTGGAAGAAACCTTAGAAATAATCTAGGTCACATCCTTTGTTTCAAACTTTAATGAACAAAGAAGGTCAAAAGTCATCCCCCTCCAATATTTGTAGCAACTCTTTTTAAAGTGGCAAGGAATTGAAAATTGAGGGGATGCCTATCAGTTGGGGAACGGCTAAGTTATAATATGTGAATGTAAGGCAGTGTCATTATTCTATAAGAAATGATGAGCAGGTTGATTTCACAAAAGCCTAGAAAAACTTACATGATGTAATGCTGAGTTAAATGAGCAGAATCAAAAGAATACTGTACACAGTAACAACAAGATTCTGTGATGATCAGTTCTGATAGACTTGGCTCTTTTCAGCAATGAGTGATTCAAAGCAATTCCAATAGATTTAGGATGAAAAATGCCACACATCCGTAGAGAGAACTACGGAGACTGAATGTGAATCAAAACATAGTATTTTCATCTTTTTTGTTGTTTGTTTGTTTGCTTTTTTTTCTTTCTCATGGGTTTTCCCCTTTTGATCTGATTTTTCTTACACCACAGGACATATAGAAATATGTTTTTTTAAAAAATGCACATATTTAACCTAAAACAGATTGCTTGCTGTCTTGGGGTAAGGGAAGGTAAGGGAAGAAGGGAAAACATTTAGAACACACAGTTTTACAAAGATGAATGTTGAAAACTCTCTATATATTTGGAAAAATAAAATACTATTAAAAAAAGACATGTCTAAGATCACAAGGTACAAATTATGTTTAAATCCAAGTTCTCTAAAGTTCATGATTTTCTTTTTGCATCACACCCCAACTTTTCTCCGAGAAGCTGTAGGTATAAGTAACTAGACTTGGAACTCCTTGAGGACAGGCACTCCTTGAGGAACTTGCCTTTCTTTATATTCCCTGAATTTAGTGTTTGGCACACAATAGGTGCTTAATAAATATTTATTGACTGACTATCATTGTATAGGATTTGGAGAGTTAATAATCCTCTATATGCATGTAAAAATGTCATTAACCATAGAATAAACTTTAGGTACTTGTACCTACTAATCTTTTTAAGTAGGTCTCAGTGATAGCAAGATCAGTGATAGCAAATATATGGCTTAATGTGGTCTACAACTCAAGTGTAATTGAAAAATATTTCATATAATAAATAAAAATGCAATAAAACTCAGACAATATCAACAAGTGCTTTTCTAACTCAATATGCTCACAGGAATCTTTACATATGGTTTAGCAGCTCTCATATCTATTTGAATGTGATTTCATGCTCTTAGATGATTGTTATGGGCCAGAACTCTAAACTTAAAACAAAGGATTCCTACTAAGTCAGTGGAATTGATAGAAACAATAGTTATCTAATTTAGCAAGGTTCAGTATGATTGATTTAATCCTACAAGGAGATGTTATGGGCCAGAACTTGAAACAAGGTACTAAGTGGAATTGAGGAGACAATGGTTAAATCTAGTTTAGCAATGATTTAATTCTACAACAAATAATGGTTTCCTAATGATATAATGATTGGTGTATACTCAGTGTAGAACATATAAGTGAGAAGCTCTCAGGGCCAGAGAGGACAAGTCCTCTAGAAGCTCTTGGAGGCTGAGACAGATTCATGCCATCTTCCACCTTTGTTGTGGCTGCAGGCTGGAGCGCAAACCCTTGGAGGTCGAGGAGATTCAAAGGCCAGAGCTCAAGTTTTTGGAACCAAGACTAAAGAAGGCCCCTAAGAAAGCCAACTGGGCCGCAGGAAAGGAGACAAGACTTGGAAAGAGGCAATAAAGGAGTTGAACTTTAATATCTGGCTGCATTTGGGGTGATTACTAAACTGAAACGAAGGCTGCTCCCAGAGACCCCAAGGAAACCTCAACAAGAGAATAGTACATTTTAGAGAAGAATATTACAGATGATGTTCCATTCAATGAAAGGCCTTGGATTTCCCCACCCCCAGTTTGTCTGTCTATCTGCTTTCCATAAGACCATAGCCATTCTGCTGTACTGGAAGCTAAGATCTAGTCTTCCTCTTAACTAAAACTAAAACCTCTAATTGTACATCATATGGATCTAAGTAATATTTTAATTGTTCATAGACATGAAATGACTTATCTCCCTTGCTGGCCCTATAAAATCCATGAAGCATTTCTTCTTTTTCTTTGGTTCTCAAACAGACCACACATGCTCTCTTACTGCTGCTATCTTTTCTTCTCTTATGTACTGCCAAGCAGAGCTTTGTTGCGGAGGGACTGGCTTCATCCCAGGACTTTCCCTCTTGATAATTGATGCTCAATATGATTTGGAGATAATTCTGATGAAACTGTTCCAGAAGTCAAGCAACATGTTTTGATTGTGAGAGGAGGTTACCTCTGCCAGCTGATGTACAACCTCAAACTTCTTAAGTTTCTTAATACTAATTGAAGTGATTTGCTTATACAACAGAGAATATTTGACAAAATACACACAGAAAACATGACGTTAAATTTTTAAAAGTTTTTGAGAGAAATGAAATGGAACAAAGCAAGTTGGTTTAAACCTTTAAAATTATTTTCATCCACTATCTTTTAATAAGCTTATCCCAGTTTTGCCATCAAGAACATTTAGGTTACAAAATTTATCTGTTCTTGTGATAAAGAACATAGTATCATTAAGTTTGAAGACATATTTAACTAGACAATTCATACTTTATCTCCTAATATAGGAAAATGCTACATTTGTTCCTAATAAAGTAACTAATAAAGTTTTGGTTTCACATTACTTTAAAAAATAACATAAAAGTTACTGGTCAACACTAACAGTTTTCATAAAATCATAACACTTCATAAAAATCATTGCTTGCATGGGAACTGTGTCCTTCATTTGTTTATTTTTGTACATAGCAAGACACAAACTTAATTCTAATATTCTTAAGAGTAATCCTGGATAACAACAAAATGAAGTAAGTTCTTATGTTGCCTGGAAAAAGCTGGATAGAGGCATATTTCAAAAATTATTAGTGAGAAGGATCTAAAACTTAGCTGGTTCATTTCAATTGAGAGGTTCTGGTCCATGAATCAGTAATCCATATTAGAAATATATGATTTCTCCTATATTTCTTAAATTTTCATAGATAATGGCATAATCTAAAAACATTCTTAAGTGGAATATTCACAAAGTTGAGGGATATGGTAGTTTTGTTTTTCTTTTTTTGGAATCTCTGATCTTTTGGTATATATCCTAAAAAGACTGAACTTTTAGAAGTGAGTCTATTTCTACAATCATTGGAATCATTTCATGATGACTTGGCAGTGTGCATAGCCTTATAACTTCAACTCTCCCTTTAAATTCAGCCCAAACTGAAATGACTACAGTTTATCATCAAGGAGATTTATTTCTCAGTTGTATGAACTGTCCTTAGGCATGTATCCTATTAGTTCTCTGTATAGATCAGTGCCTACATATTCAAAGTCTTTCACTCTGTCATAAAACCTTTATCAAGATTTAATTACCAGAAACATAAGATGACAGAAGTGCTTGGGCATTTTACTTTGAATTCTAATTAAAACTCATGTGGAACTATCCACAAAACTATTTTGGACTTCATTAAATAGAACACAAATAAAAATGAAACTAATGAATTGCAAAGGTCAAAATGTGACTTTTTTTATCATAACAATTGGGTTATAGCTTGTACAAACTAGGGACATGGTCAAGAATAAAATATTTGGGTTGTTTGTTTATTTGTTTTTCTGAGCTAACTGTTTAGCCTGAGATCACAGGTTCCATTTCACAAATACTTCTCTAATGTATCTTTGAAAGCACTATTTTGAAAATGTAAAATTCTGTTTTCTATTTACTTTGAACTCCACTTGATCTCTTAGAGGTAAAAATAAAGGGAGTATAATAAAATAAGATAAAAAAATTAATTCCCATATTTTAGAGTATTGCTCAAAGATGTTTCTTATTTAAAAGTCCATCAAGTGTTTTTGTTTTTTAGTGTAAGAATCTAGAAAAACTTAAAGTTGATCTCAGAGACTCTGAAAGAAATAATGAAATCTGTTCTTCTGCCCCCATTCTACCCTCTGCTATGTATTTCTGGTAGTGGGAAGTCTGATGGGTGAACTAAGGTTCATACTAAGCAACCACACATAGGATAAGTGGGAGTAGTGAGAAAAAGCTAGGAGGCTTAGCCCTCTGAATGCATGATAAAATCAGACCAGTAGGGGAGGTGCTGGAGGCTGGAAATAGTTAGGTTAATAAAGGAGAATGTCATATTTATCAGTCTCAGAGAATGAAAGCTATCAAAAGTTCACTGTTGGATTAAAACATATTTTGTCATGTGGTTATGAAATACCTTTGCTTTTAAGCAAGTTGTGAAGTCTCATCATTAAGGCACTGAAATACAAATTTAAGTAAGGAGGGGGCATATAGAAATGGCATTTGTGTTGTAGCAGTCCATGCCTTGCAGCCATATGATATAACCAGGATGATATTGTAGTACACAATTTCATACAACAAACCAATCACTTAAGAAAATATTTCTGGATTGCCTGTCATGTGAAAGATATTGTGCTGGGTAATGTAGCTGATCTCAAGATATTTCAGAAAAGGCTTCTGCCCTCAAGCACCCTATAGTCTAGATCAGCAGAGCAGACAGGTATATAAATAACTAACAGTACAAAGCAGCATGAACTTCTTGCAAGTAAATAGTTGACAAAAAGCAGTAAAGAAGTTAAAAAAATAGAGATAAAGATGGACTTGGATGGTGAGGCACAGCTTCTTTCATACAGCAGATACTCATTAAACATTAATGACTTAATGAATTGATCCTAGAGATCAAGACCATGACTATTTACCTGGTTTTATAAATCCTTGTTATAGTACAATGAATGTTGAGAGCACCTCTTCAGTGCTGTGGGATGGAAAGATAATGGAACACGAATCTTTTTAGTTACCATGGTAAAGGTAGACTGAATGGAAAAGCAGAAGGCTGTGTGGTGATAGGAAACAGAATAGCAGCAAGCAGCCAAACAAAAAAAAAGAGTTACATTAAATTTATGCATCTTAACTGCATTTTCAGGTTATTAAAAAAATGGTATGTTGTTATCTGTTAATATCAAGCTGGTGATATCAGTAAAGAAATGGGAAATGTCTAAAGGAAACTGTGAGAGTAATAATCATAGACACAAAATTAAAAAAAAGAGAAATGCATGCTTATGCTATATTAATGAGCTGCAAATCAATAGTCATTTGAATGTGGAACAGAGAACCATAAAGTTCCATTAAAATATTATTTGAAAAAATTGGAATTATAGTGATTTGTAAAGATCTGTCAAATGTGTTTAAAGTGAGAGCCAAAAGAAATTGTATATAGAAATCGAAGATCATATTGTAACAGGAATGCCCACTGAGTGTTCAAATTTATTTTGGAAACAACAATAAGATGAATGTAAGATCTAATGAGCCAACTATATGGGCTCAAGACCAATTCTTTGACAGTAAGTTACACTAAATGTTGATTTGTTAGATAGTATAATTGCTCTTCATGATGTTTTCTTCAGTGATTAAGGATCTATCTATCCCCCCAAATCCTTGGTATCCCTGCCTGTCTTTAATGGTTGACATCATTTTAGAGTCCTCTAAGGTACTAATCTTGATTGGCTGAGGAGTGAGTGAAGATTTACCTAAAGGAGTGTGTACAAATGGCCCTGGACAATTCTCTGATCCATCATCTCTAAGTATCTAGAGAGACCTTATCATTTGACATGTTGCAGATCATTCCTTCAACTGCATGGTGATGAGATTTGAAATGATCAGTTTATCCTGGGAAGATTATCTTATTCAATAGAGCAGAAGTCAAAAAGAGCTACAAATAGAAATTATAGTATTAGAGCATAGTTCCCAGGCATTTTACATACTAGAATCTTAGACTTTTAACATTCAGAGTGAATTCAGATGTCAATTGGTCTAATTCTTTCTCTTATGCAAGAATCTCCACTATAGCATCTCTGACAGAGGGTCATTGAGTTTTTATTTAAGTATCTCCAGTAACCAGAAACATACTGTTTCACAAAGGGGCCCCAAAGAAAGAAAGATGCACTAAATTTAAAGCTAAAATCTGTCTTATTATGGCTTTCTCACAATTAGAAATGTCCCAAAGTGGAATGGGATACCTTGAGAGATAGTTTCCCATCACTGTACGTCTTCAAGTGGAATTTTTATGACCATATTTCTGGTTGTTATAAAAGGGATTATTGATCAGGTAGACTAGATGGCCTCTACATTCCGTTTCAGATCTGAGATTTTCTGATCCTATGAACACATATAGTGTTCATAATTTTGCCCTTATAGAGCCCCAGAGCATAAATTTAATCTGATAACAGCCCTTCAAATACTTGAATGAAGCTATTATGCTCCTAACAAGCCTTGTCTTCTCTAGGGTAGATATTCTTCCTTCATTTTTTTGACAAGGCAATTGGCATTAAGTAACTTGTTCAGGGTCACACAACTAAAGTGTAAAGTGTCTGAGGTTGGATTTTAACTCGAGTCCTTTTGGTTCCAGGACTGGTGCTCTATTCATTGTACCACCTAAATGCCTCTCCTAACTCCTTTAATCAATTGTTATATGATAGGTTTTCCAGATTTCTTATCCTTTTGGTGATTCTATTTGTCATTGATCACCCTTCTCTAGGTCTCATCTACCTAAGAAAGAGTACAACAGCACTATCATCTTCCTTGTTCTGAACTCACTTTTAATGCAACAAAATGTTAGATTAGTTGAGTTTACCATCATAGTATTGACTCTTGTGCAGCTTGTAGACAGTTAAACTCCATACATGGTCTTTTCCACCTGAGTTGCTGTTAAGTCACTCAAACCTGCCATCCTGAGATTTTGTAGTCTATTCTTTGAACTAAATAGCAGGAATTTACATTCATTACTTTAAAAATTTCTTACATTAGATTTTTCAGGTAATTCAGGATAACATTACTAGAAATAGTAGTGGTTTTGAAGAACTTCTATTGTACTCTCCAAAGTGTTCATGGAAGGATCCATGGATAGCTAGTGGTTAGCAGAACATGGAATAGAGTGGTTTCTATATAGTTGAAGCTGGCTACTCATTCCTCCCTCAGCACAGGTCATTAAGCTCAAACAAGGTTGCCCCATTATTTGAGCAATGGGTTTCAATTCTTGGCTTGTTAAGTTTTCTTAAGATTGTCTAGTTGGATACACATTGATAAATTGGCAAATACTCAGATATGATGATCTTGAGTGGTTGATCATATTTAACTCCAGATCATTGGAGAAACTTTGGAAAAAACATAGTATATTATGATATAGTCTATGCCAGCAGGTGTGTGTCCTGGATGAAGATTGAAGTTGATAATCATTCACTTGTCCTGGAGCTTGAAAAGCAAAATTGTGAATGATGACTCTACTGTGATTGGTGAGTTATGACAAAAGTTTTTCCAGATGGAGTGTCTGTTTTAATACCTTGCCTCCTTTGGCAAAGGGAACGTAGTTTATGTACCCTAGTGGCTATAATTCTTATATGTATACTCAGCTAACTCTGTGCAGGTTTTGTTTTTGAACATGTTGTTCTTTGCAGAGTTTTGATAAAACAGAATGCTTGGATATCTAGAACCTTGTGAAAAATTAAAAGTAGCTAGAATTAGAAGATATAGGGTGGAAGTCTTTTTTTCTTCCACTCTCTGCTTATGTGGTTTGGGATAAATTATTTCCTTACTCTAAGCCTCAATTTCCTCATCTGTAAAGTGAGAGATTTGAATTAGATGATTTCTAAGCTTTCTTTAAACTTTTAAGTGCTATAATTCAGCTAATGGCTTGACTGGTCAAGAGAATTGGTAGGGCTATTGAATTTTTTCCTCCCCCAATTGCAATGGAAAAACATGTATCAAGCCTTTTAATCTGCTGCATATATGTTATGTGTTTGAATTTCAATCTTTGAATATGTTTGGTTAGCTGAATTGCTGAGTATAAACTGTGTTGATGTGACTGAGTCCAAATGTTTGATCTTCCCATGGGTGAGTTAGCTTTATTGTTTCCAATGCCATTGACAGTCACTAGAGTCCTAGGTTGCTGTCTTGTCCTAGAGTGATCTCAAATGATATGATCAGATACTTTCAGCTGTTCACTGAACCTGAAACATGGAATCAACAAAAATCACTCCCAAGAGTGTAAAAGTGCTTGGTACTGGGACCATGTTAACTCTCACTTAAATGCATATAACCTCTAGGTAAATACAGAACTGTGTCAGTGAGTTTTCCCATTACATTTAGTAATGTTGCCATATTTTATTTCCTTTTAAATACCTTAGCGGATGTAGCCTAGTGTGGAAATGCCAGTGCAATCATCCAGCACCCTCACACAGCTGCTCTGTTCTCACCATTAAGTCCTGCTGTTTGTTGTATTGTGCACTGTGCTAACTTGCCATGTAAATAATGACTGACATTCCTGAAACATTCTGTGGTTAATGAAGTACTTTACATAGATGTTCTCAGTGGATCCTCACAACAAACCTGTAAAGTAGGTAACAATGGCAATTTTAGCTTCATTTGACAAATAAGGGAACTGATTTAGCAAGAAGTAGGATTATTTGTTCAGGGGGCACAGCTAGTAAAGAGGAAGAGCTATTTGAATTGAGTTTTTTTTTTTAACTCCAAATTCATTAGTCTTTCCATTCCCCTACAGATTTCTTTTTGTAATTAGGAAAGACTAGATGAAAGAACAGAGATGGAACCCATTGCCGGAAATTGCTACCACCACCACCATCACAACCATCACCATTATCGCCATCACTAAAAACAACTTAAAATATAGATTTGACTGATAATGGATAAATATTACCAGATTAATATGCAAAGGCTAGAATGAGACATATTTATGTACAGTATAATTTTCACATAAAGTCATGTCCTTAAAGATAAGCCAATGCTCAAAATTCAATTTAAGAAATGAGATGACTAGAAAGTCACCATCATTAATAGCAAATGCCATCTTAGAAAATTTATTTGATTTATATTTTTCTAATTACTAATGCAATAAGTTACTTTCTTCCTCCCCATATTTCATTTCTCCCTTGCCACTACCAAATATTTACTTAGGTATGTCAACATGTTAAGGATTTTTTCTTTCAGTGGTATATGAATTCTTTACACTGATTTAGATCACCACTCTATAACTTAGCAAGTTAAGTCAGTAAGTGTTTATAAAGCACCTCCTGTTGCTTGAGACTTGCAGAGGTTGAATGATTTGCAAAGTCAGAAAGCTAACAAATATCAAAAGTAATGTTTGACTCTTGGTCTGCCAGATTCCAAATCTAACACTCAAATCACTACCCCATCCAAATACTTCTTTACTCAGTTATACTTAGGAAAATTATAGTCAAAAGATATCAGAGATGGGAGGACCTTAGAAATTATATAATCCAAAACCTTAGGCATATCTTTTGGAATCCTAATGAAATAATTTAATAGTACAATATATAATTTATATTTGACAATATCAGATAAAAAGCTAAGATTTTAATATTCTTAAGATTATTTTTGTTTCTTGAAAAATACATGAATTTCTTCATTAAATTTTTAATAACTCAGAATCCTAATAAAAAGTCTCTAGATAATTTTAACTTGCAAATATGTCTACATTATTCAGCTCTGGAAAAAAAATGTGGGACAGATTTAAAAAAAACAACCCTTTTAAAATACTATTTTGAAAGGAAAGTGTTAAAACTTGAATACTGCTTTGGAAATGCAAAGACTCTGGGGTTAATTTTAGTAGTACTTTTTAGAGCAATAGAGGCTTTGGAAATATTTTGAAAGAAATAGAAAATAGATTTTAGAGTTGGAGTAGATCTCAGAGATCATCTATTCTAACTCCTTCATTTTAGAAATGAAATTGAGGCTAAGAAAGGTTAAGGAATTTGCCAGTCTCACAAAGAGTTAAGAATTGAGATTTGCCTTAATTAAAAAAAAAAAAAAAAGAAATACAGAAAGCTATTTATTTATTTATTTATTGCTAAGGCAATTGGGCTTAAGTGACTTGCCTAGGTTCACACAGCTAGGAAGTGTTAAATGTCTGAGGTCACATTTGAACTCAGGTCCTCCTAATTTCAGGGCTGGTGTTTTATCCACTGTGCCACCTAGCTGCCCCCAGAAAACTTTTCTTAATGTAGCACTCTTTCCATCGAAACAAAATACTTTATTATGTTTTTTTTATGCTATAAATCTTTATTCAATCAAATTTTGCAAATATCTATTAAATATCTACTATGTATTAGAAGTTGTACTTTGAATACAAAAATGAAAGTATCTACCTGCAGGAAACATATTCTATTGTTTGCAAAAAACAAATACAAAGACAAACAAATGAAAAATACATGCAAAGCAAATATAAAACAATTTTTAAAAGAAAAGACATATCAATCACTGTTAGTTTATTCAGAAACAGTTTACACTAAAAAGAACAAAGTAGGCTAAGTAGGTTTTGGATAGAATAAGGGATATGAGGATTGCACTGGACATGGGACAAAGAACAGAGAAAGATTCAGAAAAATGGGAATTCTCAAAGTGTGTTGGTAGAAGAATATGTTAAAGATTATGTTGATGGACTTGATAATTAAGAGGATTAATTAGGAAAGATGAGCCTTTAAATGTCTTTTAATGGTAAAAACAAATATTCTGAAAGAGATGAAGAAACTCAAGTACCTCCTCACTCTACCCCACCTCCTGACAAATTTTGTCTTAGATTCAGCCACAAAATCAATCTTTATCCTAAAATTTCAAATGAGAAAATAGAAACATAGATGTAGAGTTAGAAGGGGACTTAGGAATTAATGAGGGCATTGCTCTCTGCTGGTTCTTCTTTAATTGTTTTGATGCCTCCTTCTCTGTCTCTTTTCTGGATCCTTGTCCAGATCATGCCTTTTAATTGTAGTTGTCTCCCAGAATTTTCTTTCCTGGACCCTGTTTTCTTCTCCCTTTATCCTACTTCACTTGTTCACCCAGCTTCCATGGATTTAGTTACCATTCCTATGCTAATAATTCTCAAATCTACCTATCCTGTGGTAAGCTCTCTGATGATTTATAATTTTGCATCTCCAGCTGCCTTTCATACATTTCACACTGGATGTCCAATGGACATTTTAAATTAATCAAGTCTAAAACAGAACTACTTGCCTTTCCCCAAATCCATTCCCCCATCCAAGTTGCTTGTTACTCTGTAAAGTAACACCATCCTTCCAATTCCTCAGACTGGCAAACTAGCTATCATCCTTTACTTCTCACTATCTCTCATCTATTGTTAAAAGCTTAAGGCTTCATTTTTGCAACATTTCTTGAACACATACCCTTTTGTTTTCTGACACTGTCACCACTCTAGTACAGACCCTCATCAGTTTTGTCTGAGCCATTGTAATAGCCTACTGGTGGTCTGCTTGCCTCGTGTTTCTCCCCACTCCAATCTTTCCTCCAGATACCATAGTGATTTTCCTAAATCACAGGTCAGGCCATATCAACCTCTCCCCTCAATAAATTTCCTGTCACCTCTAGGATCAAATGCAAAATGCTTAATTTGGCATTCAAAGCCCTTTACTATTGTGTCCTGCTTTCTAGAGCCCCAACGTTGGGGTGACAAAATATACCGTTGCTTTTTAGAGCCCCCACACTGGGGTTATTAAAATATCCTGTTTTCTAGAACTCCCAAGCTGGGGTGACAAAACATACCATTGCTTTCTAGAGCTCCCACACTGGGGTGATTAAAATATACTTTCCTAGGGGAGAAGTGATGAAGTGGGACCACAAAGGATGGTGGAAAAATGGAGTCTGTTTATTTCGAGGGTTTTCTCCTTTTTATAATGTAACAAAAACAACACTGAGCATATGGGACCACATAACAACTTGCTATTGTCCATAGTTTGCCACCTGGTATCACTCTGCCTCAATCTTAACACAGGTTGTCATGGCCCCCTGACTTCTCAGGAAGGCTGAGAGCCCTTAGGGGACATGGGGAGCAGAACCAAACATTGTTAGCAGGTTCCCTCTGGGCTGAAGGGTCTTATACTTTTCTCAGAATTTCCCCACTGACTGTGACCCTCTACACTTTACAACCTAACTTTTCCCTATCTTTCCAATCTTCTTAGTCATTATCAGTCTTTGATCCATTGACTCAGGCTTCTTGGCTCATCCATTTAACAAGACACTCCATCTCTCAACAGCTGGTATTTTTTTCTGGCTGTCTCCCATGTGTGGAATGTTCTTTTTTCTCAGCTCTGCCTATCAACTTCCCTAACTTTCCTTTAAGTTCTAAGTTCCCTCTTTTGCTGCAAGCCTTCCCCTTCTTAATTTTAAGACTTTCCTTCTGTCAATTATTTCTTATTTATCCTGTATATCTCTTCTTCTGTATGTATTTCTCTATGTGTTATCTCCCCCATTAGCCTATAAACTGCTTGAGATCAGAACTATTTTTGCCTTTTTTTGTATTCTTAGTGCTTAAAACAGTGCCTGGCATTTAGTAGTTACTTAATATATGTTTATTGATTGATTGATAAATTAATCAAACCTTACTTTATGCACAAGATAACTAAGGTCTAGAGAGTTTAAATACTCTATGTCTGAGATTCCAAAGGTAATTTAGTGGCAGAACTGGAATAAGAGCCCAGGGCCTCTGATTTCAAATCCTGTGTTTTTTTTTTTTTAATGTATGTTGAATCTTCTATTGGGATGGATTAAGCCTCAAGAAAGACCAGGTTCTAATAGATCTTACATAGCTGGAAAAAGCTTTGATAAGGAAAGCAGTAAGGGACCTTACACCTGCTGTTCATAGACTATCCTAACGAAGTTTGGGGAAGCTCATTGTCAGAAAATTGGCTTCCAAGTGATAAATATTTGAAAATACAGCAACTAATGAATGTCATCTACCAAGCTGGAGATAGATTACACTGGGGAAAGCAGATCAAATAACATATTCTTCAAAATCCAAAAAGTACACTCAATAGACCTTTCCATGGTGCTCAAATTTTTGGTAAGTATAATTTGCTGATGTTTTCATTAAAAAATTCCTTTGTGTACATCATAATTGCCAGATACATAGCTATTCACTGTTGTATTATTTAAAATAAAATGCCAAGGACTTAGAGTGAGAAAAAGCTTCAAGAGCATGAATCCAAAACCTTAATTTTAGATATGAGATCCAAAGAAAAAATACTGAGATGCTTTCCAACTCTAAAATTTTGTGATTCTGTGAAGTGACTGGCTCAAGGTCATATTGTTGTAGAGCTGGAGTTTTATATGTCTTCCTGTTAAAATGTTAATATTTTGGATCTCAAAATAGAAAGTGAATTAAAATTTATGTTCTTTATGTATTAACTGTACAATTTCACATAATGATGGTAATTAATATTTATATAGTCCTTTGCAATTTTCTAAGGTGCTTAGAGATACTATTTTTTTTTGCATAAAACCTTTTCATTTTCTTCTGAATCCTTTCTAGATAAAGACACATATAGGTTTTATTTATTTCATGAAATGATGTACTTGGTCAGTACCCCTTTCCTGAACCTACCCATAAAATGAATTTAAACATCAAAAAAAATCAGTTTTTATATTATATCTGAATTATAGCATTCCATAGGAAAATGAAACAATTTATCATGTAAACTCTCAATATTTCTTTTGCTATTGAGAGAAAAGTGCTGATAGTGACTGTGTCTATCTTTTAAATTTTTTCATCTTTTAAATATTAATGCTATTCTGTCATTAAAAACTGAAATGGGATTAAATGACTGTTGTGTCTGGGGTAATCCTACTCCAGACTTTAGAGCTGAGCTAGAAAGATGATACCTGGGAGATAAATTCTCCTGTAATGTCAAGTAAGTGTTCTCACCTTTCATAGAAATCTCTCCCTCCCCAAACCCTTACTGAAATAGGAAGGTAGAACCTAAACTAATGGGATACATTAGAATCACTATAATGGAACCAATTTTTTGCTGAGGACAGAACTGGATTTTCAAGTCTGCAGAAATCTTTCCCCTATCCTTTATAAGACAAATGAATTTTCACATTTTATAATCTATGCACTAGTTTAGTAAGAACTATCAATGTGTCATATTATGAAATTAATTTTTACATGGTCTTTCCTAAAGAATCTCCAGAGTCATAATTAGCAATATTCATATCCTGAAAAATTCCAATAAAATGTGCCTGGATCAATTTTTCAAGAAATTTCAGTTGAAAGTGGGATGTTATTGTGGGGAGATTTCCCATAATCTTGGACAGAAGTTCCCAGTGGGGGGGGGGGGGAGAACCCAGTACCAAACACTTAGATTCTCAGACTTGCATTTTTTCCACTCTAATTCAGAAGTCTCTTTCTTTTGTTTAGAT
Organism: Sarcophilus harrisii; assembly: GCF_902635505.1. NCBI lineage: Eukaryota > Metazoa > Chordata > Mammalia > Dasyuromorphia > Dasyuridae > Sarcophilus > Sarcophilus harrisii. The sequence continues at coordinate 469,910,047 of NC_045428.1, forward strand.
GCTGCTTTTCAATTTTTTGATTTCATTTTTTAAAAAATTCTCTTCTATCAGTGTTGTCCATTTTGGATTTCAGCTCTTAATGTATAGAGAATATTTAGCCTATGTTTTCGTGATAAGGTATTTGAAGATAATCTAACTAAGTGTTTACTTGCCTTGGGAGGCAATCTCTTGGGAAGGTGTCATAGGGAATGGATTAGAATGGAAGTGGGATTTTGGTAGCTTTTGACTTTAATTCATTATTCTTACCAGTTAAATGCTAAGAACTTTTCCCCTCTTCCCTCCCCCTTTCCCTATATCCTGCAATCTTAGTGCTATTAGTACTTTCTAAGTTTTACTATTCAAGATTGATGCATTGATTGTTCCATCCTACTTATAGTTTGAGAAGCCTTCCCTTCTTCAGCCTCACACACACAATGAACACAGTGGGCCTTGATATTCTGTTGTGGTCTGTGAAGTAAATAAAAGATCCTACTGTAAGTTAGAAACTATATCAACCTCCAGTCAAAGTGTGACAGTTAATCTTTTGCTTAGCTATTGCCACTTCTAAAACTAAAAAGATTGGTTTATTAAAGCCATTAAATGAGAGGCAGTGTTATATGGTTAAAGGATCATTGGGCTTGGAGTTAGAAAATGTGGATTCAAGTACAAGTTTTGTAACTTGCTACCTTTGTGATCTTTTGCTTTCTCTGGGCCATAGTAAAATATAATCTGTAAAATGGCAGGTGTTGACTGTTCCTGTGGTGCTGTGGCTGAAGCTGCTCTTCCTCTTGACAGGTGTGCATTTTGTTATTTTGTTGTCAGCAAACAATTGTGGAAAGTAGAAAAATTTTGGAAGCCAGAAAGAGGAAGAACTGCAGAAAGAGAAAGAATTAAGAAAGCAACATGAAAATCTTTAGGCTCAAATCTGATCAAATTCCCTTTTATATCAGCTTCCACACAGAGCAGTGGAAGCTATAGTACTTCTGAGAAAGAATTATTTGGACCTCCTTTTCCACCTCAAACTACCCAAATACAACCAGAAGACACAGGTGAACACATAGATTCCCCCTGCCAGGATAATGATAATGAAATACAAGATGAAATTAATCCTGTAAAAATTCTTGATTCTTATGCAATTACTCTGTAGCATGGTAGTAAAACAGTTTCTGCCTTAGTTCCAGACTCTTCAGGTGGTAGCAGATCTGTTATGATGTTAAATTTTAGAATTTTGCAGAACTAGTTGCTTCCTTTCAAGCTTTCCAACCTCTTCAACCCTCTGATTTTCATTAAATTATGTCACTCAATACAAGAGCACCAGAGATGTGATTCCTGTCCAGAAGCTCTCAGGCCAAAGTTTTTTTTTTTTTTTTTTTTTTTTTTTTTTGTTTGTTTGTTTGTTTGTTTGTTTGTCTGAGGCAACTGGGATTAAGTGACTTGCCCAGGATCACACAACTAGGATGTGTTAAGTGTCTGAGTTCGAATTTGAACTCATGTCCTCCTGACTTTAGGGCTGGTGCTTTATCCACTGTGCCACCTAGCTGCCCAGGCCAAAGTTTCTGACAGAGACTATTTCCTAAGAATGGAATGTGTGAAAGGAAAACAGTATATTGTAGAGTGCCATCATTAAGGTTAACCTGGCAATGTTTAATACTGGCTACTGGCATCCCAAAATAAAGGAAAAATTTTTGATTTGTCCAAATTATGGGACCATGCAAACCTGAGATATGGACAATAATAAACAGAACAAAAGTGTGTTTAAAACAAGAACAATTCAGGGAAAAAAAGTAATTCCAACCATTTAAACAAACAGTACATAGAGTAAACATGGGAAATTCATTGCAACTGGATGTCAGGATGGAAACATCTGGATCTGGGACAGAAATATGAGTGTTCATATCAAATTCCACAGTAGATAGGCCCATGATTCTGGCACAGATACTTGGTGTGGGGCATTTTTGTCCAATGTGATTGTCCTTGTCTTTTCTGGAGTGGATGATAATTTTAAAATATGGGACATGCAACAGCTTAAGAAACTACTTTTTTAAAGCTTCAAATTGTCCTACATTTTTCTTAATAATTAATTGATGGTTTAGCCCAGATGATCAGCCTTTGGTGACTAAAAATTTTGTTAAGAAGGGAAATGGCAGTGTCAGACTTTATTTATTTATTTTTTGACTGCCAGACATTCCATAAAATGTGTGAGATTAATGTTACCAACTCAAGGTTTGTATACTGCTTATGGCATCCCAAGCTAAACCAAATAATGGTTTAAAGTGAAAATAGATGACTAAAAAGTATTATGATCCCAAAGAATAGAGAGGAGCAAAATTATGTAAAAAGAAACATACGACTAGACAAACTGACACTTTAAGCCAGGACTACATTATTAACTCTTTATTTACTGCTTATATTTTGTGAGCCATGGCAATGCAGCACAAGGAAACAGTTGGTAAAGGATGGATTAGATCCTCTAAAGGCTCATAAATCTGAACCCCTGGTGGCAGGCCCAGGTCATGGTAGTAGAGTTAGAATCCATGGAGGAACTTTGTCATTATATAGGGAGAAACATTTCATGAGATATGACTGATGACAGAAATCCATGGAAAGCCTTTTTATGGTTTGTGAGGGAAGCTGAGGATAACCCACATTGGGTTGCTCCAGCATATTCGAAGACTCAGTCTGAATTATTATTTTTTTGCAGAAGATAATATGATAATATGAATAAATGAAGAATGAACCAGAGTGGAAAAAATGTAAAATTTGAAAAATACATTTTTGGGAAAAAAGGTATGGAGAGTGTCATGGCTGATTTTTTTTCTTAATTCTCTTCAAATAAAACAGCAGATTAATTCCTAATACCAGTAGTACATTTTTTAAAAAGGTTTTTAAACTTTTAAAAAATCTACTCAAATATTTTTGCTGCATTTATTAAACCAGTTTAATTAAAAAAAACAATTCTTAATTTTTAAAAAATGGATTACATGATTTCTAAGGTCTCTTCTAGCTTTAAATCTATGACCATTTTTTTTATTTTAGCAACAAATTCTGGCCAGAGAGGAGAAATCCCAGAGGATAAAGTTGACAGACTGGGAACTAAGTTGGAAAAGACCAATGATATATTGTCATTCTACTGAATTTCACACAGTAGCACAACTTATCCTTATTGCCTTTTCTCCATCTTCTTATCATTAATTTTTAATGTTACTAGTGAATTAAGGAGAGAACAAACTTGGATTTCCCCCCTATTTTGTTATGGATTTGCTTGATAATCTTGAGATTATAAAATATTCATTTACTAATATCTCCTACTTTTATCAAAAAGAATTAGTTGGTTAAGAAAAGATTAATAAATTAGCAATATGGCCCATGCCCTTGGCCAAGGATAAGATCCTTGAATACTTTCTACAATGTGACTAGTGCAGTTCTGAGCACACAAAAGGGACTTAGTAAAATGTTTATTGCCAAATTAAGGAATGAACTGGATACTATCATACCTAACTTAGAAGAAGCAAAGAATTTGACTTAGCTAGCCAAAGATACAAGAGATAAAGGAGACAGAGCTTAAACCTTAGAGTCCCTCTCCACCATTTCTTACTAATATCTCTTACCTCATTTGAGCAGTTCCCTAAATACATAAAGTCCTTCAGCATTGTTGAGAGAAGAACTAGAAAGTGAATAAGAAAGAAAGAAGATAAACTAGCATTTTAATTCAGTGTTTTAGCAGTATGTTATTGGTTTCAGAAATCAAGACTTGATTTATTCATTACCAGGACATTTGGTTGAATTAGCTGTTATCCTTGATTGAGAGGTTTCCCTTTCCTAAGGATTCTAGATTTCTTGTTGACTCTTGTCCTAGACTCAGAGTTAAAATACTGGGAAAATCTGAATAAAACATCAGTGTAATTCTTCAGGTTTCTAAGTTTCCTAAATTGTGAGTAACAAGGTCTCTAACTTGTTTATGAGCTCTCAGTGTAAGATATGGGTATCAATTGTTGACTTGTATTTCACATATGACAAAATGAAGAAGGTACAAAAATAGACAGGAGTCTGTGAATAAAGATAGAAACCTAAAGTACTCAAATAGTCCTTTAGAATTCATCTCCACTTCCAAGGTAAAGATATCTTGAGGATTATATAAAATTTCACATTCATCTCATACTTACATGGTCCAAGGAACTCAAAGGGATAGAAGGAGAAGCAAGATCCAGATTTCTTTCCCTTCTCCAATATATAACTCTAATCATCCAGCTTCAGAGCCCAGATTGACATTCTTCTTCCTTCTCTAAAGAGAATGCTGCTGAGGAAACATTTCCCTCTACGAAGCTGGTGCCTCAAATGTAGGAATTCTAAAATTGGGATTGAGATTGTCTGTGAGACTATGAGGTAACACTATAGGCAGTGAGTACTAAATTTTAGAAACTCTAGTTTCCTTTCTGTATTCAAGAAGGAAAGAGAAAGAAGTCAAGCAAGCACTAAAAATCTGGAAATCCCTTTTAAATTTATTATGTGCATATTATATAATTCTTTTCATCCTCACTGGAGGAAGAAAAAAAGAAATCCTATTTTGAAATCTGACCTAGAAGTCCAAGGGAGGGAAAACCTCCCTTTAAGCACCCCTTGAGGTTTGAGGTGTCAGAACCTGATGGGTCCATTAGGAAGGGAAGAATCATGGGAGTTTACCCAAAGAAGCTGACCTTGAAACCAGAGACTCAATATAGTGGAAGTAGAGTTGAAAGGGAGCTAGTATCAGATTTTGTAGTCTGGATTCAAGTTCTGCCTCTGACATCTGTTGGCAGTATGACCCGAGCCTTTCTAACACTAACTGTTCTCAGTTTTCATCCTCTGCTGAGGATACATCTGAATTGATTGAGACGTTCTGGTGACTTTCATCTCTTGCTGCTCATATCCCTGGGAAAGGCTGCTGGAATCCATCATGAGTGGCTTCCATCTGTGCCATGAAAAGGTGACTTCTACGTCCTGCTGCCATTTTGATTTTCCAACTCTGATGTGGAGAACATCCAGTGCAAAGAGGAGCAACTTTCTCTTTGGCCTTAAGCCTTCTGTATCCTCCATTATTCTTTGAAAGATGAGAAAGAAGAAAGTGAATAGAGAGCAGGACTTCCATCCCTTGTCAGGTGTGACATACAACTCTTGTTATGCTCTTTTCTACCAAATCTCCAACTTTTAGAAGAAAGAAGAGTAGTTAATTAGACCTCCCATCAGAGAATTTGACTTCATACCTTCCTGTACTTGTCTCTAGCTGTGAAACTTGTTTCTTGCTCCATCCTCCTCTGGGAATAGTGGTGTCTTCCACTAAATGGTGAACTTTTTTTTTTAATTTAAGCTTTTTATTTTCAAAATATATGCATGGATAATTTTCCACATCCACCCTCACAAAATCTTGTGTTCTATTTCGCTCCTTTCCCTCTCCCCCCTCCCCTAGATGGCAAGTGATCTAATATATGTTAAATGTGCAATTCTTTTAAACATATTTCTATAACTATCAAGCTGAACAAGAAAATTCAGATCAAAAAGGGAAAAAAATGAGAAAGAAAACAAAAATGCAAGCAAACAACAACAAAAAGAGTGAAAATACTATATTGTGGTCCACGTGAAGTTCCTGTTGTCCTTGGTCTGGGTGCAGATGACTTGCTTCATCATAAGACCATTGGAATTGGCCTGAATCATCTCATTGTTGAAGAGAGCCATATGAACTTTCTTTTTTTTTTTATTTAATAGCCTTTTATTTACAGGATTTATACATGGGTAACTTTACAGCATTAACAATTGCCAAGCCTCTTGTTCTAATTTTTCACCCTCTTACCCCCCCCACCCCCTCCCCTAGATGGCAGGATAACCAGTAGATGTTAAATATATTAAAATATAACTTAGATACACAATAAGTATACATGACCAAAACAATATTTTGCTGTACAAAAAGAATCAGACTCTGAATTATTGTACAATTAGCTTGTGAAGGAAATCAAAAATGCATGTGTGCATAAATATAGGGATTGGGAATTTAATGTAATGGTTTTAGTCATCTCCCAGAGTTATTTTTCTGGGCATAGCTAGCTCAGTTCATTACTGCTCCATTAGAAATGATTTGGTTGATCTCGTTGCTGAGGATGGCCTGATCCATCAGAACTGGTCATCATCTAGTATTGTTGTTGAAGTATATAATGATCTCCTGGTCCTGCTCATTTCACTCAGCATCAGTTCGTGTAAGTCTCTCCAGGCCTTTCTGAAATCATCCTGTTGGTCATTTCTTACAGAACAGTAATATTCCATAATTTTCATATACCACAATTTATTCAGCCATTCTCCAACATGGACATCCATTCAGTTTCCAGTTTCTAACCACAACAAAGGGCTGCCACAAACATTCTCACATACAGGTCCCTTTCCCTACTTTATACTCTCTTTGGGATATAATCCCAGTAGTAACACTCTGGATCAAAGGGTACCAAAATTTGATAACTTTTTGAGCATAGTTCCAAACTCTCTCAAAATGGTTGATTCTTCACAACTCCACCAACAACGCATCAATGTCCCAGTTTTCCGCATCCCTACAACAATCATCATTATTTTCCTGTCATCTTAGCCAATCGACGGGTGTGTGGTATATCTTAAGAGTTGTCTTAATTTGCATTTCTCTGATTTATAAACTTGGAGCATCTTTTCATATGACTAGAAATAGTTTCAATTTCTTCATTAGAACTGTCTTTCATATCCTTTGCTTTTTCAATTGGAGAATGGCTTGATTTTTATAAATTAGAGTTAATTCTCTATATATTTGGAAATGAGGCCTTTATCAGAACCTTTGACTGTAAAATATTTTCCCAGTTTATTGCTTCCCTTCTAATCTTTCTGCATTAGTTTTGTTTGTACAAAAACTTTTCAGTTTGTATAATCGAAATTTTCTATTTTGTGATCAGTAATGATCTCTAGTTCTCTTTGGTCCTTAAAGACCTTCCCCTTCCACAGGTCTGAGAGGTAAACTATCCTATGTTCCTCTAATTTATTAATAATTTCATTCTTTATGCCTAGGTCCTTGAACCCATTTGACCTTATCTTGGTGTGGCGTTAAGTATGGATCAATGCCTAGTTTCTGCCATATTGGTTTCCAATTTTCCCAGCAATTTTTATCAAACAGTAGTTCTTATCCCAAAAGCTGGGATCTTTGGGTTTTCAAGACTAGGTTGCTATATTTGTTGACTGTTTTGTCCTTAACCTAATCTTTCCACTGATCCACTAATCTTTCCTTAGCCAATACCAAATAGTTTTGGTAACTGCTGCTCTATAATATAATTTTAGATCTGGTACAGCTAACACTATCATTTGATTTTTCATTAATTCCCTTGAAATTCTTGACCTTTTGTTTTTCCATATGAACTTTGTTGTTATTTTTCTAGGTCATTAAAATAGTTTTTTGGGGATCTAATTGGTATAGCGGTAAATAAATAGATTAGTTTAGGTAATATTGTCATCTTTATTATATTTGCTCGCCCTATCCAAGGCATTTATTATTTTCAATTAGTTAGATCAGACTTAATTTGTGTGAAAAGTGGTCTGTAATTTTGCTCATAAAGTTTCTAATTTTCCCTTGGCAGATAGATTCCTAAATATTTTATATTATCAGTAGTTACTTAAATGGAATTTCTTTTGTAACTCGATTTTGGATTTTATTAGTGATACATAAGAATGCTGATGACTTATATGGGTTTTATTTATAACCAACAACTTTGCTAAAGTTGTGGATTATTTCTAATAACTTTTGCAGAATCTCTGGGGTTCTCTAAGTATACCATCATGTCATCGGCAAGAGTGATAATTTGGCTTCCCTCATTGCCTATTCTTATTCCTTTAATCTTTTTCTCAGCTCTTATTGCTATAGCTAGTGTTTCTAATACAATATTAAATATAAGTGATAGTGGGCAACCTTGTTTCCTCCAGATCTTATTAGGAATGGTTTGCAGTTTGTCTCCATTACATATGATGCTTACTGATGGTTTTAAATAGATGCTGCTGATTATTTTAAGGAAAAGTCCATTTTATTCCTATACTCTCAAGTGTTTTAATAGGAATGGATGTTGGATTTTATCAAATGCTTTTCTGCATCTATTGAGATGATCATATGGTTTGTTAATTTGGTTATTAATGGCCAATTATATTGATAGTTTCCTAATATTAGACCAGCCCTGCATTCCTGGTATAAATCCTACTTGATCATAGTGTATTATCTTAGGATGATTTTCTGAGTCTTTTGCTAATATCTTTTTAAGATTTTAGCATCAATATTCATTAGGGAGATTGGTCTATAATTTTCTTTCTCTTTTCAGCCTACCTGGTTTAGGTATCAGTACCATGTCTGTGTCATAGAAGGAATTTGGTAGGACTCCTTCATTCCCTATTTTATCAAATAATTTATATAGCATTGGGCCAATTGTTCTTTAAATGTTTGGTAAAATTCACATATAAATCCATCTGGTCCTGGGATTTTTTCTTAGGGGTTGTTTAATTGCCTGTTCTATTTCTTTTGCTGAAATGGGACTATTCAAGCAATTTACTTCCTCCTCTGTTAGTTTGGGAAGTCTATATTTTTTGGAGGTAGTCTTCCATTTCACTTAGGTTATCAAATTTATTGGCATAAAGTTGAGCAAAATAACTCATATTATTTCTCTAATTTCCTCTTCATTGGTGGAAAGTTCTCCCTTTTCATTTTAAGACTACTAATTTCATTTTCCTCCCTCCTTTTTCTAATCAGATTTAAAACATCTATTTTATTGGCTTTTCATAGAACCAACTCTTAGTTTTATTAATTAGTTCAATAGTTTTTTACTTTCAATATTTTAATTTCTCCTTTTTAATTTTAAATTTCCAATTTAGTATTTGATTGGGGTTTTAATTTGGTCTTTTTAGTTTTTAGTTTGCAAGCCAATTCATTAATCTTTTCTTTCTCCTGTTTATTCAAAGTAAGCCTCTAAGGATTAAAATTCCCTCTTATTACCCTTTGGCTGCATCCCACAAATTTTGGTATGATGTCTCATCATTGTCATTATCTTGAGCAGGAAATTATTAATTGTATCTATAATTTGCTGCTTCACCCAATCATTCTTTAAGATGAGATTGTTTAGTTTCCAATTACTTTTTGGTCTATTTCCCCCTAATTTTTTGTTGAATGTAGTTTTTATTGCATCATGATCTGAAAAGAAAGCATTTACTATTTCTGCTTTCTTTTCATTTAATTTTGAGGGTCTTTTATTCCTAATATGGTCAATTTTGAATAGGTTCCATGAACTGCTGAGAAGAAAGTATATTCCCTTCTATCTCATTCAATTTTCTCAAAGATCCAACATACCTAATTTTTCTAATTTCTATTTACTTCTTTAATTTCTTTCTTATTTGTTTGTGGTTTGTTTGTCTAATTCTGAGAGTGCAAGGTTGGATCTCCTACTATTACAGTTTTGTTGTCTATTTCTTCTTTGAACTCTCTTAACTTCTCCTTTAGAGCTGGTGCCATACCATTGGTGCATATATGTTTAATATTGATATTGCTTCGTTGTTTATGCTACCCTTTAACAGGATGTAGTTTCCTTCCTTATCTCTTTTAATTAGATCATTTTACTTTTGTTGATCTGAGATAAGGATGGCTACCCTCTTTTTGACTTCACCTGAGCATAATAGATTTTGCTCCAGCCTTTTACCTTTCTCTATTGTATCCCCCTGCTTTAAATGTGTTTCTTGTAAACAACATATTGTAGGGTTCTGACTTTTGATCCAGTCTGCTATCTGCCTCCCTCTTTTGGGGGAGTTCATCCATTCACATTTACAGTTAAATTACTAAATCTGTTTTCCTGCCATCCTAATAACCCCAGATTGTGCTTTACTTATTCTTGCCTCCCAACCCTCTTTCTTTTAAACTTATGTACCCCTCTTGTTCACGTACTTTCCTCTTTTATCCCTCCCTCCCCACTTTGAGTCTTCCCCCTTCCTTCCCTTATCTCTTTTCCTTTTCCTTTTCCCTCCCCCGTTTTAATGAGGCGAGAGAGAATTTTCTCTAAAACAAATGTCAATTATTTTTCTTTGGCCAACTCTGATGAGAGTAAGATTCACACAATGTTCCTCCCCTCTCTAATTCCCTCAGATTGATAAGTTTCCTTAGCCTCTTTGTGGGATGTGGTTTCCCTTTTTTATCCCTCCTTCCCACCTTATTCTGCCATCATCCCTTTTCCATTCTACTTCCCTTTTTATATTATATCAGTACAATCAAATTTTACATGTATTTTTTTTTGTATATCCACAACAGAAATACAATTCTCAAAGAGTTATTTTTACCTTTTCTGCATCTCTTGAGTTCTATTCTTGGAGATCAAATTTTTGTTTAATTCTGGTTTTCTTCCAGAAACAAATGGAATTCATTTGTTTCATTAAATGTCCATCTTCTTCCCTGGAAGAAAATACTCCAACTTAGCTGGGTGGTTTATTCTTGGCTGCATCCCAGTTCTTGTGCCTTTCGGAATATCATATTCAGGCCCTTCTTTCCTTTAATGTAGAGGCAGCCAGATCTTGGGTGATCTTATTGTGGCACCTCAGTATTTAAATGGTTTTGGCTGCTTGTAAAATTTTTCCTTAATCTGATGGTTCTGAAATTTGGCCACAATATTCCTTGGGGTTTTTATTTTGGGGTTTCTTTCAGAAGGTGTTCGATGAATTCTTTCAATGCCTATTTTACCTTCTGATTCTATTACATCTGGGCAGTTCTCTTTGATGATTTCTTGTAAAAATAGTATCTAGGCTCTTTTTTCATCATAGTTTTCGGAAGGTCAATAATCCTCAGATTATCTCCTAGATCTATTTTCAAGTCTGTCGTTTTTGCAAGTAGATAATTCATGGTTTTCAGTTTGTTTTTTTGTTTTGCTTGACTGATTCTTGCTGCTTCAATTTGTTCAGTTCTAATTTTAAGAATTATTTTTCTTCATTAGCTTTTTACTTCTTTCTGTTATGTCCAATTGGGTTTTTGAATGTATTGTTTTGGTCTGTGGAATTTTTTCCATTTCACTAATTTTTTCTTTAGTGAATTATTTTCTTTTTCAATCACAGATCCTCTTTCTTGCGTGTTCTTTGTCTTTTTCCAATTCACGGATCCTACTTTCTTGCAAGTTCTTTTGTCTTTTCAATTCACAAATCCTACTTTCTAGTGAATTCTTTATGTTTTCAATTCACAATTCTTACTTTCCTGAGATTTTTTTACTTTTCCAATTCGTATTTCAGGGAAGTAGTTGCTCTCTTGTAACTTCTCTTTCCTTTCCCCATTTATCTTCTAACTCTCTTTTGAGACTTTTAATGGTCTCTTCTATGAGAAGCATTATGTAAGGAGGACAGTCTGATGCATTTTTGCTGTTTGAGGTCTCTTCCAGGTTTGCTGACCTGCTCTTTTTCTGCATAGAAGCTGTCGATTATTCTTTTCATCTTTTTATTCATGTTTAAAGCCTTTAGGGTTGTCTCTAGGCAAGGGGTTTCCAGCTTCCTCTGCAGAGCAGGGAAAGATTTAAACCGATTTCCGGCTCCGAGGTATGGGAGTGCTCTGAGTGAGAGTTTTCCCTTCCCCCAACAGGAACTGGCCGAGCTATCAAACGGCTTAGTAGTGCTGAGTGGGTTACTGATTGCCCTGGGCTGGAGACTAAGGGGTGAAAGTGTCACTACCCCAGGCCGGAGCCTCTTGTGGGACTGTGAGTATTAGCAGCCACAGACCGCAGACCGCTGCAAACTCTGCCCAGCGTCTCTGCCTGTCCTCGGCCCTGGAAAAGCTCTGTGGCAAGGCCGGAGCTCCCCACTGCGCGTTGGAGGCTAACCCGGGCTGTGTCCTCCTGCTGTGCAGGATCACAACTGCCCAAGGGAAGCCCTCTGCAGGTTGGGGCTGCGCGCTGTGCTGAGATCTGTGCTTTCTCCCTCAGTTTGAGACTCTCCTCGGAACCTAATTTTCTCCCCGTCTGCGAATCTCCCCCCCTCCCGGAACCAACCTTTTTGGCGAGACTGCAGATTTTCTTCGGCCGTGGTTGTTCTACTTCTTATCTTTACAATGTAGCAGTCAAGACTATTTTTGAGGCTCGATATAATATTGATAAAGAGGGTAAGAGAAGAGCTTAGAAAGTCGCGTGTGTCTTCTCCGCCATCTTGGCTCCCTCCCATATGAACTTTCTTATACCCAATTATACCCTATACATCACAGTAACTCTGAACTCTGTTTTCTGATGACCTGTCATCCAAACCCAACTTCCTGTCATCCAAACCCAACTTCCATCTTTCCTGCCACTCGATTTCTTATTTCTAACCTTCTCATCCCTCCACTCCCAAGTTCCAATTAAAGACCACTGACCTTTTCCACTATGGCCTCTGAAATGTTTGTTCTATGGACAACAAACTTCCTTTCATCTTTAATCTTTTCTTCTCTCACTTTTTTCATTTTCTACTTGGCTCCTTCCTGATGACACAGTCTCCCTGGCTACCCTTTCCAGTAATAACTGCATCTTTACTCGTTCTCAATTCGCTGGTGGAGCCAGGGAATTGAAATAACCCTCATTCATCATTACCATTTCTAAACTCACTCAGTAATCTCTTCTTTGAGGTATATTCAATTCATGTCTACCACTAAATCAAAATCCTGCTAGGTGTTTGTCAATAGAACTTCCAGATTATTCTCCTTTCTTTCTCAATGACTTTGCTACCTTGCTCACAATTTTTCTCTTCTACTCAAATCCTGTTCTCATACTTGGAACTTTTAGTATATATATTGATTATCTCCTCAAATATTCTAATCACTCAATTCTTCAACCTACTCATCTTCCATGACCTATATCTCCACTTTACTTCAGTCACACATAAGGATGGTAATCGCCTTGATCTTGTCATCCCTCATGGATACATCACCTCCATGTTCAATAATTCCTATCACAATCTTTTGGCTTTACACCTCTCCTGTCTTCTCTGAGCAAACCCTACTCTTTGCCCACATTATGATCTCTAATCCTCCAATTCTCAGTTCTCTCTCTAGCCCTTCTTTCCTGCAAATTGCCACTCACTCCTTTTCCACATCTTGACTCTGTGGTAAACCAGTCCAATTTCACCTTATTCTCTTTTTTATAGTCCCTGACTAAGTTCATATATGCAATGCTTTTATACATATTTCCATAAATATTTTGTTGCACAAGAAAAATCAGATTAAAAAGAAAACAAATGAGAAAGAAAACAAAATGCAAGCAAACAACAATGAAAAGTGGGAAACAACTTTGTTGTGATCCACACTCAGTTCCCATAGTCCTCTCTCTGGTTGTAGATAGCTTTCTCTGTCACATTGTTGAAAACAGCCATGTCCATCAGAATTGATCATTGTATAATCTTGCTGTTGCCATGTATATTGATTTCCTGGTTTTTCTCATTTCACTTAGCATCGGTTCATATATGTCTCTCCAGGCCTCAACTGACACAACTCCATCCCATATTTTTCAAAAGATACCCTCCTCTGTTATTCCCATTTTACTTCTTTTTGATCTTTCCAGGCTTATTGGATCATTCTCTACTGCTACAAACATATCCACATCTCTCCCATCATCAAAAATAAGTCTTTCACATGATTCTTCCATTCTTGCTAACTATCCTATTTCCTCTATTGGTTCTAAACTCTTTCAAGGTCACCGAGAATAGGTATCTCCATTTTCTCTCCTTTTACTTTCTTCTTAAAGTATTATCTTCTGACTTCCAATCTTGTCATTCCTGCTATATCCAAAGTTACAAATTATTTCTTAATTGCCAAGTTCAAAGGCCTTTTCTCAATCCATATTTTTTTTTAACTATCTGTATTCTTTGACACTGTTGATTACTGTCCCCCTTACCTTGATACTCTTTTTCTAGATTTTTTTTCAGGACATAGCTTTTTCTTGGCTCCCTTCCTACCTATAAAACCATTTATTTTAAGTCTCTTTTGCTATATTTTGTAGATCATGCTCTCTACCCTTCAGGCAAAGGCAATCATCATGAATCATCCCAAGCCATTGAAACCCAGTCAAAAATTGCTTAAGGATACTCTTGACCAATTGCATTTTACATAATAAAACCCAATTTATTAAGTTGAAAAACAAACACAGTTTGACAGACAAAACACTTGATGATTTTGGCATTTTATAGATAGGGTGAGAAGGCTAAAATCAGTTCTCTTTCAGTTGTTTTAATAGCATCTTTGATTCTCCTGACTTCCATCTCTAGGAGCCATGGTGCAAGTTGCAAACTAAGGTTAAAGGCAGTAAAAGTTAAAGAAAGAAAGAGGATGAAGGGAAAGAGGGATACAACTTTCCTTTGGAGTGAACCTTTTCCTTTTATCACAGAAATATATAGATTCACAGATCCCAGAATTCATCTTGTCTAGCTCCTATCCAAAAAAGCAATCCTCATTACATAACTGACAAGCAATCAATCATTCAAGATAGTTTTCTTTCCCCACAAGAGGGCTTAGAATAGTCTATCTCCTAGTTTAAATGTAACTAGGGAAGAGAGAGAGAATTCATTTTGCCTTATTTTTATCTATCAAATGCACACTTAGCAGCCAATCAAAAGTTTTTCTTTTTCTTTTTACTCTCTGGTCAGCGATAAGAAAAACTTATAGAATACCAATGCTCTGAAATGTAGAGCAAGATCAATCCCTTCTATGTCAGAGGGAAGGACTTCAACCTGGTCTTCCTGATTCTGAGGACCATTTACTAAACCTTGCCTGTCTATCAAATACTCAATATGACTTAATGATTGGTTAACAAAAGGAGAGGCTTTCTTTGAAGACTAGGAAACTCACTATACTACAACCTTCTTTCTCCCTCCCTCCATATTTTTAATATATTCATATGTGTACATGTCTCTTCTCTAAGAGAACATAAACATCTTGAGGTTTGGGACTATTTCACTTTTATCTTTTTAGTGCCCAGAAAATAGTAAATACTTAATAAAATTCTTATTCATTGGTTGAGTCATTGATTTCCCCTTAGAGCAATAGAAAGCAGAGAAGGGGTACTCAAAAAGACTATTTGTTGTATTAGCTCCTTTCCCTTATTCTCTTTCTGTTTTTCCTCTCTTCTCAGTCAGAGTAAAGCTGGGTCCTCTCCAAGTTAAAAGTATCTATGATTTCATTTGCATGTTTCCACATTATGATCCATCAGGGAAAACAATCCTTAAACTATATGGGGCTCTCTGTGTGTTTGCATTCAGAACAAGTTAAAATATGAGTAAATGTAATTTATGTTTAGACATTTCATTTATAGTGTGTTTTGGATACATTTTTTTGACTTATAAATAGTCACCACAATTTGCAGAGCAGTAGAAAGAAATGGGGATGGAATGTAACAGATGGTAAATTAAGCTCTAAAATAAAGTAGATGAATGTTAATGTTAGGCATTGTTTTTATTAGGGCGTTTGAGTTTTCTCACCAAGTAAATCTCTGTCAGTGTTAAACTCATTGGCTGTGAGGGATGCTTTAAAAATGTTCATTTGAAAATGTTTTAATTAAATTTGCTTTTCAATAAATTGGCAAGGATCAAAGCCACCTTTCTGTGTACATAAGGTTATAGGATAAGGCTCTGGCATTTCACTAAATACAGATGTCACTGCTTTTTACCTTTGGCATACCATTTCCAGAGAACCTATGTCCTGACTGTTTTTATAGGAGCTGAAACATTCTTCCCTTGGTTTGAATTACTGGGCCATGTTCTAAAGAGGTTGCTGAGTTCCTAAAGAGACTTTATTGTTACCCTTAGTTTCTGCCACTGGGTAAATAGTAGACCTTTATTGGGTAGTAGTGTAGAAAGAGCAATTGAACATCAGTGAAAATGGAACTCCAGTACAGATAATCTACTAGAAGACCCTAAAGTAGAGAAAATATAATAAAATAAAGTTTCTTAAACTCAAAAGAAGAGAGTGAAAGACTTGAACAGACAATTAGTTATTCTGATAGAACACTGCGATATCAGCAACATCAACTGAAGAGCTCTGAATGACATACCTCTAAGAAAAAGTATTTGTTTTACAGTGAAGGAAATTTGTGTAAAAAAGTCAAATGACTCATCCACAATGACCCAGATATTTCTTGACAAAACAGATTTGGAGCCAGGTTCTTTGACTCCTAATTCAGATCTCCTCAGTCTTATGTAGATCCCTTTGTTCATTCTCAATAGCAAACAAAAGAAAGGGTGAAGAGAATAAACCAAAAATAAAAAACAAAACTTTACTATTATCATAACTTAGTGGTGATAAAAGTTTTAACCATTTATTGGTTTGCTCTTATCTAGCCTTATCTTGCTTTTTTTTTTCTTTTCTCTAGTTGTCTGAGTGCCATATTGACATCACTTTGCCACTTACTGTGGCCACAATATCTGATTAGCTGTTTAATGTTGATTGAATCTGGCCCTATTTTTACTATATCTCAGAGTCAACTACTTCTATATTTGTTCCCCGCTGCTAGCGTGACTTCACCTGGAATCATGGATTAATATCACATTAAAGCCAAAAAGGATCAGAGAGTGAGAGCTTCTTATTCGTCCTCATTTTATAGATGAGGAAACTGAGTCCCAGAAAGTAGAAGCAAATTGTTCTAAGTTATACATAGTTAATAAAAAAAAGAACCCAGGTGTCCTGACTCTAAATTTACTTTATTGTCTATTATCATTTTATATCCCCTCTTTTAGTTCTTTTTATCTTTTTTAAAAAGAGGCACATGTCATCTTCAGTTCCTAATTAGCTTCCTCAGGTTTTTTATTTTCTGATTGACTTACTCAGTGACAGATTATTTTCAGCCTTATACCACTTGGCCAAGTGATACCATTTAACAAAACAATTATTCATACAATTTCTTCCTTCTCTGCTATCAATTTTTTTTTTGCATAGGAAACATAGGAGTATCTTTTTTTTTTTTAATCACTGGTTCTGTCATTGTATTTAACTACTTTTTATTTATTATCTTTAACTTTTTTCCTGCATATATACTTAACGATGAACTAGTCTTCTCCATTAGAATGTAAGCTGTTGTGAGAAGGATTGTTTCATTTAAGTATCAAAGAAAAGACAATCTCTTTGTAGAGTACTTATGACTATAGGGCTCTTGGGAAGGAAAGATAATAAACCTAGAATAGGTAACTGGGCCTTTTGTCTCTCTTGAAGTATGTATGTGTAGTATGTATAATATGTAGTATATTTCTAGTATGGTGGAAGATGTCCTTGCTCTGTATGCAGAGTGTCTAAGTTCAAATCATATCTCTGATGCTCATTTACTACCTGTGTGACATTGGAAAAATTACTCAACCTCCCTCAACCATAGCTTCTTCAATTCTAAAATGGAGGGTTCAGGTACTTTGTGTTGGATGAATTTTGACATTTTTCCTGTCTAAATTTATGTTCATATGATTAGCTATTACTCAGAGAGTTGTAGTAGGTAGATAGCTCTGTTTAGTTGATCTAGTTTATTCTTAGTCAACTGAACTTGACTTAATACCAATTTTTCTGAAATAAGAATGAATTCTGAATGAGTACTTTATCAAACTTCTAAAACAGAGGATTAATATAATTATAGAAAATAAAATTGAATACGAATATATGAGAACTCTATTCATGCTCTGTCTATTGATTTTCAATTGTACACAATTTGGAGACTACATTTCATTTCTCATCAAAGACTTTCAACTGGCTAATAGAAGTATCTTTCTTTTATATCATGAACTCTGTGATTGTATTTAACTACTTTTTATATTCTCTAACTTTATTCTTCATATATGACTGAAGATGATAATTTGTAAAGCTATACAGCTTTGGGAAATTGGCATGGTGATTATGATCACAAGAAAACTATGTACTTATCTGCCCCATTAGAATGTATGCTTTTGTGAGGATTGTTTAATTTACTATGTTTATATCCCTAAACCTAGCACATATTATAGTACCTGTGACATGGTAAGCACTTCATAAGTACTTTTTAATTGATTGATTTCTACAAATTATATATAGTTCTACAGTTTGTAGAAAAAGAAGAAAGCCTAACAGATATTATTAACTTTATAGATGTGAAAACTGATGATCAGAAAGGTTGCAACATCTCCACCTACTACCTTAGAATGTGAGTTTTTTGAGTGTAGGAACTGTCTTTTGATGCTTTGTATCCCGGGTGTTTAGCACAATTTATGACAAAGTAGGTGCTTAATAAATTTATACGTATTGCTCAAAAATAATAGCTAACATACAGAGTTTTCTTCAATATGTGTAAAATACATGTAAATACATGTAAAATAGTTTTCAACATTCATTTTTGTAAAACTTTGCATTCTAAATTTTTCTCCCTTTCTCCCTTACCTCCCCCTCAAGCAATCTGATATAGGGCAAATATATATATAAAGTTTTAAGTCTGCAAAGCCCTTTATATACAACATCTCATTTGATTTTCTCAACAATCCTGAAAAGTTTTTGTTCTTATTATTCCCATTTTATAGGTAGAGAAACTTAGAGTCTGAGTGTTATTAGTGACATTCCTAGGAATATATTATTATAATTCATAGGGATATATATATATGTATGTGTGTGTTTGTGTATTTAACAATGTTAATAATTGTTATAGTAGGAATAAGAACTCTTATCTCCAAGACTTTTGAGTCCATAGTTATTTTACTACATTTTGATAATTATAAAATGTCATACTGGTAGTTTTAAAAATATCTATTTTAACAGCCACAAGATCTAGAATGGCAGACTAGAAAGAAGGGTGGTCTCTGGATTTAGAACCATCTTGGTTCAAGTATTACCTTTGACATCTACTACATATGTGACCTGAGCAAGTCATTTAAACTCTTAGTGAACCAAGCAATTTTCCAAGACTATATGTCAGAGTTAAGTAAAGTCAAATTAATAATCATTTATTATATAATTACTATATGCTAGATTCTGTGCTTTGAACAAGGGATACAAAGACTGGCAAAGAACAATCTATGTTAGCGAAGAGCTCACATTCAAACAGGGTAAACAACATGCAAAGAACCATGGATCAACAAGATGAATGCAGAACAAATTGGGAGGTAATCTCAGAGGGATGTCATGGTTGTCATTGAGAAGAATTGGAAAAAATTTCTTGCACAAGATGAGATTTAAGTTGAATCTTGAAGGAAGCCATGAAAGTTATGATGATAATGTGCAGTTACAGATCAAATTAGTGTTTTTTTTTTTTTTTTTTTTTTTTGAGGGTGGAAAGGACATGGGCATGTATATAAGCAGATACAGAATAGTCAGGAGATAAGGAGAGATTGAAGAAAACTCAGGAGGGTAGGAAATGATATAAAAGATAATCTGTTGGTGAATTTACAGATTGGCATCAGTAGAAAAAGTCCTTCAATCAGAAATCACTGCAGTGAAATCAACTGATTACTATGGGAGATATGAAGTGAAAGTGAAGAATTGAAGACTGAAATTATATCTGTGGGCAATTGGTTTAGTGATTATCCTCAGAAGAAAAATAGAGATGATTGGGGGAGTAGTGGTTTTAGAGGGAAAAGAAAATGAGGTCCATTTTGGACATTTTAAATTTAAGATATTTATAAGATATTCAGATGGAGATGTCAAGCAGTTTGTGACGCCAGACCAGGGTTCAGAAGAGTTTAGTATCAGTGCATACAATTTAGTAGTATGTATAGAGATAATAGTTGAGATTTCTTCCAGGACTCTATCTTTCTATATCTCAGAATACAAAGCAATAATTCAAACTGCTCAGTTCATTAGTCTGGTTCTGCTCATTGAAACTGACCTTAAATTTCACTTTCATACAATGCAACAGACATTCATTGAAATCTACTGTTTGCAAGACACAATTAGGTCCTAAGAGGAAACAAATAAACAGAATGAAATATTTCCTGACTTTATTGAATGTATAAGCTAGTAGAAGAGGTAAGTTGTGGGCAACAAAAATGAGCTGCAAATCTCACTTACTTACAAAGTAAAGGTTTCTATCTGAGGGTTGAGATATGGAGAGCTGGAGAAGCAGAATAATGAAATGAAAAAGTAATGGTTCAGAAGTTAGAATACTTGCATTTAAACTATTAGTGGACTAGCAACTTTCCAAAGCTATATGTCAGAATCAAGTAAAGTCAAATTAGCTAGCATTTATAAAGTGTTTAATATGTGCCAAGCTCTGTGCTTAGAACTAGGGATACAGAGAAAGGCAAATACAAAGAAAATTTCTGATGTTAACTTCCAGCCTTAAATTTATGATCCTTTGACCTTACAGTATTAATTTTTGACTAGCATGGGATTCAGAGAAGGACTTATGGAGGCAAGCCTTACATCAGAATTTTAAGCAATAGATAGTACTTCAATAGGCAGAAAAAGGAAATGGAATAGAATTTTAGATTTGGATAATGGTAGGCAAAATGATTAGCAAGTAGTCTAATTTGGTTGGAATCCTGAGTCTGGAAAGTAACATAGAATCAGATAAAGTTGGAAATGTAAGGTGGGATCACATTGATTATCTTTCATTATATTCATTTGGATTTATAGTGCCTAATATGATGCTTGGTAATATGGTAGTAGAAAGAGAATGAGTTTTGGATTCAGAGGAAATAGATTTGAGTCTTACCTCAATTGTTAGGGAACATGAGACAAATAGTGGTACCCTGAACAGAATTTGAGCTTTGTTTGCTTGAATTTCCTCAACTATAAAATGGAGGATAATAATAGATTTACCTTATAGGGTTGTTGGGAGGAACAAGTGAGATAATATTTTTTTTAAAAATGCAATAAACAAAAACACTTAGCACATTACTTGGTACATAGTAGGTGCTAAGATAATGCCTGTCCCACTCCCAACTGCATAATCTTGAGTAAATTATTCAATCTTAATGAAATTGAGTTTACTTATTTTATATTAGGTGACTTGTAAGTTCTCTTCTAGCTCTAGATAGTTAAATTAGTAAATATTTATGAAGCACCTATAGGTGTCAAGTATTGATCCTATATGGAAACTCAATAAATATTTATTGGTGTCATCTGAATGAGTTTTGAAACAACCCTGTAGAGCAACAAATGTACAAATGATGTTTTTTTACTTTTCAGAAAAACTTTTATAACAATTTTGCAGTGGTTACTAATTTCATCTAAGAAATTAATCCAATGGTAGAAAAAGCTTTGCCATACTATTTAATCACTTCTTTTAGTGAATTCTTTTAAAGAAATCGAACACATTTATATAATTTAAAATGTCCCTTTGTAGTCAATAAATGCAGCGATGCTTCAGAGGAAAACAATTTTATTTGTTCAGTACAATTGGAGGCCAAATATTATGAATGAGATTTCTGAATTATAGTGCTAGAGTTTAATGAGATGTAATTATGGGTCCTGGGATATTTGTATGAGGAGGAAAAGCTTACTGTACACTATTAAAGTGTTTTATGTATGGCTAGGAGATACACAACCCATTATGGAATTTGAATAAGCATAATTGTCCAAGAAAAAAATAATTGAAAATAATCCTTTAGATGTCACAATGCATCCATCCATCATGTGACTTTGTCAACTATTATTTGATATCTTTGCTAGTGATAGACAAGCATCCTTAGTGGCTCATAAATTGTCACCCATAAGACACTTAACATCATTGAAGACAAAAACCTTAGTTTTAGGATATTGAAATGTAAATGGCCTGGACACATTAGCATTAAAATCTTATGATATTATCAATGTGATCTGAGATTGGTACCAATTAAGAGGACAAAGTCAAAGGCAAAAATGAAAACTTGCAATACGTTATATATTTTTTGTAGGCTATTTTAAAAGAGCATAATGTTTCCTCAGAAAATGTGTTCAAATTACCCAGGCATGCCTTGGGTAATAGAGGATGGAATAATGGATATAATTCTACACATAAAGAGTCAACATGGTTCTTTTAGGGTAAACTGCTCCACTGGATGTCTATCTAGTATTCTGAAGGTAGAATATTTGGGTTTTCCTTTAGGATATTATGATGTGTTCCATAAGTTAACTTTATAGTGGTAAAAAGTCCAGACTCTCTGGAACCTGAAGAATTTAGATGGAAGCATACTGGTTTGAATGTTATTGAATAGAGCTTAAGGAATAATTTTTAAGAGTCTTTCCATCTGCTACGAGGTCATTTACTTTTTTTCTTTTGTTCTCTTCACTTATGGGCATTATTACTTTTTTTTTATTAGTATCTTTTAAAAAGAAATAGATTTATTTCCAAGGCATTCCCTTTTTACTTGCAAAGAAACCCCTTCCTTCTATAAGAACCATGCTTCCTTTTCCCTGCTCTCCTCAAATCATTCCTTTACTCTGTTATTACCCCTTTTATGCATTGGATGTTAAGTTTGTTTCATAGACAGTTTCATCAGAAACAATGACAAATATCTTGACATCTTATTTCAGGGACTAGGCTGGAAAAGGAAGGAACAAAGACAATCTGATGCTCCTCTGTATAACAAGGGTCACAGTTTTTAACTAGGAGCTTGAGAGATAGTGAAAGATGATGAAAGATAATTGAATTTGGAATCAGGAGATCTGGCCTTGGGTTCCCACTCAATACAATTTCTCTAATTTTGAGTAAGTCATATCTTCAATATACTCATAATTCTCAAAATGAAGATCGTAATGTATGCCCTAGTTTTTTTCTTTAGAGAGGGGTGAAGTTTAAGGAGAGATAATGTATATGAAAATACTTTTCAGTACTGTGTAAAAGCAGATTTGTGTACAATCATTATAATGCTAGTTTTTTTTGTTTGTTTTATTTTTTATCTTATTATTTTTTTTTTGTAAAGTCTAGAGTCTAGAGGGTTCTGGAGGTCATAGTCCTGCAGGATTTCCAGAGCTAAATTTTGTATGTATTGTAGCTATGTTTGAAATAAACAAACAAATTCATAAATGTAAAGTGTTTATATAAATTAACAGTATAGATATAGTTATGCAATGCAATTAACATTAATGTTTGAATATAAATTGGTCTCCCATTTCTTCTCACTTTGCATCAATTCATACATATTTTCCCTTGTTAGACCTTCCTGAATTATTGGGTTTCTCTTTAGTTTCTAGGTTTTGTCACCAGAAGAGTATTATAAATATTTTTAAACATGAAGGACCTTTTCCTCTTTCTTGGGTCTCTTTTGGATATAGGTTTAGTCACAAACTATTAGATCAAAAAGTACAAAATGTTTAATAACTTTCCAAATTGTTTTCTCAAATGCTTGTAACATTCATAAATCTACCATTAGTGCATCAATCAATTACCATTTATTAAGTAATTATTTGATGCCATGTACTGATATATGTTTTCCCATAATCCTCCAGCATGAATCATTTTCCTTTTTTGGTATCTTCATCACTCTGAATGGTGTAAGATAGAATTTTAAAATTGCTTTTATTTGCATTTTTTTTAATTACTGTGATTTGAAGCATTTTTTTTTTTAAATGTGGCTATGAGTAGCCTAGATTTCTTCACTTGGGAACTGCCTTCCTAACCTTAAAAGATTTATCAACTGGGGAATTGCTCTTATTCTTTCAAAGTTGTTATTGTTCATCCTTCCTTCCTTTTTTTTAAATTAAAGCTTTTTATTTTTCAAAATATATGCATGGACAACTCTTCAACATTAGCCTTTGCAAAAACCTGTGTTCCAATTCCTCTCTTTTTCCTATGCCCTTCTTTAGATGGCAAGTCATCTAATGTATGTTGTGAAGACCACGTATTTTAAAATCAGCCGGAGTCAGGAATTCAGGTTAAGGGAAAATCGTCACTCTTTATTTTCAGTGAAGAAAGATCGGAGGTGGAAGGGAATCGGCAATAGCAATGTGTGCAGCTGAGTCAAGAAGCTAGCTAGACCAACAGCCACACAACCAGCAGCTACAAGCATGGAACCCAGGCTCAATCTCTCCCCGCCTCTCTTCCTGTCTCTCTGCCTCCACCCACCAAAATCATCATATCCTATACAACACATCAGGACTTGCACAGAGAGTGGGCAAGGGCCGTTCTTTATCCAATCATTTATATTAATAGGATATAGTCCAATTACTGTTTAGCCTCACCTGCTTGGGACCTCAGTGTATCAACTCAAGCCTCAGCCCATTACAGTATGTTAAACATGGTAGAAATATATGTTAGACCCAACATGTGTATATATATATATATATATATATATATATATATATATATATTTATACAATTATTGTGCCGCATAAGAAAAGAAGAGAAGCAAAACAAAATACAAGCAAACAACAACAACAAGAATACAAATGCTATGTTGCGAACCACACTCAGTTCCCACAGTTCCCATCTCTCTGGCTGTAGATGACTCTCTTTGTCACTGAACAACTGGAACTGATTTGAATAATCTCATTGTTGAAGAAATCCATGTCCTTCAGAATTGATCATTGTATAATCTTGCTGTTGCTATATATAATGATCTCCTGGTCCTGCTCATTTCACTTAGCATCAGTTCATGTAGGTCTTTCCAAGCTTCTCTGAAATCATCCTGTTGGTTGTTTCTTACAGAACAATAATATTCCATAACATTCGTATACCACAATTTATTCAGCCATTCTCTAACTGATTGGCATGCATTCAGTTTCCAGTTTCTTGCCACTATAAAAAGGGCTGCCACGAACATTTTTGCACATGTGGGTCTCTTTCCTTCCTTTTAGATCTCTTTGGGATATAAGCCCAGTAAAAACACTGCTGGGTCAAAGGGTATGCATAATTGGATAACTTTTTGAGTGTAGTTCCAAACTGCTCTCTAGAATGGTTGGATCCATTCACACTTCTACTGTGTCCCACTTTTCCCACATCCCTTCCAAAATTTGTCATTATCTTTTCCTGTCATATTAGCCAATCTGACAGATGTGTAGTAGTATCTCAGAGTTGTCTTAATTTGGATTTCTCTGATCAATAGTGATTTAGAGCACCTTTTCATATGACTAGAAATAGTTTCAATTTCTTCATCTGAAAATTGTCTGTTCATATCCTTTGACCATGTATCAATTGGAGAATGGTTTGAATTCTTTTAAATTTGAGTCAATTCTTTATATATTTTAGAAATGAGGCCTTTATCAGAACCTTTGAATGTAAAAAAATGTTTTCCCAATTTATTGCTTCCCTTCTAATCTTATCTGCATTAGTTTTGTTTGTACAAAAACTTTTTAACTTAATATAATAAAAATTATTTATTTTGTGATCAATAATGATCTCCAGTTCTTCTTTGGTTACAAATTCCTTCCTCCTTGACAAATCTGAGAAATAAACTATCTAATATGTTTATAATATTATTCTTTATGTCTAGAACCCATTTTGACCTTATCTTGGTATACAGTGTTAGGTGTGGGTCAATGCCTAATTTCTGTCATAACAGTTTCCAATTTTTCCAGCAGTTTTCATCAAAAAGTGAGTTCTTATCCCAAGAGCTAGGGTCTTTGGGTTTTGCTATACTTATTGACAATTTTGTTCTGTGAACCTAACCTATTCTACTGATTGACTATTCTATTTCTTAGCCAGTACCAAATAGTTTTGATGACAGCTGCTTTATAATATAGTTTTAGATCTGGTATAGCTAGGCCACCTTCATTTGTATTTTTTTCATTGCTTCCCTTGAAATTCTTGACCTTTTGTTCTTCCAGATGAATTTTGTTGTTTTTTTATTAGATCTTGGGATTTTGATTGGTAAAGCACTCAATAAATAGATTAGTTTAGATAGTATTGTCATCTTTATTATATTCACTTAACATATCCAAGAAAATTTGATATGTTTCCAGTTGTTTAGATTTGACTTTATTTGTGTGGAAAGTTTGCTCATATAAGTTCCTGACTTTCACTTAGCCAATAGATGTAATGTTCTTTGTTAATTTTCTGGAGGTCTATAGGACAGCCTTCTTTTCAGCTGAGTAATCACCATGTGTACATGCAGGTACTAAAGTTCAAATCCTTTATTATCTCCTTCACAATCTAGTTTCCTTGCCTGGGCCCCAGCTAGCTTTCTTGAGGACCTTTCAGATCAGTCTTTGTCTCAGTGGGGGAAATGCAGGAACCCAGCCACCATGAGGCTGATGAAAATGGAATTGAATCTCTTTGAGTCTGAAGGCTTGAGCTCCCACCCCCAGTCTGATTGTCTTCTCTGGCTCTGAATGAATCTGGCTCTTAGTCCCCGCTTATATGGTCTACGTTGAGTATAAACCAATCACTATATCACTAGGAAACAATTATTTGTTGTAAGAGTAAATCAATCATACTGAACTTAGAGAATTATTAATCACCATGCTGAACTAGATCACCATTGTCTCATCAATTCCATTGATTTAACACCTTGTAAGAATCCTTGTTTCAAGTTCAGAGTTCTGGCTCATAACAAATAGATTTCCAAATATTTTATACAATCATTTTAAATGGAATTTCTCTTTGTATCTCTTGCTGTTGGATTTTGTTAGTGATGTATTAAAAATGCTGATGATTTATGTGGATTTACTTTGTATCCTGCAACTTTGCTAAAGTTGTGGATTATTTCTAATAGTTTTTTAGTTGATTCGCTAGTGTTCTCTAAGAATGCTATCATATCATCTGCCAAGAGTGATAATTTGATTTCCTCATTATCTACTCTAATTCCTTTAATCTTTTTTTCTTCTCTTATTGCTGAAGCTAGAATTTTTAATTGAATAGTAATGTTGATAGTGGGCAACCTTGTTTCACTCCTGATCTTATTAGGAATCGTTCCAGTTTATCCCCATTTACATATGGTGTTTGCTGATGGTTTTAAATAGATGCTACTGACTATTTTAAGGAAAAGTCAATTTATTTCTATACTCTCTAGTGTTTTTTTTTTTTTTAATAGGAATAGATGTTGGATTTCATCAAATGCTTTTTCTGCATCTATTGAGAAAATCATATGTTAGTTTGGTTATTGATATAGTCAATTATGCTAATAGTTTTCCTAATATTGAAACAGCCCTGCATTCCTGGTATAAATCCTTCTTGGTCATGGTGTATTATCCTGGAGATAACATTCTGTAATCTCTTTGCTAATATTTTATTTAAGATGTTTGCATCAATATTCATTAGGAAACTTGGTTTATAAATTTTTTTTCTCTGTTTTCATTCTACCTGATTTAGGTGTCAGTACCATCTCTGTGACATAAAAGGAATTTGGTAGGAGTCCTTCTTTCCCCATTTTATCCAATAGTTCATATAGTATTGAAGTTCATTGTTCTTTAAATGTTAGAATTCACATGTAAATCCATCTGGCCCTGGAAACTTTTTTCCTAGGGAATTGATTAATAGCTTGTTCTATTTCTCTTTTTAAAATGGGATTGTTTAAGTAATTTATTTCCTGCTCTGTTAATCTGGGCAACATATTTTTTGTAGGTATTCCTCTATTTCACTTAGGTTATCAAGTTTATTGACATAAAGTTGGTTAAATAACTCCTAATTATTGCTTTAATTTCCTCTTCATTGGTGGAAATTTCTTCTTTTTCACTTTTGAGACTAAGAATTTGATTTTCCTCTTTCCTTTTTATAATCAAATTAACCAAAGATTTATCTATTTTGTTGGTTTTCTCATAAAACCAACTCTTACTTTTATTTATTAATTCAATAGTTTTTTTTTTTTTTTTACTTTCAATTTTGTTAATCTCTCCTTTTCAGAATTTCAAGTTTGGCTTTTGGGGGTGTTAAATTTGTTCTTTTTCTAGCTTTTTTGGTTGCAAGCCCAATTCATTAATCTTCTCTTTCTCTATTTTATATAAGTAACCATCTAGAGATATAATTTATTACCCTTATTACTGCTTTGGTTGCATCCCACAAATTTTGGTATGTTGCCGCATTATTGTCATTCTCTTGGATGAAATTCTAATTGTGTCTATGATTTGCTGTTTCACCCATTTATTCTTTAGGATGAGATTATTTAGCTTCCAATTACTTTTTGGTTTATTTTCCCCTGGTTTTCTATTGAATGTAATTTTTATTGCATTGTGATCTGAAAAATTGCATTTATTATTTCTGCTTTTCTGCATTTGATTTTGAGGTATTTATGTTCTAATATATATTTTAATTTTTGTATAGGTTCCATGAACTGCCAAGAAGAAAGTATACTCCTTTCTGTCTCCATTCAATGTTCTCCAAGGATCTATCACATCTAACTTTTCTAGTATTCTATTTACTTCCTTAACTTTTCTTATTTTATAGTTCGATTTAGTTCTGAGAAAACAAGGTTGAGATTTCCCACTATTATAATTTTGCTGTCTATTTCTTTTTGCAGCTCTCTTAACTTCTCCTTTAGGAATTTAGATGCTATATTACTTGTTGCATATATATTTAGTACTGACATTGCTTCATTATCTATGACATCCTTTAGCAAGATATAGTTTCCTTCCTTATCTTTTTTAATTAGATCAATTTTTGCTTTTGCTTGATCAGAGATCAGGATGGCTACCCCTGCTATTTTTACTTCACTTGAAGCATATTAGATTCTGCTCCAGCCTTTTACCTTTATATATTTCACTCTGCTTTCAATGTGTTTCTTTTGAACAACATATTGTAGGTTCTAGCTTTTGATCCAGCCTGCTATCTGCTTCTGATTTATGGGAGACTTCATCCCATTCACATTTATAGTTAAAACTACTAATTCTGTATTTCCTGCCATCTTATTCACCCCAAATTATCTTTCCTTTTCCTCTTTCCCTCCTCCCCAGTATTTTACTTATGAGTACCATTTGCTTCAAGCAGCCCTCTGTCTTTAAAAGCCCTCCCCCTTTCTTCTACCTTTTCCGTACTATTTCTGTTTTCTCTTCTATTAAATCACCCCTTCTCTTTTTCCTCTTTCCTCTCCCACTTTCCTATAAGGTGAGAGAAGTTTCTCCATTTAACCAAATATGTCTAATATTCTCTCTTTGAGCCAGATGATACTAAGATACACATTATGTTCATTCCCTTTCCTTCTTTCCCTCAATTATAATAAGTTTTCTTTGCCTCTTCATGAGATGTAATTTCCCTCATTTTTCTCCACTTTCACCCTTTTCCTATTATAATCCCCTTTCTATCTCTAGTTAATTTGTTTATATTTTAACAGTAAAATCAAAGTATACATGCATTATGTATGTATACCCATAACAGAGAATCAATTCTCAAGAGTTCATTTCTTATTACCTTTTATGCTTCTCTTGAATTCTATATTTGGAAGTCAAATTTTTTGTTCAGCTCTGGTCATTTCATCAGAAATAAATGGAATTAACCGGTTTTGTTGAATGTCCATTTTCTTCCTTGAAAGAAAATGCTCATTTTAGTGGCATAATTTATTCTTGGTTGCATTCCAAGTTCCTTTGCCTTTTAGAATATCAGATTTCAGGCCTTTTGATTCTTTAAAGTGGAAGCTGCTAGGTCTTAGGTAATCCTTATTGTGGCTCCTCAGTATTTGAATTTTTTTTTTTTTTCTGGCTGCTTGCAATATTTTTTTCTTTGCTTCAATAGTTCTGAAATTTAGCCACAATATTCCTTGGAGTTTTAATTTTGGGATCTCTTTCCGGAGGTGTTCAGGGAATTCTTTCAATGGCTATTTTACCTTCTGATTCCATGATATTAGGGCAGTTTTCTTTGATTATTTCCTGAAAAATAATGTCTAGGCTCTTTTTTTTCAATCATGGCTTTCAGGAAGTCCAATAATCCTTAGATTGTCTCTCCTAGATCTATTTTCCAGGTCAATTGTTTTTGCAAGTAGGTATTTTACGTTTTCTTGTATGAAAAAATTCTTTTTTGTTTTGCTTGACTGATTCTTGATGTCTGATTGACTCATTGATTTCCATTTGTTCAGTTTTGATTTTTAGTGAATTATTTTCTTCATTTACTTTTTTTAGTTCTTTTTGTATTTGTCCAATTGAATTTTTTAAATGAGTTGTTTTGTTCTATAGATTTTTTTCCATTTTACAAATTCTGTTTTTCTGGGAGTTGGTTTCTTTTTCAATTTTGTCAGATCTATTTTTTAAGGAGTTATATGCTTTTTTCATTTCACTAAGTCTATTTTATGATGAATTTTCTTCAGATAATTTTTGTGTTGCCTTTTCCAAACCCTGTTTCAAAATTTTCATTTCCCTTCCCCATTTTTTTTTTTCTAGCTTCCTTTTAAGGTCTTTTAAAATTTCTTCGAGGAGAGCCTTGTATGATAGGGATCAATTTATGTCACCCTTTGGGGCTTCATCTAAAGACAATCTGCTTTTAGTCTCCTCAGGGTTTGAAATCTATTTTTCTCTTTCACCATAAAATCTACCTATGGTTGGAGTTCTTTTTGCTTTTTTTTACTCATTTTTTTTTTTTAAAGTTGAGATCTGATTTTAGGGCAAGGAAGGTTGTCCAAGCTTCCTGTACGAGTGGCTGTGGCTGTGCTAACTGACTTCCAATGCTGGGTAGGCATGGTCAGGTTTCATGAATTTCTGGTCTTTTGGGGGTTCAGTATTAACCTTTTATGTTTGTGTTGGATATTTTATAACTTCTTTGATATTCTACTGGCTTGCAACCAGGGCAGAGTAGCTAACACTACTGTACATTCCTCCCCATAGATTCTACTTTGTACAGAGCCCGCACTGCCCCAGGGTATGAGCTGCCTGCACTCAGTGGTCTGTGCTTGACCTGCTTGCGCTTGGTCTGCCTCCCTCTGTGCCTGATTGAAACAGACCTTTTCTAGAGACCTTCAAAATTATCTTCTGTTGGTAAATTTTATACTCCCATTATTTGTGGATTCTGCCAGACCAGAACTAAATCAGAGGCTGGATTTGCTAATTAGTCTGTGTAGGAAGAAGTCAGAAAGCAATGTGTGTCCTCTGTCATATTGGCTCTGCCCTCTCCCCTCCCCCCTATCCTAATAGGAGGCTTTTTAAGCTGAGGCATTTCTCAGGTCTCAGTTTGTGTTCAATGATTAAAGGTTAGGTAAAAATTGAGGAAAATAGTATGATTTCCCAGAAGAATCATTCTGGGAGGGGAAGATCCTCAGAATTTTTAACCAGAATAGAAACAATTTCCATTTACACTAATTCTAAGTCATCCAAACCCCAAAAATATCCAAGTGAGGCTTGGACTGGGACTTATTATTAGCCAATCACTAGAATCCTAGTGATCTGGGTTTAAAAGCATACTCAAGTAGTTCCTTTTGAATCCTAATGGGCACTGGGTTTTACCAGAGGTATTTCCCAAGAAACTATAAATAAAAATTATATGAGATAAAAGAATTAATTATCCCAGTTTTAAAAAAAAAATTATAAAAAATAAATAGGGAAGAAAAAAATCTAGCCTCCAAATATCTTCAATATTGTAGTGAATAAATCCACATGTAAGGGTATAACTCCTTACATAAATTTTTTTATCATTTCCTTAAGATATCTTTGAAATGAGACCTTTATCCGTGAAGTTTGCTACAAAGATTTTTTTTTTTGGTCACTTAAGTTTTTCCTTTCAAACTCAGGTATTTTTGGAGTTGTTTGTACAAAATTTTTAAATTTTACATAATTAAAGCATTTTGTTTTCTATGATCTTCAGTATCCTTACTTTGATCATGGATTAATCCTATCCTTATTGATCCTAGCTCTTGCCTTACTTTCTATTGACCTTGCTATAATTGTGATCCAGTTTTTATTTAGATTTGTATTAAGCAACATGACAGGAATATATCTGACTATGAAATTATAAACTTAACCCCAAAATTACAAAGATATTGTGAATTCCAAGAGAAAAATTGCCTATCCCCAAATGGCGACTTTGGTAATATCTTCTTGACTTGCAATATGTAAAACTTGAAACATTGTACTTGACTGAGAAATGCTAATTTTGACTGGTGGTCTTTTCCCCTCTACATAGTTAATTTTTAGATATTTACTCCTTATAAATAGATTTGACAAAATGGAAAAAGAAAACAACTCCCTGAATGGTAATTTTCTAATGTTGCTCTAATTTGTTTATGATATAAACGTTTATGTCTAGCTCACATATCCCTTTAGAGATAATCTTTGTATAAGGTGTAAAGTATAACTCTAAATCTACTTTCTCCAATAGTAATGTGCAATTTTCACAGCAGTTTTTGTCAAATAGTAAGTCCATATCCTAGTCCATATCCTTTAGCTCCATGAATTTGCTCTCAGTGAGGACAAATACCCTGTCTTATTTAGACCTTGTATAGCATCTAGTTTCCATCAGGGTACACAATAAAGTGCTTAATCATTGTTGAATGAATTAATGATCACCTGTTCAAAAAAAAAAGGGAGGTAGGTGGCACAGTGGATAGATCACTTCCTCTGGAGTCAGAAGTACCTTAGTTCAAATCTGGCATCAGGTAATTGACTAGCTAGCTGTATGATCTTCAACAAGTCATTTAACCCCATTTGCTTCACACACACATAAAAGCCTGGAGTCTTTATACTTATCTAATATTCATGTAATAGATATATTTGCTTCTATATATTATGTATCTAATCAGTTACAGTAATTGGTCTCTTTGTTTTTTTATTCAGAATCATTTTCTTTTTATATATGGGCTAATTACTGATTTCGCTTGTAGTATAACTTAAAATCTTTAATTGCTAGGCTCCCTTTATTCCCATTTCTTTCTTTTTATGTCTTTTGAGGTTACTGATTTTTCTTTTCCATCTATATGAATTTTGTTATTGTATTTTCTAGTTTTAGAAAATAATATTTTAGTAGTTTCATT
Organism: Sarcophilus harrisii; assembly: GCF_902635505.1. Taxonomy (NCBI): domain Eukaryota; kingdom Metazoa; phylum Chordata; class Mammalia; order Dasyuromorphia; family Dasyuridae; genus Sarcophilus; species Sarcophilus harrisii. The sequence goes on from NC_045428.1 coordinate 469,942,759, forward strand.
GGTATGGCATTGAATAAATAATTGATTTAGGTAGTATTGCCATTTTAAATAAATTGGTTCATCTCACCCATCAGCAATGAATATTTCTCCCAATTATTCAGATTTGTCTTTGTTCTGTTGGCAATTTTTATGTATTTATATACTTCCCATATGTACCTTGGAAAATAGATTCTATAGTATTTAATAGATTCTGTAATAATTTTTCAATGCAATTTCTCTATTTCCTTCTGCAGGGGTTTATTGGCATAATATGAAAATATGAATGATTTTTGAATCTTTCTTTTATATCATGTAAGTTTGCTTACATTAACTGTAGTCAATTCTTTGGGATCTTTTAGGAAGACCACAAAGCAATCATTTTGTTTTTTTTTACCTATGCTTATTCCCTCAATTTCTTTTTCTCATAAAATTATTAGAGACAGAATTTTTAGTACTATGTTAAAAATAGAAGTGGTGACAATAGAATTTCCTGGAAAGAATTCTAGTTAATTTCTATTCCATAAAATGGTAGCTCTTGGTTTCATATGTATACCATATTCATTTCCTTTTAATTTGCTGATTTTATTGGCATGTAGTAAGGCAAACATAGTTTTTAATAATATCCTTTATTTTCTTTATTTATTATGAATTTTGCTTTTTCATTTTTGATATTGTTAATTTTATTAATTTTTCTTTTTTCTTTTAAATTAAATGAACTAAAGATTTACGTTTTTTACATTTTTTAATAAAAGTACAAGCTAGTCTGTTCTATTACCTATACTAGGGCTTATAAATGTTTTGTAGGGTTATAAATAGTTTAATTGGGCATATCTAGGACTAGGTCTAGCTCAAAATGGTCAGGATTAGTTGAAATCTTTTAGGTGTAAACTAAACTTTATTTAAGCTACATTTTGATTGTCCAAGTGCACTTTCCAGTACACTTACCATGTTACGACTTTCCTCCTCTTTTTGGTGTATTCTTATTAGGTATTTGAAGTTACTTTATTGAGGAGGGTGATGGTCAGTGTGTATGCACCCTATTGCCTATTTCAATTAAGCTCTCTATTCTTAATTTACTACTAAATCCTCCTTCATGTCTTTGTTCTAATAGACAATCCGTTGTGTTCTAACATAGAAAATGTAGCCCATTGCTTCCCCCTTCATATGCTACACCTTAGAACAATTTTCACAATAACAACATCACAAAAATAAAATAATTTAAAAGCTATAAGAATTATAATCAATGCAATGCCTATAAATGTTATCTATGACAAAGAGGTAATGCATTTAGGATACAGAATGAGACATTTGTACTATGTACATGTATATGTTGTATATAGCAATTAAAGACATTGTTTTGCTTCACTACTTATATTTGTTATAAGCATTTTGTTTTTTCTTTCTTTTCTTTTCTCAATGAGGGCAGGTTGTGAAGAATGTGAGAAAACAGAATTCTGTTAATTTTTTAAAAAATAGAAGGGTGGAAGGGGATGTTATATATGTGGGATGTTAAATACACTTTCAGGTGAAATCACTATATTATTAGTTTCCCTTAATCATTTTACTTTGCTACTATTACAGAGCGAGGTTAATATGTAAATATTTATAATATAAAACCTCCCCAAATCAATAAAACTTAAAAAGTAATTAGTCAAGCAGTTATGGAATTTCTAATACTAAGGGAAAATACTTTGTAGAATTTCTAAACAATATTCTGCAGCTAATGACCATAACTTTAGGTACTTCATGGAGAGAATATACCATAAATTTTGTAATAGAAGAAATTTGAAAGACAACATCATCTAACCCCTTAATTTGATAAATGAAAATACAGGCCCAGACAGATTGTGACTTCCCCAAGATCATCATGTAGTAAGTGTGAGAGGCAGGATGGAAATCCAGGCTCTTGACTCAACATCCTGTCCTGTAATGTATGAGGACTGCTGGGATTCTTATGTTTACACACTTGCCACTCAGCTACACTGATCAAAATAGTTCAGAGGTGGAAGATTCAGCATTTCCAGGTTGCTTAGGTCATATTAAAGCCAACAATGGTCTTTCCAGGTAGCATAGATTTACCTTTCTTCCTCCGATACCAGAAACAATGAGGATCATCTTAGTAATTATATCTGAAGTGGACCAAGGTTAAGAATAGTCTCATGAATACTTAGGGAGAAAATGATCTATGGCAAAAAAAAAAAGTCAATGATAATCAGAAGGTTAGTCCTCAGATAATTAATACATTAGACTACATTGAATTCATGACAAGCAACTTTCAAAGTATATATGTGGCAGAGGCATTACTAATGAACATGGATCTCTGGAAGAATCTCCCTGAGTGTGTATGACTACAGCACCTTAATTCTGACCTCAGGGCTATTATTAATCCCTATGTAACAAAGTTCCCAAGTGCAGGGTTTTGGGTAATCACAATTTTGCAAATATTGCTCAGATTTTCATTCAATGCCTTCATTATCAACAGAGGAAAAAGACATGAATTAAATTTAAAACAGTTTCCTGTTTGAGTATAGAATAAGGCAGGGAACAGCAACAAAGGAGATTCATTTCCTGGTCTCCACATATGAAGGGATGCAATTTCCATAAAGATACAAAGTTTGTGTTTACTATGTGAATTGAGGCATTCAAAACAGTCCTTGTGAAAAAAATATGCTTTTTTTATTAGGTCTGAATCATGTCTACTGGTAGTCTATATATTCCCAAGGAGTAAAAAAGATATACCTTAAGGCCCACGGAGATAAAGAGCAACTTATGTGCAATATTAATGTTATTAAAGAAGCTATCTGGGGCAGCTAGGTAGCGCAGAGGATAGAGGACCAGCCCTGAAGTCAGGAGGACCTGAATTCAAATCTGGTCTTAGACACTTAACACTTCCTGGTGGTGTGACCCCAGGCAAGTCACTTACCCCCAATTGTTTTAGGGTCACAAAGTTATTAGGTACTGTTGCCTAGATTTGACATTGGGTCTTTTGACTCTAACAGCAGTGCTCTTTCTGATGTCATACTGTTTTTTGGAGAGCTCAAATGCACTAAATCTTATTTTTTTATTTTCTGCTTACATAAACATAACCATATTTATGTTCTAGAGAATACCACAGACCTTCTTTGAATCACTGAAATTTTTGATTCATTCTCTAACAAATATCCTAAAAATGATTTTAATGCAAATAATAATTGCAATTATAATGATCCCCTTAACTAAAATCAACCAATAATTTATATTTTGATAGAGAAGGGGAATGGCAAAATAAAAGAATGTGGGTTGATGTGAGAAACAATGAGGACTTTGTGTGGCCTGATACTTCATAGAAGCTATGAAGATCTGACAGGAACTTTGACGTTCTGGTCATTTCATCTCTGGTGATACTACTGATTGAGTTAACACTATAGCCAATAAGTATAATAAAATTATATTATGAATCTATTACACAACTGACATGGAGTTATAGGGTAGTTACTATATAAATCTATTTTAATAATTATCTTAGTCATGGAGGTCAGCTTAGTGAGTGACATACCATACAAGAAGAGAAAGTATAGGAACAGATCAGAAATGCTGAACAAATCAGAACATGATTCATCATAAATGGTGGTCATGACTAAAGCTGGTAAATCGAGAGTATGCTTAAAGTATGCTGAATACATGAATACTTTCATTATGTTTCAGTACAAAATTGGAAATCATTGTTGCCAGTCACAAACAAGGACTTCATACTAATACTTTTTGCCAATTCATTTAAAAGTCACACAAACAAAGTTTTGTTAATTCAGGGAAATCATAAAAAAAATCCCTTCTCAAAGGCCCAGAAGAGGAAAGAGAATTACTCAAATCGGAAAAAGTTGAAAATTATCAAGTTATTTGTTTAATGTACCTAATGTATTTGTTTAATGTTTAATACTTCATATTGAAATGGATAGAAACAGAACCAATATCTCACATTATCTTGGAAAAGAAGATGGAAATAATCTAATAGGAACTCTGAAGAATCCTTTTTGAGTTAGCAGAAATTCAATCAGTCAAATAATTTTTTTAAAAAAGGTAATTAAAAAACCTGGTGTCTACTATAATTATTGCTAATAAATGTATTTTCCTATAGTATAAAAACATTCTAAAACCAGCACACAAGAGTATATATGGTAGCTATAGGTGGAACTAGCAAAGAATATTCCTAACTAAAGCCATTAAACATTAACATGGCAATAGATTTGAGAAAACCATTGCAGATCTGCAGAAAGATACTGGGAGATTACATGTATATCTACCTGGAATCTAGGGAAAAATAAGAATGTTGTATTGCTTAGTTGAAAGCAATAAAAATGAAAAATGCAAGTTACTACTAATTAGAGGAAATCAAATTAATGGAATTCTGAGATTCTACTTCATACCCATCAGAAAGTCAAAGATGACCAAAAAAACAAAAACAAAACCAATCCTATCAACATAGGAGGAACTATGGGAAAATTATGTTGATTCACTATTGGTGGGCTTATGAATGGGTACAATTGTTTTGGAAAGTAATTATACACTGAACATTACTAAAGAGTGTAAGATCTTTGGCTTAGTCATTCCATTGCTGGGCCTTTACCCAAAAGAGATCCACCTCCCTCTCTTCTCCCCCCATCCCCATACACATAAAAAAAAACAGATTAAAAGCAACATATTGCCTGAGGAGTAAAAAAAGATATACCACAAGTCCCAGGGAGATTAAAAAGCAATTTACATACAATGTTATTGTTATTAAAGAAGCAATCTGAAAACAATCTTCATATTGCCTTTATTGAATATTGCAAAATAGTTAATTTAGTTCGATATCCATGGCTTATAAATGTACTGCAAATGTACACAGTATATTTAAGAATATTGAACATATCATAACGTTTTATGTTTACATGGAAAACTGCTATTTAAAATGTATCACTAACATCATAGTCTCAAGACGAACAATTTAACCCCTTTGGCTCAGTCAAATCTTAAATTCAATCATCTTTCATTTTTTTTCTTTCTTGATAATATTTTATTTTTTCAAATACATATAAAGATAATTTTCAACATTCATTTTTGTGAAACTTTGGGTTTTAAAATTTTCTCCTTTCCTCCTTTACCTCCCTATTCCCCAAGAGAGCAAGCAATCTGATATAGGTTAAATATGTGCTATTCTTCTAAACATATTTCCATATTTGTCCAGTTGTGCAAGAAAAATTAAACCAAAAGGAAAAAAAAAATAAGAAAGAAAAACAAAACAAGCAAAAAGTTGAAAATACTGAGTTTGATTCATATTGAGTCTCCATAGTTATCTCTGGATGTGATTGGCATTTTCCATCCCAAATCTATTGGAATTGCCTTGAATTACCACTTTATTGACAAGAGCAAAATCCATCACAGTTGATCATCATGTACTCTTGTTACTGTGTTACAATGTTCTCTTGCTTTTACTCACTTCACTTAGCATCAGTTCATGTAAGTGTTTCCAGGCTTTTGTGAAATTAGCCTGTTCATCATTTCTCATAGAACAATAACATTCCATTACCTTCATATACTATAACTTATTCAGTCATTCTCTAACTGATGGACAGTCACTCAATTTCCAGTTTCTAGCCACTAAAAAAAGAGCTGCTAAAAAAATTTTTGCACATGTGGGTCCTTTTCCCTTTTTTATTATCTTTTTGAGATACAACCCCAGTAGTGAGACTGCTGGTTCAAAGGGACATGCATAGTTTTATAGCCTTTTGGGCTTAGTTCTAAATTGCTTTCTAGAATGATTGCATCAGTTCACAACTCCACCAACAATGCAACCATATAGTTTCCCCATATCCTCTCCAATATTTATCATCATCTTTTCTTTTCATCTTAGGCAATCTGAGAGGTGTGAGGCAGCACCTTCAAGTAGTCTTAATTTCCATTTCTCTAATCAATAGTGATTTAGAGCATTTTTTCCTACATTATCATTTTTCCTAATTAGAACCAAATTTGGCTTCCATTTTAAATGTATAGTCAGGCCAAAACATCTTATTAATCATTTGGTGTATATGATGATGCGTTTGAGATTTGATAACTCACCTGATAGCCTATCCTGAAACTAGACCATTTTTATGGACTAGAAGGCTGCCCATAATTGATTGCCAAAGGAACTGATTCATAAAACCTTGAGATCACATTTTGATAGGTAATGCTGTTGTAAATATTTTAAATCTCCAAGCTACATGGAATACAAGAATTTAAAAATGGAAATTACAAAATAACATGGAGACAGGATAAGAAGCCTCTCAATCCTCTTGTGCCATCTGCTATTGAGGTTTTACTAAGGTTGCTTCCAGTGAGTGTACAGAGATGAGCTTATATCCAAATACTGTTTCCCAACTACAGAAGCAATTATATTTTCTTCTGTGCAATAGTCTGTAGAACATTACTTACAAAGGACTAATAGCAAGATTCCAGCATCTCATAATTGTTTCTAACTGAATACTTTGGGAAAAAAGAATGAGAATATATAATCATAGAAATAGTTACAAAATAGCTTGTGGTCCTAGCACATTTTAAAGTTTATAAGGCATGTTGCTTACAACAGTCCCAATTCTTAGATTCTATTTTTCCATCAACAAGCATTTAGATTCTATTTGCCACACACCATAGTAGATGTGGTGTGTGTGTGTGTGTGTATGTGTGTGTGTTTATGTGTGTGTGTGTGTGTGTATGTGTGTATGTGTGTGTGTGTGTGTGTGTGTGTGTGTGTGTGTGAAGACAAATGGCTATCTTCAGCAGCTTATATATTACAGGTGTTAGAGCAGAGAGACAATATGTTCATAGATAAGTAAATATATAAAGACTAAAACAAAACTGATCTGACAGGGAGACAAGTCTAAAAATGGGGAGGGGGTATTAGGAAAGGCCTCTCAAAGAAGGTAGCATTTGAGCTGAGCCTTAAAAGGGATATAGCGATTCTATTCCTGGCTGCTCCTAATTTTTCTTTTCTGCTGTGTTTTCTTCTTCCATCTATGCTCCCCTCCATGTGATTCCAGAGTCACTGCTTTTATTCTTATGACTAGAGCTTACATTAATGGCCACGAACTTCAGTCAGCAAAATGCTCTGACTTGGGTAAACACAGCATCTGTCAAGGCCATGACGACAGCAATACCTTTGTTGCTAAAATTCACAAGCTAAGTGATATGGGGGTGGTTCTGACAGTTGCAAACTCTTAACTGAATGCATTTCCCCTCTCTAAATTCCCTTATGGTACATTAATCTGTATGGATCACAGAGTACTCCCCCATCTCTAAGACTGTGGCTATTTCTAATAGCAACTTATAGTACACATGCACTCACAGAAATAAGTAATTGTCAGTTTTACTGGAATAGTAAATCTACTTAACAATAGTATCATCTATAATGGTTCGTTTTTATGTTTTCTTCTTTTTCTTCTTCTTTTTTTTTTTACTGCCAACTTTGATTTATTAGAGAACTTATGTTTTATTGCTTTGCAAATGATTTTGTCCCTGGGGGTGGTGGGTGGGAAAAGAACCTCTTTAAGTAAGCATGCTCAGATTTGTCATTTCTTAGCCTCTACAAAATCCTGCTGTTCCCAAGGAGATGAATGTTAATTACTGGCATAATCTAGGTCCTCTGAATAGCAGATTTCAGAGATTGAAGGTGGGGGATAGAAGCAGGAACACAACTTTTTTTTTTTTTTTTTTTTTTTTTTTTTTTTTTTTTTTTTAATGTCAGGAGCCCTGGCAACATGGTGACGCCTATGGAATCTTCCTTAGGAAACCAATTATACTGAAAAGCAGTTATTGAAAGTTACTTTTTAAACATCCTTCATAGATGCTGTATATCCTTTGTCATAGTCCTTTACATGTACAGGAAACTCTGAAATTTTCCAACATCCTAGAGAAACAGAGAGAACAGTAAAATCCAATGGATGAATGAAGGAAAAAATATGAAGTACTTTTGTGCTAAACCTTAGGGTAAGTGCTGGGGATAGAAGCACAGTCACTGGACAATCTTCTTAAGGAACTCACATTATACCTAGAGGAGAAAACATATATTGAAGTGTATATATTCAGGGTAAATAGAAAAGCCTGGATTTCCTAAGGGTTTAATTGCAAGACAATTGGCAAGGTCAAGGGGTTCTTAGAATATGTTGGCAGAACAAATGTCAATGTCTGGAGGCCTAGATGACATAGCCACAGGCCATATACTAAAACAAATGAATTCAAAGATAAAGAAAAATTAAACAAATGATATGTAATAAGGCTAGTTCTTAGCCCAACTGTGAAGCAGATGAAGTCTGTCTTTGGTCCTTTCTCATTTTCCCCTTCCAATGCCAGATTCTCCAGCTTGGGAGATCCTCTCAATTTTCTAATTAAATTCTAAATTATTCTAATTCTAAAAATTCTAAATTCTAAATTAAACTTAAGAATTCACAAGCTCCTAGAGGTTAAGAATTGTTCCATTAAATAAAAAGTGTCATCAGGGCCTAGTTCAGGATCTGGCACATAGTAGACACTTAATAGATTTTTGTTGAATTACTTAAGAAAGTTGCCTTGTGATTTACTTAAAATGTGAAGCCTATCAGCAGTTCTTAAATTTTCATGGAAAACTCTGAAGTCTGAAAGATCTTAAGAACTGGAGAGATTAATCTTAATGGTGAAATTTTAGGTAATCCATGATAAGCCAGAAGGGGAAATAGCGCCATCCTGCAATAAGGCAATGTATCTGGGTACTTTCTGTAAGCACTCAGAAGGCTGGCTTTGATTTTCAATTTAATTGTTTTCATTTAATTAATGGAAACATTTTGGACTTTTAGAGTTTTCCTTCTTTTGGAGATACATTCTAGGTTTGACATTAGCAAATATAATTTAACTGATATTTGGGTCCCAAAATATAATATTTATATAGATATTATTTACTATTTTAACTATTTCAATAAGGATAAGGCATAGTAGTTTTAGGATCATGACAAAGGATTTTTTTTTCTGGTTTGTCTTCCCTAAATTGGAAAAATTACAGGTCATTTAAATGAATCTCTAAACACTGGGATTTATGGAGGTTTAGTCACGGAGGACACATGGAAGTGAAAAAATTTGACATTATCATATCTAAGTCAAACCAATTATATGACAGAAGCTCCAATGAATACATATGACACATATCACTTTAGTTACAGCGTTCAGACATTTTCTAGAGTAATTGTGATCCTTCTTAAATATGGATTATTCCATCTTTTATGTTTCTCATTCTTCAGTGATATATATATATATATATATATATATATATATATATTTAATACGTAATGCTTATATGAAGTCTACATGTTTGATTCATTAAGTTGTTACTTATCAAAATATTGGCATTTCCGTGTTTGTAGAGACAGTAGGCTAAAATTGTTAAAACAAGGAGTATTGCAAAAATTTGGGGCATATGGTCACCATAAATATGGATAACAGTAGTAACTGGATAACTAACCAGAAGAAAGAAATTGATGAGAAGTTCAGGAAACAGATCACAAACTTGGCATGAAGGCATGATAGAGCTGTGATAGGGGACTTATCTCAACATCTGCTAGAGGTCTCTGCCAAAAAAAGAGCAGCTAATAATTTCTTGGCTGGCTTTAATTATAATTTAAACCCTTAAAAAGGTGAAAGAAGCAACCAAGGGAACTGCTAGATCTCATTTCTACCAATAAGGAGAGACTAGTTGCTTTAATAGTGGAAAAATTGAAAGGAAGTCAGAAAAAAGAAGTGCCAGATGTCAGAAAGGCTGACAAACAACTTAGATTTTGGAAGAGTTAATTTGATTAAATTTTGGAAAAAGATAGGAAAGATTCCATGGCCTAAGTTTCTAGGGGGGTCTGAGAGCATGGAAAATTCTCAAAAATGAAATTCAAAAGACATGATTGTTATGAGAAAGAAAAGGGAGATTGTTTAAGTTGTGTACTTATAAATACTATAAGGGTGTATATCAATATGCAACTAACTGATTAACCTAGATTTAAGAAAGATGTGTAATGAAGTTTGGAGCATAGATGATTAAAACATAGGGAGATTTTGCTCCTTAGGTATTTATGGGGAAGAGATGTTTGTATGTTCTTTAAACATTTTTGAAGTCAATATTCCTTTGGAAAAAGTTGATATGATCTCAGTTGTTAAACTGAACTGAGAGGAAAATAACTAGTTATACTCCCAAAATTGAGAGAAAATAGTTGATGGAGCCTCTGGGTAATGGTAGAGAATGAAAAATCTTCTAACTCCCTAAAGGTGCTGGAAACATCCAGGAAAGGGAAGAATGTAATAGATCTGGCCTTCACATGATAAGATCAGAGCAAATCCATGTTATACATGTATAGATGATGGAGCAAGGACATGGAGTTAATTTCTAAATGGTCTTTTGATAGTTTCAATAACACAAAAGCTTAGACTACATTGAGGTTAGATATGAATGGTAGGACAACAGAAGGACCATGGGCATGAAGTATAGAGATGGCAGAAAAGTGGTATTGAGTCCTGGATCTTCACAAGATAAGGTGAAAGTTTACTTATCAAAACAAAATGACTGAGATTACTATACTGGCAGATATGGGGAATGTCGTAAGCATAGTATGCCTGCATGATTTGTATATAAATCTTAATCAGGGAACACGATAGATAGAAGAATTTGAAAGCAAAAAAAAAGAGTGGGCCAAAAATAAATAAATGTATCTATATCAACTCAGAGTGAGTTTAACAAGGCTAATCTGTGCATGTTACCTTTAGGGCTTATTAATTGCTATATGTCAATCACTAATGGAGGAATCTAGGAATCTATCTTGGTCCTATTATGTTTCATATTTTTTATCAATGACTTAGATGAAAGCATAGATGAAGGAATGAATTATGGAAAATTATTTTTCAAATGCATGTTGGATGCCATGCTGAATGCTGGGTATATTAATACAAAATGTATGATAAATTTTTCTCTCATGAAGTTTACATTCTAACAGGAAAAATCAAAATATATAGGAGAACAATGAGGGGAACTTTTGTTTGGGGAGGGGGAAAAGAAATAATTTTATTTGCCTTTGGTGCTTTCCCCTTGTAGACCACATCTTGAGAATAGTATTCCATTCTGGTCTGTGTGTCTTAGAAAGTATACTGACATATTACAATGCTTCCAAATAGCTGGGATGATGAAAGAACTGGAGATCTTTCCATATGAGGATTGGTTGAAGGACATGAGGAGGGACATGATTGCTGTATTCAAGTACTTGAAGTAGTTTCATGGCCCTAGAATGGGGAGTAGTGAATGGATATAGCAAAGAATGAGAAAGAAGATTGCATTTAAAGAAGCACATATTAGAAATTAATTGCATCCAAAAATGTAATTGGAGGACTGCCTAAAGAGGCAGAGTTTCTTCCTCAATGGTAGTCTTTAAGCCAGGAGAAGATGATCATTTTTTGCCATTCTGTAGATGGGATTCTTACTCAACTATGAGTTAGACTAGATGTTCTCTGAAATTATTTCTTTTTCTCAAGTATCGTGATGTTATTCAGCTGAAATTTTCATCTCTGAAAAGGAAATTAAATGCATATTTTTTCCCGCTGTTGTGGCAATTTTCTTAGTAATAGGGAGTTAACCTGATTTTATTAGTAGAAGGGACTACTAGGTGAGGAAACTCCCTCTAACAATGCAGGTCAGCATCCTCTCTGCAATTTATAATCTTAGGGAGTTGTTAATGACACTGAGAAATAAAGGGATTTGTCCAAGTTTACATGGTAAGTAAATGTCAGTGCAGCGCTGAAAATGAAGTCTCTCTGGTTTTGAGACTGATTCTGTGTCCACTATACTGCACTATGTCTTATATATAATTTTTATATTCAAAAATTAAAGTAAACTATAGGCATATGGAAATGCTACACAAATTTAACACAACCTATACAGCATCAGGCATTACCATTGAACTTAATAGTCAGAGCAAGAGTTGATAGGCCAGGTCAAGTAACATCTAAGGTTCCTTCCAGCACTAAAATCTATGATCCTCCAGTCCTAATTCTTTGCCTATTTGCAGCAAGCTGTTCTGCAATGATAGAAATATAAGTGTTCCCTGTAGCTATATCTGTGCCAAGATTTTAATGATCAAATAAAGGTTGAAATTCAGACATTTCGTGTCATGGCCAGACAGTTGGCATTTGGTAGGCATTGTTTAACAACTATCCATTTGCTTGGGGAAGAGAACTAGACATCAGGTATGAGGAGTGGAGCTCTTTAAGCTGTTATCAGAATGAAGGTGAGAATCAACAGCTAGTGTCCTAGGGAAAGAGGACTATGATAGAAGACACAGCAGGTCCTTGGAGCCAGGTCTGCTGGCTAGCTCTTGTAAAAAGTGAAATTGTTAAAATGGAGCAGAAACAAGGCTGAAATCAGACTGTTGGAATGAGTCAAAGAGATCAGAAAAGCTAAGCAAAACTATATCTAGAAGAGTATCAGATCACTGATTGATCTAGCCATAATCACCATGTGCCTCCATTTACTTTTTAAGAAGTCAGCAGGGACTACCCTTTGCAACTTTTTCTTTTCTTTGAAGGAAGGGGCAAAGTTATCAGAAATCTGTGGATAGTCTTGTAAAAGTCAAATAGTTAAATTGCATTAAAGCTGAATTCTAGATTCTATTTGGAAGAGCCACAGAATCAAAACTCAAAAAACATATAGAAGAGTACAGATCACTGATTGAATCTACCAAATCACATAGTAGCCTGCATTTACTTTTAAGAAGTCAAGGGACACCTTCAGTTTTAATTTTTTGTTCAAGGAAGGCAAGAGTTATAAATCTGTGGATGTATCAAATCAATATTCACTTCTTATTTCCATTTATTTGATCCACTGATTCTCAAAGAATAAGTTGAAATACAAATCCTCCAAATGCATCAAAAAGTGCATATTTAGGTGAAATGACAGGTTTGTGTAATTTGTTCAAGAAGAAGTAAGTTACATGCTTCTAAAACTATTCCTCTTCATTTAGATTTCTTTGTGAATTTTACAATACCCTAATCCAAAAACCCATTATGTGGATGCAACATTGTCATGAGAATTGCAAAAGTGTAGCCTTCTAACTCCTATGTTATATAAAATACATAAAGAACCAACTAGGCAACCAGTTGCATGGAATGCAAATACCTTCCTAAATAATGAAGGAAACATAGAACTCATACAAGACTTTGCTTTACTAATTTGCAGGAACAAAAACACACTTCAGTGAAATTTGTCAGAACAATGCCACATGGGGCTTGATCAGGAGAAATTAATAGACAATCAAAAAGAACCAAAAGGCTCTTATTTTTCTTTTTTTGAGATTCAGACTAGGCACTCATTTATTTTTGCAGCTTTCTCTTTAATAGTCCAGTAACTTCTGCTATGTAGCAATTTCATTAAAGCTTTGATCAAATCAGTGACATAAACCAAGCTTGCTGCAGAGGCTGGCTAACCCTAGAGTCAGTAATTGGCAGACGGTTTCGGGAGTTTTGCTTGAATTCATCACAGTACGAGTAAAAATTAATTACCCCAGAAGTAGCTGAAACACCATAATATGAGGGTATCAAAACTTGCCTTTCCAAATGCCACATCCTAGTATCAACCTAGGTATGAAGTTTGCCATAAACATGATTTGTGGAGATCATTAATAAAATACTAGACCTAATTGACTTCCCTTGCTTTTATGGCAACATAAAAAAAGTTCTACACTAATGTTGATAATTGTTCTGAAGTTCTTCAGTTGAGATATTGAAGTTGCTATCTATCTTTGCTATAGGGAAAGAGTGTGATATGATTTAGATGCTCTGAAGCTGCAGTGCAATATGGCTTAAAAAATTACAAATGACTAGAGCAGGGTTATCCAGTCATACTACTACTGTATTATTTTTAATTACATCAAGAATTATCAAGAGTTTAAGAAATTAAGTATATATAGGAAACTATATTACTGTATTGGGTATGGCTATAGAGTAGGTAATGTCCTTAGTATGTACAATATATTCTTCATTGAAGATGTGTCTTCACTAATGTGTTTAATTAATATGATATCTCACAAGATCCTTTGTCCCCCCAAAATCCACATTTATTTCACCAACTCAAAGAAATTTCAAAGAAAAATATTATCTTTGAAATTACTCCACAGTTTGTTAAAGGAATTTTGAGCATTTCAGAAGGACAAAATAATTCTGATTGGAGATTTTGTTTTAGTCATTAAAATGGAGGAAATATAAAGATATTAAAATTGCTCTGGGTAGAGATTCTGGCTTAGCATTTTCTATATCTGTGAACTTATTTTTTTAGCATAGAGAAATTCCTATGTGAAACTTTTTTTACTATTATAGTTCAGCAACTCATGTCTGATTTATTGTCTTAGACCAACAGTTCTTGAACTTTGTGGTATAGGACCACATTTTTCCCTTTAGTATTACCAAGAACCTCCTTCTACCTTATCTTTTTAAAGTGGGTTATACTTATCGATACTTACTATATTAGAAATTAAAATGTCTTAGTATTGTTTTGAAAAATTATGTGGATCTCATAGACCCCTTGAAAGGGTTTCAGGCACTTTTAGGGGCTCCCAGACCACACTTTGGGAACCACTGTCTTAGATGATAAGTTGAAACTTGAGTCATACTTCTTTTCTATGTCATACTTTCTCCCTTTTATAACATTACTTTTTTTTTTTCTGTCACTTATCACCATTTGCCCAGAATACCTTGTTACATTTTTATTTCTCCTCCCCCCTTTTATCTCATATGCAATCAGATACCAGACTCTAATCACTGAACCTTGTAAGGCCTCATCACCAGCCCAGTGTGACAGCCTCATTAGAAGCTTTCCTGACTGTACTCCTTCCCATTTTAATTACTATTCTATACTGTTGTCAAACTTGTTTTTCTCATGCGGAGATTGGTCATGCCATCCTTTTACTCCAGGTCTATCATTGGTACCTAAATGTAAAATTTAATCTCCTGAGACAGATCTTTAAGATCCTTTGATCTGTGGCAGTATGATTCTAAGGACTTACCTAAGATCACATGGCCATTACCTATTAAAGAGAGAACTTGATTTTGGGTTTTTATGATTCCAAGGTTGGCTTTATATACACTTCATAATTCTGAATCTCTTTTGGTAGAAACATATTACAAAAATAGCTAATTGCCCTTTATTTTCATTAAAATATATTGTTAATCCAGATGGGATAAGAAATTTGTTAAAATGGAAAAAGACAAAGATAAGAAATAATAGTAATAGCTAGCATTTATACAAATTAATATGATATATTTAACTTTAAAAGATGTACTGCTTTACAAAAGTTAGCTTATTTTATTGTCACAACAACCCTGGGAGGTAGGTTCTATTTTTATTCCCATTTTACACATAAGGAAATTGGGGAAATAGGGATACTTTTCTCACGGATACTGAGTCAGTAATTTCTTTCCTTAGATTTGAACTCGGAGTTTCTTGACTCCAGGGTCAAAGCAACATTTAGCTACTTCTAAGAAGTTAGGAAACCCTGGGAGAAAAGAAGTAACAAATTATAGTAATGGATTATTTGTTGAGAGTTAAGGACAGGGGGCGGAGCCAAGATGGTGGAGAAGACACACGCAACTTTCTAAGCTCTTCTCTTACCCTCTTTATCAATATTATATCGAGCCTCAAAAATAGTCTTGACTGCTACAATTCCTAAAGATAAGAAGTAGAACAACTCACCGGCCGAAGAAAATCTGCAGTCTTGCCAAAAAAGGTTGGTTCCGGGGTAAGGGGGGAGATCGGTGCAGACGGGGAGAGAAATTAGGTTCCGAGGAGAGTCTCAAACCGAGGGTGAAGGCACAGATCTCAGCACAAGCACGCAGCCCCAACCCGCAGTACTGGGCTTTTCCTTGGGGCAGTTGTGATCCTGCACGGCAGGGGACGAGCCCGGGTTAGCCCAATCTGCACAGTGGGGAGCTCGGCTGGGGCCATAGAGCTTTTCCAGGGCCAATTTGCATCAGGCAGAACGCGCAGAGTTTGGCCGTCTGCGGTCTGCGGTCTGTGGTGCCGTCACTGCTAATACTCACAGTCCCACAAGAGGTCCGGCCCAGGGCAGTGACACTTTCACCCCTTAGTCTCTAGCCGAGGGCAATCGCTAATCCACCAGCCCTACTAAGCAGTTTGATAGCTGGCCAGTGCTGAATCCACTTCCTATTGGGGAAGGGAAAACTCCACCAGAGATCCCATACCTCTGGAGCCGGAAATCGTTTAAATCTTTCCCTGCTTTGCAGAGGAAGCTGGTAACCCCTGCCTAGGAGACCACCCCTAAGGCTTTAAAACATGAATAAAAAGATGAAAAGAACAATGACAGTTAGCAGAAAAGAGCAGGTCAGCAAACCTGAAGAGACTCAAACGCAAAATGCATCAGACTGTCCTTCCTTACATAATGCTCTCAAGAAGAACATTAAAAAAGTCTCAAAAGAGAGTTAGAAGATAAATGGGAAAGGAAAGAGAAGCCTTTACAACAGAGCAACAACTTCCTGAAATACGAATTGAAAAATAAAGAATTCACTAGAAAGTAGGATTTGTTGAAAAGGCAAAAGAACTCACAAGAAAGTAGGATCGTGAATTGAAAAGAAAATAATTCACTAAAAAAAAATTATGAAATGGAAAAATTTCAGACCAAAACAATACATTCAAAAACTCAATTGGACATATACAGAAAGAAGTAAAAAGCTAATGAAGAAAATAATTTTTAAAAATTAGAACTGAAAAATTGAAACTAATGATTCATTGAGACAGCAAGAATCAGTCACAAAAATAAAAAATTAAAACTGGAAAACCATGAATTATCTACTTGCAAAAACGACAGACATGGAAAATAGATCTAGGAGAGATAATCTGAGGATTATTGGACTATCTGAAAACATGATGAAAAAAGAGCCTAGATACTATTTTTACAAGAAATCATCAAAGAGAACTTGTCTGTAATAGAATCAGAAGGTAAAATAGGCATTGAAAGAATTCATCGAACACCTTCTGAAAGAAACCCTAAATAAAAACCCAAGGAATATTGTGGCAAAATTTCAGAACCATCGATTAAGGAAAAAATTTTACAAGCAGCCAAAAAAACATTTAAATACGAGGCCACAATAAGGATCACCCCAAGATCTGGCTGCCTCTACATTAAAGGAAAGAAGGGCCTGAATATGATATTGCGAAAGGCACAAGAACCTTGAGATGCAGCTAAGAATAAACTACCCAGCTAAGTTGGAGCATTTTCTCCAAGGAAGAAGATGGATTTTAATGAAACAAATGAATTCCATTTGTTTCTGAAGAAAACCAGATTTAAACAAAAATTTGATCTCTGAGAATAGAACCTAAGAGAAGAAAGGTAAAAATATCTCTTGAGAATTGTATTTCAGTTGTGGATATACAAAAGAATACATGTAAAATTTGATTGTAATTGATATAATATAAAAAAGGGAAGTAGATATGGAAAAGGGATGATGGCAGAATAATGGAAGGAGGGATAAAAGAGGAAACCACATCCTACAAAGAGGGCTAGAAACTTATCATTCTGCGGGAATTTAGAGAGGGGGAGGAAATTGTGAATCTTACTCTCATCAGAGTTGCTCAAAGAAAAATAATTGACATTTGTTTTAGAGAAAATTCTCTCTCCTCATTAAAACGGGGAGAGGAAAGGAAAAGAAAAAGAGAATAAGGGAAGGAAGGGGGAAAGACTCAAAGGGGGAGGGAGGATTAAAAGAGATAAGATCGTGATACAAGAGGGGAAAAGTTTAAAGGGGAAAGAGGTTGGGGGAGGCAAGAATAAGTTGCACAATCTGGGTTGTTAGGATGGCAGGAAATACAGATTTAGTAATTCTAACCGTAAATGGAATGGGATGAACTCCCCAAGAGGAGGCAGATAGCAGACTGCATCAAAAGTCAGAACCCACAATATGTTGTTTACAAGAAACACATTTAAAGTAGGGGATACAATAGAGTAAGGTAAAAGGCTGGAGAAAAATCTATTATGCTTCAGGTGAATAAAAAAGAGGGTGATCCTATCTCAGATCAACAAAAGAAAATTGATCAATTAAAGAGATAAAAGGGAAACCACATCCTGCTAAAAATAAACAACGAAGCAATATCATATTAAACATATATGCAACCAAGTGGTATGGCACCCAACTTCCTAAAGGAGAAGTTAAGAGAGTTGCAAGAAAAATAGACAACAAACTTAATAGTAGGAGATCCAACTTGCACCTCAGAATTAGACAAATCAAACCACAAAACAAATAAGAAAGAAATTAAAGAAGTAAATAGAATATTAGAAAAATTAGGTATGTTGGATCTTTGGAGAAAATTGAATGGAGATAGAAGGAATATACTTTCTTCTCAGCAGTTATGGAACCTATTCAAAATTGACCATATTTAGGACATAAAGACCTTAAAATTAAATGCAAGAAGCAGAAATATAAATGCTTTTCAGATCATGATCAATAAAAAACTAATCAAAAAGTTAGGGGAAATAGACAAAAAGTAATTGAAACAAACAGTCTATCTTAAAGAATGATTGGGGAAGCAGCAAATTATAGATACAATTAATAATTTCACCAAGATAATGACAATGATAGACATCATACAAATTTGGGATGCAAAAGCGGTAATAAGAGGAATTTTATATCCTTAGAGGCTTACTTGAATAAAAGAGAAAGAAAAGATTAATGAATTGGCTTGCAACTAAAAAACTAAAAAGACCAAATTAAAAACCCCCAATCAAATACTAAATTGGAAATTTAAAATTAAAAGGAGAAATTAAAAAATATTGAAAGTAAAACTATTGAACTAATTAATAAAATTAAGAGTTGGTTCTATGAAAAGCCAATAAAATAGATAGCCTTTGGTAAATCTGATTAGAAAAGGAGGGAGGAAATGAAATTAGTAGTGTTAAATGAAAAGGAGAACTTTCCACCAATGAAGAGAAATTAGAGAAATAATAAGAGTTATTTTGCTCAACTTTATGCCAATAAATTTGATAACCTAAGGAAATGGATGACTACCTCCAAAATACAGACTTCCAGAGTAAAGAGGAGGAAGTAAATTGTTGGAATAGTCCCATTTCAGAAAAAGAAATAGAACAGGCAATTAAACAACTCCTAAGGAAGAAACCCGGACCAGATGGATTTAATGTGAATTTTACCAAACATTTAAAGAACAATTGGCCCCAATGCTATATAAATTATTTGATAAAATAGGAATGAAGGAGTCCACCAAATTCTTCTATGACACAGAATATGATACCTAAACCAGGTAGGCTTGAAAACAAGAAGAAAATTATAACCAATCTCCCTAATGAATATTGATGCTAAAATCTTAAATAAGATATTAGCAAAAGACTACAGAAAAATCATCTCTAAGATAATACACTATGATCAAGTAGGATTTATACCAGGAAGGCACTTCAATATTAGGAAAACTATCAATGTAATTGCCATGTTAATAACAAATTAGCAAAAACCATATGATCATCTCAATAGATGCAGAAAATGCATTTGATAAAATCCAACATCCATTCCTATTATAAACACTTGAGAGTTTAGGAATAAATGTACTTTTCCTTAAAATAATCAGCAGCATCTATTTAAAACCATCAGTAAGCATCATATGTAATGGAGACAAACTGCAACCATTCCAATAAGGTCTGGAGGAAAAAGGTTGCCCACTATCACCGTTACTTTGAATATTGTATTAGAAACGCTAGCTATAGCAATAAGAGCTGAGAAAGAGATTAAAGGAATAAGAATAGGCAATGAGGGAAGCTAAATTATACCTTTGCCTGATGACATGATGGTATACTTAGAGAACCCAGAGATTCTTGCTAAAAAAGTTATTATAAATAATCCACAGCTTTAGCAAAGTTGTTTTATAAAATAAACCCACATAAGTCATCAGCATTCTATATATCACTAAAATCCAACAGTCAGAGTTACAAAGAGAAATTCCTTTAAAGTAACTACTGATAATATAAAATATTTAGGAATCTATCTGCCAAGGGAAAATCAAAACTTTATGAGCAAAATTAAGACCACTTTTCACACAAATTAAGTCTGATCTAACCAATTGAAAATATTAAATGCTCTTGATAGGGGAGAAATATAATAAAGATGACAATATTACTAAACTAATCTATTTATTTAGCGCTATAAATCAGACTCCCAAAAACTATTTTAATGACCTAGAAAAATAATAACAAAGTTCATATGGAAAAACAAAAGGTCAAGAATTTCCAAGGGAATTAATGAAAAAATCAAATGATGTCTTAGCTGTACCAGATCTAAAATTTATTATAGAAGCAGTTAACCAAACTATTTGTATTGGCTAAGGAATAGATTAGTTGGATCAGTGGAATAGATTAGGTTCAGGATAAAACAGTCCAACAACTATAGCAACCTAATGTTTGACAAACCCAAAGACCCCAGCTTTTGGGATATGAACTTACTGTTTGACAAAAATTGTGGGAAAATTGGAAACTAATATGGCAGAAACTAGGCATTGATCCATACTTAACACTGTACACCAAGATAAGGTCAAAATGGGTTCATGACCTAGGCATCCAGAATGAAATTATTAATAAATTAGAGGAACATAGGATAGTTTACCTCTCAGACCTGTGGAAGGGGGAGGTCTTTATGACCAAAGCAGAACTAGAGATCATTACTGATCACAAAATAGAAAATTTTGATTATACCAAGCTGAAAAGTTTTTTACAAACAAAACTAATGCAGACAAGATTAGAAGGGAAGCAATAAACTGGGAAAATATTTTTACAGTCAAAGGTTCTGATAAAGGCCTCATTTCCAAAATATATAGAGAATTAACTCTAATTTATAAAAATCAAGCCATTCTCCAATTGAAAATGGTCAAAGGATATGAAAGACAATTCTCAGATGAAGAAATTGAAACTATTTCAGTCATATGAAAAGATGCTCCAAGTCATTATTAATCAGAGAAATGCAAATTAAGACAACTCTAAATACTACTACACACCTGTCAGATTGGCTAAGATGACAGGAAAAAAATGATGATTGTTGGAGGGATGTGGGAAAACTGGGACATTGATGCATTGTTGGTGGAGTTGTGAATGAATCCAACCATTTTGGAGAGTAGTTTGAACTATGCTCAAAAAGTTATCAAACTGTGCATACCCTTTGATCCAGCTGTGTACTTACTGGGATTATATCCCAAAGAGATTATAAAGAAGGGAAAGGGACCTGTATGTGCACGAATGTTTGTGGCAGCCCTTTTGTAGTGGCTAGAAACTGGAAACTGAATGGATGTCCATCAGTTGGAGAATGGTTGAATAAATTGTGGTATATGAAAATTATGGAATATTACTGTTTGTAAGAAATGACCAACAGGATAATTTCAGAAAGGCCTGGAGAGACTTACATGAACTGATGCTGAGTGAAATGAGCAGGACCAGGAGATCATTATATACTTCAACAACAATACTATATGATGACCAGTTCTGATGGATCAGGCCATCCTCAGCAACGAGATCAACCAATTCATTTCTAATGGAGCAGTAATGAACTGAACTAGCTATGCCCAGAAAAAGAACTCTGGGAGATGACTAAAAACCATTACATTGAATTCCCAATCCCTATATTTATGCACACCTGCATTTTTGATTTCCTTTCCAAGCTAATTGTACAATATTTCAGAGTCTGATTCTTTTTGTACAGCAAAATAACGTTTTGGTCAGGTATACTTATTGTGTATCTAATTTATATTTTTATATATTTAACATCTACTGGTCATCCTGCCATCTAGGGGAGGGGGTGCGGGGGTAAGAGGTGAAAAATTGGAACAAGAGGTTTGGCAATTGTTAA
Organism: Sarcophilus harrisii; assembly: GCF_902635505.1. Lineage (NCBI taxonomy): Eukaryota > Metazoa > Chordata > Mammalia > Dasyuromorphia > Dasyuridae > Sarcophilus > Sarcophilus harrisii. The sequence goes on from NC_045428.1 coordinate 469,964,629, forward strand.
TGCTGTAAAGTTACCCATGTATATATCCTGTAAATAAAAGGCTATTAAATTTAAAAAAAAAAAAAAAAGGGAGTTAAAGACAGTGAATTATAGAAAATGAGTCTTGGAACATTTCCTTCTACAGTGACTGGGAAGTTGTATAGTATATGAAATTCTTTATTAACGAATTTGCTTTTCTTTATGTTTGCCTAGGGATGATAATGAATTATTCAACTAGAGATAAAAATGGAATGATAGAATTGGACAAAGAAGAGAGGCTAGAGTTTATCAGGATTTAACCATTTTTATATAGACAGTCTTTCTTCCCTTCCTTTACTTTTTCTCTCTCCCCACCCCCATATTGATTCTGTTGCAATCACTTAATCTTTCAGTGTTCTGGGGAAATGTCTCAGACTCTAAGTTGCAAGGAAGATGTAAAGCTGCATTTGTAGAGATAGTCTTATAGAAATGAAACCACCCATTCATTCCTATACCTTTCCCATATATTAAAATAGTAGCCACAACTATAAAGTTTGTTCAGATTCTCAGGAATTCTAATAGAGAGTCTCAAACATTGCACTGCAGAGTGCCATGGATTGGAGGAGTCCTGTAAGACCTGTAGAAAGAATGACTTTTTTTTTAAACGATAATTGACACCATAAGAGGAATCAAGAAAGATGATTTAATGAAGTAATCAAATTATTTTACTAAAATGCCCATATTATCTAACTCGGAAGTCCCAGTTGTAGGCATATGTCATAAGGAGACCAAAGACAGAAAAAAGATCCCATTGTACTTTGAAATAGTTATAGTAACACTTTTTTATTTTTTGGTAATACCAAAAAAATAGAATCTAAATCACCAATAGGGGAATGCCTAAATGAATTTAACTATGTGAATATGTTAGAATATTGCCGTGTTGTGAGAAAATAATGAGAAAAATTTAGGGAAGCATTGGAAGACATTTAAACTAATGCAGAGTGAAGCTAGCTGAACAAGAAAAGCAAAATATATGATTACAGGAATGTAAATGAAAAAAACAAACAAACAAAAAAGGAAACTGAATCATGTATAATTATGCTTATCCAAGCTATTCTTGAGGAGATGAAAAAATAAGACTCCCTTATCTTTTTTTTTTTCTCTAGAGGCTGGGAATTTTGGGTATGGGACATTTCACATGTACACTAATAAGATTTGGTTAATATGTTGTTTAGGTTTATTGAACTGACTTTTCTTCCTTTGTTTGTTACATGGGATGGTAATTGGTTGGGCATAGGGAGAGACATATTTGAAAATAGATGTGATATAACATAAAAATATAACAATAACATTTAAAATTTTAAAGTAAATAGTTAACACAGGGAATTAGAATCTGAGAAAGCAAAGAAAGAAAAAGGATACATATTAAGGAAATCATTGCCTTTTAGTGGGCAAAGAGGACTTTAAACAATGAATGAAGATAGATTTTGAAGTGGTACTGTTGAAAGGAGGACAGTAATATATAAGCAACAGTTCAGAAGGCTAGCATTTTTCTCCTATTTCTGAAATAAATGCCTTCTATTTGTCTGGATATGTTTTTTCCCCCTTTGATGTATGATCATTATATGTTTGGGGCAAACTTGTTAGCTCTTGCTATTGTAGGTTTAAATATCAGAAACTGGCTTCTCCTTCTCATGTTGAACATGAATTATTGAATTAATCTTCTTTCTGCCAGGTCTGAAGGAAGTGCTGAGAGAGGAGACAGGCATAGCTCTTTTTGCCTTCCCTGTTTGGGTGAGGATCAAAGATAACATTCTCAGATTTCACCCTTCCTAGCTCTGCTATTTGCAGAAAGTGAAAAACTACCGTTAGCACTTTTAATTAGCAAAAATAATTTTGGCAACACTCTGTCATTATTTTTGCTGTGAATCAAAGCTTTATCTCCTTGTGCTTTGACCTAACTTCTCAATATCAGAGGGGCTAAAAAATTTCTATTATTAAAGCAATCACTGGTGTGAGCATTTCAGTGAAGTTTCAGGAGTTAATAACCCTTCATTATTTGACTGTTTTCTCCTCTTCATTAGTAACCTGCATTCAATCAGTTACCAAGTTATATTAATTACATCTGCTAGTACAGGGTCTCATTAACATTTAACTTGAGCTAATTCAATAATGTCCTAAGAGGTTTTCCTACTTCGTTCTCTTCCCATTTCTAATCCATCTTTCTAACTCTTGCTAGACTGACTCATCTTAGACATAGATTTAGCCATATGACCCCTTTGTTCAAAACTCTTTTTTTTTTTTTTTTTTTTAATAGCCTTTTATTTACAGGATATATACATGGGTAACTTTACAGCATTAATAATTGCCAAACCTCTTGTTCCAATTTTACCTTTACCCCCCCCCCCCTAAATGGCAGGATGAATACATTTAAATATATTAAAATATAACTTAGATACACAAAAGTATACATGACCAAAACATTATTTTGCTGTACAAAAAATCAGACTCTGAATTATTGTACAATTAGCTTGAAGAAATCAAAATGCAGTGTCATAAATAAGGATTAGGAATCAATGTAATGGTTTTAGTCATCTCCAGAGTTCTTTTCTGGTATAGTAGTTCAGTTCATTACTGCTCCATTAGAAATGATTTGGTTGATCTCGTTTGAGGATGGGCTGATCCATCAGAACTGGTCATCATCATATTTTGTTGAAGTATATAATAATCTCCTGGTCCTGTCATTTCCTCAGCATCAGTTCGTGAAGTCTCTCAGGCCTTTCTGAAATCATTGTTGGTCATTTCTTAAGAACAGTAATATTCCATAATTTTCATATACCAAATTTATTCAACTCAACTGATGGACATCCATTCAGTTTCAGTTTCTAACCACACAAAAGGGCCACAAACATTCGATCGGCCTTACCTTCTTATAATCTCTTTGGGATTAATCAAAGTAAACTGGATCAAAGGGTATGCAAGTTTATAACTTTTGGATATTCAAACTCTCTCCAAAATGGTTGGATTCTTCACAACTCCACCAACAATGAATCAATGTCCCAGTTTTCCACATCCCTCCAACAATCATCATTATTTTTCGTGTCATCTTAGCCAATCTGACAGGGTGTAGTGGTATCTTAGAGTTGTCTTAATTTGCATTTCTCTGATTAATATGACTTGGAGCATCTTTTCATATGACTAGAAAATAGTTTCAATTTCTTCATCTGAAATTGTCTGTTCATATCCGACCATTTTCAATTGGAGAAATGGCTGATTTTTATAAATTAGAGTTAATTCTCTATATATTTTGGAAATGAGGCCTTTATCAGAACCTTTGACTGTAAAAATATTTTCCCAGTTTATTGCTTCCCTTCTAATCTTGTCTGCATTAGTTTTTTTTGTACAAAAACTTTTCAGTTTGGTATAATCGAAATTTTCTATTTTGTGATCAGTAAAGATCTCTAGTTCTGCTTTGGTCATAAAGACCTTCCCTTTCCACAGGTCTGAGAGGTAAACTATCCTATGTTCCTCTAATTTATTAATAATTTCATTCTTTATGCCTAGGTCATGAACCCATTTTGACCTTATCTTGGTGTCGGCGTTAAGTATGGATCAATGAAGTTTCTGCCATATTAGTTTCCAATTTTCCCAGCAATTTTATCAAACAGTAAGTTCTTATCCCAAAAGCTGGGATCTTTGGGTTTTCAAAGACTAGGTTTATATTTGTTGACTGTTTTATCCCTTGAACCCAATCTATTCCACTGATCCAACTAATCCTATTATTAGCCAATACCAAATAGTTTTGGTAACTGCTGCTCTATAATATAGTTTTAGATCTGGTACAGCTAAGCACCTTCATTTGATTTGTTTTCATTAATTCCCTTGAAATTCTTGACCTTTTGTTTTCCATATGAACTTTGTTGATATTTTTCTAGGTCATTAAAATAGTTTTTGGGAGTCTGATTGGTATAGGCGCTAAATAAATAGATTAGTTTAGGTAATATTGTCATCTTTATTATATTTGCTCCCTATCCAAGAGCATTTAATATTTTTCAATTGGTTAGATCAGACTTAATTTGTGTGAAAAGTGGTCTTAATTTTGCTCATAAAGTTTCTGATTTTCCCTTGCAGATAGATTCCTAAATATTTTATATTATCTGTAGTTACTTTAAATGGAATTTCTCTTTAACTCTGACTGTTTTTTGTTAGTGATATAAAGAATGCTGATGATTTATGTGGGTTTATTTTATAACCAACAACTTTGCTAAAGTTGTGGATTATTTCTAATAACTTTTAGCAGAATCTCTGGGATTTTCTAAGTATACTCATGTCATCGGCAAGAGTGATAATTTGGCTTCCTCATTGCCTATTCTTATTCCTTTAATCTTTTCTCAGCTCTTATTGCTATAGCTAGCGTTTCTAATACAATATTAAATAGTAACGGTGATAGTGGGCAACCTTGTTTCCTCCAGATCTTATTGGGAATGGTTGCAGTTTGTCTCCATTACATATGATGCTTATGATGGTTTTAAATAGATGCTCTGGATTATTTTAAGGAAAAGTCCATTTATTCCTATACTCTCAAGTGTTTTAATAGGAATGGATGTTTGGATTTTATCAAATGCTTTTTCTGCATCTATTGAGATGATCATGGTTTTTTGTTAATTTGGTTTAACATGGCCAATTATATTTATAGTTTTCCTAATATTGAACCAGCCCTCATTCCTGTATAAATCCTACTTGATCATAGTGTATTATCTTGGAGATGATTTTCTGTAGTCTTTTTGCTAATATCTTATTTAAGATTTTAGCATCAATATTCATTAGGAGATTGGTCTATAATTTTCTTTCTCTGTTTTCAGCCTACCTGGTTTAGGTATCAGTACCATGTCTGTGTCATAGGAAGGTTGGTAGGACTCCTTCATTCCCTATTTTATCAAATAATTTATATTGCATTGGCCAATTGTTCTTTAAATGTTTCATAAAATTCAATGCAAACCATCTGGTCCTGGGGATTTTTCTTAGGATTGTTTAATTGCCTGTTCTATTTCTTTTTCTGAAATGGGACTATTCAAGGAATTTACTTCTTCCTCTGTTAGTCTAGGAAGTCTGTATTTTTGGAGGTATCATCCATTTCACTTAGGTTATCAAATTTATTGGCATAAAGTTGAGCAAAATAACTCCTTATTATTTCTCTAATTTCCTCTTCCATTGGTGGAAAGTTCTCCCTTTTCATTTTAAGACTACTAATTTTCATTTTCCTCCTCCTTTTTCTAATCAGATTTACCAAGGCTTATCTATTTTATTGGCTTTTCATAGAACCAACTCTTAGTTTTATTATTAGTTCAATAGTTTTTTTACTTTCAATATTTTAATTTCTCCTTTTAATTTTAAATTTCCAATTTAGTATTTGATTGGGGTTTTTAATTTGGTCTTTTTAGTTTTTTTAGTTGCAAGCCCAATTCATTAATCTTTTTCTTTTCTGTTTTATTCAAATGCCTCTAAGGATATAAAATTCCCTCTTATTACCGCTTTGGCTGCATCCCACAAATTTTGGTATGATGTCTCATCATTGTCATTATCTTGAGTGAAATTATTAATTGTATCTATAATTTGCTGCTTCACCCAATCATTTTTTAAGATGAGATTGTTTAGTTTCCAATTACTTTTGGTCTATTTCCCCTAACTTTTTGTTGAATGTAGTTTTATTGCATCATGATCTGAAAAGAAAGCATTTACTATTTCTGCTTCCTTGCATTTAATTTTGAGGTCTTTATGTCCTAATATTGGTCAATTTTGAATAGGTTCCATGAACTGCTGAGGAAAAAGTATATTCCCTTCTATCTCCATTCAATTTTCTCCAAAGATCCAACATACCTAATTTTTCTAATATTCTATTTACTTCTTTAATTTCTTTCTTATTTGTTTTGTGGTTTGATTTGTCTAATTCTGAGAGTGCAAGGTTGAGGATCTCCTACTATTACAGTTTTGTTGTCCTTTCTTCTTCCAACTCTCTTAACTTCTCCTTTAGGAAGTTGAGTGCCATACCACTTGTGCATATATGTTTAATATTGATATTCTTCGTTGTTTATGTGCCCTTTAGCAGGATGTAGTTACCTTCCTTTCTTTTAATTAGATCAATTTTACTTTTGTTGATCTGAGATAAGGATGGCTACCCTCTTTGACTTCACCTAAGCATATAGATTTGCTCCAGCCTTTACTTTTACTCTATGCATCCCCCTCTTTAAATGTGTTTCTTGTAAACAACATATTGTAGGGTTCTGAGTTTTGATCCAGTTCTGCTATCTGCCTCCTCTTTGTGGGAGGTTCATCCATTTACATTTACAGGTTAGATACTAAATCTGTATTTCCTGCCATCCTATAACCCCAGATTGTGCTTTTATTCTTGCCTCCCACCTTTTCCCTTTTAAACTTATGTACCCCTCTTGTTCACGATGCTATCCTCTTTATAATCCCTCCCTCCTCCCTTTGAGTCTTTCCCCTTCCTTCCTTTATTACCTTTCTTTTCCTTTTCCTCTCCCTTTTAATGAGGCGAGAGAGAATTTTCTCTAAAACAAATGTCAATTATTTTCTTTGGAACTCTGATGAGAGTAAGATTCACCACAATTTCCTCCCCTCTCCTAAATTCCCAGATATGATAGTTTCCTTAGCCTCTTTGTGGGTTGTGGTTTCCCTTTTTCCTCCTTCCCCTTGTTGCCATCATCCCTTTTCCATATCTACTTCCCTTTTTTGTTATATCAGTACAATCAAATTATATTATTCTTTTGTATATACAACGATACAATTCTCAAGAGTTATTTTTAACTTTTTGCATCTCGAGTTTATTCTTGGAATCAAATTTTTGTTTAGTTCTGGTTTTCTTCAGAAACAAATGGAATTCTTTGTTTCATTAAATTCCATCTTCTTCCTGGAAGAAAATGTCAACTTAGCTGGGTAGTTTATTCTTAGCTGCATCTCAAGTTCTTGTGCTCAATATCATATTTCAGGCTTCTTTCCTTTAATGTAGAGGCAGAGATCTTGGGTATCCTTATTGTGGCACCTCGGTATTTAAATGTTTTTTTTTTTGGCTGCTTTAAAATTTTTCCTTAATCTGATAGTTCTGAAATTTTTGCCAATTTCCTTTGGGTTTATTTTAGGGTTTCTTTCAGAAGGTGTTCGATGAATTCTTTCAATGCCTATTTTACCTTCGATTCTTTTACATTGCAGTTCTCTTTGATGTTTCTGTAAAATAGTATCTAGGCTCTTTTTTTCATCATAGTTTTCAGAATCAATAATCCTGATTATCTCCTAAATCTATTTTCCAAGTCTGTCGTTTTGCAAGAAAATTCGTGGTTTTCAGTTTGTCATTTTTTTTTTGACTATTCTTTGTCCAATGAATCATGTTTCAATTTGTTCAGTTCTAATTTTTAAAGTTATTTTTTCAATAGCTTTTTACTTCTTTCTTATATGTCCAATTGAGGTTTTGAATGTATTGTTTTGGTCTGGAATTTTTTCCATTTCACAATTTTTTTTTAGTGTATTTCTTTTCCAATTCACGATCTACTTCTTGCGTGTTCTTTGTCTTTCCAATTCACGGATCCTACTTTCTTCGAGTTCTTTGTCTTTCAATTCAAAATCCTCTTTCTAGTGAATTCTTTATTTTTCAATTCACAATTCTTCTTCCTGGATTTTTTATTTTTCCAATTCCAATTTGTTTCCTGCACTTCCTGGAATTTTTAACTTTCAATTCGTATTTCAGGAAGTTGTTGCTCTCGAAGGCTTCTCTCCTTTCCCCATTCATCTTCTAACTCTCTTTTGAGACTTTTAATGGTCTCTTCTATGGAGCATTATGTAAGGAGGACAGTCTGATGCATTTTTGCTGTTTGAGGTTCTTCAGGTTTGCTGACCTGTTCTTTTTCTGCATAGAAGCTGTTGATTGTTCTTTTCATCTTTTATTCATGGTTTAAACCTTTGGGTAGGTCTCTGGGCAAGGGGTTACCAGCTTCCTCTGCAGACAGGGAAAGATGTAAAACCGATTTCAGGCTCCAGGTATGGGGTGCTCTGGTGAGGTTTTCCTTCCCCAACAGGAGTGGATTCAACACTGGCTGGCTATCAAACTCTTAGTAGGGCTGGTGGATTATCGATTGCCCTCGGCTAGAGACTAATGGTGAAAGTGTCACCGCCCCAAGCCGGAGCCTCTTGTGGGACTGTATATTAGCAGCTGACTGCAGAACACAGACACCACAAACTCTGCCCAGTTCTCTGCCTGATGCAATCGGCCCTGGAAAGCTCTGGCCCAAGCCGAGGCTCCCCACTGCGCAGATTGGAGGCTAACCGGGCTGCGTCCTCCGCTGTGCAGGATCCACAACTGCCCAGAAAAGCCCGTACTGCGGGTTGGGGCTGCGTGCTTGTGCTGAGATCTGTGCCTTCACCCTCGGTTTGAGACTCTCCTCGGAACCTAATTTCTCTCCCCTGCGCCGATCTCCCCCCTGGCCCTGGAACCAACCTTTTTTGGCGAGACTGCAGATTTTCTTCGGCCGGTGAGTTGTTCTACTTCTTATCTTTACGAATTTTAGCAGTCAAGACTATTTTTGAGGCTCGATATAATGTTGATAAAGAGGGTAAGAGAAGAGCTTAGAAAGTCGCGTGTGTCTTCTCCGCCATCTTGGCTCCGCCCCCTGTTCAAAACTCTTAAATGACTCCTTATTGCTTGCTGAATAAAATTCAAATCCTTAATCTGACCTTTCAGAATTTTAGACTAACCTCTCTTCAAGTTAAAGCAAAAAAGTCATTGTTAATGGTTCGATATCAAGAGGGCAGGTTTTCTTTTTTTTTAAATTTCTTCTTCTTTTTTCTTTTTTTCCTTTCTTTTTTGTTATTATAGCTTTTTATTTACATGATATATGCATAGGTAATTTTTCAGCATTGACAATTGCAAATCCTTTTATTCCAACTTTTTCCCTCCCTCACCCCCACCCCTTCACCCAATACATGTTAAATATGTTAAAGTATAAGTTAAAAGCAATATATATATATACACACACACATGTCCAAACAGTTATTTTGCTGTACAAAAAGAGTCAGACTTTGAAATAATGTACAATTAGCCTGAGAAGGAAATAAAAAATGCCGGCCGACAAAAATAGAGGGATTGGGAATTCTATGTAATGATTCATAGTCATCTCCCAGAGTTCTTTCCCTGGGTGTAGCTGGTTCAGTTCATTACTGCTCTATTGGAACTGATTTGGTTCATCTCATTGTTGAAGAGGGCCACATCCATCAGAATTGATCATCATATAGTATTGTTGTTGAAGTATATAAAAAACTTCAGTAGAAGTAAATGTAAAGATTGGTACTAAAGCTCAAAAAATCAGCTTCACAAATATAAGATGGGGGAAGTGTATCTAGATATCAGTTGTTCTGAGAAAGATCTGGGAGTTTTAGTGGATAGCAGGTTCAATATGGAGTAGGGTTGAGCTTTCAATAATAGGAAAGTGATTGTCCCAATATATTCCATTTTTATCAGATTTCCTCTGAAGTACTATCTTCAATAATCCATTGTTTAAGAAATGATAAACTAGAGAATGTCCATAAAAGAGAAAATGTTTTGGTATTTCTTGATTTTTTTATAGCTTCATTGGCTTCCTTTTGACTAATTCTAATTTTCAAAGAATTATTTTCTTCTTTAAGACTCTGTATCTCCTTTTCTAGTTGATTAGCATGTTTTTATAGTTTTCTTGCTTTTCTTGGATGGTTTTCATTTATTTAAGTTTTTCCTCGGTCTCTCTCACTTGATTTTTGACGTCTTTTCTGAGTTCTTCTATAAATTTTTCTGGGTAGGTAACCATTTAGTATTACTTTTTGGGATACAAGAGGCCATTTTTACTTCATGTCCTTTTCTGAATATGAACTTCTCTAGAAAGTTTCTGTGATTGGGTTCTTTCTTCTTTACCATTTCATTTTTTTTTAAATGAAAAGTACTAGTGTAAGCTCCTCTATCATGGGGTAGGTGGATGGTGCCACTAGCTTCATTCCAGTTTCCCCCTCTTGCAAGTGCTCACAGCCAGCAGCATCCCTGTCCCACTGCTTTTTCACTTACTGCTTGTGCTAGTTCCTTCTTTATCAGGGCCATGTCAGGGCAACCCAGCTGGGTCTGGAATTTCTAATCAGCAGCGGTTCCCTCAGTTTTCCCAAATCCAGACCTCCAGTCCTCAGGCTTTTGGGGAAGTGAAAGTTCTTGTGGTTCAGGCTGAGGCTCCCTGGAACCCCAGATAGTCTCAGGAGTCCACATTGGTGTTTCTGTGGAGCTTGCCACAGAATGTGTAAATCACATTGGTTAATCTGGATCCTGGGGTCATTCTTCATATCTTTCAGGAAATCCCAGGAGGATGCCTATTCTGCCCTAATTCTTCTCAGTCTTTCACCTGTCTATGTTTGCTCTGAGATGCAAATTTATTCTGTTTGTATGTGGGAAATCTGGAGAACTTGACATTTACTGATCTATCCCACCATCTTCCTATTATCCTCCCCCACAAAAGAGAAATTGAAATGGTGATGGTCTTTGAGTTCAGTTGAAATTTGATTGAGTATGGTTAGCCTTGAGAAGAGAAAACTTGGGTGGATTATGGCAACTATCTTCAAGTACCTGAAGAGTTGATATGTAGAAGAGGGATAAGATTGTTTTGGCTGGCACCAGAGAACAGAACCAAGAACAATGGATGGAAAATGCAAAGAAAAAATAAGTTTGATGTCAAGAAAAAACCCTAACAATTTCCTAGATATTTTTTGTTAAATTATTTCAGTTATGTCTGACCCTCAATGATCCCATTTAGAGTTTTCTTTGTAAAGATACTAGAGTGATTTGCCATTTCCTTCACTATTTAATTTTTAGAGATGAAGAAACTGAAACAAATAGGACTAAGTGACTGACTTGCCAAGGGTCTCCATGCTAATAATTGTCTGAGCCTGAGTTTGAATTTAGATCCTCCTGAGTCTGGGCTTTTGCTCTATCCATTGTGCCACCTAGTTGCCCTCCTAAAAATTAGAGCTATTCAAAAGTGGAATAGTCAGCTTTAAGAAAGGGTGTGATACCCTTCTTTGTGCGTCTTTAGCAGCTGCATTACCTGCTTGTTGACTAAATTATGGTGGGATTTCTTTTCATTATAGCTTAGACTACATGGCCACTGAAATCTTTTCCAACTCTTAAATTCTTCAATTCCATGCTGCATTATTTTTATTATTGTTATTTGTCCACATGCCATATATAAAGTTGAATTAGAGTAGACACTATGCCTGGCACAATTCTTTGCATATAGTAAACACTTAAAAATATTTGTTGAATGGAATTAATTTACTAAAAAGGTATATATTATTGTAGATACCTTCACACATTGATAGGATAAATATTTCCTTAAATATTCAGTGTTAAAAATGAAATAAATCAGTTATCTGTTGGCTAGCTCCCAATGGATGATATCATTTCGTTAGAATTGCCAGTATGATTCCTAGAAGGGCTGGTGTTCTCTTCTGCGTTTGAAATTCTTTGGCAGAAGACTATGCTCTTAATCTTCACTAGCTATCTCACAAATGAGTGCTAGTGATCACCAGGGATCTGGATTTGTGTAAACCCATTGCCACTTTTGGAAACCACTCAATCCATATGTCCTACTGTCAGTGGGCCAGTAGTATCCCCTTTATACTAGTAGTACAGACAATATATTTTTATATAAAACCAAGTGAGGGTTTTAATTAGAATTTGGGGGTTCATTTTTTGCAATTCTTATATCAATGTTTTCTCTTTCCTATCATTTACAAAAGATGAGGACATTCCAGGGTTGTATTACCATAGGATCAGAGAATTTCAATGCTGGAAGACACCCAAGTGATTAACTATTCTTACTCATCTCTAAAATTAGAATATTCTTTATAAACTGGTTTGTACTCATTCTATCTTTGCTCGAGGACCACATAACTAAAGAAAACATATTACAACCACAAGTTACTCTTTTCACTTTGGGATAAATCTATTTTTAAAGGTTTTGTTCTTTAGAATTTCTTCTCATTGCTCCTAGCTTTAAAATAATGTGTGAAGGGAAAACATTGCTTGCTTTGAAGTCAGAAGATTTATTAAACTGTTGTTTTATGGCCTTTTCATCCTAAATCTAATTCCTTTTCCACAAGGCAATAATGCAATTCATAAATTATACTATCATTATGTCCTCCCTAAGTCTTCTCTGGCTTTATGATAGGTATCCCAAACCCTCTGTCCAGTTCTTATATGACATAGGCATTCTCATTTCCCTTTTCTAGATTTCCTCCAATTTATCAATATCTTTTCTAGTATGTGATGAGCAGGCTGAACACAATTCATTGAATGGGATATGAACATGGCAGATAGTACTGGAGCCAAATTTTTCCTTATTTCTGTGTGCTGGCTCATTATTTTAAATTTGCCTTTGGGGAAGTAACTGAAATTTATTTTACCCCTTTCCCATGAAGTTGAAGAAGTGAAACAGAAAATTTCTTAAGTTGCTGTGAAGTTTCTGATGACTTTTCTATCTCTTCCTTTTGTCATCTCTAAAATGGTAATTGCAGTATTGCCAGGAGTCAAGAATCTTAGGGGAATAGAGTATATTTTTAAAGGGGAAAACATAGAAAATATTGATGAAAACTTAATCTAGTAGTTAGAATGTTGGACTAGAGATTAGGAGATTTGTTTCTAGTACCAGGTTCTATCACTAATTCTCTGTGTGGCCTTTGGAAATCACTTTATTTCTGGCATTTACTTCCTCACCTGTAAAATGAGGGACTAGATGTTACCATTCTATGATTCTATAGGATTTTTCCTGGTTTAAGATAATTTTATTTACATAAAAAATTGATGTGTACAAAAGTAAAAGAAGAAGGGAGTGAATGAAAACCACATAATGATAGAATCAGTAGCAGGGACAGAAAAATGATTCAGTCTTTTAGTCATTTATAGAGAAAGTAGAAGTGCCAAAGGTCAAATTTGTTTATTTTTAATCTCATTTTAGATTGTGTTGGGAACATTGCCTAATATGGCCAAATTTATTTTTAATTTATGCTAATTTAACTTGTATTTTTCTGTAAGGATTCCTAATAGTTTTATATAAGCAATATTTAAGGCATTTAACCAAAATGGCTTGTTCATGCCAACTTGTATGTGTTCATATGAGAATTTCTTAGGTAGCTGCTGTTCTCTGATATTTCATTATTTGGAATGGAAACTTCTGTCTAATGCCTCATTTAAGATGCCGTGGGATCTTCCCTGCTTCAGTGATTTCCCTATTAAATTACAACTATTAGTACCACTTCCTCACCCTAAAGGAAACCAATAAAATCACCCAAACTAATGAAGTTGTTTTCAACAGCAAGCACCTCGTTATGAGGGTACTTCTAATTACTGTTAAAATGAACTGGAACGGAATGACTCCAGAATGGGATGTCCCAGAGCTATAAACCAAAACCGTAAACAGCTGTGCAACTCCTCATCTATTCATTTAACCTTCACAAATGTGGTCCAGCATCAATTCATTTTTATAAATGTGGGTAGGCATCAAAACAAATAGAGAATAGTAGATTTGGAAATGACACAGGGTACATTAATAAGGGGTAAGGTTTCCATTGTATTTTAGATGAGGAAATTCTGGGCTTTATTTTTACTCTATTTTTTGGAAGGAACCTGTCTTTTTTGGCCTTTCTATTATTTGCTCTGGTCACACATTTTTGTCTTTTGGCACTAATTTCCCTGCTTAGGCCCTATCTTAGTCAGGATTACACTGAATAGGATTAAGAAAAAGTTTATACAGCAAAAAATGCTGACTGTGCTGCCTAAAAAAGCTCATGAACCAGAGTAGTTTTATACATCAGATTTTATTAACATACTTTACCCTTTTCCTATTTGATGTCCAAAATCATATAAAGCTAAGCTCATTTTCAAATGTGAGAAAAGCTCTACTGTAGATTCAACAAGAAAGGCATTTTGGCCTTGTGGAACTAGATTTCACACTTAATGCTGGTCTCAAACAGAGTTCAACACAACCATTTGTTGAAAAATATCAATTACTTTGGAAATTTGTCACAAAAAGTAAGACAACTGGGTGTAGCACATTGAGGAAGTAATTGCTTTTGAAGTATTTGAGATGTGGGATTTGGACAGATCTTGAGAAGATGATACTGTCAGGGTGGTGCTCTATTTTTCCCCAAACTGAGGCTGAACAAGGAGAAACAAGACTTAGGTTAGATGGCCTAAAGGCATGGTCTTTTCCTTGGATAGTTGTCAGAGAAATAAGTGGAATATTGCACTCGTACATACATCTGATACTTCTGTTTAACTATGTTTGAGATGTGGATGAATGAAACAAAATTATTTTATCTGAAAAGAAGAAGAATGATCAACAGAGGTAGAGTTCGGGATAGAACAAGAACGTGATAAGAGACCATCTATGACTGATTGGTGCTACTTAATAAAAAATGTATGATATTACAATGGGGGATGGAATGCTGAATATCCTATTGGAGTCCTATTGGAGGCAAGTTCATTTATACAGAGGTTGCTAATTGTTTCTGTGTCATGAATTCTTTTGATAGTCTTAAAAAAACCTAAGTACTTCTTTTCAGAATTGTATTCTTAAATGCATAAAATAAAATACATAAGCCTACAAAGGAAACAAATTATATGGAATATATGTTTAATATGAAAATATTTCTTAAAAAGTTCTCTGTACATATGTTTTGAAAATAAAAAAAGGTTTAAAAAAAAAGTTCACAAATTCTGAGTTAAGAAGCCTGAAAAGAGGACTATGTGGGACCTTGTTGCACTAGAAACATTCAGTGAAGTCAATCAGCCAATGTTTAGTGATGAAGGATCATAATAAAGTGTCTTTCTTCTACCATTTTGGGAAATAAATACAGGGGTATATATTTTATTATTAGTTACTAAAGATTAATATATGGTAGTATATAATATAAGCTATTATAGCTATATGTCTATATATTGTATATAGATTACTAATATACCCCCATTAACACTTAAACTATCATTCTTCTTACCTTTATTCATTTTTTCCCTAAATTTCCAAGAAAAAATTCAAAGCTCAATTGTAAAAGTCCATGATAATGATGTAGTAATTGTCTTCTTGACTTTTCAATGAAGTGTGAAGTCACCAATAACAGCCTTGAGTAAGAAGCTTATGCCTTCAGCACTTTGAGATAGCTCTAAAGTTTTTAAAAAAAATTTATTTTGAAAAAAAATTCTTTACAACATTATCCCTTGCACTCACTTCTTTTCCAACTTTTTCCCTCCCTCCCTTTACCCCCTCCCCCAGATGACAAGCAGTCCTATACATGTTAAATATGTCACAGTATATCCTAGATACAATATATGTGTGCAGAACTGAACTGTTCTCTTGTTGCACAGGAAGAATTGGATTCAGAAGGTAAAAATAACCCAGGAAGAAAAACCAAAATGCAAACAGTTGACATTCATTTCCCAGTGTTCTTTCTTTGGGTGTAGCTGCTTCTGTCCATCCTTGATCAATTGAAAAGGAGTTAGATCTTCTCTTTGTCAAAGAAATCCACTTCTGTCAGAATACATCCTCATACAGTATTGTTGTTGAAGTATATAATGATCTGGTTCTGCTCATTTCACTTAGCATCAATTCATGTAAGTCTCTCCAAGCCTCTCTGTATTCATCCTGCTGGTCATTTCTTACAGAACAATAATATTCCATAACATTCATATACCACAATTTACCCAACCATTCTCCAATTGATGGGCATCCATTCATTTTCCAGTTTCTAGCCACTACAAACAGGGCTGCCACAAACATTTTGGCACATATAGGTCCCTTTCCCTTCTTTAGTATCTCTTTGGGGATAAGCCCAGTAGTAGCACTGTTGGATCAAAGGCTATGCACCGTTTGATAACTTTTTGGGCATAATTCCAGATTGCTCTGTAGAATGGTAGGATTCGTTCACAACAGCACCAACAATGCATCAGTGTCCCAGTTTTCCCTCATCCCCTCCAACATTCATCATTATTTTTTCCTGTCATCTTAGCCAATCTGACAGGTATGTAGTGGTATCTCAGAGTTATCTTAATTTGCATTTCTCTGATCAATAGTGATTTGGAACACTCTTTCATGTGAGTGGAAATAGTTTCAATTTCATCATCTGAAAATTGTCTGTTCAGAGATAGCTCTAAAGTTAAGAAAAAGATTGTACATATCTCTATTTGGAGCAGGAAGATACATTAGGAACAAAAGATGATAACAGCTAAAATTTCCTTGAATTCAAAGGCATCTAAATCATAAAAATGTGCCTAAATTCAAAGAATCCATTATTAGTTATAATTGTTAAACTTTATTATAGATAACATGTTAGACTTGGGTGAGATTGGTGATATGGTAGAACTGGGACAGTTAAGTATAGGGGAGAAGGAATTGAATTTTTAGCTATAAGATTAGGGTGCTAGTTTTAGAGCTTCCATCTACTGTTATTTAATAATTTTTAATCATGTCCCCTCTTTATCAAATTTTTTTGGAGTTTTTTCTTGGTAAAATATTTGAGTGGTTTGCCATTCTGTTTTCCAGGTCATTTTACAGATGAGGAAACTGAGGCAAACAGGGTTAAATGACACACATATATATTTAAATTAAAATGCCATTTAAATGGGAAGTTATTAACACTAACAGAGAGTTAGAAATAGAATAAAATAATCCTTTTGAATGGTAGCATGCTATTGTGGAAGTGCTATTGGATCTGGGATCATAGGGCTTGAATTAAAATTCTTACTATTGTGTCCACATTTAGCAAGTCTGAGACTCATTTTGCTCATGTGTAAATTGAAGGGGTTTGAGTACATGAGATCTAAGGTCCCTCCCTTCTATATCTTGTCTGTGATTAAAGATAGCCAAATCACTTCATTTTTCTGAGCCTTAATTTCCTCATCTATAAATGGAGTAATCATACAAGACCTTGGGACATTTAAAAAGTTCAAGAAACATAGTTTCTGAATAATTAGTCATTTTATTAATAATGCTAGCATTTTCTTAATAAAAGACATTCTTGAGTGCCAAAGATGAATCATGGTAGTGGACTCACAGTTTATAGACCCTTGGAAAAGAAACTCTAGATTTCCCCAAATTATTGGTTATTAATCATTTTACTCACCCTCCTTAACTCATTTGGTTGTCAGAGAACCAGAAGAAAAAATGTTAGTAGGAGTTAGTAGGAGGAGGAGTTAGTAGGAGGAATGACACTGCTGATTCCTCAATAACTTGACAAGTTTCATATGATGTTGGGGATCAATATACAATCATTTTCTTACCATGAATACAATCACTATTTGGAGAAAAACTTGCTGCCCTCCCACAAATGTTAGTTGTATGCATACAAGACTTTGTTAGACAGAGTGAGAATTTTACCTAATAGCTTTATTTGAAGATCTATCTCTGTGGTCTGGTAGATTTTTTTCTTGGAGGTGGGGAGGGCTTAATTTCTTAGCATGCTTAGAGATGAATTACTTTCCAATGATAGCCAATTTTTATTCCCATGTACTAGATTTGTAGACAGTGCAGAAAAAAATTGCAATATGTCAAAATGGTGTAATTTCTCCAGAAATCCATTTCAAATATAATAAAACAGATAAGTCTCCCCAAAAAATGTGACAGTTATGTTGTTGATGTCTAGAAACATCACAGATATATCCAATATTCAGCACTAAAGAAGAGTAATAGAAGGTTTGGGGGACTAAAGAACAAGTTTTCCTTTGTTATTTTAGAACTTACCCAAGCCTACATAAACCTTATTCCTTACCAAGGGTGTGGAGTTTTGGGCAGTTTTGCTCAGAAACAATGCATTCCCATGACAAATTGTGCCAATCAGCATGATGAATCAATCAGCAATTCTAATTTTTGAAATAGAACAGCATTAAGTGAAATTAAAAAGAGCAGCATTTTCAATTGTCCTGGTGAGCCTATAATGTTGCATTTTCGTTCCATGAAATCAGGCTTGAATGGTTGGAGTGGCTATAATGAAGTCTTACTGGTATTTTTATTTTATTTTATTATTGCTGTGGCAGGCTGTGGATTTTATGAATTTTTTGCTCACCAGAGCATGTATTTCGGGAAAGGAAATCTCTACTTCTCCCTTTCCTCCATTAGTATTGAGTATAGTTAGTATATTTTTTAGTATATTAAGGATACTTAACATAATTATCCCTATTTTAAATTCATATTTTAATTTCAAATAATTAGAGGATTCATAGAAGAAAACTAGTTGATTTGTTAAATTGAGTACCAGAAAAAGAATTAGAAAGATGTAAGTTCAAAACCACCTTCAGATACTAATTAGTTTGGTGACTCTTGATAAGTAACTCCATATCTCATACTTAGTTTTCTCATCTGTAAAATGTGGGTAAGAGTAGAATCCACCTCATACACTTCTTGTGAGCATAAAAGAGATAATATATTTAAAGTACTTTTCAAATTTTAAGGTTTGTACAAATATTTAATATTATTGTTATTATTGTCTGATCTTTCACATATACTAGCTACATAACTACAGGCAAAATCTCTTAACCTTATTTATGCCCCAGGAAACTCTTTAAGTTCATTCAGAATGATGCTATTAAATTCTAATTAGAAATATTTACTAAACAGAAGACAATGAAGAAATAATATAAGAATATTCTACCTTATACACTCACAAACGCAGGCAATATCTCAAAGTAAATGGACATATTAAAAAAAATAAACAATGCAAAGAGGTTTATATACCTGGAGATAGGTAGAGAAAACTGTTTTGGTTTGAGAAGTCACAGGAATAGTAACTGAAGCAATAAGATAGTTTGATTGACATGTTTTTTCCAGAAGTAATGGCAATATTGATTTGATCACTATCTCAGAACGAGAGGTAGAAAAGAGTATAATGGCCAGGAAAGTGACAAGAGGATGGCTGGGGTGAAGTTTGGTCAACTCAAAGGCTACTAATTTGCTACAGAAGATTCTCACTAATCAGTAGAGTACAGTCCCAGAGTGAAAATTCCAAAGCTTAGTAGGTTAGGTCCTCCATGACATGATATCTGAATGTTTGATTTGAAAGATGCATTGGCATTAGGGCAGACAGTAAAAAAGTGGCCAGTATAAAGCATGATCATGTCTGGGGGTAGCTAGATAAAGGAACATGGGGTAGAACTGGCTAAAGAGTCAAAAATTTATTGGCTTCACTCAAACAGGAAATGGGAGGTCAAGTATTGCTTACTGACATACATTACTGTATTACTCAGGGCTAGTCTTTAACCTCTCAATGTTCCCTGTAGTTTTCTCTGATCATAAATTGCAAGACAATTACCAGTTTAAATTGTTTCCTTACCAGGAGTTCCCTATGTCAATGGAATCACAAATATGACAAAAATTGGGTAGCAGAGTACATATTGCATAGCAGTATATATTTAACATATTGTTTGTTTGAAAATATCTCACTAGGGGTAGGAAAGTGATCTTGAGGATTTGAAGGCTATCTACTGTATTTCACATTCCAGACATATTCACTAGAATTTTAGCAAGAAAGACTTTAAGTAGAGTCTTTATCAGAGACTAATACCCAAGGATCAATCTTGCCAAGTTCAAATAAGCTCATTACCAGATGATCCCTCCCACCCCCCCCCAATAGTATCTCATGATTTTGTGTACTTAGGCATGAGGGTGTAATACTATGTACAGATGAAAGGAGTATTATCACTAATAAAATCTTGGTGTTTCTCAAGAGGAGTTAGGTGATTAGGGAAAGCTGAGGGATTGACCACATGCTATTTTGAATTTTATTTCAAGGAAATTGATTGGGATTCCCAGTCCTATTGCTGACAAAATATCTGCCAAATAAACCCTTTGTTTCAGAAAACAAACTTGTCTTTTAATGCAATTCTAACAGTTCAAATGTTAATTTTAATTGCAGATTTTAATTTTGTTTCTAAATGTATTCAGAGTAGAAATAGTTCAAAATGTTACAGCTTATTTTGAAAGTGATAGTCTTCCATTTTACATCTTGAACCTTCGAATAATTATTATGTTTCCTTTTTTACTATGTGTGTTTCTGGATGTAGGTTTGTATGTGATATTGATTAATTTTGATTAATCTTGCTTTAAATAACATGATTGTGATCATGTGTATATTACTCTTTTGTTTTTGTTTTAACCTTCTACATCAGTTTATAGAAAGCTTCCTTTTTAAAAAATTATTTACAGTAAAATAATATTTAATTTTATTTGTATGTCACAATTTGTTTACTTTTTCTACAATCAAAGGGAATATTGTTTCTTTCCAGTTTTTTTTTTCCTTATTATAAACAGGGCTGCTTGGAAAGATTTTGTACCTTTAACAAAGACAACCATCTTAGACAGATGCATGTCAAAGTTTTAAACTGATTCTCCTAAAGTAGCCCATATCAGAGGAATTTAATTGATATATATGATCTTGGATCTGGTCTACCCCATTTCTGGGGAGATGGAGATTTTTCACTTCTGTGGGAAGAAGAAAGATGGCCATGGCTGTGTACTGTACTTTTCTATCTCCAAGAAGGATATTGAGCTAAAATTATATCTATCTTTTACATATCAGTTATTTACAGTCTAAAAGTACAATGTTCTTTTTCTGGGGATGGGAAGCCAATTGTCTTTCCTCGGGCTTCCAAGAGGGAAGTAGATCTAGCTCATAAGGCAAAAATTATTTTGCATACCCCCAGAATTTATTAAACAAAAGACCAAATATTGATCTTTGCTAAATAGTGACCAAATATTTATTGAAACAGGTAATAAAACAATAAACATGAAAATTATATATGATTAGGTTGGATGATAAAACATAAGTGTCAGAAAGTTCTATGTTACTAAGAGTAATGAAATCTTAGCTCAGTCAAGGAGAAAATGATGTCATCTGGATAGTCTGCTCAGTCTCTGGAGGCATAAACATGGGGCATCAAAGGTGGTCTGCTTTTAGTCTCTGGAGGCATAAGCATGGAGAAGCAAGCGTTAGAGTACCTGTATTTCCCAATGCCTATAATTCTGTAGATGCTACCCATCATTAAATGCTTCTACCTTATCTCTTGATAAGTCTCTCTCCTTTTTTTTTCCCCTCCCATCTTCAGTCTCTCTGCCCATCCAGAATCACATATTTCCCCCTTCTCCTGCAGACAAAACACTCGATGTCATAGATTTATTCTTAATTGCCCAAGTCCACCTGAGAGTAGTGTTGAATACATATACATTTTTTCTCTTGCCTCTTGCACTATAGTTGCAGTAGTGAAAATGCTGATTTGCACATTTTTTGTTAACTCTTATGGAATTATTCCAAAATGCATTCCAAACATACACAGACATGTGTGCACATGCACACACACACACACACACACACACACTCACACACACACAACCAATTTAGAAGTCTTCCAACAGGGTAATATCATGCCTGTTTTTACTGCAGTTGCATTTGCATTGAATTTTGTGCTCTTTTATTTGTTCATTTAATTTTTGAGGATTAAATCTGTGATTTAATTGGCATAGGGAATTCCTGGTGAGGAAATTGCCTCAATTAAAGCAAATCAGCACCTGCTCTGCAATTTACTGTCTTAGAGTGCAGATTGGGGCATTAAGAAATTGAGCAGCTTGCATTAACTTGGGCAGCAATCATGTTTCATAAACATAACTTAAACTCAATTTTTTTTATTATTATTAAAGCCTTTTATTTGCAAAACATATGCATGGATAATTTTTCAACATTTACCCCTGCAAAACCTTGTGTTCCAATTTCCCCCCTTCCACTTATCCCTTCCCCTAGATGGCAAGTAATCCAATATATGTTAAACATGGTAAAATATATGTTAAATCCAATATGTGCATACATATTTATAAAATCACCTCGCTCTACAAGAAAAATCAGATCAAAAAGGAAAAAAAGAGAAAGAATAAAATGCAAGCAAACAACAAGAAAAAGAGTGAAAATGTTACATTGTGATCCACACTCAGTTCCCACAGTTCTCTCTTTGGGTATAGACAGCTTAGTTCATTACAAGATCATTGGAACTGATCTGAATCACCTCATTTTTGAAAACATCCACATCCATCAGAATTGATCATCATGTAATCTGGTTGTTGTTCTGTACAATGATCTTCTGGTTCTGCTCATTTCATCTAGCATCAATTCATGTAAGTCTCTCCAGGCCTCTCTGAAATCATCCTGCTGATCTAAACTCAAATCTTTATTCACAGCCTCTATCCATTTAGTAGTCTATCCACTTGCTAGGCCCTCTCCCAACTTTTTATTATCTTTCCTAATTTGATGGACATTGAGTATAATCATAGAGTTATTTTAATTTCAATTTCTCTGATGAGAGATTTTGAACATTTTTCTCCACAAAGCTTTTAAAATCATTTATATTTCTTCTTTTAAATACATTGGACACAGTGCAAACTTTTTTGAAAATGATACTATATTGTTGATCCATGTATTGACTTACGACTTAGACAGGATGGCTACAATTTCCATATTTGAAATAATGAAGCCTAAAGATTACAAAAGAAGTTGGAGTCTGGACAAAGTATTAACTGTCTTTGTAGGCATGTCATTTGTTTTTTTTCTTTTTTTTTTTTCTTCTTTTCTTTTTTTTTTAATTTAATAGCCTTTTATTTACATGATATATACATGGGTAATTTTACAGCATTAACAATTGCCAAACCTCTTGTTCAATTTTCACCTCTTACCCCACCCCGACCCCTCCCTAGATGGCAGGATGACCAGTAGATGTTAAATATATTAAAATATAAATTAGATACCAATAAGTATACCCGACCAAAACGTTATTTTGCTGTGAAAAGAATCAGACTCTGAAATATTGTACAATTAGCTTGTGAAAGAATCAAAAATGCGGTGTGCATAAATATAGGGATTAGAATTCAATGTAATGGTTTTAGTCATCTCCCAGAGTTCTTTTCTGGGCATAGCTAGTTCAGTTCATTACTGCTCCATTAGAAATGATTTGGTTGATCTCGTTGCTGAGGATGGGCTGATCCATCAGAACTGGTCATCATCAGTATTGTTGTTGAAGTATATATGATCTCCTGGTCCTGCCATTTCACTCAACATCAGTTCGTTCTCTCCAGGCCTTTCTGAAATTATCCTGTTGGTCCATTTCTTACAGAACAGTAATATTCCATAATTTTCATATACCACAATTTATTCAACCATTCTCCAACTGATGGACATCCATTCGGTTTCCAGTTTCTAACCACTACAAAAGGGCTGCCACAAACATTCGTGCACATACAGGTCCCTTTCCCTTCTTTATAATCTCTTTGGGATATAATCCCAGTAGTAACACTGCTGGATCAAAGGGTATGACAGTTTATTAACTTTTGAGCATAGTTCCAAACTACTCTCCAAAATGGTTGGATTCGTTCACAACTCCACCAACAATGCATCAATGTCCCAGTTTTCGCGCATCCCCTCAACAATCATCATTATTTTTCCTGTCATCTTACCAATCTGACAGGGTGTGTAGTGGTATCTTAGAGTTGTCTTAATTTGCATTTCTTGTTAATAATGACTTGGAGCATCCTTTCTATGACTGAAATAGTTTCAATTTCTTCATCAAAATTGTCTGTTCATATCCTTGACCATTTTTCAATTGGAGAATGGCTGATTTTTATAAATTAGAGTTAATTCTCTATATATTTTGGAAATGAGGCCTTTATCAGAACCTTTGACTGTAAAAATATTTTCCCAGTTTGGTATAATCGAAATTTTCTATTTTGTGATCAGTAATGATCTCTAGTTCTGCTTTGGTCATAAAGACCTTCCCCTTCCACAGGTCTGAGAGGTAAACTATCCTATGTTCCTCTAATTTATTAATAATTTCATTCTTTATGCCTAGGTCATGAACCCATTTTGACCTTATCTTGGTGTACGGCGTTAAGTATGGATCAATGCCTAGTTTCTGCCATATTAGTTTCCAATTTTCCCAGTAATTTTTATCAAACAGTAAGTTCTTATCCCAAAGCTAGGATCTTTGGGTTTGTCAAAGACTAGGTTGCTATATTTGTTGACTGTTTTGTCCCTTGAACCTAATCTATTCAACTGATCAACTAATCTATTCCTTAGCCAATACCAAATAGTTTTGGTAACTGCTGCTCTATAATATAATTTTAGATCTGGTAAAGCTAAGCCACCATCATTTGATTTTTTTTTTCATTAATTCCCTTGAAATTCTTGACCTTTTGTTTTTCCATATGAACTTTGTTGTTTTTTTCTAGGTCATTAAAATAGTTTTTGGGGTCTGATTGGTTGTAGCCTAAATAAATAGTTAGTTTAGGTAATATTGTCATCTTTATTATATTTGCTCTGCCCTAATCCAAGAGCATTTAATATTTTCAATTGGTTAGATCAGACTTAATTTGTGTGAAAAGTGGTCTGTAATTTTGCTCATAAAGTTTCTGGTTTTCCCTTGGCAGATAGATTCCTAAATATTTTATATTATCAGTAGTTACTTTAAATGGAATTTCTCTTTGTAACTCTCAGTGTTGGATTTTGTTAGTGATATATAAGAATGCTGATGACTTATGTTGGGTTTTATTTATAACCAGCAACTTTGTTAAAGTTGTGGATTATTTCTAATAACTTTTAGCAGAATCTCGGGTTCTCTAAGTAACCATCCATGTCATCGGCAAAGAGTTAATTTGGCTTCCTCTTTGCCTATTCTTATTCCTTTAATCTCTTTCTCAGCTCTTATTGCTATAGCTAGCGTTTCTAATACAATATTAAATAGTAATGGTGATAGTGGGCAACCTTGTTTTACTCAGATCTTATTGAATGGTTGCAGTTTGTCTCCATTACATATGATGCTACTGATGGTTTTAAATGATGCTGATTATTTTAAGGAAAAGTCCATTTATTCCTCTTCTCCAAGTGTTTTAATAGGAATGGATGTTGGATTTTTCAAATGCTTTTTCTGCATCTATTGAGAGATGATCATATGGTTTTTGTTAATTTGGTTATTAATGTCCAATTATTGATAGTTTTTCTAATATTGAACCAGCCCTGCATTCCTGGTATAAATCCTACTTGATCATAGTGATTATCTTGGGAGATGATTTTCTGTAGTCTTTTTGCTAATATCTTATTTAAGATTTTGATCAATATTCATTGGGAGATTGGTCTATAATTTTCTTTCTCTGTTTCAGCCTACCTGGTTTGGTATCAGTACCATGTCTGTGTCATAGAAGAAAATTTGGTAGGACTCCTTCATTCCCTATTTTATCAAATAATTTATATAGCATTGGGGCCAATTGTTCTTTAAATGTTTGGTAAAATTCACATGTAAATCCACTGGTCCTGGGATTTTTCTTGGGGAGTTGTTTAATTGCCTGTTCTTTTCTTTTTCTAGAAATGGGACTATTCAAGCAATTCTTCCTCCTCTTTATCTGGGGTCTGTATTTTGGAGGTAGTCATCCATTTCACTTGGTTTCAAATTTATTGGCATAAAGTTGAGCAAAATAACCCTTATTATTTCTCTAATTTTCCTCTTCATTTGGTGGAAAGTTCTCCCTTTTTCATTTAAGACTACTAATTTCATTTTCCTCCCTCCTTTTCTAATCAGATTTGCAAAAGGCTTATCTATTTTATTGGCTTTTCATAGAACCAACTCTTAGTTTTATTAATTAGTTCAATAGTTTTTCTTTCAATATTTTAATTTCTCCTTTTAATTTTAAATTTCCAATTTAGTATTTGATTGGGGTTTTTAATTTGGTCTTTTTAGTTTTTAGTTGCAAGGCCCAATTCATTTAATCTTTTCTTTCTCTGTTTTATTCAAGTAAGCCTCTAAGGATATAAAATTCCCTCTTATTAACCGCTTTGTGCATCCCAAATTTGGTATGATGTCCATCATTGTCATTATCTTCAGTGAAATTAATTGTATCTCTAATTTGCTGCTTCACCAATCATTCTTTAAGATGAGATTGTTTAGTTTCAATTACTTTTTGGTCTATTTCCCCTAACTTTTTGTTGAATGTGTTTTATTGCATCATGATCTGAAAAGAAAGCATTTAGTATTTCTGCTTTCTTGCATTTAATTTGAGGTCTTTATGTCCTAATATATGGTCAATTTTGCATAGGTTCCATGAACTGCTGAGAAGAAAATATATTCCTTCTATCTCCATTCAATTTCCTCCAAGATCCAACATACCTAATTTTCTAATATTCTATTTACTTCTTTAATTTCTTTCTTATTTGTTTTGGTTTGATTTGTCTAATTCTGAGGACGCAAGGTTGAGATCTCCTACTAATTACAGTTTTGTTGTCTATTCTTCTTGCAACCTCTTAACTCTCCTTTAGGAGTTGGTGCCATACCACTAATTGCATATATGTTTAATATTGATATTGCTTCGTTGTTTATGCTACCCTTTGGGATGTAGTTTCCTTCCTTATCTCTTTAATTAGATCAATTTTTACTTTTTGTGATCTGAGATAAGGATGGCTACCCTTTTTGACTTCACCTGAAGCATAATAGATTTTGCTCAGCCTTTACCTTTACTCTTATGTATCCCCTGCTTTAAATGTGTTTCTTGTAAAACATTTATTGTAGGGTTCTGACTTTTGATCCAGTCTGCTATCTGCCTCCTCTTTATGGGGAGTTCATCCCATTCACATTTACGGTTAGAATTACTAAATCTGTATTCCTGCCATCCTAATAACCCCAGATTGTGGCTTTACTTATTCTCCTCCCCCAACCCTCTTTCCCTAAACTTTGTACCCCTCTTGTATCACGATCTTATCCTCTTTATAATCCCTCCCTCCCCCTTTGGTTTTCCCCCTTCCTTCCCTTATTACTCTTTTCTTTTCCTTTTCCTCCCCCGTTTTTAATGAGGGCGAGAGAATTTTCTCTAAAACAAATGTCAATTATTTTTCTTTGAGCCAACTCTGATGTGAGTAAGATTCACACAATGTTTCTCCCTCAAATTCCCTCAGATAATGATGGTTTCCTTAGCCTCTTTGTGGGATGTGGTTTCCCCTCTTTTATCCCTCCTTCCCAACTTATTCTGCCATCATCCTTTCCATATCTACTTCCTTTTTATGTTATATCAGTACAATCAAATTTTCATATATTCTTTTGTATATCCACAACAGAAATACAATTCTCAAGGTTTTTACCTTTTCTGCATCTCTTGAGTTTATGCGAATCAAATTTTGTTTAGTTCTTGTTTTTCTTCGAAACAATGGAATTCATTTGTTTCATTAAATTCCATCTTCTTCCCTGGAAGAAAATGCTCCAACTTGCTGGGTAGTTTATTCTTGGCTGCATGTCAAGTTCTTGTGCCTTTCAGAAATCATATTCCAGGCCCTTCTTTCCTTTAATGTAGAGGCAGCCAGATTTGGGTTATCCTTATTGTGGCACCTCGGTATTTAAATGGTTTTTTTTTGGCTGCTTGTAAAATTTTTCCTTAATCTGATAGTTTTGAAATTTTGCCACAATATTCCTTGGGGTTTTTTTGGGGTTTCTTTCAGAAGGTTTCGATGAATTCTTTCAATGCCTATTTTTACCTTCTGATTCTATTCATCTGGGCAGTTCTCTTTGATGGTTTCTTGTAAAATAGTATCTAGGCTCTTTTTTTTCATCATGGTTTCAGATGGTCAATAATCCTCAGATTATCTCTCCTAGATCTATTTTCCAAGTCTGTCATTTTGCAAGTAGATAATTCATGGTTTTCAAGTTTGTCATTTTTTTTTTTGTGACTGATTCTTGCTGTCTCAATGAATCATTAGTTTCTATTTGTTCAGTTCTAATTTTTAAAAATTATTTTTCTTCATTAGCTTTTTTTACTTCTTTCTGTATATGTCAATTGGGTTTTGAATGAATTGTTTTGGTCTGTGGAATTTTTTTTCCATTTCACTAATTTTTTTTTTAGTGAATTATTTTCTTTTCTAATTCACAGATCCTACCTTCTTCGTGTTCTTTGTCTTTTCAATTCCGTTTCTACTTTCTTGCGGTTCTTTGTCTTTTCAATTCACAAATCCTACTTTCTAGTGAATTCTTTATTTTTCCAATTACAATTTTTACTTTCCTGAGATTTTTATTTTTTCCAATTCACCAATTTTGTTTCCTGCACTTCCTGGAATTTTTTAACTTTTCAATTTGTATTTCAGGAAGTTGTTGCTCTCTTTAAGGCTTCTCTTTCCTTTCCCCATTTTATCTTCTAACTCTCTTTTGAGACTTTTAATTCCTTCTATGAGCATCATGTAAGGAGGACAGTTTGATGCATTTTTGCTGTTTGGGTCTTCTTGGGTTTGCTGACCTGCTTTTCTGCATAGAAGCTGTCGATTGTTCTTTTCATCTTTTTATTCATGTTTTAAAGCCTTTAGGGGTAGGTCTCCTGGCAGGGGTTACCAGCTTCCTCTGCAGAGCAGGGAAAGATGTAAACCGCTTTCGGCTCCAGGTATGGGTGCTCTGGTGAGTTTTCCCTTCCCCCACAGGAAGTGGATTCAGCACTGGCCGAGCTATCAAACTGCTTAGTAGGGCTGAGTGGGTTAGCCAATGCCTTCCGCTAGAGACTAACGGGTGAAAGTGTCACTGCCCCAGGCCGGAGCCTCTTGTGGGACTGTGAGTATTAGCAGCTGACCTCAGACCGCAGACCGCAGAAGGCAGACCGCAGACCGCAGACCGCAGATGGCAGACCGCAGACCGCAGACCGCAGATCGCCCGGAACTCTGCCCCAGTGTCTCTGCCCAATGCAAATCGGCCCTGGAAAAGCTCTATGGCCCCAAGCCGAGCTCCCCACTGCCAGATTGAGGCTAACGGGCTGCGTCCTCCTGCCGTGCAGGATCACACTCCCAAGGAAAAGCCCCGTACTGCGGGTTGGGGCTGCGCGCTTGTGCTGAGATCTGTGCCTTCACCCTCGGTTTGAGACTCTCCTCGGAACCTAATTTCTCTCCCCGTCTGCGCCGATCTCCCCCCTGGCCCCGGAACCAACCTTTTTTTGGCGAGACTGCAGATTTTCTTCGGCCGGTGAGTTGTTCTACTTCTTATCTTTACAATTGTAGCAGTCAAGACTATTTTTGAGGCTCGATATAATATTGATAAAGAGGGTAAGAGAAGAGCTTAGAAAGTCGCATGTGTCTTCTCCGCCATCTTGGCTCCACCCCCCATGTCATTTGTTTTTCAAAAATACACGGAAATATATTCCTTTCATTTCAACTTTGTACTTTTTTGCTGTCTCTTTGGCTTTGAACTCTGAGTAACTTATTTGGAACCACCTCTACTTATAGATCTTTCTAATCTTTGATTTAATTTGCTTTCTTTCTGTCACAAGCTTCCCCCCCCCCCCATTTTCCAATGAAGATGATAGTTTCTGTAGCTTGGGAATTCCTTAATAACAGGCATATGCTAGCCTCACTGTCACTTAAAAAAAGAGAAGGAATATTGAGACTTCTAGGTCACATGGGAAGCAAAATAGAAGATTAGACAATTACTCCTATTCCTATGACCTCCTAAATCAATCCAAAACAGAAATTACATGCCAAAGATACAGCAGTATCAGTTGGTCTATATCCATGGTCTAAGATAACCAGAATCCAAAAGAATATCAAACAAAACAAAACGTCAACTAATACATTGACTCTGCATCCCTCTTTGACCTTCCACACTACTGGCAGACAAGTTACCCTAGAAGATACA
Source organism: Sarcophilus harrisii (assembly GCF_902635505.1). Taxonomy (NCBI): domain Eukaryota; kingdom Metazoa; phylum Chordata; class Mammalia; order Dasyuromorphia; family Dasyuridae; genus Sarcophilus; species Sarcophilus harrisii. Next base: position 469,994,327 of record NC_045428.1, read on the forward strand.
AAAACCCAACATAGAGATACAGAGTTACAATAAAACCTAACCTCATACTCTAGTATCCTCTCCTTATTTCTAGTGCTCATTATAGAAATAGCATAGTATTATTATTACACTTTATTTCTACTCATATTAGTGCCACTATGTCTACACAATAATATTAATTTCCAATTATTATGTTGTGTTGTATTATGTTGTTGTGAGTTGCTCTGTTGTGTCATGTCCTGTTCTCTTTGGTCATGCAAGGCTTTGTCACATCATGTCACAATATATCGTTCCATGGCATATATTATCATATTATGCTGTATTATATAATAACAACTCTGCTTTGTAACCCATTTGATTTTGTTGGTTTATCCTGATCTCATGATTCCTAGCATTAATATCCAGTAATGGGAAAGATGAAAGCTGATAAATCCTGAGGGGATACTGACTCTGTCTAGGAGTAGAGGTTAGAGAAATGATCCTGTTGTTACAACATTTTCTCATGGGAATATGGCTAAAGGCAAGCACATTATTTATTAAATATATTAGGTCCTCAGTGAAGCATGACATATCATATATTTGTTGTCAGAACATGGGTTTCAAGTATTTTCACATAAAATTAGGAGACATATTTAAGGATATATAGCCCTGGCCAAGAGCAAATAACATTTTATGAGAAATAAAAAACCCAATAAAACTGATTACACTTGATACAGTTCAAGCCTGCCAACAAAGTCATGCCCCTTGCTGATATTTTTAGCCAAAGGATCTTAAATGGTATTGATTTCGAAATTAAAGTGGTGTCTCAGACAGATGGGCCGTAATGGAAGATGCGGGGAAAGACAGTGTGCAATGAAGATCACCAGAGTATTACTTTGCTGTTTGAAAATCAGAGCAGTACCTAGTAGTCAGCCCTTTCTTTGCTTTGACTGGCTTAGTCAAGAAAGAGAACTCTTTTGATTAGACCCAGTAAGTCCTGGAATTCTTTGCCTTTAGAGCCTTGGCTGAATTGGACCAGCAGGAACGCTCACCACTTTGTGTTCTCTGAGGTGTGGAGGAGAGTTCCTCACCAATATTTTGATGTGATGTTTTCATCACATCACACATACACACATATACACACACGCATGTAGGATTTAGTCAGAAAATTTGAATTCGAATTGTTTTTCTGCTGATGTTTGTCCTTCATTCTCAGAGGACTACGACATCAGGGAGGTGATGTATTGACATTCAAGTGAATTAGATTTAAGCGAGGGAGGGCTGTTTAAGGTCACTTGCCTCACTTTCCCCTCCAGATCCATCTGGGTCCAGTGGCCAGATGGATCAATATGACTAGAGATGGTCCTGGATTCAGTAGAGGACCTTGGCTTTTTTAAGCTAAGATCTTCAATGGGTCTCAGGTTGAGCCTGCACCCATTCAGTGATTAAGGATAGATAGCAAATGAGGCAAGAATCATCTCATTCACATAATCCCCAAAAATCTAAATAAATAAATAAATTAAGGAAGAAATTAATCTGGGAAGGGAAGATCCTCAGGGTTTCTGGCCAAAGCAGAAATGACTGGTATTTATATTTGATTTGAGTCAGTGAGAACCCAAATAATGACCAAATGAGGATTGGCCTAGAGACTTTAGCATTATTCTGCTACCTCTCAATGAGTCTTTCAGGCCTTAATTTCCTCAAAACAAAGGTTATGGACTGGATAATAATTTATAAGGTCTCTTTCAATTCAAAAATTGCATGATCCTAAGAGGTCTCTGTGAAGTCATGATATCATATCTAGGGACTTCATCATTTTATTCATAATTTTGTCACAAGCTAACTTTGATAGATGGTGTATGTTTCAATCAGACAGGCAAGATGTCAGTAAGTTCTTTGCCCTCAGAATGCTCACAGTAGGCCATGACATTTCCTTAAGGCTGAGTCCTCAAGCTAACTATAGGATAGGCTCAAAGAGGATTCTCTTCTTTCTTTTTTGGAAATGCTTTGTGCTGAAATAGTCTGCTTGTCAAAACTGCCAAGCATAAACTTGATGGGTTCTATATAAATAGACTGGAAAGGTAACTAGCTAGACAGATAGAGAGCACTTGGCTGGTTATTAAAGTAGGGCATGCTTGGAGCCAAATGGCTGGCTGCAAAGTCAGAGGGAGGTCTTTTCAATTTACTGGGTAAACTGAAAATAATCACTCTTTCTATCTGCTCTCATTTTTTCCCCTGAAGTTCATCTTGTAGATAAATCAGATGTGTAAAGAGGATTATTTGGGCAGTGCTGAGAACAGTAATTGAAATAAATTTGAGGACAAATTATGATTTAGGATCCAACTGAACCACATGGAATCGACAGCTCTTATGGAGAGATTCAGAGTAATAATTTGATGGACTTATCATCTTTGATTAGTTATCTCCTAGCAGAAAAGTTTCCTTTAAAGCCATATTAACACCTCATTTCTGAATCCTGCAAAACATATTAGCAGGCTGCCCTCCCTATTATGGGAATGGATAACACAAAAGGGAGCAGAAGCTGGTGCACAGAGCAAAGCACTGCACCTAGGGTCAGGAAGATTTGAATTCAAATCTGATTTCAGAAACTTACTAGTTGTGTAGCCTTGGGCAAGCCACTTAACACCAATTTGCCTCAGTTCCTCACCTACAAAATGGAAATACATTGGAGAGTGAAATAGCAAGCCACTCTAATGTCTTTGCCCAGATCCTTGGGGCCATGTAGAATCAGACATGTCTGAAATACAACAAGGCTTGAAAGAAGGTATACCCAGTCCCTAACTTTCCTAGGGTAAAGTTCCTAGAAAAATGACAGGAAAGTAAAAAATGGAAATGTTAATACATTGAACCATTGGGAAATAGGAGGTTAGTTTCCCGTGACCGCCAAAAATTGTCATCTTTCTCTAGAGACTGTTGAAAATATACTTTTTGGCCTGCAATTCTTTATAACAAAACATTAATTCTGATAATTTGCACTTTTTCTAACAAAGTAACCATGAAATAACTCATAAAATGCAAGGGAGAGGAGAGACACCACCTGACAGGAAGAGGAAGGAGAGTGATAGAGATGGCAGAAGAAGCCTGAGGTAAAAAAGGGAAAGGAACAACATTTCTGACCTCCCTGTGGGCTCAGAAGTTGAACTGTTCCCTGATGAAAAGCACATGCTTCAGGAGGAGTCTCTGGCCTTTGTCAGTGCTCAGAACTCCCACCCAGGGCTGCTCAGTCAGGAAAGGGACTCCTAGGGAGCAGAGGTGACCACTTTCTCATTCAACCACAAAAAGTAGAAAAATGACTGTGTGGGTAAAAAGGAGGAAAATATTCATCAAAGTGTTCTTGAATCCACTTAAGAAAGTGAAATTCTTATTGCAGATACAAATGCATATTGTGCATCTTTTCCCCCCCTCTACTGCACATATCCCCGAATGTGCCTGGTTGCCAATGCTAAAGTGAAATCACTAGTAAAATCAAAGTTTGAAGTTGCAAATGTTGAGGACTGATTATACCTTAAATAGTTCCTGTTGAGGTATAACTATTGGATAGTCCATGTCCCCTGCTGGTATGACATCTAGAGAGTGCAAAGAAGGCTCCCAAAACTTTGGGTAATTGGGAAAAACCTTATATTGAGGTTATTAATCTTAATCACACAGGATGGGCAGGCACAGATGGATTATGAGGTACATCATAAAAGAAAACACTCATGGATATACATTATTTTGTTACAATTCTAATATTTCTTTTCATGAGTTCATTCTCATATTAATGCTCATTTATCTATATTCTTCTTTCAGGTCTCTCCCTAGTTGTTACTTGGAAGTAGAATTATGTTAATATCATAAAGTCCCTGAGATTAAGGAGTTTCATTTTTATTTTTTATCCTTAACTCCTAGTAAAACGCTTGGCACAAAATATGTGTACAATAAGTGCTTTTTGAAGTGATAGGAATTTTTTTTCCCCCTTCCCCATTTCCACTTCTCTCAACCCAAAGATTTCTCACAGTATTCTATAAATTTTGTATTATGTCATTTTAAGATAGATTAAGAAATGAAAGTGTCTTGTAATTGGACAATCAGTCTATATTATTGATTGCCTGTTTTGTTTTGAATATTTTATTAGGATAGAAAAAGATATTAGAGGAGAGAAGAGGAACATAGAACACATCTATGTTGTGGTTTCATGTTTTCAAAGAACCTAAGGCAGGGTTAATCAAAGAAAAATTTAAGGGAAAAGTCAGTGTTAAACTTGATTTACTAAGAGAGAAGCGATAGGCATATAACTTAGCAGACAGAGGAGGCAATGACAAGAACATTGGGTAGGAAAAATGGGTCATTCAAAGACAGATATAAACAATTGTCAGAAGAGAATGGCCTTCATTATTATTATTATTATTTGAAAGATATTTCAAAGTATCTTGAACTTCTGTAGGGGTTTAGTGGCCATCTAGTGACAATCTGTGTCAACATAATGAGAGTCCAGACCTAAGAAAGGATAAGAAGAAAAGAATTAGATAAATTCAACCCAAAGAAACAACAATTAAGACAAACAAGACAAGACATCATTGTACTAGAAGTGACAATGAAATGCTAATCAAAGCCTCCAGGCTTCACAGTATTGGGGCACTATAGTTATGTTATTATACTCTTACACAACTTTCTTACTTTATTTTACATAATTCTTCATGCACTATCATGCTACTAAGCATCAGCTTGTAATTATAAATGTTATCTTGTGCCTATCAAACAGAAACTCTTTTTAAACTTCATCTTATTAATTGATTATTGTCCATATTAGTGGAGTTATATCAGACATTCAGTGCTAGGCTGATCTTTACTTAGTGTTCCTACATCTCTCAAAAAAGATAGAATGAGGCATCACAGGGTGATAGCAAGATGATTTCCCAGGCCTTAATCATAGCAAATAAAACCATTTCTGAAGTTTTCCTGATATGATCTTTTGGATTTAATAATTATCAAAACTAGTCAAAACAATATGGTACTAAGTAACAAATAAAATTGTTGAATGATGAGTAAGTATAGATTATGCAGAAATAAATAAGCACAATAAACTAGTGTTTGATAAATCCAACAATTCCAGGTTATTAGAGCAAAAATTTAATAGTTGATTAAAAACTGCTGGAAAAACTGGAAAGCAGTTTGGCAGAAACTAAGTAAACATCACACACTGTATACCAAGATAAGTTCATGATGAGTATATGATTTAGATATCATAATCAAATTAGGGGAGAGTGGGAAAATTATCAATCATCTATAGAGAGAGGAAGAGTCTATTACTAATTAAAGGTAGAAGAAATTATGGGAGGTAAAATGGATAATTTTGAATACATTAAATTAATTTTTTTGCACAAAAAAATCAGTGTAGTCAGAATTAAAAGAAAAGTAGGACAATTAAAAATTTTTAAAAATAATTTTATGATACAAATTTCATTTTTATAAAACACATTTATAAAAATAAGAACCATTCCTCAATTGACAAATGGTCAAAGTAAATGAACAGTCTCCAGAAGGGGAAATCAAAACCAACAAAAATCATATAAAATTGTTATATATGACTAATAATGACAGAGATGAAAATTAAAATAACCCTTAGCTACTACTTCACATCTATAAGATTGTCTAATAGGACAAGAAAGGAAAATGAAAAATGGTAAAGTGGATGTAGAAAAATAAGTATACTAATACATTGCCTATGGGGCTATGAATTAGTCCCACCACTCTGGAGAAAAATTGGAACTATGCTCAAAGAGCTATAAAACTACACATATATTTTGACACTGCTATATTACTACTAGTTTTATAACCCAAAGAAATAAAAAAAAGGACCCATATTTATAGCAGCTCTTTTTATGGAAAAGAATTAAAATTGAGTAGATGCCCATCTATTGGGGAGCGGCTGAAAAAGTTATGGTATATGATTGTGGTGAAATACTATTGTTCTATAATAAATGCTGAAGGATATAGTTTCAGAAAAAACCTGGGAAAACTTGTATTAACTGATGGAAAGTAAAACAAACAGAATCAGGAGAACAATTTATCTAATCACAACAATATTTAAAGATAATCAATTGTGAAATGTTCAGTATCTCTGAGCAGTTCAGTAATTCATAACAATGCTAAAGGATTCATAATGAAAAATGTTATCCATCTCCATATTAAGAACTGATGTTATCTGATTTTAGATTGAAGTATAATTTTTTTCTTTTTTTTTTGTTTTGCCTTTTTTTTGGGAAAGTTGATTAATATGTAAATGTTTTGCATGACTTCATATGTACAATGGTTAATGTATTTCTAGCCTTCTCAACAAGCAGTGGAAAGGTGAAAAAAAGGAGAACATTTAGAACTGAAAATTAAAAAAATTAAAAGAAATCAAAGAGGGTTTTGCTTGAGGTAAAACATTTCATTTTCTTATCTTGTTCTTTTCTAGTTGAAACTGATATCTGTCAAAGCTTACTCATATTCATGCAAATTCTGCCTAACAAATATGGCATACAGCAGAGTGGAGGGTGGGGAAGGTCATAATAACAATAATCAATGAACAAGAATTCTTTACAAATTCATTAAGCCTAGTTGACTTCTACTGATTAACTTCTTCATTATTATGGGAAGAATTGAACAAATAAACCAAAAGTCTTAATCCCAGACAATCCTTTTAGCTTCTGTGACAATAAAAACTGTCCTATAAGATGGGTCAAGTCTACATTTCCAGCCTTATTTTACATTATTTCCCTTTATAAACTCTTTAGCACATAGTTGAATTATCCTTTTGCCGTTTTTTACACAAAGCACATGAGTGACCTTCTGACTTTAAGCTTTTGTTAGGCTGACTTCCATGCCTGGAATGTATTTTTTTTCTTTCCCTCTACATTTAAGAATCTCCAATTTTCTGTATAATTCAAGTCCAGCACTGCTGCCCTCCTTTCCTAATCTTTTTAGCAGTAGAGACAACCCATCGTTAACCTTAGAGTTATTTTAAAAAATATATAAACACATATGTATTTTTGTATGTGTATGTAGGTATGTATGTATATTGGTGCAACTAAGTGCCACAGTAGATATAATTTGGGGCTTGGAGTCAGAAAGATTCATCTTTATGAGTTCAAATTTGGCCTCAGACTCTTACTATGTGTGTGACCTTGGGCAGGTCATTTAACTCTGCCTCAGTTCCTCTGGTGTAAAAGGGGCTGGAGAAAGAAATGACAAACCACTCTAGTATCTTTGCTAAGATGGGGTCATGAAAATTTGGACACAACTGAAATGACAGGGTAACGTGTATATTATATGTATTCATGTATATTATATGTATATAATATACACGTGCAATAATATGCACATATAACCTTCCTTTATAGAATGTAAACTCCTTGATACTCAGAGTTGATGATTTTCTCTGTCTCTCTAGTGCCTAGTTCTGTGCTTGACTCATAAGAAATGCTTAATAAGTATTTGTTGATTGGCTGAATTATAACAAACTTAATGAGTATGAATTTCAAGCTTATCCCAAATCTTCTGCTGAAAAATGAATATATGTATTTCTACATACATAAACATAAGCATATGTATATATATGCATACATGTTAGAACATTTTTGAGACTCAGATCAGATGGCATATGCCATCTTCTTCAAGTAAGGATTAATAAGGCAATATTCTACTATATTAGTATAGAAGATTAGATAAAACAATATCCATTTTTATGAATAATTTTGTGTCAATTGCTTCTAAATTAGCCTCAACGTTCCCCCCTGTGAATTCTTAATTAGTATCTTTGCTCCCATCTAATTTAAATTTAACATTTTTGTTTTCTTTTGCACCAATGCTATTTTTATCAGATCTGAAAAGCACTCTTTAAAAGGATGTTTTCAAAGAGTCCAGATGGTACCAATAATTATTTATTATCTTTAGCTTCCACTATTATATGTCACCCAATCTGTGGCATTATAAATCTTATTCAGCTCTCAGAGGAGCTGCAGCAACTCAATGAAAAAGTGCTAGGGTAATAACTCGTTCAGAGAATTCAACACTTGTAGGAGTACAGCTTTTTTTTTCACATCTTTAATTAAGATTCTAATGATTGTGCTGGTCATTTATTAGGGTTTTATTACTCATAGCTTATGACTATTATCCTCTTTATCTATCTCCAACACCTGTAATAATTTCCATACATAGTTCCCTACAGCCTATTAGAATGTACATTAAGATTTTTCTTGCTCACCAATGTGAAACTGGGATCTTAAGTTCTCTCCTGACATTTCTGTCTTAAAATATTAATTAATGACTCTTATTTGTTGGGAATAATCTTTGAAGTTTCACTTGAGAAGGGGAGTTGGACTGGGAAAGCTATCTCTCAGATTTCTAAGAATTGCAGATCTAACTGGGAAAAAATTAATGAAAGCTAAAAAGAATGATCTCTGAAGGCTAACTAGTTTAAGAGTAGTATCATTGGAAGGCAAGAAAGAAAAGATCTACCATCTAGATTCTATAGTTACCATTCCAATTATATTGTAGCATAGTTATGAAAATATTTTTAAAGTTCATAATTTTAAGATCAAGAATACCTGATAGAGAAGAAAAAGAAAAGTGGACCCAGGACAGAACCTTAGGGATCCCTATGGTTAATATACATGGCATGGATGAAAATCCAGCAAAGAAAACCTAAGTGGTGGACTTCTAAGTAGAATGGGAATCATCAGAGAGCACAGTCATAAAAACCTATGTTAAAAAGAATATTTGATGCAGTCAGAAAATGCAGAGAGGTCAAGAAGGATGAGCCAATTTATTGTTGTTCAGTCATTTTCATCATGTCCCATTTTTGGTGACCCTTTTTGGTCATTTCACAGGTAAGGAAACTAGGGCAAGCAGGATTAAGTGACTTATCCAGGGTCAGACAGCTAGGAAACAGCTGAGCTGATTCAGGTCAGCTAGGACCTGAAGACTCAGGTCTTCATGAGTCAAGAAATGGTTAAGACTCCATCTGTTTCATCACCTTTCTGTCCCTAAAAGGCCAGTAGATCAAGTATTTAAGAGACTGTGTGTATCTTTGGAGACAGAAGCTTTAGTTGATAAAGGTAGAAAATAAAGGCTTTAAAGGAGAATGAAAGAAGAAGTGGATGTCTCTAAATCAAGTCCTAAAGTGTACTACTTGGTCATGTCCAAGGTATCAATACTTATGTTGAAAATGTAACAATTGACTCAGAAGCTGGTTATAGCTATTCCAGCACACTCCTGGCTGGCTTGCATATTTAGATCAAGTAAGGCTTTTGTTTTTGTTGGAGATGGAGAGGGGTATGAGTATTTTTGTCTGCAGTTAGGAAGGAGCTAGTAGTGGATAGATCCAAAGGGTGAGAGGTTTGTCTTACAAGGAAAAGGACCATTTTTTTATGTGAGATAGGGGCAAAGGAGGAGACAATTGAAACAGATGTATGAGTGATGTAAGATAAAGAGTGAAGAAGAGAGAGTTCTTTTTATTAGAGTATGAGATGAGATCCTCAGCAGAGAGGCTGGGGAAGGCCACAAAGTGCCATGGGAAGCTTGGGAAAGGAACAAATAGCCAGTATAGTGAGTTGTGGTTGGTAAATTGATGACAGCATTGTAAAATGAGTATCATTCTCAGAAAGTGCCAAGTTGAGATTATTTAACATATGTAGTAGATCTAGTCAGTTCATATTTTTATGTTATCATTTCTATAAATAATATCTTTATGACAATGGTCTATGCACGAAGCACAAACAGATATGCTTCATTAGATAACTAAAATTTCCTGATATGTGTGTTGTTCTTTCTACATTTATATTTATATAGTACTTTAAGCATCAATTAATAATATTCACAGGATGAACCTGGATTTATTCCAAATTACTCAGCTGGGAAGAAACAGAGCTTGAACTAGAGCTTATCTCTCTAGACATACTGTTCAATCTAAATTCTGTGTAAAATACTATATAGTATTCACTTGAGATATTCCCAGGTGTGATGGAAAAAAGGTCCCATACAAAAGGATTTCCAATATGAACAGACAATATTCAGATGATGAAGTAAAAGCCATTTATATTCATATGAAAAGATGCTCTAAATCACTTGATTAGAAAATTGCAAATTAAGACAACTCTGAGATACACCTTACACTTCTCAGATTAGCTGACAGGAAAAGATAATGATAAATTTTAGAATGAATGCGGAAAAACTGGGACACTAATGCATTGTTGGTGGAGTTGTGAAATGATCCAACTATTCTGGAGAGCAATTTGGAACTATGCCCAAAGGACTATAAAACTGTGCATACCATTTGATCTAGCAGAGTTACTAATGGGCCTGTATCCCAAGGAAATAATAAAGGAGGGAAAAGGACCCACATGTGTAAAAATGTTTGTAGTGACTCTTTTTATGGTGGCAAAGAATTGGAAAGTGTGTAGATGCCAATCAATTGGGGATTGGCTGAATGAGTTATGGTATATGAAAGCAATGGATATTATTGTTCTATAAAAATGATGAATAAGCTGATTTTAGAAAGACCTGGAAAGATTTACATAAACTGATGCTGAGCCAAACAAGTAGAATCAAGAATACAGTGTACACAGTAATAGCAAGATTGTGCCATGTTCAACTATGAAAGATTTGGTTCTTCTCAGCGGTTCAGTAATCCAAGGCAATACCAATAAACTTTGGTTAGAAAATGTCATCTTCATCCAGACAGAGAATTATGGAGAATGAATGTAAATCAACACATGCTATATTCACTTTTTTCTTTTTCTTTTTTTCTCTCTCTTGGTTTTCCCTTTTGTTTTGCTTTTTCTCTCTCAACATAATTCATAAAGAAATGTGCATTTAAAAATTAATGTACATGTATAACTAGAAAAAAGAAAACAATAAAAAAGAAATTCTATGAACAATTCCTAAGATAGAAAGTGAAAAAATCCCAAACAAGAAAGTTTTTGCTTTGATGATGAATTTTTTCAAAGGTTTTTATTCAGATATGATGCAGTACTAATTGCATATTCAGAAAACTACTGAGCCTTTATTATGAAACCAAGTATATAAAAAGGTTTGTTCTAACCTTGAAACTGTATAAAAATGGATGAAAAAATATATATTGACCAGACTCTGTTACACTTTCAATCAATCAATATTTATAAAGCTCCTAATATGTGCAAGACACTGTGCTAAGTATTAAGGAATACAAAAGAGACAAAAGACAGTCCCTGACCTCAAGGAATTTATACCCTAATAGGGGAACTCCTATGCAAAAAGTACATGGAATCCAAGCTCTTCATAGGATAAATAAGAAATAATTGACAGACAATAGAGTTTAAAAGGGATAAGAAGAGATAGTTGGAGGTGTGAGACTAGAGGTCAGCTCAGAGTTTGGGGCAGAATAGGTAGATTTGAAAATTATCAGCACAAAGATGTTAATGAAATCCATGAGAATTGGGGAGATCACAAAGTAAAGTAGTAAAAAGAGTGCAGAGAATAGGGTCCAGAACAGAGCCCTCAAGAATACTTATAATTAGAAAATTTGATTTGCAGGATTCATCAAAGGAGACAATGAGTGGTCAGAAAGGTAGGAGAACCAAAAATTCATAGAAAAGAGATTATCAAAGAAGAGAGAAGAGAGAGATCAGCAATTCAAAGACTATAAAAAGATCAAGGAGAATGAAGATTGAGAATAGAGCATTCGATTCTATGTTTCCTTTGGAGGGAGCAGTTTCAGTGGAATGATAAGGTTGGAAGCTAGTTTGTTAGGGGTTAAAAATAAAATGAGAGGAGAGAAAGTGAATGATTTCCTCTTTTGGAGATGATCTTTTTTTGAAGAATTTAATTATGGAGGGCAAAAAAGATTGTAGTGGGTGTAATGGAGTCAAGTGAGGGATTTTTTAGAATAGGGGAGAAATAGAAATGTTTTTAATTAGTTAGGAATGAGAAGAGAGGGAGAGGGAGAAAAGTGAAAGTGAGGATGACAAAGGGAGTAATCTCTTGGAGGAACTGAAATGAAATAGGATCACTTGAAGACACAAAGGAGTTAGCCCCAATAAGAAGCAAAGCCACTTTTATCATGTGAAACAAGGGTCAAGGAAGAAAAGAGTGGTAGAAGGCTTTAGAGTTATAGACAATAAGGAAGAGGAACCAAAAGGAAGTTGGGCTGAATGGGAATGACCTCACTTTCCTTTTTTGTTTCAAATATGAGGCAACATTTTCAGCTGAGACAGTGGAGAAAGAGGAGTGATGGGAGATTTGAGGATAGATGAAAAGAAAAAGAGCCATTGTAGAGACTGGGATAGTAAAGTGATAAGGAAGTTACAGTAGGATTGCCTAGCTGAAGTAAGGACCCAGTAGGAGTTATAAATTTGTAGTGGACCTAATTGAACACTTGTATGTTTTTGTTTTTGTTTTTGTTTTTACTTTCATTTGACAGAATGTATTTAGGAACGAAGGGAACAAATTAATAGTAGGAGCAATCCAAGGCTGAGGTTTGGCTGATCATAGCTGGATATATGAGAAAGGGGTTAGGGATTCTAGAGAGGACACCATGATTAAGTCATGATCCTCCATGGGTGGCCACATCTTTGTTATGGGAATCATGCCTTTGTCCCAGCTTTGTCACACCCCTGCCATGCTCCATGGTGGCCATGTCACATGCCCACCCTGCCAAGGGACACCTCTGTTATGGCTGTGTCATATTTCTGTTATGACTATGTAAGGCTATGTCACATCCCTGTCAAACATCTTTCAAACTTGCCATCCACTGTCACAGTCTGTCACACATCTCTGTCACAGTGATATGCCTTGGTCAGTTATGTCATGGCTTTGTCACATATGTCATGGCTAGATCATGCCTCTGTAACTCATTTCCTCCAATTTCTACTGTGTCAATTTTACAATGTAATTGATTTCATGCTCTATTGATTTTTATAATGGTCAGCATCTGCCTGAACACTCACTCTACTCAAAAAATGTGATCTCTCCCAGTCTAAATTGGCTTAAAGCCTTTTTGAAAGGAAGTATTGCTATAGCTTATGGAATCAGCTCCTGGGACATCTGTTTGCTAACCATTTTAGCCTCGGACTTCTTTAAACAACTTAATACATTAATCTGAATTCTACCCTCCCCTCATCCGCACCTCTCCATTACCACCAAGACAATTGTTCTATCCTTGCCCTGAGCTTGTATAATTAAGGATGGTTTCATCTCTTTCAAGGATGACAATGGGTGGTACTGGTTTAGGTGGTTCTGATGTCCTGTTCAAGATTACATGAGGTAACTGAATTTCATGAAGCTATTAATGTTTCTTTATTGAAAGAGGGGGTATGATCACCCATACCTGAAGGCCAATCCACCTTTCCCAGCAGTAGCTAATTGTGACATTCCCCAACCACTCAGAACTTCTCAATATAGAAAGAAGAATTTTCCTTTCTCATCACAGTTATTGACATGAGGAATCTAACTTGATTCACTATGTTATGTGTCACTGTTAAATTGATCTTGCTTGGAGAAATATGCCTCATTTTCCCTCTTATTGCATTTGACTCATCATAAGCTGACAGTACTCCACTGTGGTCAGAACAAATCTGGAATGTTGTATCCATTTGAGAAGGCACAAATACTTTGAGGAATCTCAAAAAGGAGAATGAGGTTGATGACAGACGTAAAGATCATGCCAGATGCAGATTAGCTAAAGAACCTGGGATTGTTTAGCCTGGAGAAGAGAAGATTCGAGATGAACATTTGAACAGCCAACATATGATGGAATAACGAGTTCTTTTTCCATTGTGTTGTTTTGAATCTTAAAATTTTACTTCAAAGATCTAAGACAATTCTATTCTAATGTATATTATGATTTTAAAGTAAAACAATAAATATATATATATGTATATATATATATATAACTGTTCTCATGATTCTTTGGGTAACATTGTATGTGTACAGAGAGAAGAAGCACAGATGTTGACTGGGAGTCCTGACTTATGCCTATCATTGTTTTGGATGTCAAGGCTGGCATCTTTCTGCCACCTATTCATCTACTCCCACTCTTCAATTTCAATTCCCCACAAAATCATAGGAATTCTCTAGTTTCTGTTGACCTGAGAAGTCTTGGTTGCTCTGCTCAAGACAAATGATTATAATAATATGTTCTTTCTTCTGTTCTCCAATTCTAAAAAATAACATAAAATAAAATAAAATAAATGGTTCAAACATTTTTACTAGTTTAGAGTTTGAATAATACCCATTCTATAGTTTAAATTACCCATTGTTCCTTTTCCAGTATTTTATTTGATTTATTCACATACAGGAAATTTCAGTACATATGTTTTACTCCACTTTTCAGAGTAACTTCCTTTGTGTACTTTTTTTTTTACATTTTCATAACTGTATTTCAATATAACTGCTTTCTTTTGTAATCTTACGTATTTTATTTTATATGCTTTAAAACATTGTTCTGAGAACTCTGAGATCCCACTACACACCTGTCAGATTGGCTAGAATGACAGGGAAAGATAAAGCAAAATGTTGGAGGGGATGTGGGAAAATAGGGACACTAATACATTGTTGGTGGAATTGTGAATACATTCACCCATTCTGTAGAGCAATTTGGAACTATGCTAAAAAAGTTATCAAACTGTGCATACCCTTTGATCCAGCAGTGCTACTACTGACTGGGCTTATACCCCAAAGAAATCTTAAAGAAGGGAAAGGGACCTGTATGTGCCAAAATGTTTGTGGCAGCCCTGTTTGTAGTGGCTAGAAACTGGAAAATGAATGGATGCCCATCAATTAGAGAATGGTTGGGTAAATTGTGGTATATGAATGTTATGGAAAATATTATTATTCTGTAAGAAATCACCAGCAGGATGAATACAGAGAGGCTTGGAGAGACTTACATGAACTGGTGCTAAGTGAAATGAGCAGAACCAGGAGATCATTATATATACTTCAACAACAATACTGTATGAGGAGATATTCTGATGGAAGTGGATTTCTTTGACAAAGAGAAGATCTAACTCCTTTTCAATTTATCAAGGATGAACAGAATCAACTATACCCAGTGAAAGAACACTGGGAAATGAATGTCAACTGTTTGCATTTTGATTTTTCTTCCTGGCTTATTTTTACCTTCTGAATCCAGTTCTTCCTGTGCAACAGAACTGTTCGGTTTTGCACACATATATTGTATCTAGGATATACTGTGACATTTTTAACATGTATAGGACTGCTTGCCATCTGGGGGAGGGGATGGAGGAAGGGAGGGAAAAAGTCGGAACAGAAGTGAGTGCAAGGGATAATGTTGTAAAAAATTTCCCAGGCATGGGCTCTGTCAATAAAAAGTTATAATTAAAAAAAAAACAAAACAAAACATTGTTCTGAGAAGAGTGTTGTTTGTTTTACCATACTAAGAAAAAATTTCTTAACCCCAAATGGCTAAGACCTCTTCTTTTAAGTGTTTGCAGTCCCTTGAGGAATATAGATACCCTAATGTATAATCTTCTAAAATGTTAGAAATGCTTACTTCTGAGATATAGGAGCACATATTCCATTGGAAGATGGACTTCTTAAAAAGCGGATATTTAGGATTCTGTTATACTTGCTCTGTTAATTGTTGTAATAGTCATAAGTTCTATATGATTCTGTTTTTTCCATGAGATCTAATGAGAATAGATGTGACTACGAATGGATGTTTTTCTTTCATTTCCTCATCATTAAGTATCCATTGTATAGCCACATAATGTTTAATGTTCCTACTAGCTAGTCACTGTTTTTATCTAGCAGTTTCTTTTTTCTTAGGATTGTGTGAAAGCTTGTCATACTAGGAAAATTGGAGTTTGGCTTTTTCAAAGAAATGATGATATTTGAAAGAAACAAACTGTTTGGGGTTTTCACCCCAAACTATTGTGACTCTACATTATTTGGTAAACAATGACTTCTTAACTTTGATTTCTTTCCCTACTGTTTCACACTTTCTGATGAGTGAAAGGAGAACCATTTGTTGTGTCTGCCACTCTGCCTTTCCTAATTTCTCTCCCTCCTCCATTTTTATCTTATTTCTACAAATCATTCAATATCCTGCTCAATTCTCATCTCCTCTATGAAGCTGTTTCTTATTACTCCAAAATAAAGGTATTTCTTTCTCCTCTGAACATATTATAACTAGAAAGGACCTTAGAACTCATGGAGTCAACCCCATCTGCCTTGTTTTACGAATCAGGAAATTGAGGCATGTTTTGGCCAAAGATCACATGGTTAGTGTTTGATTCAAAACCAGATGTTCCTTATTTATTCCATTTACTAATTGTATAGTGTCTTGTTTCCCATTCCTTTTCTGCTTATCTTCAAGTCTTATTTAAATGTCTTCTTGTTAGTTAAATCTGAAAGCATTTATGTCCTATTTCCACAACCATCAAGTGAAGCAATTTTGTTTATGGCCAGAGTGGCTGCAGCTCTAACACCCTTAAGAGAAGAGGGATAAACACAATAATAGGTACCAGATGGCAGAACCCTGTCCAATATAGTTAGAGTATGGTAAATTGAAGGTAGAAATTGGGTAATGCCAGATTCTATGGAGCATTGAAAGACAATGCTTTTCTCATTCACAATATGGAACCACTGAAGATCTCTAAATAGAGAAATATATATTTCCATACTCTAATGAACACATTAGTATGGATGTTTGCTTCATTGTTCCAGTTCATAGTGCATTTATGATTTCTCATATCATGAAATTGGATAATAACTGATAGCTAAAATCTTCAAATATTTAAAAAGCTGTCATTTGGAAGACAAATTAGGGTTAGAGATTATATAGACTTAGAACTGGAAGAGACTTCAGACATCATCAAGTCCAAATCATTTCATTTTATAGACAATGATACTGCCTTGTTCTTTTTGGCCCATGAGGCAGATCTTGAAGCAATGAGCATAAGTGATAAAGAAAGAAAAAAAAATGATTTTCTGTCCAGAAAAAAACCCCTAAATTAGCACTATCCATGAGAGAAGTGATTGTTTGATAAGGGAATTCCTTTTCACTGGAAGTATTCAAGTAGAGGTTGAATGACTTTTTTTTTTTTTTTCAGGTGTGTCATGGGGAAGGGGGAAATCATTTTCAGTTGTGCTTTGGGTCAGACATCCAATGAAGTTCCTTCCAATTCTAAAATGTGAGTATTTAACTCTCTGAGTGTCACCCCATACCTCATGCAAATAACATACTTTTTTGTATATTAAATATATTTTTAAAGGAAGACTATTCTGGCAGAAACATGAAGTATGGATGTGAGGGATGAAGAAAGAAATGATTAATAATAGCTAACATTTATATAACACTAACTGCGTGCTAAGCATTTCAGAATATTATTATTTCATTTGATCCTCATAACAACTTGGAAAAGAAGTGATGTTGTTATTTCCATTTAACAGAAGAGAAAACTGAAGCAAATGGCAATTAAATGCCTTCCTTGCCCAAGATCAAGTTGGATTGGAAATAGAAAGTTGTTGCAAAAATTCACACAAAATGGAAACAACATATTTGGATAACTATTTTTATTTGGTAGTGGCAGTTGAGAAAGAGAACACATGTGAAGGATGTTGAAGAATTAGTATTTTAAAGGAAATGATAACTAATTGGTTATGAATCATGATAGCAGGAGGAGTATCAAGTCTCATCACCAAGTTTCAAGCATAATAGGATGAATGGTGGTATTGTACACAGAGTAGTGAAATAAGATAAATGGACAATTCAATTCTAGTTAATAAACATTTATTAAGGGCCTGTTATGTGTGAGGCACTGTGCTAAGTGCTAGGGATAAAAAAAAAGATAGTTCCTGTCCTCAATGAGCTTCCATCCTAATGGGGAAACAACACATAAAAGGAAGCTTAAATAAAGGAGAAACACTGGGGGTCCCTAATGTGGAGATATCTTATGTCAAATTGAAAACAAGAAAACTTGAAGATGGAGTGTGGAATGAGCTGGAAGTCCAATTTCTGCCTCCTATAAAGGAAAACTTTAGGAGGAATTTTGTACTCTATCCTGCAGCCCTCCATTAATAGGGAGAAAGAAGTAGCCAAAGCTTGAATTAGCAGCATGGTGATAAGATTAGAACATATCAATTTATCCTGGGAGGATCATCTTGTTCAGTAGAGTGGAAATCAGGCAAAGCTACAGATGGAGACTGGAATGAACACATTTAGTAGGAAAGATAAAAATCTTGGCTTTGGATATGAGATGCTGTGGGAATATTCAAGATGATATACTATAGGCAGTTAGGGGTATTGGTCTTGAGTTCGGGAAAGAAATCATGATTGAAGGCTTTTTCTGGGAGTCTTTTACATAGGGGAAGAAATTTAAACTGTAAGCTGATAAGTTTTCTGAGAGTGAATATATAGAAAATATACAGAGAAAAATTACTTACGTTCAACCCCCCGAGAAACACTCAAATCTAGGGGTTGGGGAGAGGATGAATAAGCATGCAAGAAGAAAATACAGACTAAGAAATTAGAGAATAGGGGACCAAACCAGGTAAGAGTGATATGTCTGGGGCCAGGAAAACTATCTTGATAATCACTGATAGGAGGACAAAGAGAATTGGTATAAATAATGCATTGGATTTGTCATGGAAGAGGTCTTTGATAACCTTTGAGAAAGAAATGTTAATACATTGGTGTGTGTGTGTGTGTGTGTATGTGTGTGTGAGAGAGAGAGAGAGAGAGAGAGAGAGAGAGAGAGAAAGAAAGAAAGGGAGGGAAGGAGGGGGAGAGAAGGAGGGGGAGAGAGAGGGGGGAGGGGGAGGATACAGTGATGTAGCTATGAAAACATACAGGATGAAGGTGGAACTCATGGCCAATAGCCTCAAAGAAGTTGGAAGATAGGTTGGCTGCAATATATATGTGAGAAGTGGAGCTAAAATTAGAGATGTGAGAAGAGAACAAATCTATACTCCTTTCCATTGTTTCCCTCCTGAGAATGGCTATAACACTGATAAGCCCTTATTCTAGATTCTATGGCATAGACAAAGGACAATGACTTATCCTTTATGTTTTCCATAATGCCAAACAAGCCAGGAAGATCCTCAGCAAATATGTATGTTAGTTGAAATCTTATATTCTTATAAAGAAGGGAAAGGGACCTGTATGTGCACGAATGTTTGTGGCAGCCCTTTTTGTAGTGGCTAGAAACTGGAAACTGAATGGATATCCATCAGTTGGAGAATGGCTGAATAAATTGTGGTATATGAAAATTATGGAATATTACTGTTCTGTAAGAAATGACCAACAGGATGATTTCAGAAAGGCCTGGAGAGACTTACACGAACTGATGCTGAGTGAAATGAGCAGGACCAGGAGATCATTATATACTTCAACAACAATACTAGATGATGACCAGTCCTGATGGATCAGGCCATCCTCAGCAACGAGATCAACCAAATCATTTCTAATGGAGCAGTAATGAACTGAACTAGCTATACCCAGAAAAAGAACTCTGGGAGATGACTAAAAACCATTACATTGAATTCCCAATCCCTATATTTATGCACACCTGCATTTTTGATTTCCTTCACAAGCTAATTGTACAATATTTCAGAGTCTGATTCTTTTTGTACAGCAAAATAACGTTTTGGTCATGTATACTTATTGTGTATCTAATATATTTTAATATATTTAACATCTACTGGTCATCCTGCCATTTAGGGGAGGGGGTGGGGGGGGGTAAGAGGTGAAAAATTGGAACAAGAGGTTTGGCAATTGTTAATGCTGTAAAGTTACCCATGTATATATCCTGTAAATTAAAGGCTATTAAATAAAAAAAAAAAAAAAAAAGAAATCTTATATTCTTTGTTGTTAGTGTTTCCATTTTCTTCTCCAAATTATTATATATATATATATACATATATATATATATATATATTTACATATATATATACACACACACACAAACACACACATATATACTTATTTGTGTATATATTTAACCTACCAGACTGTAAACTCTTTGGAGATAGGACTATTTTTTTTTTCTTTATAATAGCTGGGAAGTCATCATTCTAAAGTGGATGGTGGGCTAATCTCAAATTTGGGATATTTCAAGTCCTTCTGAAATAATCTGGCAGTGTGACTGTACGTAATTTATTTAACACCCCACTGTTCTATATAACTTTTAAAAGCTGTAACTGCAAAAGAGTTGAGGATTTACTTTGGTATTTGGAGTTTCCTCTTCATGAACTCCCTATACCAGTGAAATCATAAATCCAGGACTAAAAATATCCTAGTTCTCAGCATACTGCCTGGAACATTACAGGTGTTTCATAAGTATTTGCTGAATTGAATGACCAAGATTTTGATAATGGGCACCTGAGATGTTGTAACCTTGTTCTATTCAATCACCTGCATTGAGAGCAAGAGTAAGTTTTCTTTACAGAGAAATACCACCTGTGCCAAGCATTGTTGGAAACAGACGGTGCCCTTTTAATTTTGCCAGTTGTGTTATCTCAGTACTTGTCCTGCCAAGTCCCTGAAGGTTATCTCCTGCGCTTGAAAACTTATGCTGTGCTACTTTTTCAGTTACTGACTTTTAGGAAGTCCCCAGAGAAAATCACCTGGGAAATAGGATTGCTGTAACAAAGAAGCACTGTGGCTTAGCTATCCTGTGAAGATAGTTAAATCATCCTGGACAACTGAGCACTTAAACTGTGATTTTGACATATAAGATTCCCCTGTGTTCTTTACCTGACATTCCTCCTTTATTCTTGTTGTTTTCATTTTCTAATTTTAAAAAACGTTAGAATTGTCAATGAAGTTAGAAGGCTAATGAAAGGACTAGAATTATGGCTGAGGTTACAAGTGCTCCTCTTGCAAGGACTTAATAATAAACTGCTTGTAATTAGCAGATAGAGTAAGCGTATGGTCTATCCTCAAGACTTTTGATATAAAAGCTTCTTTGTATTCTGAAAAGGCAACTAAAAATGTAGCCATGAAGGTTTCATAATGCCTCGAGTTTGTCTTGCTTCATTGCTCTTTGATTTTAGGGATTCATCTACTTTTTCTGTCCATGATTCTTTGCAATGTCAGATCTTTCCTCTGTAATGACAACTTTGTTACAGCTGCTAGTGCTGAGTTCTTATCTGCCCTAGAATCTTCTTTTAGGGACTTTGATACAACCTTTTTTAGTGCAGGACTTTCTTCAATAAAGAAACATTTATTAATCATTCATGGTATGCTTAGTTTGGCCTCTCAGTTTTATCTGGCCAGCCTCTCCAGGTCCTCAGATTCTTGATCCCTATTGTTACTTTTTGTGTGTTGTCTAGGGAGTCTGTTTCATATGGAAGCAGTAATCATACATCCTCAAAAGCATGTACCCTGTCTACTTACTGCTGTGTACAATAAGGGAGGAGCTTACTAAGTTGTTTTTAGTGCAGAACAACTAAAATTAGGAGAGTCCTCAGAGATTGTCCCAAAACTGCATAATGGCAAGGAAAGAGGGGGAGGAAAGCAACTGGTGGCACAGTACACAGAATGCAGGACTACAGCTGGAAAATATGTGTTCAAATATGACCTCAGACACATATAAGATGCATGACTCTAAGCAAATCACTTAACCTTTTTCTACCTCAGTTTGCTCAACTATAAAAAGGAAGATAATAATATCTACCATTCAGATTTGTGAGGAGAGAAAAATAATATTTGTAAAAGGCTTTTAGCATAGTACTTGGCACAAAGCAGGTGCTCTATGAATGTTTATTCACTTTCCTTTCCACATCCCCATTTTTATTGATGAGACAATTGAGATTTGGGAAGATGGGATTTTGCACAGGTGGTCCTTCCGATTGGGAACAAATATACTCTTCACCTATGTTTCTTAAACTCATTAGCTTATTTCCAGGCTAACATCAGATATTTCCTACTTGACAATAGTTTTCCTTTCTTTCTCCCTATTTTTAAAACTCTCTCCTTATCATTTTGTTTTTACTTAGCATATATTTTACATTTACTTCTCTGTGATAAATGCTGGTTCCACTAAGTAGAATGTAAACTAACATTGCTTTTGTTTTTTTCCTTATCTCCCTAGGGCCTCGTACAATTCCTGGACCATAGAAGATTCTTGTTTGCTAAATGTTCGTGGAATTCAATTGAATTGTTTGTTCAACAGGTTTGACCAGTATCACTTGAAGAACTTATTTTGGATCTGTTTGCAAAAGATGAGAAACACATCCAGAAATGTTTAGATATTAACTTCTGGTTATTGTCTCTTTGGGAGTTTCTTCTCTTCAGTGGGTGCAAATGGGATCATAGAATCTCATTTTCAGTCACAAGTGTGCCAAGATCACCCATGTGCCAGACATTGAGTTAGGGTATGCAAATAAAAAGAATGAAAACCATGTTTATTCTTTTTATTTTTAAAATATATGCATAGTTTTCAACATTCACCTTTGCAAAACTTTTTATTCCAAATTTTTTTCTCCCTTCCCCCACCTCCTTCCTTAGATAGCAAGGAATCCAATACATGTCAAACAGGTGCAATTCTATCCATATGTCCTCAATTATGTTGCACAAGAAACAACAGATTTAAAAGGGAAAAGTGAAAAAATAAAACAAAAATCAAGCAAACAATAAAAAGGTAAAAATACTATGTTGTGATCCACATTCAGTCCCCATAGTCCTCTTTCTTTTTTTCCCCTTTTTAATTATAGTTTTTTGTTGACAAAACATATGCATGGGTAATTTTTCAACACTGACCCTTGAAAAAACTTCTGTTCCAACTTTTCCCCTCCTTCCCTCCTTCCCTTCCCCTAGATGGCATAGTCCCATACATGCTAAATATGTTAAAGTATATGTTAAATACAATATATGTATACATATTTATACAATTATCTTGCTGCACAAGGAAAAAAATGGATTTAGAAAGAAGGTAAAAATAACCAGAGAAGAAAAACAAAAATGTAAGCAAACAATAATAGAAAGAATGGAAATGCTATGTTGTGGTCCACGTTCATCTCCCAGTGTTCTTTCACTGGGTGTAGCTGATTCTGTTCATTACTGATTGATTGGAACTAATTTGGATCCTCTCATTGTTGAAGAAAGCCATTTCCATCAGAATTGATCCTCATATAGTATCATTGTTGAAGTGTATAATGATCTCCTGGTTCTGATCATTTCACTTAGCATCAGTTCATGTAAGTCTCTCCAAGTCTCTCTGTATTCATCCTGCTGGTCATTTCTTACAGGACAATAATATTCCATAACATTCATATGCCACAATTTACTCAATCATTCTCCAATTGATGGGCATCCATTCAATTTCCAGTTTCTAGCCACTATGAAAAGGACTGCCAACAAACATTTTTGCACACACAGGTCCCTTTCTCTTCTTTAATTTCTCTTTGGGATATAAGCCCAGTAGTAGCACTGCTGGATCAAAGGATATGCACCATTTGATAAGTTTTTGAATATAGTTCTAAATCCGTTCACAACTCCACCAACAATTATCAGTGTCCCAGTTTTCCTATATCCCCTCCAACATTTGTCTTCTTTTCCTGTAATCTTAACTAATCTGAGAGGTGTGTATTGGTATCTCAGAATTGTCTTAATTTGCATTTCTCTAATCAATAATGATCTGGAACACCTTTTTTTGTGAGTAGAAATAGTTTCAATTTCTTCATCCGAAAATTGTCCGTTCATATCTTTTGCATAGTCCTCTTTCTGAATGTAGATGGTTCTCTCCATCACAAGTCTATTGGAATTGGCCTGAATAACCTCATTGCTGAAAAGAGCCATGTCCATCAGAATTAATCATTGTAAAACTATTCTAGTGGGGAACCTCAACCTTCCCCTCTCAGAATTAGACAAATCTAACCACAAAATAAACAAGAAAGAAAACTAGAGAGGTTAATAGGATATTAGAAAACCTTGATATAATAGATCTCTGGAGAAAATTGAATAGGAACAGAAAGAAATACACCTTTTCCTCAGCAGTACATGGCACCTACACAAAAACTGACCATGTATTAGGGCATAAAAACCTCACAACCCAATGCAAAAGAGAAGAACTTGTAAATACTTCCTTTTAAGACCACAATGCAATAAAATTATATTTAATAAAGGGCCAGAGAAAGATAGACTAAAAACCAATTGGACATTAAATAATCCAATTCTAAAGAATGAGTTGGTCAAACAACAAACCACAGAAACAAACCATAATTTCATCCAAGAAAATGACATTAATGAGACAACATACCAAATCCTATGGGATGCAGTCAAAGCACTTCTTAGGGGTAAATTTTATACTTCTAAATAGCTACATAAAAAAATTAGAGAAAGAGTAGATCAATGAATTAGATGTGTAACTAAAAAAAACTAGAAAATAAACTCCCAATTAAATCCCAAATTAGAAAATTTGAAACTAAAAGAAGAGATTAATAAAATAGAAACTAAGAAAACTTTTGAAGTAATAAACAAAACTAAGAGTTGGTTTTATGAAAAAACTAACAAAATATATAACACCAATGAAAATGAAATTAAAGCAATAATTTGGAGCTATTTTGCCCAGCTCTATGGCAGCAAAACTAATAATCTAACAAAAATGGATGCATATTTACAAAAATATAAATTGCCTTGAATTAACAGAAGAGGAAATAAAATACCTAAATAGTCCAATTTTAGAAAAAAGAAATTGAACAAGTCATTAATGAACTCCTTAAGAAAAAATTCTCCAGGGTCAGATGGATTCACAAGTGCATTCTACCAAATAATTAAATAATAATTAATTTCAATACTATGTAAACTATTTGGAAAAATAGATAAATTCCTTCTATAACACAAATGTGACACTGATATCTAAATCAGAAAGGGCCAAAACAGAGAAAAATAGTTACAAACCAATCTCTCTAATGAATATTGATGCAAAAATTTTAAATAAAATATTACACAAAGAGATTACAGCAATTTATTAGCAGGACAATTCACCATGACCAAGTGGGATTTACAGCAGGAATATAGGGCTGGTTCATCAGGAAAACTATTACTATAATTGATCATATCTATAACAAAACCAATAAAAATAATATGATAATCTCAATAGATTTAGAAAAAAGCTTTTGACAAAATATAGCACCTATCTCTATTAAAAACATTAGATAGTATAGGGATAAAGGGAAATTAATAAAATTAATAAGCCGTATCTATCTAAAACTTACAGCAAGCATTTGTAATGGAGAGAAGATGGACACATCCCCAATTAGATCAGAGGTGAAACAAGCATGCTTATTGTCACCACTATTATTCAACATTGTACTAGAAATGTTGGCTTTAGCATAAGAAAAGAAAAAGAAATGAAAGGAATTAGAATAGGCAATAAGGAGATAAAAGTGTCACTCTTTGCAGTGATGTGATGATATATGTAGAGAATCTTAGAAAATCATCCAAAAACCTACTCAAAACAATTTACAGCTTTAGCAAAATTGCAGGAATAAAATGAACCGACACAAATCAACATTTTCTATATATTACAGACAAAGCCCATCAACAAGAGATTGAAAGAGAAATTCCATTTAAAATTACTATAGACAAAATAAAATACTTGGGTATCTACCTGCCAAGACAAACCCAAGAACCATATTTACATAATTACAAAACTCTTCTTACACAGATAAAATCAGAGGTAAACAACTGGAAAATAGCAAGTGTTCATGACTAGGCTGAGATAATATAATAAAAGTGACAATTCTGCCTAAAATGGTAACTGCCATACTAATCAAACTGCCAAAACATTATTTTATACAGCTTGAAAAATAATTACAAAATTCATCTGGAAGAACAAATGATCAAGAATGTCAAGAGAGTTAATGAAAAGAAAAATACAAAAGACAGTGGCTTAGCAGTAGCAAACCTAAAGCTATATTACAAACAACAGTAATCAAAACCATTTGGTACTGACTAAGAGTGGTGGATCAGTGGAATAAATTAAAGACACATGACACAATCATCAAGGCTTATAGCTATCTTGTTTTTGATAAATCCCCAAACTCCAACTTCTGTAATAAGAACTAATTTTTTTGCCAAAAATTGCTGGGAAAACTGGAAAATAATATGTTCAAAATTTGGCATAGACCTATATGTCACAGTCATACCAGAATTAGATCAAAATGGATCCATGATTTGGGCATAAAAGATGATGCTATAAACAAATTAGGAGAACAAGGGATAATTTATCTATCAGATCTTTGGAGAAGGATAGAATTTATGACCAAAAAAGGAGTAGAGAACATTATGAAAGTCAAAATGGGAAACTTTGATTACACTAAATTAAAAAGATTTTGTACAAACAAAACCAACAGAAACAAGATTAAAAGGGGAAGTTTAAAACGAGGGAAAATTTTTACAGCCAGTTTTTCTGATAAAAGTCTCATTTCTAAAATATATAAATAACTGTGTCAAATTTATCAGAATCAGTTATTCCCCAATTGATAAATGGTCAAAGCATATGGGCAGACAATTTTCAGATGACAAAATTAAAACCATTTATAACTGTATGAAAAAAATGCTCTAAATCACTATTGATTAGAGAAATTCAAATTAAAACAAATCTGAAGTACCACCTCACACCCTCTCATTGGCTAAGATGATAAATAAGATAAAGAAAAATGTTGAAAGGGTTATGGGAAAACTGGGACACTAATACATTGTTAGTGGAGTTGTAAAATGATCCAACCACTCTGAAGAGCATCTGAAATTATGTCCAAAGGGCTATCAAATTGTACATACAATTTGACTCAGCGATGTCTTTACTGGGTCCATATCCCAAGGAAATTATAAAGGAGGGAAAAGGACCTACATGTAAAAAAAAATGTTTGTAGCAGCTCTTTTTGTGGTAACAAGAATTGGAAAAAGAGTGGATGTCCATCACTTGGGGAATAGCTGAACAAGTTGTGGTCCATGATAGTAATGGAATATTATTGTTCTATAGAAAATAATGAACAAACTGATTATAGAACAGTTTGGAAAGATTTACATGAATTGATACTAAGCAAAACAAGCAGAACCAGTTGTTAAAATTTACTCTAACAACTCTATATAGCCTCTTTGGATTGATAGGAATTGCTACATGTCCTGACTGATTGATATATTCTTCAAAGACTCAGAATTATCCTCAAGCCTTTTTATAATAAGATATTTGACTACTGGTTTGTATGACAACAAACAAAACAAGAATGCTAAGTATTTTCTTGGTTTCCTAGAATTTCTACTTCAATTAAACCATGTAACAATATGTGTTAAAGAAATAATAGAGCTAAAAGACAACCTATATGATCAGATTTCTACCACATGTATATTGGCTGCTGCACAGGTATCCATACATGTACATGAACATAAGATCCTTGAGGAAAGAATGTTTTCTTTTGTCCTTGTATTCTCAGTAACTAGATGAGTGATCTGAACATAGTGAATGAACTACCTATATTCCTAAAGTAGGAATACATTTTGCCTTGATCTAGTTCTATATATTATATAGTAACCGCTAAATATACATGTATAATAAATATATAAGTATAAATATATAAAATAATGACGTATTCAGCCTGTAGTTAAATCTTCCTCTAATGCTTCCTTGTGAGTATGAAGGTAATCCCGTATTCCTGAAGACCATGTAAGGAACACTCCATTTCTGGCAACTCTACTCTGTTAGAAAGGCTTTAAGTAGAATTGGCAGTGGATTATATGTCCATTTTTTGAAAATTATTCTCAACAAATATGGAAGAGTTCATAATTCAAATATTGCCATTGGGTAATGGAATATAATTTATGGTTTTGTTCTACTAATTGATCAGTAAACAATTACTAGGCACCTATTATGTGCCAGACTTCAGGTGTCAAGCGATCATAAACTACATTGGTAAAGGGCATCTCCATCTCTATGAAATTATGGATCCTTAAATATGCTGAAGTAGGCTGATATTCAAGGACTTACACTGAGATTCCAAACTGTGATGAACACTAGAGAACTTTAATGTTTTAATGGTAATTGGCCAGAGGCATGAGAAAATCTTTGTAATGTCTGATCAGATTGGTCAAAGGCTCTCTGCCAGCCCCTGCCTAGAAGTCACTGGGGCTTCTGTACTCTGGGCTATTAGATTTCAACTTTCTGGCATGATAACAGCTTGTGATCTGTTGGCTTGCATCTTCCTAATTGTGTTAATTAGATATCTTATTGTTTAGCCATTTTGGCATCAGCTTGCAAAGGCATAAATTGTTCTCAGTTGTATTTCTATGATGTTTGTGTAAGCCATGAGAATGACTAAGAAGAACCTATTTGTGACATTCTGTCTAAAAAGCTAGTGAAGGCATTAATATCTTGATACATTTTTCCCTTTGGGGTGAGGAGCCCTTAGGAAATTATTAGAAAGTGGATGGATTAATATAAGGACATTCTTGGCCTCTCTTTAAGCATTATTTGTTCTGGAATTGGTATTTACTTTGAAATTACTACCCTCATCGTGTTAACAGACACCTCATGATTCATTTTTGGGTGGCAGTAGGCCAGGCCTTATCAGCAGATTGCATTGGCCCACCTGCTGGTGATGCTACTTTTAACCTCCGCTCACTTTAATTTAACAAGGTTTTTAATCAATTCCTGTTGGCACAGATGCTGAGAGATAGTTTTATTGAGTCTTAGGTCAACCTCTGTATCTATCAGACTTTGTAATATCTTACTTTCTTTTTAGGAACAGTGAGTGTCCACGCCTTTTAGGAAAAATGTTTTGGCTTACCTAAGAATTATAGACATAGAAAAACATAAAAGACCTAGACAGTTGTGGAAACACCTGGAAGTTTCTCTCAAAGGATGCCTTTTCCCATTCATATTCTAGCTTTCTAGTCTAATTCTTTGTAAGCATAAGGAGAACTATGGGTACTCTGCCAGCAAGGCAACTTTTTCCAAGAAAGGTATGGGCTAAAGGTATGGCATATTACAGATAATGAAAAATACTTGTATTTTAGAAGCAAGGAGGATTTTTTGTTACCTTTTTCTAAGATGGGAAATTTCACCTCTCCAATGGTCAGTTCAGTTAAAGCTACTAGAATCTGGGATTCCTGGGTTATTGTTTTATTTTTATGATTTAATCAATTATTCAGTAAAAACACATTGTTGGGAGTCAACAGTATTTCCAAACAATATTAACTATACTCTGGTCATCTTTTTTATCCTTCCCCCTTCCAGATCCTAAATTCTGCCTTTGAGACGTTGGGTATGGATAGGCAAATCTTTGTCCTATATTTTTCAAATCAGACTTCCCAACCACTTCTGGCTCATTTTCTAACCATCTATTGATGCATGTGTGCTTGACTCTTCTTGCTTTATTTTTTATATTTCCCCAATAAAATGTAAGTTCTTAGAGAATAGGGAGTATCTAGTTGCTTGCATTTATATATCCAGTACCTAGCACATAGTGTTCAACAAGTAATCTAGTATCAATCAACTATTTAATTCATCTAGTTCCAGCAAAACCAAGAGAAGAATTCCTTCTTCATAGTTTTCAATAGAATTTCTTTTCTAGAGTAGTCATTATCCTTAAATATCTTTTGTAGATTGGAAATCCACTATATCCTGATGCAGTCCATTCCATTTTGGGATAGTTTTAATTGCTGGAAAATTTTTTATTGCATCAAACTTAAGTTGCCTCTTTTTAACTTTTTAAAATTCATTTTTTCAATGAACAAGCCTTGGCTTTTTTTTCCTATCACTTCTTCCCAACCATTTGAAAAAAAAAGAAAAAAAAAAGTAAAACAAAACCCTTGTTACAAATATCCACAGTAAAGTATGCCCTCTTCAAAAATAATTCCATGTGCTCCCTAAGTGTATCTCATTCTTCATAATGAGTCCATCACCATTTTTTCAAGATATGGGTAGCATATTTTATCATTGGTGCTCTGGAATTATGTTGTTCATTGTGCTGATAAAGTTTTTAAGTCTTTCAAAGTTATTTGTTCTTACAATATTATAAACATAAATTTTTCTTTTATTTCTATTTACTTCACTCTTTATCAGTTCTTATAAGTTTTCCTAGATTTTTCCTTAAAGTGTCCTATTTGCTGTTTCTTATTTTTACCTCCACTTTTAGTTTGTTCCTCTAAGGTATAGCAGATCAAGTCAAATATCTCTTTTAGGTGAGAATTATTCAAATACTTAGAGTTAGTGATCATATTTTCCTTAAATCATCCCTTTTTTCTATTAAACATCCCCAGTTCCTTTGATTGGTCCTACTGCTTTCCACATTCTTCCTATAATGTAGTGTCCAGTATCAAATATGATACCCTCAAGGTGATCTGATTAGCAGTATACAATGGAACAATCACCTCTCTAATCTTGGACTCTATTATTCACTCTGAATGTAGGCTGAGTAGCTATATTGTTTTTTTTTTTTTTTTATTATTTGCCATATCACACCACTGACATTCTTTAGAAACTATTAAATCCGCAGATTTTTTTTCAGATGATTTTCTGTCTAGCCTTATCTTCCTCATATTTTACTTATAATGTTGATTATTTAAGCCAAATACAAAATTTCATATTATCCTTATTGAATATTTATCATTTTAGATGTTTCTCAACATTTTATCCTATTGAGACTTTTTGGGATTCTATTGTCCAGCAAATTAGTCATTACTTCCAGCTTTGTGTCTGGAATTTTTGATTGGCATGGCATCTGCGCCTTTATCCACGTCTTTGGCAAACATATTAAACAACACAAGCTCAAATACTGATCCCTGGAGGTTGAGGTAGGGAAGGGAGGTACTATGCTAGAGGTTTCCTTCCAAGTTGATTTTAAAACATGAATGATGATTTACTGAGTACAGCCATTTAATTAATGATAAGTCCAATATATTATACAATTTTCTTATTATACATCTTCATATTTTCCATAATAATATCATGACAGACCTTATAAAAAGACTTTGATAAAATTTAGGTATGCTATATTTAGATTATTCCCCTAATTCTCCTAATCTATTGATTCTTCACCCAATCACAAAGGACAATGAATTAATCTGCTATGAATTATTTTTTTTTTTCTGAAATCATGTTGGCTCTTAGTTACTATTGCTTCTTTTTCTACCTTTCCCACTATACATCATTCAATGATATATTTAAGAACCAGGAATTAATCAAATTTGCTGGTCTATGGTTTTCAGACTTCATTCTCTTAAAATTGTAGAACATTTTTTCTTTCCTAATTATCTATTTCTTTTTACCCCACTATTTTTCAAAGATCACTGAGAGAAGCTCATCAAGCACATCTACTAGTTTGGAATATGTAGATAATCTGGATCTGATCACTGGAACTCAAGTTCAACAAGATATTCTCTTACTATATATATATCTACTTTACATGATTGTTAACTCCCTGTTAATCACTTCTGTTCTCTATTTTCCAGTCCAAAAGTCATTCTCCTTAGGAAAAAAAAAGATACAAAGTTAGAGTTCAGTAGCTTTGACACCTTGTTCTGTTCTGATGATGGTTTTCTCTTTTCAAAGCTGCAGTCTCAGTCCTTTTTCAGTCTACTTTAATATAATATGATTTTAAAAGACCATTTTTGGGACAGGGGAAAGCTTTTACTTTCCTTATTCTCCTACGCTCATTCTTGTTTTTATAGGAAGATGCCAGATTTCTGAATTTATTCTTTACTATTTGTACTTGCCCTTACTTCCAATTTTTATATATGCTTAAAAATCTAAACTGGTTATTTGTCCTCTCAAGTCATTCTATTTACAGACTTTTCCACCTCATCAGAATAGATTCTTTAAGGATTTTTAGAATTTTGTTTTCTTTTTTAAATGTTTAATTAATGTTCTTCTTTTATTATATCACTATCACTCTCAATAATATCCCATTGTTCCAATAAAAGGCAAAATTTGCAACAAATAAGTACAAACAAATCAACATATTGCCATATCTGAGAGCTTTCCAATAAATTCTTGTCACCACAATGCAATTCCCCCCCGTTTTTCTCTATCAATTCATTAAACTCTTCTCAAGTTTCTCTGAATTCTATTGACTGTTTCTTAAGGAAAACATTTCATTTACACTCATATGTCACGTTTTTCAAACATTTTAATTAATTATTATCCCTTCCAATTCTCTTCTACTTAAAATGATGCAATAAATGTAAATTTATTTATATACTATATAATAAAATAATAAACAAGAATTTTTAAATGCCTACTATGTGCTAAACACTTTTCAAATATTATCTCATTCAATCTTTGTAACAACCCTGAGATACAGGCATTATTATTATCCGCATTTTACAGTTGAGAAAACAGACACACAGAAATTAAAAGATCAGTCCAAGGTCATCTAGGTAGTATGTGTCTGAGAATGTATTTGAACTAAGGTTTTTCCTTTATCCATTGTGCCATTTAGGAGGTTGAATGAAATAAATTCATGCTGTAGAAGCATCAATTTAACTAATTATGTGAGGCTGAATTCCGTAGGGTATAGTCTTACCAATTATATCATTAATAATTTTATATTTTTTCTGATATATTTTCCTTAGTAATTATTTTCTTTTGTATTTTCAGATTTTTTTTCATAATGGTTCACTTCCCTAATGATAATCCATTAGTTTGCCTATCTATCTATAACTACTTCAATATATACAATTTTTTGCTTTGTGTAATCTGAAAGTTTATTCTGAAGTCTGAAAGTTATAAGATATAATGTCAGAGTTGTTTTAATTTTAATTCTTCTCACTATTATTAATTAATAGCATTATTCCATGTAATTGTTGATGGTTTGAATTTCTTCTTTTGGTTACTGTTTGTTCTTATTATTTTCATTCTATACATAGGAAAATGCTTCTTAGTAATATATGTTTGAAGTAATCCTCTATATATCTTCTATGGGACAGCAAATGCCTTGCCCAAGATCATCAGGTTTCCCATTTTTTTATTTTCCTTAACCCTTTAAAATATATTCTTCCAACATAGATGATTCATGTTCAGTACAAAGTTTGAAATTATAGCAATTGCTTCTTCCAGAGTTTCAATCCTGTCTCTTCCTGAAATCAGGTCCTCCTATTTGGTAAGGATCAAATGCAGAATATAAATTCTTGGTAATTCCTCCAAATTATTAAAGTATTTTTAGCAGACAGAGGTCTCTGAAAGATTCTAGAGAGCCGAAATTGTCCATCTTTTCTATAGCACATCTCTGTGAAAGTTAGTCAGCCAACATTTATCAAATACTTACTTTACACAAAGTACAATGCTCAGTCCTGTGGACACAAATATGAATAAAGAAAAATAGTCCTTATCCTCAAGTAGCTTAAACTTTAATGGGGCAAGACAACAACGAAAAAGAAACAAAAAGGGGAGATACAGGGAGGATGGAGAA
This sequence comes from Sarcophilus harrisii, assembly GCF_902635505.1. NCBI lineage: Eukaryota > Metazoa > Chordata > Mammalia > Dasyuromorphia > Dasyuridae > Sarcophilus > Sarcophilus harrisii. The sequence goes on from NC_045428.1 coordinate 470,027,678, forward strand.
GAGCTACAGGATTTTGGTCCAAAGGATTTCAACTGGTTGAAAATGAAGAGATGGCTGATCTGAGAGTCCCTTTTAACTGGAAGCTTTTGGAGAGGTTCTTTGCCTTGAACATCAAAACTCCATTTAAAGGGGTAGACTACTCATTGTACTGATGAAGTAATAAGTACTAAAAGTGATGCAGTCTTCCAGAATGATGACTTTTTCTGATGATGACATTTTCTGGGGCCATGATAGATTCTTTTGTGCCAGGTTTATGATCCATTTTTCAACAACCATTTATTTCCGCTTTCTGTCTATTTAATTAGACAGAATTAATTAAGGCTCTTTTATTATATTTCTACCACTCTCAATATACCCCATAGTTCCAAAAAGAGCAAATTTTGTAACAAATAAGTAAGCCATTCCATTGATTATGTTTCTTCTTTTTCTGCCTTCATTGATCATCACCCAGATGTTTTCTATTAGGCTTTTGCCGCTTGTTCTTAGATTTCCTAATGACTATATCTTCTTAATTTTCAATGGTAATCTTTCTCTTCCCCTGTTCATTTGCTTACCCCATTCATTTTACCTAAGATTTATATTTTCACAACCACATTCTAGTTATGGATTTCATTCTATGCCTGAGAGATGTCTATAATGTCAGATTTACCTCCTTGCATGATTATCTCAAGTTTGTCTTATTTGAAACCAATTATACATTATAGAAAAAAAAAAAAAAACATCTGAGACTAGGAGTTTTATTGCTGGCTTCTTTCTTGTATTATATCTCTTGTGACTTTCTGGGCATTTTTAGCACTATTCTTCTCACAGCATTGTAGGTATTCTCTGTGGATAGCTTGGTGGATATAAATAGGCAGTTTTTTTCCTTCCATTTATTTTTTCAGTTTAAAGACCTTTTAGTTAGACCCATGAAGCTCTAGACAAATACACTATATCAGTTATTTTTAGGAGCACAGCCCATAATATAACATTTGTATGAGTTTAGATTATTTGTACCACAGAAAATTGGCATATCATGGGAGGGATGACTATGAATTTTTTTAAACAAATCCAGAAATACCCAGGTCTTTTATTTAGATTTACATTCATAGGCATATATAAAGAAATTATGTGTATATATATATATATATATATATATATATATGCCTACAATGATGTAATTCTTTGATTATATTTTTCTTTCATTAATACACTAAATTACATAAATGTATCTCATGCTAATTATTGATAAAAATAAAAAAAACCCCAAAGTTTCCACTTTTGCCCTTCATCAGTCTTGTAGGTAGCTTTTCATTCAAAATGTTAGACCACAATTGTCCTAACAGTCCTTACTTTGCACTAAAGGTCAGAGATAATATCTTGTTCCTCTAGCTTCATGTATGTATGTGTGTGTGTGCATGTTTAATTTAAGAATCATTATTTTATGTATATTAGCATTCCACAATTGAACTCAACTAGTTTTTAGTGTGTTTGCTGAGTGAATTTCAGTGATGCTTTAAAGATTTTGGAACATAAAGAAACTTTTTTAGAATGGAACATAAAAGAGGGAACATCTAGAGGAAAAAAAAAACTGTGATATCATCAAGAACAGGTCTTGTCACGTTTACCTTATTTCACTTTTTAATAGGGTCACTAAACTGGAAGAAGATCAGGAATGATATAGAAATACTTTCCCTAAATTTTAGCAAAGTGCTTGATAAAAGATATACATTATTCTTGAAGACAGAGATATGACTTGAACTAGCTATACAACTAACAAGTGTCTGAGGCTACATCTGAATGCAAGTCCAAGCTTAGGACTTTAGGACTTAGGACTGCACTCCAGCTTCCATATCCATCTTATTGCCAAGTCTTCTTGATTTTACCTTTGTAATCATTTTTGTATTATCTTCCTTCTATCTTCTGGCACTGCCACTAGTATGGTGCAGGCCCTCCTTCATCACACCTGAATTATGACAATATCTTGCTGGTTAGTCTCCCTGATTTGGGGATTTTTCTGGTCCAATCTATCGCCACTTAGATGTCACAATGATCTTCCAAAAGTATAAATCTTATCATGTCAAAGGCCATCTCAAAGAATAGTAGATTTCTCTTCATTTGATGCTGCTTCCATCAGATGTTTGAAAACCTTTTATCTAGTTATGATATAGTGGGGATTGGGTTTTAGAAATGTTGGATGGCCAAAGAAGCACTTTTCAACCCTTATACTCTGTACTTCCCTAGTGTAAATCAAAAATTAATATTCAAGAAAATGTTAACAGTTTAACGTCATCTTTCTCTCTTAGTTTCCTGAATTCAAAGAAGGCAGCATGATAATATAGGATTTGACTGCGAATTAAATGTTGTGATATGGGAGCCAATGAAAAGACTTGTGTCTCAATTTTGACTCTGCCAGTATCTGTGTGACCCTGAAAAAGTCCCTTAAATTAATTTCTTTTTCTAAAAAGCAAATGATTGAATTAGGCAATTTCTGCCATTTCTTCCAGTTCTGATGAGTTGCATACTATGGTTTTCTAAGTAATCTACACATGTGGAAAAGGAGAAAGGCTAAATTATTTCTACCATTTGATTTTCTTGGATGTAGAAAGGAAATTAAAGGTCCTATTATGAAGAGAGATTATACTCAAAGGAACATTAAGACCCAATAAAGGGTCTTAGTGGAAAGTGGAAAGCTCAAAAAAGCTGCATTTTCTTATAGTTCTTTCTTGGAGTCTAAAATTTACTTTATTGACTTCTGACTCTTCCTTGCTTTATTGCTTCACTTTTGGGATATTTTCCCTTTTTCTGTGTTTGGGCTGGGTTTGTCAAGAATCTACATTTATCTCTTGCACAGGGGACATAGTAAACGGATGCATTTATATGAATTGTTGGCAAACAATTGTACATACAAAGTCTTTATGAGAATATTGAGAGGCATTCCAATATATCATTGAAGGAAAGGCAGATAAGTATCTCATTCTGTCTATAAAGGATCAGGGGAGTAGTAAATTATCAGAAACATGGATTCTCTTTCCTAGTGTTTATATAGAGCTTTAAGAATTGTGAAGTCCTTTACTCATTTGATTTTTACAACCATGCTGGGAAATAAATATTATAACTACTTTACAGATAAAGAAACTGAGGAATATAAAGGTTTAGACTTGCCCATTATAACTCATTTACTAAGTATCTTGGGCTAAATTCAAACTCAAGTTTACTTGCCCCAAAATTCAGTGCTCTATTCTATGAATGCCTAAGATAGGCAAGGTTATGGGGCTAATCACAGAAGCATAGAACTTTTAAGGTAAACGTATCTTTCAAGATAATGTAATTCGAACATAATATTTAAAAACTGCAGTTAAGAGAAGTTAAATGACTTAATGAAAGTTTAGAGCATTGAGCAAACGAGTTAAACTACAAATATTTATGAGAATTACTGGCAACAGGCAACTCATTTCTTCTTTACTATTTTGAAAGGTCTATGATTTCATTATCTATGAGATGACAATATACCTCTGCACCAATCTTGGTTGAAACCATTCCGTACCTTAGTAAACCATTTCATCCATAGCTACGCCCAACAAGTTCTGATGATTAATTTACTGATGATAAACCTCTTCAAATTCAACTAGCTTGCTTCTCAGATCACTCTCTGCTGCCTAGCCCATAATTTCTTTTTTCTGTTTTTTTCCCACTCTTATGATTTTTCCCTTTTTTTCTGATATTTCTCTCCCAATATGATTCATAAAGCAATTTATATTAAAATAAACAACAAAATGATGAGCTTGATGATCTTAGAAAAACATGGAAAGAAATAATGAAGAATGAAATGAACAGAACCAATATGACATTGTATTCAATAACAACAATATTGATTTAAGAATGACTTTGAGAGAATGTCATTTTGACGATTAAAAATATCCAAATTAACAAATAAAGGCCACATGAAAAAAGACACTATCTGTATCCAGAGAAATAGACTTATGTACAAATAGAAATATGTATAGACTTATATGTATGTATTTACTTATATACATATTTATATCTAATGGTAGCCATCTCTAGGGGAAGAGAAAGGAAAAAAAAGAAAAATGAATTTACATTATAATTTTATTATATATTTAAATGGAATTGCAAATGAAGTATAAATAAATTTGTATTTTCATATGCATTTTTAAAATTTTGTCATACTATGGAAATGCTTATTTTATCCTATAAGTTAAAAACAAAATAAATAAAATTTTAAAAAATGCTTAGCCTTGGAGATAGGAAGAACTAGGCTTACATTCTGGCTTTGACACATATAAACTGTGGGATCATGAGCAAGATATTTAACCTCGCAATTTCCTCTAACAGCTCACCAAAACTTCAAGTTATACAGGAGTTGACAATGAATATCAGTGAGGAAAGATTTCACGTTGCAAATTCACCAGTTTCCCATAGAAATGAAATCATAGTCCCAGATCAAATGTTTATATGTATGTATGTACACACAGACACAGACACACACCCATATCCCACCACCACCAATCAAAAATAAGTAAGAATGAACCATTATAGAAATGATACCTATATTTTCACTTTTAGGTTCTTGGTTTCCAAATAACTCAAAATTAACTACTGTTTGATGACTTATATAAAAGATTATAGCTTCAGAATTTATTTTCTAGCTATCAAATGTCTTCAAACCAGGTTCCAGGTCTCATCTGTCACTAGTCTTTTCTGGAAATCTTGACAATAAGCCTAAAAAGTCAATAGGCCTTGAATACCATCTTATATTGATAGGAAAGAATGATTCTCCAGAGATGGAATTCTCCCTTTCACAGAATGATTTCATTGCTGTAAGGAACTCGGGCAACTGTTCTACAGCTTATAGTATCTGTGTCTGAAGCAATGAAAAGTTAAATGATTTGTTCAAGTTCATATAGACAATTATGTGTCAGAAGTAGGCTTCAAGTTCTAGTTTTCCTGACTGATTCAGCTGTCTCAAATAAATGTATTGATTAATCTTATGTAAAATATATATACAATTACTAAATCACAATTATTATTTAAAATTCAATTTAATATAAGAGCAATCAGCACAGTACTTTTTGCTCAGTCTCATTAACTAAAAGTAATCCACAAAAAGAGTTAAAAGTTGTTGGGGATAAAGAGGAAAAATCTGTTGAAAAATATATGAGTGATTCATTTCATAATTTTTCTTGTGCAGTCATTGTGTGGGCATCTATAGGTGACATAAATAGATGTAGATATAGAAATAACATAATATACATATATATAATATACATTAATTCTTAGTGCACCCTTAACCTATAATAATTTCAGACATATAAATGCTATAAACTTACCTAAAATATAATCTCAAAGTTTAATTATTTAAATTTATTTTCTTTTGTGGAATTTTGAATAAATTTTTATTTTAATCAACGATCTGGGGAATACAATTATTATGCACAGATATATGCATAGATAGATCTTTTAGCTGAGAATATTATGTTATGATCTACATTAAGTTTCCCAATCCTCTCTCAGGGTGCAGAGCTCTCTTCATCACAAGACCATTGGAACTGGACTGAATTACCTTGCTGTTGAAAAGAGCTATGTCTGTCAGAGTTGATCATCCTATAATCTTGCTGTTTCTGTGATAATATTCTTCTGGTTCTACTCATTTTACTTAGCATCAGTTCATGTAAGTCTCTCTAGGCCTCTCTGAAATCATCTTGATGATTGTTTCTTATAGAAAAATAATATTCCATAGAATTCATATACCATAACTTATTCAGTCATTCTCTAAATGATGGATATCCATTCAGTTTCCAGTTTCTTGCCATTTTAAAAAGGGCTGCTACAAACATTTTTATACATGGGGTCCCTTTCTCTCCTTTATGATCTCTTTGGGATATAGGCCCAGTAGAGACACTGCTGGATCAAAGGATATACTCAATTTGAAAATCCTTTGGTTATGTTCTTCAGAATGGATGGATCAGTTAACAATTCCGCCAACAATGTATCAGTGTCCTGTTTTTCCACATCTCCTCCAACATTCATCATTATCTTTTTCTTGTCATCTTAGCTAATCTAAGAGGTGTGTAGTGGTACCTCAGAGTTGTTTTAACTTGTATTTCTCTGATTAATATTGATTTAGAACATTTTCTTCATATGACTAGAAATGGTTTCAGTTTCTTCATCTGAAAATTGTTCATATTCTTTGACCATTTAGCAATTGGAGATTACCATCTATTTCTAAAGTTATTAAAATTTCAGACAGCACTAAGACTGTTGGGACACTATAAATAACATATATCCATATCCATATACAATACTATATAACATACATTCTGTAGATATATATATAGATATGTATGTATGTAATATACATTCTGATATAATTCATTATTTGAGTATCAACAAGATATATGATGTGTAAAGTCAATAATCTGAGCAAGTTCCTCCTCCCTTCATTTTACAATACATAGATAGGTTAACTCTTTTTATCAAGTTTATGTAGCACACTATAAATGTAAATGCCAGAGGTTTGTTGATTTTTGCTTAGGAACATCTCCTGAATTCTCTTCTTCATCTTAATTTTTCTAGTAATTATGCTAGTTCAGCTCCTACATAGGTCTTACCCAGACAACTGCCTTCCCTTTATAATTCATCTTAATCAAACAAAGAGAAAAAATGGGAGCATCTTTCCTAATTGTTAAAAATCAGATTATTCCACAAACAGGAGTTTATTATGGCACTTAATTGTCTCCCATGTTAAATTTTTGTCTACAGGCCCTTCTATATAGGCCCTGATATCCTCATTCCTCTCCAATGCAACCTGGATTCCAGTTGAGAAAATGTGTTTGCTGCTCTTCCTGCCCCTTCTCAAACCTTATTTTTGCTTCTGGATCTTTATTCATATGTTCTTTCTAAGAATGCTCTCTCCCACTTCTTCAACAAGTTTTCTAGTTTGGATTACAAACTGGACTGAAAACTAGAAAGAATTGAATTCAAATCTTACCTCATCCACTTGCTATTTGTGATATCGGACAAGTCATGTAACCTCTTTGTGCTTCAATTACCTACATTTATATAATGAGAGGATTGGATTCTAACATAAAAGGTCCCTGCTGGCTCAAAATCAGTGATCCAATATGAAAATTGTACCTTTCCCAATGACTTCATTTGATAAGTTTCTTCACTATAGCATTTATACAACAACTAATATAAAATTCCACACTGCTTTATTACTTTGCAGTGCAATACTTTGTATGTCATCTTAGTTTAATTCATATGTGTCATTAGGTCACAAAATCCCATTGAGAACATATTATGAATGATATATGCACATATAATATGCATGTATTTAATGATATATGCATGTAGCTTAACTCCATTAATTGCATATTGTCGTATATAATTCCAGTATAGTGAATATCATAATTGACTTACTCATTTAATTTTTAAAAGAATTTTCTCTTCTCCATTTTCGAGTATGTTAACTAAATTAATTTAGTTAACTAAGATGCATAAACAGGATATTTTCCGTGGGCACTAAAATTTAGAAATTGTTGACAACTCATATTTTTTACAACATAGAAGCAACTATTATTTCTGAATTTGTGATTTCATTGATATAATGAATTCCAGACAAGGAAAAATCTATGTATCAATGAAAATATTAAATTATTTTCCATCTGGTAAAGTTTGGTATATGGGCACTGAAATGCGCAAGAGCATAGCATGTGTCAGAACATAGCATGTATCAGAAGTGAGAAATAAACCTAGTCCTTTTAATTTGAAGGCAACTCTCTCTGTGTTACATAACACTGCTTCTCAGCAAGAATAACTAATTTAAAAAGAAGTCAAGGTGGGGAAGGTAGGAGCAGGTATAAGGCAAAGAGACCAATAAGAATCTATTACTGTATTCCTGGTGAGAGAAAATGATGATCTGAACTAGCATGGTAGCTGAAGAAGATCTGTACAAGAGATTTTGTGAAGGCAGACATGAAAAGATTTAGCGGTGGTTTGGATATAAAGAGTGAGTGACGAACTGATGCTGAGCGAAGCGAGCAGGGTCAAGAGATCATTATATACTTCAACAACAATGCTATATGATGACCAATTCTGATGGACCTGGCCATCCTCAGCAATGAGATGAACCAAATCAGTTCCAATGGAACAGTAATGAACTGAACCAGCTACATTCAGCAAAAGAATTCTGGGAGATGACCAAAAACCATTACATTGAATTCCCAATCCCTATATTTTTGCCCACCTGCATTTTTGATTTCCTTCACAGGCTAATTGTACAATATTTCAGAGTCCGATTCTTTTTGTACAGCAAAATAACAGTTTGGTCATGTATACTTATTGTGTATCTAATTTATATTTTAATATATTCAACATCTACTGGTCATCCTGCCATCTGGGAGAGGGGGTGGGGAGAAGGAGGGGAAAAATTGGAACAAGAGGTTTGGTAGTTATCAATGCTGTAAAGTTACCCATACATATAATCTGTAAATAAAAGGCTATTAAAAATAATAAAAAAATAAAAAAATTGGCTGGAAAAAAAGAAAGAGTGAGTGAGAAGTAGAAGATGGAAGATAACATCCAGATGATAAAATCATGGTTGGGTAATTGAGCTCTATTCTGGATATATTCAGTTTGAGATGCTCATAGGAATCCGTATACATTTATATCTATATCTAATCTACCTACCTATCAACCGCATAAGGCAGCATAATATAATAGAATGAATATTGAACTTGGAGCTGAGACCTGTTTTCAAATCATAGCTCTCACATTTACTGAGTACGAACATGTGTAAATCACTTAACTTTTCCCAGACTGAGTTTATTCATTCATAATATGGGAGCATTATATATTGTTATTTATTTCTCAGGGTCTTATATAATCCTGATTATGTGCTATGATAATTAAATGAATTCCCCAAGATTATACAGTGAATAATGCAATTGGAATTAGACTCCATGTATTCTGATTTCAAACCTCTAGTTAACATATTAAAATTGAATGATGAGGGCCTTAGATACTCTGGCCCCCAAACTTTGAAATGTATTTTATTAATATGGGAAAGCATAGATAGCATATAAGCAGCTAAGTGGTACTGAATAGTGTTCTGGCCCTGAAGTCATGGAGAAAACTTGAATTTAAATCTAGCCTCAGAGATTTACTTGCTGTATGACCTGGGACAGATCATTTAACTTCTGCTGCCTCAATTTCCTCAGCTGTAAGATAGAATAATAATAGCATTTAACTCTGTGGATTATTGTGAAGATCCAATGAATTAATATTTGTAAAGTGCTTCGAAAATCTTCTAAATGTTACCTTTATTTTTTGTGCATAACAAAGAACAACGAAAGGAGAGGGAAATTTTCTACTTGTTTTTTCCTTACTGGAGAAAAAAAAAAAGTAAACACATTATCTTGGTCTGCCTTCACATATTATGAATCATGCAGTGCTTGAACCTGCCACTTCAAGCCTTGATTAATAATATTCTTAATTGCTTTCCTTTTTCTCCTCACAGCTAGCAGATGGAACACTGTAGTTCTGGCTGAACCACATCAGTGGTGTTGATGCTGCAAACAAATGGTGTTACAGTCCGCAGGCTTGTCCTCTTTGATCTATCTCTCCTGAACACAGCAGAATCAGGGGAAGTTTCTCCTTGATTTCCTCAGTGCTTTGGCTACTCCCTCAAAATGCCTTTCTGTACCCCAGAAGGGTCCCAAATTGAAAGGTGACTTGAGGATGGTAGTCCATTTCTGCTCATGTCATTGAGCTGGCAGATCAAAAAATGCCAGCTTTAGCTGCAGAGAATTGGGCTAATTGTTGGAGGGGTATCCATTCCTTAATATTACTACTTCTATTATCCTTTGTTACTTTCTGGAAAATATCACTATGGGGTGAGATAAATGCCATAATGTATATGAGATTAAGGAATATGTCAACTTTCAGGTGATGAGTAATTTTGTTCTTGTATTTTTGTTTATCTTTACTTTCCTTGTATGTTTAAGTAAGTGATCAGTGCATACCTTCAGCAATGAGTGCTTAGCTATTCTCTAGTTCTTTGGACCTTGAATAGCTAGGTCTGGGACATTTGGGAAATTTGATCTTTCTCACAAGGTGATCATTGTTGTCTACAGAGAAATAGATTCAGTGTTAGCAAAGGTGAAGTCATGTTCCTCATGGGTAATGCCTTAGGGGGGAAAATGTTTCCAAGTGAGAATTTGGTTGCACTCGTCCCATTAACCTGAACTGACACAGAACAGATGGGGAGAGTAACAAGGAACTGAGAGTATTATCTTGCAGGTATGGTTGTTTGAATAGTGGAAGAGTTCCATTTACTTATTTAATATCAAATGTATCATATTTAATATCAAATTTTCTTTAAGTTTGCTTGGGTTAAAAGTAAGGAAAAGGCATTTGGACCAGGATATTTTGAATTGTAACCAATTATGATATCAAGAAATAAAAAATCTGAGAATGTCAATATTTTGTTGAGAGAAAACAGTAGTCTTTGGAAATTTGGTTAATTTTGCAGGATATAATGGCATTATCAAAATTTATTTTGACTGAAATAAAGAGTAAATAGTTTAAGGTAACATGATATTATGGAAAGAAAACAAAAGTTAGAAAATTTGGATCTGAATCTAGCCATTTAGTAGCTATATGACCTTGGACAAGAACCAATGTGATACAGCAAATAGAGTCAGAAAAGCCTGGTTCAAATTTTTTCTCTGATACTTATTAGCTACATAACCATTGATCCCTGAACCTCTTTGAATTCATTTTCCTCATAATTAAAAAAGAAATACAAATATCTATAGTACCCACCTTACACAAAGTTATCCTGAGACTCAAATAAGATAATGAAAGTAAAGCAGATTGAAAAGCTAAAAGTGGCCTATTATGTCAACTAATATATACATATATTATATGCAGGAATCAAATGTATAACTAGAATTATACACTCTTGATTCTTGCAAAGATCTTTATTTTTTATTTTTTTTAATTTTATTTTATTTTTAATAGCCTTTTATTTACAAGATATATGCATGGGTAACTTTACAGCATTAACAATGGATTAAAATATAAATTAGATACACAATAAGTATACATGACCAAAACGTTATTTTGCTGTACAAAAAGAATCAGACTCTGAAATATTGTACAATTAGCTTGTGAAGGAAATCAAAAATGCAGGTATGCATAAATATAGGGATTGGGAGTTCAATGTAATGGTTTTTAGTCATCTCCCAGAGTTCTTTTTCTGGGCATAGCTGATTCAGTTCATTACTGCTCCATTGGAAATGATTTGGTTGATCTCGTTGCTGAGGATGGCCAGGTCCATCAGAACTGGTCATCATATAGTATTGTTGTTGAAGTATATAATGATCTCCTGGTCCTGCTCATTTCACTCAGCATCAGTTCGTGTAAGTCTCTCCAGGCCTTTCTGAAATCATCCTGTTGGTCATTTCTTACAGAACAGTAATATTCCATAATATTCATATACCACAATTTATTCAGCCATTCTCCAACTGATGGACATCCATTCAGTTTCCAGTTTCTAGCCACTACAAAAAGGGCTGCCACAAACATTCGTGCACATACAGGTCCCTTTCCCTTCTTTATAATCTCTTTGGGATATAATCCCAGTAGTAACACTGCTGGATCAAAGGGTATGCACAGTTTGATAACTTTTTGAGCATAGTTCCAAACTACTCTCCAAAATGGTTGGATTCGTTCACAACTCCACCAACAATGAATCAATGTCCCAGTTTTCCCACATCCCCTCCAACAATCATCATTATTTTTTCCTGTCATCTTAGCCAATCTGACAGGTGTGTAGTGGTATCTTAGAGTTGTCTTAATTTGCATTTCTCTGATTAATAATGACTTGGAGCATCTTTTCATATGACTAGAAATAGTTTCAATTTCTTCATCTGAGAATTGTCTGTTCATATCCTTTGACCATTTTTCAATTGGAGAATGGCTTGATTTTTTATAAATTAGAGTTAATTCTCTATATATTTTGGAAATGAGGCCTTTATCAGAACCTTTGACTGTAAAAATATTTTCCCAGTTTATTGCTTCCCTTCTAATCTTGTCTGCATTAGTTTTGTTTGTACAAAAACTTTTCAGTTTGGTATAATCGAAATTTTCTATTTTGTGATCAGTAATGATCTCTAGTTCTGCTTTGGTCATAAAGACCTTCCCCTTCCACAGGTCTGAGGTAAACTATCCTGTGTTCCTCTAATTTATTAATAATTTCATTCTTTATGCCTAGGTCATGAACCCATTTTGACCTTATCTTGGTGTACGGCATTAAGTATGGATCAATGTCTAGTTTCTACCATATTAGTTTCCAATTTTCCCAGCAATTTTTATCAAACAGTAAGTTCTTATCCCAAAAGCTGGGATCTTTGGGTTCTTGCAAAGATCTTTAGGTAAGGTTTGATGGACCCCATTTCTATTTGAATTCAGCACTACTGCCATAGAGCTTTTGGAGAAGGGGAACAACCTGACCACCAGATCTGTCTGTATTTGGGCTCAGAAGCCTATAATCCAGGGAATCAAATCTAGAAGAAGCCTCCAGTACTTTTATTTCTTCATTAACATAGAAACAACAAATCTTAGCACTTGGCTATCAAGAATTAGTTAAAATAGAAAGTTACCAGATGACATTCCTTGGCTCTATTTCCCTGTCCCTATCAGCCCCACAATATCCTAGTCTTAAAAACATAATCCATGCCACATATTTTCTTTGTGTTGGACCAAACTTAAGTATTGCTAGCTATGGCTTTAATGATGAAATTTATTTTATATCTGTGAAATATGAGATAACAGGTTATCAAAATGCAGATGTCCTATTTTCAGTTAGCAATATAAGACCACCAGAGATGGTGGTCCTACATAGTATTACAAGAGACTTGAAATCAAAAGGTGTTCATTTTAAACAGAACTAGACTAATAAAAATGCTAATCTAGCTAAAAAGCTAACACTAACAAGCATTTTTTTTTTTTTAGTAAAGTTGATTAACCTTTCTGAGCTTGAGTTTCTTCAACTATTATTTGAAGAGGTTGGATGAGTTAATCTAATAGGTTTCATCTATTTAGAAAATTTTATGATTCTATAATTATTTATTTGTTGAATTGTAAACTTATCACAATTTAATAGAATAAGATAACATTTTTATCAGTGTATATGAATTATATACTCTTGAACTTCCTAGGAGGGCTTAGTATAAATAACTTTTTTCATAGAATATCTCTCAACAAGCTATGATATCTTATTTTAGTTCCCATAATTATCTTTCACAAAAAGGACACAGTCCAGATTCTTATTTATGAATAAGCAAATATAGTTCCATGTCCTCAGTTAACAAGGGTTATTTTGGCAAAATGGATTATGGAAACTGAGTTGCATTGGGAGAACCACTGGTGTTGGTTCTAGGCTGCTGACTGCTTTAATGATTGGACAGTGATGCTACATAGGTTATCACTAGAAAGACTAGTTGAATGTGGGTCTGGCTTTGGAGATGGCTGCATTCTCATGGGTAACAGAGACTATTCACTTAAGAGTAGAAAAAAATACATGTATTTGTGTGTGTTCTGTGACTTATTGGGTATAGGGCTTTATTGGATAGGCAGAAGTGCTCCTTTGCCTTCTTTTTGTACCATTAATGTTTGAGAGAGAAGCCTTCTTTTCATTAAGGGAAGTAAGGATGTGCTTCACTAAAATGCAACAGACAAGAATTACAAATTATGATGTTAATCTACCTGTGGTGACACAATGTATGTCTATAAAGTATGTCAATGGAGAGAATCACATTATTAAAAGATAGGAACTTGGTGAATACGTTTGTATAATCATTAGTTCAAATTTAATTTTCAAAATATTTGATTATGCTGAACACTAATTGGTGTATGCAACATCAAAGAACAAGTAGCAAATTAAAATTTAATTCTATCCAATTTTATAGGTATTATTAAGTATTCCTTATAAGGAAAAAAACCCACAACTAATGGTAAATGTTTAGACAGTGAAATTTGGTTCATGTTTCATTTAAGAAGAAGAAGAATTTGACATACCAAATATTACTTTAAAAAGTATTTTATATATATTGCAGTTAAAAGTTATGACTAATCCCTAGTCCCTATTGTAAAATTCAAAATTTATATAAATCCAATCGCATTATTATTATTCATAGGTAAAAAATAACACTCTCCCAAACAAAATGTTGTATTTAAACATTAGTTTATATGATTATTCTTGACAACAGATATATAAATACTCAAATTAATTTCCTAATTGTTCTTCACTGATATGCATTGAATTAGTATCAGGTTTTTAAACAGTAACATATTTAACACATATTTATTATTCAATATTGTGAAATTAAGAAGCAATAAAACTGGTGTTCTTTTTGAGTAAATAGGTTATAATTTCAGTATTGAAATGTACTCCCCCCCCAATTCAATGAACACCTAATAAAGAAATAACAGTTTAGAATGATTTGTACTTCATTGATTTTAGCCTCATGTTGATGATGGCTATACTTATTTGGTGGCCTGAAGTGCTCAGTACTTAGGTGTTTTGTGATTTTAGATATTTTCTGTTTTGATCTTTTTTTTTTTCAGATCTCATCAGCACTTTGAGAATAATTTGTATCACTGCAGAACTCAGAGGCAATTTGTGCAAAAAAAAAAAAAAAAAAAAAAAGAAAAAGAACACATACCTTACAAAAATAGCTTCCGAACTTTACAATGGTAAATGATAAATATAAAATATTTTCTTTTATAGATAACAAAATGACTATTTTATACAAGAATAAACAATAGTGACCTTTCTACTAAGATGAGGGTATGGAGTGGTGAAGAACCAAATTAAATGGTCTTTAATAGGGCCAGGAAAATTATTTATACATCATATATCCAAAATATTTTGAAAATAGGAAAAAATGGAGATTATGACTTGGTTGTGGCTTAGTTATTTTCATTATTCAGGTATGAGTGCCTCTTTCTTACCCCATTTGGGGTTTTCTTGGCAGAGACATTAGAGTGGTTTGTCATTTCCTTCTCCAGCTCATTTCCAGATGAGGAAATTAAGACAAAGATGGTTTAATGATTTCCCCAGGATTATGCAATTTACTAAGCTCCAGATTTGAACTCAAGAAGGTGAGCCTTCTTAACTTCTGGCCTAGCACCTTATCCACTGCACTGCCTCCTATCCAGCTTAATTATAGCTTTTGGCAAATCTTGTTCTTCCTCTTCTCCTACAGGCTGGTAATCGAATTGGCTTGGTGACTTAGACTGTGGAGAATGCAGTGATTCCTTGATAAGGAAGTGATAGTTGCAAAGCCAGTGGACTACATCAGATATACTGTTGATAGGATTCTAGTTCAGATGTTGGTTGGACAAGAGGGTCACTGAAAGATACTTCCTATTCTGAGATTCTCTGTATCTGTTTCAGGAGATATTAGGTAGAGGTTATAAACAAATGTGACATAAGGAGATTGGTAAGTGGTGAGGAAATCATACCATTTGATCATTGGTTGCAAGAATTAGGGATGTTTAAACTGAAGATGAGAAAATTTGAGTGTGGAGTTTTAGATCCATGTCCAAGTGTTCTAAGGGAAATTATGTGGAAGAGGTTGAACTCAAAGGGTAGAAATACTGTAGAAATAGTGATTGAAAGTTACTAAAGGAGTATTTTGTCACAATTTAGCCTTCATATAAGGACAAACTTATTATTTTTGTGGCTATCTCTAAGTGGAAAGGGCTGCTTTAGAAGGAGATAGATTCTATCTCATTGAAGATCTTCAAGCGAAGGTTGGTTGACCATTTAATATTGTAGGTGGTATTGTTAGGCCCTGGATAGCAGGCTATACACCTCCCTCCCCTTTTTTCATTTGTGCAATTAGACTTGGGAAAATTGAGTTTAAGAAAAAAAGCTTTAAACTTTGAAGCTCCAGATCCCCTTCACATACCAGTATGACACATTGGAGAATAGAAAAGAAAAATGGTCTCCAGATGCTTGTCTTTCTGACTTCATCCCTGTCCAAAAGCTACCCTGGGAATAGAATTATTCTCAAGCACAATCTTGTATCCTGCTGGCCCTTGTTATAACCCCTATCTGTCCAAGAATGGTCCTACTCCCTTATCTGAAAGACTTGAGCCACAATTTCCACACTGTAAATACCAAGTTAATTCCTTTCTTTGGACTAAAGATAACAATAGCTGCAAGACTAATTGCATTCTTGCTTCTGAATTTTGCTTGCTAAAAAAACTTATATATAAACTCTGTGTCTCAGTTGCCCTGGATTGAATGCTTTGAAAGTATATTCCCATTTCAGTCTGCTAGCTTAAACTCTTCACATTAAAGATTAAAAACAATTTCTTCTCACCTCATTTTTCAGTATTACAGTATTTTAGTTCAGGTATGTCTTGGACTAGAGGGCCACTAGAGTCCTTTCTAGCACATGATTCTATGATTAATTGTATTTCCTTTTTTGTTGGCTTGATTTTATTATCTGATTGGTTGTGTGTGGGATGGCAATCCCTTACTCAAAATGACTACTCAGAGATTTTTCAAAGTAACATATTTACTTTGCAATAAAGCTCAGAAGCTTTATTAGAATCTCCCAAGAATACACACCTGTCAGATTGGCTAACATGACAGGAAAAAATAATGATGATTGTTGGAGGGGATGTGGGAAAACTGGGACATTGATGCATTTTTGGTGGAGTTGTGAACGAATCCAACCATTTTGGAGAGTAGTTTGGAACTATGCTCAAAAAGTTATCAAACTGTGCATACCCTTTAATCCAGCAGTGTTACTACTGGGCTAATATCCCAAAGAGATTATAAAGAAGGGAAAGGGACCTGTATGTGCACGAATGTTTGTGGCAGCCCTTTTTGTAGTGGCTAGAAACTGGAAAATGAATGGATGCCCATCAGTTGGAGAATGGCTGAATAAATTGTGGTATATGAATATTATGGAATATTACTGTTCTGTAAGAAATGACCAACAGGATGATTTCAGAAAGGCCTGGAGAGACTTACACGAACTGATGCTGAGTGAAATGAGCAGGACCAGGAGATCATTATATACTTCAACAACAATACTATATGATGACCAGTTCTGATGGACCTGGCCATCCTCAGCAACGAGATCAACCAAATCATTTCCAATGGAGCAGTAATGAACTGAACCAGCTACGCCCAGAGAAAGAACTCTGGGAGATGACTAAAAACCATTACATTGAATTCCCAATCCCTATATTTATGCACACCTGCATTTTTGATTTCCTTCACAAGCTAATTGTACAATATTTCAGAGTCTGATTCTTTTTGTACAGCAAAATAACGTTTTGGTCATGTATACTTATTGTGTATCTAATTTATATTTTAATGTATTTAACATCTACTGGTCATCCTGCCATCTAGGGGAGGGGGTGGGTGGTAAGAGGTGAAAAATTGGAACAAGAGGTTTGGCAATTGTTAACGCTGTAAAGTTATCCATCCATATAACCTGTAAATAAAAGGCTATTAAATAAAAAAAAAAAGGAAAAAAAAAAGAATCTCCCAAGAAGTGGGCACTCCGCTCACTGAATTCTCAGAGAGAGAGGAGACAATTTTACAAAGGCTAAGAGATTACTTAAGTAGTCAAAAACCACAGGAACCCATAGTCCCCTCCCCTTAGCTCTTGTTGGATGTTTTCCACTGGAAGAGCAAGTCTTTCCTCTTCTTCCCAGAGCCTTAATGATTAACAGACCCTTGGGGCTAAGTCTTGAATTACCCAAAATTATTATTCTGAGAAGTCCTCAGTTTCCCATTTCACTGATTAGACATCATAATAATACACATTCAAATCTTACTTAAGTGACATTGACCTGGAAAAGCTTTTTGTAAAAACAATAGTAGTATAAGTAAATCTATGAAGAATCCATACTAAACTAGCTTCAGATTTCATAGTTCTCCTGAAAACAGAATTATTAAATCAAATATTTCTTATAGAAAGGCTTTACCACCAAAAACTTCATTTACTCTTGAAAATATTTTTGCTGGTGATGTAAATAGAGCTTCAACAAAACTACTTTTAATCAATATGTTTCATTAAAATAAGCATTTATTAAGTACCTTTTACTGAATGAAAACAATTAAGTTGGGTAGGCTCAGATTTAGCTTAAAAACTTTTTATAAATCCAGTTTCCATCAAAAGCCATAATTTTTCTGTTATGGTTTGCCTGCTGTTCTCAACTCTAGGGAATGCAATAGTGTATCATTAGCACAGCCTGTAGTTACTTCATCTTCTTTGTGTCCCTGTGCATCTGCCATGACCTCTTACACTGTCTTCCAAGATGATACTTTTCCCTCTCAGCTTGATGAGAACAATTACTTTTCCTTCCCTAATAGGGTGTCAATTATACCATTGCTATCATTGCTACAGGCAGAGGCACATTTATCACACTTACTGTTACATTCCTTCAGAAATCTGAATGTTTCTACTTCAAGGTCTCTCATTTCCTTTTAGATGTCTTTCTCTACACTAATTGTCCTTTGTTGTATGTTTTGAAATGACAATTTCACTGAAATCCTAATTGCAGACTTTTTCTTATTTCTCCATTTTTAAATAACATTTGTAATTTTCATTATAAATTGGTGTTGCAATATTGAGTTTTGAATTTCAATATTCAACCTATTCCTGGGGTAGATAAAAGATATTATTTATCAGATGATTTTATAGTAATTGTTAGTGTATTCCTTTGTAACTGGAGCTGAAGTAACAAAACCAAAAAAAAACTGAATTGACTATACAGAATGCTGCTATTGAAGCTTCTAATACAAGCATTCTGCATAGTCAATTTAGTCCAAAAACATTTATCAAGTGAACTCTATGCTGAATACTGGTTATACAGAAATTTCTTTAAAGTGGCAACATCCTTGCCCTAAAGAAATTTACCATCAGTGGTATAATAGGATAACACATCTAGGGCAAGAAGGGACTTTGGAAATCAACTAATACAACCTCATTGTTTTATAGATGTGGAAACTGAGGACTGGAGAAGGGCTTGTCTAAGATATGACATAGATAAAAAAACTACAAATCTTTCTCTTTGTATTATGTGTTAATGCTAAGAATAGGTGGGGTTCCCTTTTCCTCTTTCTTTACAACCTATATTCCAAGGAGTCCAAATAATCCTGGCAAAGTACTCTAGGGGAAGTGCAGTGTGTTATAAGATGATGGGTGGAGGAATTATCAAATTCTTCCTAGTTTCCATTAATCTACAGTACTAATTTGAGTGATTGGGTATAAGTATGGAAAGGCTATGGCTCTGTGAAAGCCAATAAGGCTTTAGGGAAAGAAACATTTAGTGCAATTCAAAAGGATTGCAGTATATTCTTGACCCCTTAAAAGTTTTTAATGTGTGATGTATGTGACCATAGAAACCTCAAAGCAACTGAAAGCTTCCAAGAGGCACATATATCTATCTGTATTTTTGAGCTAGAGCCTGAGCAAACTAAGGATCATGTAGACAATTGGTCCCCTGGAAAGGAGAATGATCATCAAGGACGATGAGTTAACAACAGCTACATAAAGTTGAGATCTATTGGTCTAGCAAGGGTAATAAACCAAAAATGACTATAATGGAGAGCAGCAACTAGTTGTATTTACTGAGAACAGAAAGATAGGTGAGCTATAGGACAAACTGATGGAACATACATATCCAGATGAGTTGTGAAAGGTGGTCATTATTAATCATAGAAATGCAAATTAAGACAACTCTAAGATACCATTACACACCTGTCAGATTGGCTAAGATGACAGGAAAAAATAATGATGATTGTTGGAGGGGATGTGGGAAAACTGGGACATTGATGCATTGTTGGTGGAGTTGTGAACGAATCCAACCATTCTGGAGAGTAGTTTGGAACTATGCTCAAAAAGTTATCAAACTGTGCATACCCTTTGATCCAGCAGTGTTACTACTGGGCTTATATCCCAAAGAGATCATAAAGAAGGGAAAGGGACCTGTATGTGCCAAAATGTTTGTGGCAGCCCTCTTTGTAGTGGCTAGAAACTGGAAAATGAATGGATGCCCATCAGTTGGAGAATGGCTGAATAAATTGTGGTATATGAATATTATGGAATATTATTGTTCTGTAAGAAATGACCAACAGGATGATTTCAGAAAGGCCTGGAGAGACTTACACAAACTGATGCTGAGTGAAATGAGCAGGACCAGGAGATCATTATATACTTCAACAACAATACTATATGATGACCAGTTCTGATGGACCTGGCTATCCTCAGCAAGATCAACCAAAGCATTTCCAATGGAGTAGTAATGAACTGAACCAGCTACGCCCAGAGAAAGAACTCTGGGTGATGACTAAAAACTATTACATTGAACTCCCAATCCCTATATTTATGCCCACCTGCATTTTTGATTTCCTTCACAAGCTAATTGTAAAATATTTCAGAATCTGATTCTTTTTGTACAGCAAAATAACGGTTTGGTCATGTATATTTATTGTGTATCTAATTTATATTTAATATATTTAACATCTACTGGTCATCCTGCCATCTGGGGGAGGGGGTGGGGAGTAAGAGGTGAAAAATTGGAACAAGAGGTTTGACAATTGTTAATGCTGTAAAGTTACCCATGCATATAACCTGTAAATAAAAGACTATTACATAAAATTAAAAAAAAGTAAAAACAAAACAAAACAAAAAACAAAAAACAAAAAAAAAGAAAGGTGGTACAGATATGAAGGAATTAATGTAGGTTTTTAATGCTAAAGTACTGTATGGGACAATATTATAATTGAATAACACTTTAGAACTCTTGGTTGTCATCACTGTTTTCTATGACCTTTGGCATGAAAACTATTTGTTTCCTTTTGATCTGAAAATAAATTTGTTCACATAGAATTTAGAACTTAATTGCTTATGTGGAGAATTGGGCATTAAATGTTGATGTTCCTAGATTATATGGGTGAGTGCAAAAAGTTAGAAGTGAAACATTTCCCAAAATACATTCAGCCATTTTGTGTCATGAGGCAGGCTCTGACATAAGATACATAATTTTAATTAAGGTCAGGAACTAAAAGACTAAAATAAGAATTCAGAAAGACATTTAAGGAACATTTGAGGAGCAAGAGAAAATAGACTCATTTGGCACTATTAGCCATTTTGCTGGGGAAGATTACATAGAGATAGTACGTGGTTAAAGTCTCAAAAGGAGATAAAATTACTGTATTCATTTTTTCTCCTATTCTATTTCTAATCTTTTCCACTGATCGACCACTTTATATCATATTCAGTATCAAATTAATGCAGTTTGGTAGTATAGTTTAAGACAATGCTACTGCAAGGCTCCCACCTTCCCATTTTTTCCATTGATTCTCTTGATATTCTCAAGCTTTTAATCCTCCAGATGAAATTTATTCCTCTTTTATAGCTCTAATAAATAATTTTTTCATAGTTCAATTGGTTTTGTACTAAATAAGCAAATTAAGTAATATTGCTATTTTTATTAATTGGCTTAGCCACCCCTTGAGCAATTAATATTTTCCTAGTTGTATGGATAGATCTGTCTTTGTGTGAAAACTGTTTTGAAATTTGTTCATTTAGCTTCTGTATATGACTTAGTATGTAGACTTGCAAGTATTTTCTGCTGTTTGATAAATCCAGTGATACCAGGTATGGGTCAAGAAAAATGTTGGGAAAACTGGGAAGCAGTCTGGCAGAAACTAGGCATAGACTAACTAAATTATATACTAAGATAAACTTGAAATAGACATATGGTTTGGACATAATGTGCAATTTAAGCAAATTAGTTGAACACAGAAGAAATGGCCATATCTATGAATAAAGGAAGAGTCCCTGACCAAATAGATAGGTTCTTAAAGGGTAAAATGGATAATTTTGATTACAAATTAGCATATGAACAAATGTTCAAGCTTTATATTTAGAATCTTTTCTCATTATATCTAGTAGTCAATGTTTATCTTCAAAATATGTTAACATAATTATTGATTTCTATCTTTTCTTCTTCATTTCCTCTTAAATAATTATCAGGTTCAATTTATTTCATCTGATTTCATATTTTGCTCTTTTCATGACTTAATATATATTAAATTTATTTATGTTCATGTCTAATAACTCTTATGACACCGGAAACCTCCTGATGGCAAACATTGTGCTTTGTCTCTTGATATAATGCTCACAACTATTATACTTCTCCAGTGAATTTAAAATAATTTATTTTAAAATATTTATTAAATGAATAATAATAAGTTCAAATTTTTCTTTTAGTGTTTTCCATTAATTTTCTCCCTTCTTCTCCTCTTTCTTAAGTCTCAGATAGGTTAAAGCTCATGTAATCCCTGTGTTTCTGAGTTTCCCAAATTAAACTTTTGAAAATACTCAAATGTCCCAGAATTGAAGGGAACCCGTGAAAATGAAATGTAGTCTCTGAGATTTATTTTTCAAGGGGAAAAGTTGAAGTTTATGGTTTATTTATTCCTAGAGAATGGTATGATTCTATCTTAAGTGGTGCTAGTTAGGAGTGCCTCAATCTATGATGATGATGAAGGTTCTTTTTAAGAAATCAATTAATAATCCTCCACTAAAGTTGATATTATTATTAGTAGTATTATTGCTAATTCAGTCATGAAAGAAACCCTTTGATTCTCTAAGGTTTTACTAGGAGAACACAAGCTCTAGTGGGTCCCATCAAGGCAAAACTAAAGTATGGATCCCACTGAAGTGATAGGACTTGAGTTAAAATGGAGCTGGCTTATCTTCAGAAGACTGACTACTAAGATATGAATGCTTTGAACATAGGAAAGTATAAGCTATGGAGGAATGGAGATAAGGGAGTACTTGGAATACAAATATACCTGTTGAAATTCTTAATTTCCTTCAAGATTTACATCTGCCATTTCCTTCAAAAAGCCTTTCTTGTCATTCTAATTTTTTCAATCCCTGATGTGCCACTCAGTTATGTGGCTTTGGGCAAAACATGTAACTTTAGCTTCTTCATCTGTAAAACAAAGGAGTTGACTACATGATCTCAAATTCCTTAAGGTCTGGCAGTTACAATCAAGTGCATTTTCTCTCCTATTTATTATTATATATAATATTTAACACATTACTTTTTAATAAATTTAAATATAATTAATAATATTAAATATTAATATGTATTTGATATATATAATCATATTATCAATATTATCAATTATCAATAAAATATTATTTTGTCCCCCTTCCCATTTTCCACAATAGAATAGAGGACAGGTATTTTTTTATTTTTGTCTTTGTATACCCCTTGAACATAGCCAATACTTAATACATTTTTGTTAAATTGAATATCCACATGAATTACTCATAACACATGAACTCACAACACATTAGAAATATTTGAAGTCTTGAAATAGGAGTCTGAAGAAATAAGAGATTGACTGGTTCTCATTTATTCCTGCATGTTATAGCTGACATTTAATGTTTATTCTCTAATTAATTATCAATCTTCCTTTATTTTCTGTAATCATTTGCTTTTGCTAAGTGGTAGATAACTAAATGCGTGTCAGCAGGAGGAGAGTGCCTGAAACCATTATTAGGCATGTGGCAGGTGAATGGCAGATTCTAGGCTCATCATGATGTTTACCTATGTTTCATTGGTGACCGCCAGCAGAATCAAACTATTGCTGCTTGCAGGAATTACCAAATTACTGTTCCACAGTGTTTGAACTTGTTATGAACTACTTGTTCTAATAGGCTTCATGTTCATTAGAAGATAATGTATCTGATAAGTGCAAATCAGTAATTAGATGTTAGAACTCTTGAAGTGTGATTTATTAGGGGAAGATAAATTCTTGTAAAACAAATATATTGCCATTAGAATGTTGACAGAAGATTAGTGGAGTCACTAATAGTATTTTATATCTCTCTTTTTAAGAGTAACTTTCTAATGAACCAGGAAACTTTAAATAACCAAGTGTGTGGCTAGATTTTAATTTAACATTCTATTATTCTGTGAATTACATTTTAAAAAATCTGGTAAGTAAAAGGTACTAACTTGGCTACTAAATAGGTAGAAAATTGATGATGGATATTACAAAGCCTTAGGATCTTACCATCTCAGCAGTTTTTGCTATGATCGATCCTAACCATTTATTCTATTTGTCAACAGCTGAATGCATTCTAGGTAAAGCTGATGTATTAACTAGTATGTGGCCTTTTATCGAGATTTATATATTAGATGCAATCAAATGACACTTTGCCGTTCTACTTTATGTGTTTTGCAAAATAGGCTGTGTCAAAATCAAAGGAAATGGTACCAACTAACATTTATATTTCAGTACTAGCTGCAGTTAGTTATTCAGATACTTACAGGAATTTGACACAATTTCCCATTTGGAGTTAAAGTCTCTAGATTTAAAAGCCTTCTAAAATTATTAACTTTTATCAAGTAAAAGTTCTTGCATATAATTGTAGAGTCATTAAAGATGATACCAAACTTATTCATCTTCCAGTGAACATACATCAATTATTGCTTAGGTATTACAGCAAGATGGAATGGATGGTTTCTGAACATTTAGATTATCCCTTCTGTAGTTTAAATGGCATTATTCAGAAACCTGGCAAAGAATTACAAGTGTTTGGGGTTACAACTATCTGCATTTATTTTTAAAAGTAAATTTTTAATGATATGAAAAAAACTATTTGATTTTACATCTATGTCTTAAAAAATAAGACAACTACCAATTCAACTACTTTTGCCCATTCCTATTTAATAATTTCACATTAAATGATGTGGGAGTAGGAGTATAGAGTATGTGAACATTTTGTGCCATCTTTGGCAATCTCCAATATATCAAATATATCAAAGACTTTTGATTTCATCCACATAGGAATTATCCTTGTAAAGACATCTTCTATTGATGGAGATCACAACTCAGTCTTCATTTATGTCTCAGAAGGCTGGGCTGGGTGTGATTATGTACTCTTACAATTCATGTTATAAGTAGATAGGGGCTGGTAGATTGTAGCAGTTAAGGAATTTTGAGATGTGGTACCACTAAAGTTGATTTAAAATCTGGCACCAATATGATAAGCCCCTAGGTACTTGGAAAGAAGATGAGATTAAAATAATATGATGCATTTTGAAGGCTCAAAAAACCAGAAAAGTTTGAAGTTTCTCTAATGATCTGTATTGGGATTGGCCTGTGATAGTTTGCTGCATTTCCAATCAGGGCAATACAGGGAGATGGTGTAAACAACTAAACAACCAACCAACCAATGCACAGATAAATATAATGAATGAAATAACAAATAATTAAATGAATTATTGTATAGATGAATGTTAGATTGGTAGATAGAAAAAAAGAAACAAAGAAACAAAGAAAGAAAAAAAGAAAGAAAGAAAGAAAGAAAACTAGCTTAGATTCAGAGAGGTAAAGTGGTGATTTCCCAATATCAAACAATTGGTAGAGTAGAATTTAAACCCATTTCTTCCATCCTTCCCAAATTTCTCATTTTTCCAGTTTCCAAACTCTATCTATTACTACCCTATATCCTACCAATTTCCATATTTTCATTAATTTGAAGTATTCTTTTTATCTTTGACAACAGGATCAATTGTAAAATTAATTGAGACTAGGATTTACTGTTCTTTTTTCTTCCTCTTTAGTAATTCTGTCTTCTTATTGAATGACAGTATGGTATAATGGAAAAAACTGCTTAGAAAATCAGTTTAATAGAAACTTTATCACAAATTAATGATGTAACTATATACCACAGAACTTGTAGACCTTATCTTATAATAAATTAATGATAGTCTCTATTAATGATAGTCTCTCAAACTCTCAAAATGCAGTATTTCTATTAAGAGTTGATAAAGAAAAATGAACAATACAAAAATAAATTAAATAAAAAACAAAAGCATTTTCTAGAGTCATACAAATCAGGGTTTACCTTGAAAAGAGATGAAGTAAGGTTAAAAAAAAACTGCTTCATACATTTGTCAAGCTGGTTACCTTTGAAGAACAGCAATTTCAAAATAGAACACAGCTTAATCTTTACTAATTAATTATTTTGGATTAGTTTTAAAAGAGGCAAATTGAGCCCTTTCAACTATTTTACTTTTTCTCCCTCTCTCATTTAACAACCTACTTAAATCTGTATAAGCTATTCTGTTTGTTGCATTTATGTTTAGTATTGATATTAATTAATCCATTGTCCAAGGTACCTTTCAGAAAAATATGTAGTTTCCATGTTTATTGCTTTTAATAAAGTCTACTTTTGTTTTTGCATTGTATGAGATCATCTCAGCTAGTCCTTTATTATTTTTAACTTCACCTGTAGCAAATCAATTTTACTCTAGTCTCTGTTTTAACTATGTATGAATAATTGTGTTTCAAGTGTCTTTCTTATAAAAATGTATAATTGGATTCTGCTTTCTAAACCATTGTATCATCCTCTCCAATTTGAGTGAGCTTATTCCCATTCACATTCACTCATGTGATCATCAGTTGTTTACTTCCCTTTATTCTCTTGTAATTTCCTTTTTTTCTCTCCCACTCCCTTTTTATAAAAAAGAATATAATGGTGAATGTATTCTGTGACAGTTATGTACCCTAATACAATCTACTTCTGTACAAATGTTTCTCTTGTCTTTCTTTTACTTCCAACCCAACTTGTTCTTTTTTTTAAAATTCCCTTTCTGTAATTGATCATCTGTGGTTAGAATTTGTTTTGCCTGTGACTAACTCCTTCATGCATTTACCCTCTGACTTTTCTTCCACTTTCCTTTTTCCCTTCTGTTTTCCTCTGGAATTGAATGAACTCATATGTATGTGTTTTATTATTTTTGAGCATTCAGATGAAACTGAGGTTCAAGAGTTTCCCACTGCCCTATCCTTTTCTTTTTGCTTGTATAGTCTTTATTTGCACACTTCAATTATATGATAATTTCCCCATGTTTCCTTTCTCTTTTCCTTAGTGTATTCCTTTTTCCTTTCCTTTTTTAAAAAAGATCATTAATATGTAATAAAAACCATGCATTTTTCAGTCTTCAGTCTTTCTATAGCCTTGACAATTTTAAAATTCTCAAGGGACATTTTTAGAATCATTTCTTCTTCCTACATCACAGGATTCATATGAGGATAATGTAAAATCCTTTGTAAATCCTACAGACTTTAAAAATAGAAATGTTATCAATTATTTTTGAGGTTTGTTGTGAGGAAAAAAATCTTAACAATTAGAGCTATCTCAGAGTATGAACTTGGGTTTTCCAAAGTGGAATGGCTCATATCAGGAGATCAAGGATTCCCTCCATTCTAAAAAATTTCATATAAAAGCTAAATAATCACTGTAAAAAGAAAAAAAAAATCCTCACTTATTTCCATCCAATTGCTTGCTATTATTTACCATTTTTATACTTCTCAAGACTTTTTATTTCAAAGTTTTTATTCAATTTTAGTGTTTTCATCAGAAATCCTTAACACATTTATTTCAGCAAAAATGAATTTCCTTCCTATAGGATTATATTCAATTTTGTTGAGTTTAAGTTATTTTGGTTTTATCATTTGCTTTTTGGGTTAAATTCCAAGTTGTCTACTATTTTATGATGGTGGCTGCCAAATGTTGTGTAATCAGTAGATTTAAAAAAAATTTAATATTGTCCACTGATTCTAAGTGATTTAGGCAGTTTAGTTTATCCATTTCTTGAAATGTGTCTAAGCTTTCAGTTTGATCATGGTATTTAGGAAGTCCAATGACTCTTAACTTCTATTTTTTCTTATTCTGTTTTCTAGATCAACTTTTTTAATGTTATGAGATACTTTTTAGTCTTTTGGCTTTCTTTTTAATATTCTTTGTCCTAGGGAATCGATGACTTCTAATTGAAACATTCTAATTTTCAAAAGTTCTGTTTCTGGGGTCAAGTACTCCTTGGGCTTAACTTTTAATTCTCTTTCCAAATCTCTCTGCAAAGTATCATTTCTTTTAGAAATTTGCAAATAATTTTGTAATATTTTACACTTTCATTTTGCTTATAAAATTATTTTAAACTCTTAAAAATACTTGATTCATTCACTCAAAGATTTCTAGTTGAATTTGTACTCAAGTTGCATTTTTTCTGTGGCATTGGAAATGTTTTGGAGTAATTTTTAAAGTGAAGTTTTGTTTATTTATTTGTCTTGGTTCCCCTGATACTAAAATAATTTTCAGTGGTATTATCATTGTTGTCATCATCGTCATTGTCATCACCATCATTATTATCATCATTATTATTTTGTTTCCTTCTTCTTCAAGCTTAATTTTCCTAATTAGGATTTTATTTAGGGCTATTCTTATTATGGCAAACTTCTGGAGGATCTTAGGGAACAGCTCAGAATGGGGAATCATTCTGTGGGCCCCAACCTATTTCATCCAGAATAAAATCTGATTATTAACCTTCTGGCCTGAGCATTGAAAGCTCCTGACTCATGTTTTGTCTGGACAACATAACAATGAGTTTGTTTTTCATTGAAGCCCAAGTAGATGAAAATATGGCTCCAAGTGGCATAAGTTATTAGTAGGTTTTCCAGATTCAGAATTACGTAACTTCAAGATTCTTCTTGGTCCAGGTTTTGATGTTGGTTTTTCAGCTAAAAGCTTCATATTGCTCTAAGAACTAAATTTGAGACTATATCAATGTCACGTAACAGTTGCTTATTTCTGTTCCAATTTCTTACCTAGGATTCAGGCTCAGTCCTCAACACTTTTTACTCTGACTCAATACCTCTAGGTTCCTATTCTCAGGCCACAGTGGAAATATAATCAAGTTCTGTCATATAAGTGACATTGTTTTCCCTTGGCATTTTTCCTGTCACTTGCAGAGAATAAAATATCTGGATGCTCTATCTGCCATTTCCCATACTACAGATTCTTTGTTCAGTCCCTATACAGGAAGTTTTGGTGTGATTCCTTCCTGAGTATATCCTACCCTAATGTAAAGTCTTCTATTTGTCTGCTTATGCTAACCTAGACTTGGGAAAAAATGAACCACTGTGATTTTTTTCCTTAGATTTCCAAATCAGGACTCAGTTTGATGCATTTTGTAGGTCTTTGTTGGATTAGCTGATGGGGTGGAGGTAAGAGTGGTCTGGGCTATGCTACTTCCTCCTACTCCAATCATTTTTGTTGGACAGTCAATATTGATTTTTGATGAAGATTCTTACATTTTTACATCTTAAATGCTATATTGTTATAATTTGGAGAGACTTTTCA
Organism: Sarcophilus harrisii; assembly: GCF_902635505.1. Classification (NCBI taxonomy): domain Eukaryota; kingdom Metazoa; phylum Chordata; class Mammalia; order Dasyuromorphia; family Dasyuridae; genus Sarcophilus; species Sarcophilus harrisii. The sequence goes on from NC_045428.1 coordinate 470,056,957, forward strand.
TTTTTTCTTCTTTCTACAGATGTTTTGTAAACTTCATTATTTTCAGTTGATTAGCCATTTCTTCCCTTTTGATATAACCCTAAATTTGATAAGCATACCATCTATGTCTTTATCCAATTCATTATTAAAAAAAAATTAGTAGCACAAAAATAAGGACAGAGCTCTGTATAGGGATTAAGCATTAAGTTAGAGACAGCAAGGTAATAACACTTTTATTCCAAGAAACATAGGTACTGCATGATCAAAATGCAAGTCATTATCTTCACTATCTTTTTCTTTGTGTTCATCTCTCTCTCTCTCTCTCTCTCTCTCAGCTTTGACCCATTTTGCTCTTATAAAGTCCTATAATCAGCACCTTTTGGCTCATACTAACATACTGTATGCGTTTCTTCACACTGACTACTATGCTGAATAATCACTCCTCTCTAGTAGGTATCACCTCTCTCTAGATTGTCCCTCTATGGTGACCCCTATAAAGACAAAAGAAGCTCACAATTAGAAATCCTGCCTATTTAGCATCTTAGCAGTGGACAGTTGGTTTCAGTTTTTTGGCACCCGTAGCAGTTTCTTTTCATTATGATACATACAATAAGACCCATAGAGAGCAAACTCATTATCAAGGGTAAATGTAAAATCATTGTTCCTAAGAAAACTTTAACCACAGAATAGATCTTTATGTATCCTTAGAATGCTAGATGTAAGGGCATTTTGCCCAGTTATATATAAGCTTATCAAGGCTCCAAATATTGCCTATGATCTCTCCCTGTTTTCTCTTTCTAAAAGATTTCTGACCATACAGGATTTAGGGATAATAATTAGTCAGATGCTACAATTTCCTTCCCTCCAAGAAAGGGGAATGAGAAATGAAGAAAGTAGGATCAAATATTGTCATAGCTCATTTTTCTCAGGATATTGAGAAAAAAGAACAATTGTTTTAAGCAAATTATTTTAAAGGAAAATAATTTTTCATATGTTCATAATTTATCAAATATAAATATATAAATATTTCACAAGAATTTTATCATTAGAATATAAACTTTCTCATTAGAATGAAAGTTTCTTGAGATTAGGGACTGTTTTTTCTCTTTCTTTGAATCTCTAGCATTTAGCACAGTGTCTGGAATATATTAATAAATGCTTATTGATTGCTTAATATCCAAAAGACATAAAAATCATTTTTGATGTCTGTGTTATCTACTTATTCTACTTTTCTGCCATTTTACTTACTGATTTCTAGCATATTTCTTTGCTTTCCCTAGATTCCCCTAGATTAGTCTCCTCTTCAATTTTTTTCTCTTCCATTCTCCTCATCAGCATTGAGCTCTTGAAACCCCTGCTTTCGTAGTCTCTCATAAAATCAAAGATTTAGAAATAGAAATGGACTTAAAAATCATCTAGTCCAACTCTCTCATTTTGCAAATAAGGAAACTTTCCCAACTCTCCTAATCCTACTAAGTTCACTCTCATATTCTTACGACTTCTGATTGATTGCTTCATCATCATTTTTATCCTATTGCCTTCCAGTTTGACTTACTTTTTTTAGGCCAGTTGCCACAAGCAGCCATTTCAAAGTTGCTCTAACACCTGAGAATCCCTTGACTTTACACTATGCTTGTCCTGTTAGCTCGTAATGCTTGTTAAAATTTCATCTTTTGCTTTCTTCTGTTCAAATCTTGGACTATTGATTATTGCTATTGATTATTGTCATAAAACTCCTTATTGAGTTCCTTAGAAACTGGAGTTCTCAAACTTTACTGGGGCCCCAGGAGACCACATGGAAAGCTTTTATTCATATTTTGTTGATATCCTAATACATTGTTCATTATATTTTAAATTATTAAAACATTTTTCTCCAAATTCCAATTTAACATCCATCTTTTTCTTTGAAAATGACTCATTTCTTGAGCAGGACCAGGAGATCATTATATACTTCAACAACAATACTATATGATGGCCAGTTCTGATGGACCTGGCCATCCTCAGCAAGGAGATCAACCAAATCATTTCCAATGGAGCAGTAATGAACTGAACCAGCTACGCCCAGAGAAAGAACTCTGGGTGATGACTAAAAACCATTACATTGAACCCCCAATCCCTATATTTATGCCCACCTGCATTTTTGATTTCCTTAACAAGCTAATTGTACAATATTTCAGAGTCTGATTCTTTTTGTACAGCAAAATAACGTTTTGGTCATGTATACTTATTGTGTATCTAATTTATATTTTAATATATTTAACATCTACTGGTCATCCTGCCATCTGGGGGAGGGGGTGGGGGGTAAGAGGTGAAAAATTGGAACAAGAGGTTTGGCAATTGTTAATGCTGTAAAGTTACCCATGCATATAACCTGTAAATAAAAGGCTATTAAATAAAAAAAAAATAGGTAAAGGGAGGGGACGTCCTACCATATTTCTTCTATGACACAAATATAGTTTTGATACCTAAACTGGGGAGAGCAAAAACAGAGAAAGACAATTGTATAACCATTTCCTTAATTAATAATGATAAAAAATTTTTCGTATAAAGTCCTAGCAAGGGGATTAAAGCACTCACACTCTGTTCAGGCTCTGTTTATACCAGTATAGCACAACTGGAGTATTATTAGGAAAACTATAAATATAGTTGATCATAGCAATAATAAAAACAATGAAAAAAAAATGACTCATTCCTAAGAATAGTTAGATAATATAATATGAATTGATTAATTATATTACTTTGCATTTCAAAAATTTTCCCATATCTTCTATCTGTTTTCCTTCTGAGAAAATAATTTCATGTCTCTTTTAAAATGCCAATTCTTCAACCTTTACTCTTTATTCATTCTACTTCTGTCTTTTTCTGGACCTTACTCCATCAATCATTCCTGGAGTCCTGTATATTTAATCTCTCCTATTTCACTGGCTCCTTTTTTGCCTATAAATATGATCAGGTCTTTCTCATGTAATAGCAACAACAACAAAAATGTTCTTGATCACACTATTTCTATCAAACCTATTTGTTTCTCTTTACTTGAAGATTTTTTTGGAAGAGTATTTTTGGCCTTTTATTCCTTTCCATTTTTTTTCTCCTTTCAACATTCATTATTTAAATAGCTCCCCAATAGTTTCCAGTGGGGCGGGCCGATGGGGTGAAACACAATGACTTTCTAAGCCTTCTCTCCCTCTTTATCAATATTATTCAGCCTCAAAATAGTCTTGCCTAAATTTAAAAAGATAAAGAGAAAACCACCGGCCCGAAGAAAATCCAGTCTCGCCAAAAGGGGTTCCGGGGGGAAATAGCAAGAAGGGAAATTGGTTCAAGGTCCAACAATGGCCAGATCTCAGCCGCCCCTCACCCCAACCCCAAATAGGGCTTTTCCTTGGGGCAGTTGTGATCCTGGGGAGGACCCAGCCCAGGTTAGCCTCCAATCCACAGTGGGGAGCTCGGCTTGGGGCCAGAAACTTTCCAGGGCCGTTTTTGGGCAGAACACTGGGGCGAGTTCAGGCGGTCTGCACTCAGCGCAAACTCACGTCCCACAAGGGCTCCGGCCTGGGGCAGTGACACTTTCACCACATAGTCTTGCCCGGGGCTGCAATCCTCAGCCCTACTAAGCCTTTTATACTCGGTGCGAATCCACTTCCTGTTGGGGAAGGTAAAACTCCCCGAGATCCCCCCTCAGGCAAAATCGGTTTAAATCTTTCCTGCTCTGGGGGGTAACCCCTTGCCTAGGAAATACCCAAAGGCTTTAAAACATGAATAAAAAGTGAAAGGATCAACAGCTTTTGGGGAAAAAGGCAGGTCACAAACCTAAGGGATCAAACAGCAAAAGGATCAGACTCCTTTATAAGTTCAAGAAGGACCATTAAAAGTCTCAAAGAGTTGAAGATAAATGGGGAAAGGAAAAGAACCACAAAGAGCTTTAAATAAATGGAAAAGTTAAAAATTCCCAGGAAGTAAATTTGTTGGAAAAAATAAAAAATCCGGAAAGTAAAATTTAAATTGGAAAAAAAAAATTACTAAAAGTAGGATCCTGAATTGGAAAAACAAAAACACCAAAAATGGGATCGAATTGGAAAAAAATAATTACTAAAAAAAATTGTAAAAAAAATTCAAAAAAACAATTTTCAAAAATAAGGAATACAGAAAGAAAAAGTAATGAAGAAAATAACTTTTAAAAATTAGAACGAAAAATTAAAAAGGCTGGACAAGAATGTCAAGCAAAAAAAAAAAAATTTGGAAAAACCCCAATTTATCTACTTTAAAAACGACAGACTAAATAGACTAGGAGAGATAAGTGAGATTGGGACTTTCAAAATATGATGAAAAAAGCCTGTCATTTTGAAATTCAAAGAAACTGCCCAGAAAGAATCAAAGTAAAATAGGATTGAAAGTTATCGAAACCTTCTGAAAAAACCTAAAAAAAACCCCAAGGAATATTGTGGAAATTTCAGAACTATGGTTAAGGTTACAAAGCCAAAAAAAACCATTTAAATAGGAGGTTTTAAAAGGATCACCCAAATTGGCGTCACAAAAGGAAAGAAAGGCCTGGAAAGAGTTTTAAAGGCCAAAAGGGATGCAGCCAAGAAAAAACCCAGTAAGCGGTTTTTGGGGAAGAAGATGGCTTTTGAAACAAATGAATTTCATTTGTTTCTGAAGAAAAAAAATTAAAAAAATTTGATCCCAAGCATGAACCAAGAGGAGAAAAGGGGAAAATAACTCTTTAAAATTTATTTTTTGTAAAAAAAAATAATGAAAATTAGTACTTTAAACATAAAAAGGAAGTAGATAGGAAAAGGGGATGGCAGAATGGTGGGAAGGAGGGAAAGGAAACCACTCCAAAAGGGTAAGGAAACTTATCATATTGAGGGAATTTAGAGGGGAGGAAATTGTGAATCCCCTTCAGAGTTGCTCAAAGAAAAATAAGACATTGTTTTGAGAAAATTCTCTCCCGCCCAAAAAACGGGGAAGGAAAAGGAAAGGAAAAAGGAAGGAAGGGGAAAATCAAAGTGGGGGGGAGGTTATAAAGAGGATAAATATCGTGATAAAGGGTAATAAGTTTAAAAGGGAAGGGTTGGGCAAAATAAGTAAAAACAACAAGGGGTTAATTAAGGAAAATACAATTTTATAACCAACCGAAATGTAATGGGATGAACTCCCCCCATAAAGGAGGCAGATAGCACACTGGACAAAAATAAACCCTAAAATTTTTTAAAAAACACATTTAAAGAGGGGATACATAAATTAAAGAAAAAGGGGAGCAAAATTATTATTTCAGGGAAGTCAAAAAGAGGGTAAAATCCTTTCCAGATCAAAGCAAAAGTAAAAATTGATCTAATTAAAAGAGATAATGAAGAAACTCATCCAAAGGGTAAAAACAACAAATACTATTAAACTTAAATCAAGGGTAGTAATTCCTAAAGGAGAAGTTGAGAGTTGCAAGAAGAAAAGACAACAAAATGTAATGTAGGAATCTCAACCTTGCACTTCAAATTAGACAAATCAAAAAAAAACAAAAGAAAGAAATTAAAATAAATAGAATAGAAAAATTAGGTATTTGGTTTTGGAGAAAAGAAGGAATGAAAGGAATATTTTCTTCTCAAAGGTTTCATGGAACCTATTCAAAATTACATAAGGACATGACCTAAAATTAAAAAAGAAAAGAAAAGAAATCTTTCCAGATCATGTAATAAAAAATCAAAAAAATTGGGGAAATAGACCAAAGTAATTGGAAATAAAAATCTCCTTTGAATGGGTGAAGCACAAATTATGAAACAATTTAATTTCCTAAGATAGACAAGATGAACATCATAAAATTTTGGGATGCAGCCCAAAAAAATTTTTTTAAAAATTGAAAAAAGGGGTTAATAATTGGGTTAAAAAATAAAAAACAAAAAAAAAAAAAAATTTTCTAAAATTGGGTTTTTAAAAAAACTGAAAGAAAACAAATTTTTAAAAAAAAATAAAAATAATAACCTTTTAAATTTTGAAAAAAAATTTGGGTTAAAAAAAAGGAAATTTAAAAAAAATTAGAAATAAAAAATTTTTTTGAAATCAATAAAGAAATAAGGTTGTCCTTTAGTGCAACAAAAAGAAACAAAGCCTTTGGTAAAAAATTAAACAAAAAAAAAGGAAGAGGAAAATTTAAAAATTTAAAAAATTGTTTAAAATTTTAAAAAATAGTAAAGGGTCCTCCAAATTCCCTAAACCCAGAAATTTGTATAAAAGGGCAAAACAAAGGAAAATTAAAATTCCCTTGGGTTTTCAAAATCAAATGTATCAAAAGCTCGAAAACACCCAAGTTTTGAAATGGATCCAAACCTGGTTTAAATTGGGAAAACTTCAAATAACCAAATAGCAAATTCCCTTAATTTGTCCATTTAAAACCCTTTCCAAAAAAAGAAATTAGGAAAAAGGCTTTTAAAATTCCCTTAAAAAACCTCAGGACAAGAATGGAACAAATGCAAAAAAGTTTTAAACAAAATATTTTTAAAAAAAGCAATTGCTTTAAAACGGGGTTAAAAAAACAATAAAAAAATTTTATTTTTGGAATAAAATTAGGGAAAATTTGAAAAAGGAAAAATTCCCCCACAAAAAAAAACCCCTAACCCTTCTTATTTAAACAACAAAAACCCATGGTTACAAAATTCCTTTAGTAACTATGAAAAAAAATATTTGAATTATCTGCCAAAAAACAGAAATTTAGACAAAATTCAGCCATTTTTAAAATTAAGTCTATTCCAATTGGAAAAATTTCTTGTGGGGCGAGGTTTAAAGATGACATTCCCTTTTTCTTTTTGGGCATTGCCCCAAAACCATTTTAATGCCTGTAAAACGTTTCTTGGAAAACGGTTTTCAGGGGGGCCCTATGGGCGGCGTGAAACAAAATTTTTATGGGAGCGATTCAAAACTTTTATTGGCTAAGTGATTTTTGCGGGGGTGGGTGGGGTTGGGAAAAGAAAAAAAACGCGACGGCAAAAGTAGCTTTTGGGATAAGAAAGTTTGTAAAATTGCGGGAAAATTGAAACAAAAGGCGCTTGGCTTTTTCCTTTCCCGCCGTCCCGGGATAAGGTAAAATGGGTTGCCTGGGGTGAAATTTTTTTGGGCGGGTTTCCTTCGCCTGGGAAGGGGGGTCTTTTTTCAAATGGTATTATGCCTGTTTGAATACAAATGAAAAGTGTTTTCGAAAAAAAACCGCAAGTTGAAGGAACTAAACTGGGAAAAATTTTTTAGCGGTTCGATAAAGGGCCTCCCAAAATAAATTTCTAATTTTAAAAAAATAAGCCCTTTCAAGAAAAATGGTAAAGGAAGCGAAATTTCGATAAGTTTGAAAATTTTTACAGAAAAATGTAAGTTTTTAACAAGGGCAAAAGAAATTAAAACAAATTTAAGGCAAGTGGGAAAATAATGATGTTTTAGGGTTTGTGGGAAAATGGGACATTATGATTTTGGTGGAGTTGTGAACGGGTACCATTTTAGGTATTTGGAATATGCTCAAAAAGTTATCAAAAATTGATCCCCGTCAACAGTGTTCTAGATTAAAAAGGTTTGAGGGGGGAAACTGTATTTTAGTGTTTGTGGCCCTTTTTGTAGTGAAAAAAACGGAAACTTGGATTCCATAGTTAAATGGTAATAAAGGGTAAGAAAATTATGGAATATTCTTTTGTAGAAATGCCAAAAGGATGATTTAGAAGGCCTGGAAAACAAATGATGCGAGTGAAATGAGGGACCAGGAGATTTTATATATTCAAAACAATACTAGATGATGAGACCAGTTTGATGGATGGACCTCAAAGAGATCAACCAAATCATTTCAATGGAGAAATTTGAACTGAACTATTTTCCCAGAAAAGAACTTGGGAGTGAAAAAACCATTAATTGTTTCCCTATTTTTACCCATTTTTGATTTTCCTTAAATTGTTAATTAGATTGATTTTTTTGAAGAAAATAATTTTTGGTCATGTATACTTATTTGTATCTGTTATTTTTAATATATTTAAATCACTTTTCCTGCCATTTGGGGAGGGGGTGAGGGGGTAAAGGTGAAAATTGGAAAAGAGGTTTGAATTGTTAATGCAAATTCCCAAATTATCCTTAAATAAAAGGCTATTAAATAAAAAAAAAAAAATAGTTTCCAGTGATTCGTAATCTAACCTTAGATGAGAAGAAGAAAAACCAGGAAGACTTGATAAAAGCTGCGACAATTTCGACCTCTCAAATCCTCCCATAGTCCCTGAAGATAACCCCTCCTTCACCTATCTTAGAAAATTTTTCATCAAAGGTATATAGAAATCTTCTCAGAACTAAAATCTCCCTAAGTGGCTACGCCTCCTTTACAATCAGGATACATCATCTACCCTTCGAGCCAGGGTTGACTGTTAATCATTGCAAAAACAATGTTCCTTTTCAGAAAAATCAAAACCTCTTCTGGATTTTTCCTTTATTCACTACAATCCATATTTCCAACGCAAATATATATCATTCCCCATCAAAATCTCTATAGTTCAAAGTGGCCAGTGTTTCTTGTACATTTTCTTTATAAGGTTACCTCCTCAAACTTTGCTCTTGATTCCATTCCCTTCTAGATTTTTCTGGACTTAATTCCATCAGTTATTTTCCCACATATATTCAACCTCATCTTTTTTTTTTTTCGTTTATTTATTTATTTTTTTTTTTTTTTTTTTTTTTTAATAGTTTTATTTGGGATATATACATGGGTAACTTTAACTTAAAATTGCAAAACCTCTTTTCCAATTTTTCCCTCTTACCCTCCCCCCCCGTCCTAGATTGGAGACCAGTAGATGTTAAATATAAAAATATAACTTAGATACAAAAGATATAGACCAAAACATTATTTTGCTTGAAAAGAATCGACTTAATTTTGTAAATTAGCTTGTAAAGGAAATCAAAAATCTTGTTAAATATAGGGATTAAATTTAATGTAATGGTTTTAGTCATCTCCCATTTTTTTCTGGGAAGCTAGTTCATTCATTACTGCTCCATTAGAAATGATTTGGTTGATCTCTTGTGGGTGGCCGATCATCAGAACTGTCATCATATAATTGTTGTTATATATAATGATTCCTGGTCCTGCTTTTTCACTCCAGCATCGTTCGTTAAGTCTCTCCGGTTTCTGAAATCATCCTGTTTATTCTTAAGAACAGTAATATTCCAAATTTTCTATACCACAATTTTTCAGCCATTCCAACTGATGGACATCCATTCAGTTTCAGTTTCTACCAAAAAGGGCTGCCAAAAATTTGTCTACGGTCCCTTTCCCTTCTTTATAATTCTTTGGGATATAATCCCCTACTAACCTTTTGGATCAAAGGGTTGACAGTTTGATAACTTTTGAGCATAGTTCCAAACATTCCAAAATTTGGATCGTTCAAACTCCCCCTGCATCAATGTTTATTTTCCCATCCTCCCAATCATTTTATTTTTCCTGTCATCTTGCCAATCGACAGGTGTGGTATCTTAATTGTCTTAATTTGATTTTCTGATTAATAATGACTTGGGATTTTTCATATGACTAAAATTTTAATTTCTTCATCTGGTTCTGTTCATATCCTTTGACCATTTTTCAATTGGAGAATGGCGATTTTATAAATTAGGTTAATTTCTATATATTTAAAATGGGGCCTTTATCAGAAACCTTTGAATGTAAAAATACCCATTTATTGCTTCCTTCTAATTTGACTCTTAGTTTTGTTTGAAAAACTTTCAGTTGGTATAATCGAAATTTTTATTTTGTGTGTAATGATTCTGTTCTCTTTGGTCGTAAAGACCTTCCCCTTCCAAGGCTGAGGGGTAAACTATCCTCTTTTTCTAATTTTTAATAATTTCATTCTTTATGCCTGGTCATAACCCATTTTGACCTTTATCTTGGTGTCGGTTTAATATGGATCAATCCTATTTTATATTAGTTTCAAAGAATTTTTATCAAAAGTAAGTTCTTATCCCAAAAAGTGGGATCTTGGGTTTTAAAGACTAGGTTGCTATTTTTGACTGTTTTTCCTTGAACTAATCTATTCCCACTGATCAACTAATCTATTCCTTGAATAAAATAGTTTTTGGTAACTGCTGCTCTATAGTATAGTTTTAGATCTGGTAAGTAAGCCACCATCATTTGATTTTTTCATTAATTCCTTGAAATTTTGATTTTGTTTTCCATATGAACTTTTTTTTTTTTTCTAGGTCATTAAAATAGTTTTTGGGATCGTTTATAGCACTAAAAAATAGATTAGTTTAGGTAATATTGTCATCTTTATTATTTTGCTCTCCCTATCCAAACATTTAATATTTTTCCAATTGGTTAATTTAATTTGTGTGAAAGTGTTCTTAATTTTGCTCAAAAGTTTCTGATTTTCCTTGGGATAGATTCCTAAATATTTTATATTATCAGTAGTTACTTTAAATGGAATTTTCTTTGTAACCGACTGTTGGTTTTTGTTAGTGAATATAAGAATTGATGTATTGGGTTTTTTTTATAACAGCAACTTTCTAAGTTGTGGATTTTTTTTTTTTTTTTTTTTTAATATTTAATTTAAGGATATATAATGGGTAACTTTACAGCCTTTCCAAACCTCTTGTTCCAATTTTTCACCTCTTAACCCCCCTAAATGGCAGGATGACCAGTAATTTAAATATATTAAAAAAACTTAGATAAAATAAGTATAATATAAAAATTATTTTGCTTCAAAAGTCAGACTTAATTTTGTACAATTAGCATTGTGAAAAATCAAAAGATGAAGGTTTATAAATATAGGGACTGGGGAATTCAATGTAATGGTTTTTGTCATCTCCCAAGTTTTTTCTTATGTTGTTCAGTTATTACTGCTCCATTAAAATGATTTGGTTGATCTCGTTGCTGAGGATGGCCGTCCATCAGGACTGGTCATCTCATATTTTGTTAAGTTATAATGATTTGGTTGCTTTTCCTAGTATTCGTTTTTCTGGTTTTGAAATTTGTTGCTTTTTAAACGTTTTCCTTTTTTTTTCCCAAATTTTTAGATTCTCCAAATGGAATATTGTTTCCAGTTTTAGCCATAAAAGGGCGAAAAATTTGTACAGGCCCTTTCCTTTTTATAAATTTTTGGGATTTTAAGGTAAATCTGGATGGGGTTTAAGGATAATTTTTGGAAAGTTCAAATCTTTCTCCAAAATGTTGGATTTGTTCCAATTTAAATTGAATAATGTCCCAGTTTTATCCCTCAAAATTTTTTTTTCCTGTTTTGCCAACTGAAGGTGTGTGTGGTATTTGAGTTGTTTAATTTGCTTTCTTGATTAATAATGATTTGGAGATTTTTCATAGCTAGAAATAGTTTCTTTTTCATAAATTGTTTTTTTTTTACCTTTTTCATTGGAGAATGGTTGATTTTTTTAAATTAGAGTTAATTTTATTTTTTAAATGAGGTTTATGAACCTTTTATAAAATTTTTTTTTTTGTTTTTAATTTTGTTGTTGTTTTTTTGTAAAAAATTTTTTTAATTAATGAAATTTTTTTTTGTGACAAATATTTTGTTTTTTTGGTGTGGGCCCCTTCAAAAGGTTGGGGGCTATCCTGTGTTTCTATTTTTTTTTTTTTTATTGGTTGAACCCTTTTGCCTTATCTTGGGTTCGGCGTTGTTGGATCTGTGCTTTGTTAGTTTCTTTTTCGCAATTTTATAAAAGTGTTTTTCCAAGGTTTGGGATTTTGGGTTTTACAAAACTAGGTTTTTTTTGTTGCTGTTTTTTTGAACTTAATTTTCACTGATAACTAACTTTCCTTAAATCCAAAAGTTTTGGCTGCGTTTATAATTTTAATTGGTAAGTAAAACCATTTTTTTTTTTTCTTAATTTTGGAAATTTTGACCTTTTGTTTTTCCTATGAATTTGTTGTTTTTTTTGGTCTTAAAATAGTTTTTGAGTTGATTGGTATAGCCCAAAAAATAGTTGTTTGGTTTTGTCCTTTTTAAGTGCCCTTCAAAGGCTTTTTTTTTCCAATTATTGTGACTTTTTGTGTGTGGTTTGATTTTTGCCAAAACGATTTTTGGGATGTTCTTTTTAAAAGGTTTTTAAATGGGGCTTTTGTAACTTGGCTTTGGATTTTTAGTGAATTTAAAGAATCTGATGACTTTGGGTTTTTTTATAACCAAAATTTGCAAGTTGTGGTTTTTCTTCTTTTTTTGTCTAGGGTTCCTAAAGTATCCTCTGTCATCGGGGTGTAATTTGGGCTTCCTATTTATTTTTTCCTTTTAACTTTTTCTAGTTTTTTTTATGCTGTGTTGCTAAACAATAAAAAGTCGGTGTTGGACCTTGTTTCCTAGAAATTGGGAATGGTTGCAGTTTGTCTCATTCATATGTGTTACTGTGGTTTTAAATAATGTGTTTTATTTTTAGAAAAGTATTTTTCCATATTTGGGGTTTTTAAAGGAAGGATGGTTTTTTTTTTTTCCATCTTTGGTGTATATGTTTTGTTAATTTGGTTTTAAAGGGCCCAATTTATTGTGTTTTTTTTAACCGGTATTTGGTTAAATCCTTTGCTAGTTTTTTTGGGAGTGATTTTTGTGTTTTCTGCTAATATCTTTTTAGTTTTAGATAATTTCATGGAAATTGGCTATAATTTTCTTTTTTTTTTTATTTCCTGGTTTGGAAGTCTTCTTGTTGGGAATTTGGTAACTTTTTTTTTTCTTTTTTATAGCTTGGGCCAATTGTTTTTAAATGTTTGGTTTTGTAAACCTCTGGTCCTGGGATTTTTTTTTTGGGAGTTGTTTAATTGCCTTTTGTTTCTTTTTTGAAATGGGCTTTCAAAGCTTTTACTTTCCTCTGTTTCTTCTTATTTTTGGAGGGTTTTCATCCCTTTTTGGTTACTTTTATTGGCATAAAATTGGGAAAAAAAATTTATTTTTCTTATTTTTTTATTTTGGAAAGTTCTTTTTATTTTTAGACTATTTTTCATTTCCTTCCCCTTTTTCTAAAGATTTCAAAGGCTATCTATTTTTTGGCTTTTTTTGGTTTGGTTTATTAATTAGTTCAATGTTTTTTTCTTTCAATTTTTTTTTTTTTTTAATTTTAATTTTAATTTAGTATGGTTGGGGTTTTAATTTGGTTTTTTGGTTTTTGTTTGAAAAATTTTTCTTTTTTTTTTTTTATTGTTGCCTTAAGGATAAAAACCCTTTTGGTGGCTGATTAAAATTTTGTTTGTGCTTTTTTTATTTTGGTTTAATGTATCTTTTTTTTAATTTTTTTTAAATAATTTTTAGTTTAATTATTTTTTGTTTTTTAATTTTTTTTTAATGAGTTTTTATTGCATTTACAAAAAAGTTTTTTTTGCTTTTTCTTTTTAATTTTTGGTTTTGTTTAATATGGTTTTAAATATTCCTTTCCTGGAAAGTTTTCTCTTTATTTTTTTTTTTCTCAAAGTAAAAAATTTTTTAATATTCTTTTTTTTTTTTTTGTTTTTTGGGTTGTTTTCATTCTTGGGGTTGAATTTAAAAGGGTTTTTTTCCCCTTTTTTCCCTCCCTTTGGGCTTTCCCTTTTGGTGCAGTGTTTAATGATATTGTTTTTTTTTTTTTACAAAGGATTTTCCTTTTTTTTTTTTTTTTATTTGGTTTTTGGATAAAAATGGTTGGTTTTTTTCCCTGAAACAAATTTGGGGTGCCTTTTTTTAAAATTCTAAATTTTTTTGGGAAAAATTTGTGGGGGTTTGTTTTTGGGCATCGTTTTTGGGGGATTATTTTTTGGTGTTTTCTTTTTTTAAAAACCCAATTTTTTCTTTTTTGGCCTTCCCTTTTTTTTTTTTCCCTGTTGTTTTTTTTTTTCCTTCCCCTTTGGTTTTTTTTTTTCCTTTTCCTTTTTTTTTTTTTTTGGGGGGAAATTTTTTCAAATGCTTTTTTTGGGTTTCGATTTCCCATTTCTTTTAAAATTCCCTAAAATGTAGTTTTTCAAAATTTTGTATTTTTTCCCTCTTTTTTCCTTTCCCCTTTTCTGAATCGCCCCTTTTCTATTCCCTTTTTTTTTTTATATCGTCAATCAAATTCAGTTTCTTTGTATTCACAAAAATAAATTCTAAAGTTTTTTTACCTTTCTGATTCTTAGTTTTTGGGAATAAATTTTTTGGTTTGGTTTTTTCAAAACAATTTTTTTTTATTAAATTATTTTTTAAAAAATTCCCGGGTTTTTCCCCCCCTCTCTTTCGGGAATTTTATTTTTCCCAATGTGACGGGATTTGGTGTCGGGCCCTCCTTTTAAATTTTTTTGCCTTTAAATTTTTATTTTTTGAAATTTTGGCCCAATTTCCGGGGGTTTTATTTTGGGGTTTTTTCGAAGGTGTTCGATTTTCTTTCAATCCTTTTTCCATTTTGGCCTTTGTATTTCTTGAAAAGTACTCCTTTTCTCAAGCAAAATAAAACCAATTTCCTCCTAATTATTTTAAATTTTTTTAAGAGTAATTCTTTTTCCAGTTTCATGTTTTGCTGATGATTTTGCGCCTCGCTAAGAAGGGGTTGAAAAATTTTTTCCCCAACTTTTTATTTTTCCTGAAACCAAAAGGAAAGGCGAAAATTTTTCCCCTTTTTTTTTTTAAAGTGAATTTTTTTTCCAATTCCCAGATTCTTCTTGCAAAGTTCTTTTCCTTTCCAATTTTCCACTTTCCTTTGTTTTTAATTTTTTTAATTTAAATAAAGGGAAGATTGTTGGGGCTCTTTGTTTAAATCTTTTTTTCATGTTTTTAACTCTCTTTTTCGAACCTTTAATTCTCCCCTTGGCTTTGGGGAAAATTTCAAATTTTGGTTTTCTCTTAGGTTTTCTCCTTTTTTGCAGAAGTATTTTTCCATTTTTAAGGGTTTAAAAAGCTTTGGGTTTGGGTTTTGGGAAGGGGTTTTCCCTTTCCAAAAAAAAAATTCCGGCCAGGCGGGTCTCTTTGGGTGGATTTCCTTCCCCCAACAAGGCCGGACAAAAAGCAACCCGAGGGAACGCCCCCAAAAACCCCAAAGGCCCCCAGGCAGGCCCCAAAATTTTAAATTTGCCTGAGCAGACCGGAAAACAGCAAGGAGCCCAAAACCCAAGAGAGCAACCCGGGGAAAACCGCGGCAGTCCCCCTCCCCGAGGGGCCCATTCCGGGGGGCTGGGCTTATGGAAGGCCTTCCCCTCAGTTGGGGTTTCCCGGGGCTTTTCCTCCCTTGCAAGTCTTTCCCCAAAGGGGAACCTTTTTTGAAACTGTTTGGAATTTTCTTACGGTTATTTTCTTTCCTAATTTTTCTTTCCGAAATTTTGGGCCCGAAAATTTTGGAAAAGAGGGCAAAATTTTTTTTTGGGGTTTTTCCCTTTTATTTTTGAATTTAAAATCAAAAATAATTTTTAATTTTAAATTTATTTTAAGGGGAAAAGTAAAAAGGAGGAAACTTAAATCCTTGTTTTTGTTTTTTGCTTTTTTAAAAAATTGAAATTTTTTCAATTACCAAAAAATTTCCTTAATTTGCCCTTTACCTGAATTAATAATTAAAAGGGAAAATAATGCCCTTTTTGATATTTTTAAATTTTTCCTCCCAAAAACGTTTTGGGGAAAAAACCTTTTTAAAAAAAAAAAATCATGAACAAATGAAAAAATTCTTTCCAAATTTCCTTTTTCCCCACCAAAAAATTCCATCTTTATTGTTAAAAATTTTCATCAATATTATTTCATTTTTATTAATTTTTTTCTGCCAAAAATAGTAAAGGGGAAAAAAAAACCCTGGCCAAAAAACAAATTCAACAAAAAACCCTTTTTTGGGATCCTTTTTTTAATCAGTCCCCATTTTTTGATTAGGTCCCTTTCCCTTCTTTAGTATTTCTTTGGGATATAACCTCAGTAGAAACACTGCTGGATAAAAGGGTATGCACAGTTTGATAACTTTTTGAGCATAGTTTCAAATTGCTCTCCAAAATAGTTGGATCTATTCACAGTTTCACCAATAATGTATCAGTGACCCAGTTTTCCCACATCCCCTCCAATATTAGTCATTATCTTTTCTTGCCATCTTAGCCAGTCTAACAGGTGTGTAATGGTATCTCAGAGTTGTGTTAATTTGCATTTTCTATTTAATAGTGATTTGGAGCACCTTTTCATATGACTACAAATAGTTTCAATTTCTTCACCTGAAAGTTGTTCATATCCTTTGATCATTTATCAATTGGAGAATGGTGTGAACTATTATAAATTTGAGTCAATTATCTATGTACTTTGGAAATGAGGCCTTTATCAGAACCTTTGAAAGAAACCTTTATTGTTTCCCTTCTAATCTTGTCTGCTTTAGTTTTGTTTGTATAAAGCCTTTTTAACTTAATATAATTTAATTATCTATTTTGTAATCAGTAATGATTTCTAGTTCTTTTTGGGTCACAAATTCCTTTCTCCTACACAGATACGAGAGGTAAAATATCCTATGTTCTTTCAGTTTGTTTATAATCTCATTCTTTATGTCTAGATCATGCACCCATTTTGACCTTATCTTGGTATATGGTGTTAGGTATGAGTCAGTGCCTAGTTTCTGCCATACTAGTGGGAAGAGTTGTCTTAACTTTAACTTACAAAACACTGGTCCAAACAAGTTCAAGTCTAGATTCTGGATGATCAAGGATTAATCTTTGCCTTTGCTACTCCTGGGTTGTGTAAGGTCAGATCCCAAATCCACCCTTTGCTTCTCAGAGCATCAGTTTTGTGTTGGCTGCAAACCTGGATTCGGGTGATGTCAAGGAAACATGATTTCAAAGCTCACAAGATAATAAGTACTATTGTCCTCCCCTAGATCAGAAAAGAACCATTATAAAGGCAGATGGCATCTTCAGCAATGAGATGAACCAAATCACTTCCAATGGAGCAGTAATGAATTGAACCAGCTACACCCAGCAAAAACTCTGGAGATGACTAAGAACCATTTCATAGAATTCCCAATACCTATATTTTTGTCCACCTGCATTTTTGATTTCCTTCATAGGCTAATTGTACACTATTTCAGAGTCTGATTCTTTTTGTACAGCAAAATAACTGTTAGGAGATGTATATTTATTTTGTATTTAATTTATACTTTAACATATTTAATATGTATTGGTCAACCTGCCATCTAGGGGAGAGGGTGGGGGGAAAGAGGGGAAGAATTGAAACAAAAGATTTGGCAATTGCCAATGCTGTAAAATTACCCGTTCATATAACTTGTAAATAAAGAGGTATTAAAAAATAAAATAAAGGTGGATGGCAGAGGCATTTGTTGATAGAAATATCTTCAGAGCTGAGACGTCTCTAAGGCTTTTTCCATTACAATATCATCTCTCACCAGAACTATGAATGGAGGATATCACTAGGATCACCCAAGAGTGCTGAGGTAAAGAAAATGGCCCTAGGCAGAGACTGATAGGTGTTAAATGCCTCCACAGCCAAAGAGCCTACTTTTCCCCACATAGTTAACTTCAACTAGTTACAGAATTTTATGAATGGTCTAGTCTCTGTGAGCCACTTTTATTCCATGTCATCATGATTTTCCCAGTAGTCTTCTCAGGATCTCCATGTGAACAGACACCATTGCAGGCCCCAAAATAAGTACCATTGTTTTGATTTGAACCACAAGATTGATGATGTCAGCTAATTAAAGACTAGCACCTACCAATAATAGCTCCTGAGTTGACAACTTTCCATTTGAATAGGCCCTGATAAAAGAAACCAGAGAAAGCACTCCAGAGAGCACTTTGTGCTAATCCCAGGACCAGGGGATGATGGAAAGAAAGCTGTATAAACCATCCTAAACCACCCAAGCAACCACTAAAAACCTTTGCACAATTCTCAAAAGAGCAGTTTTGTAAATCAGAATTTGACCTGATGTTCTTAGTATTCTCCCAGTGCTAGGCATTGCAAATACAAAAACAAAATTGAAATGATTCTTGCCTTTCTGGACTTGAGACATGCTATCAGTAAGCTTTCACAGAACATATGAGCCTATTTCAGGTATCTCTTGGTTCACAGCAGAGACATCTGCCTATGCCAGGTAAAGACTAAATGCTCTCTGAAATCTTAAGCTTGGAATACATATGATCTGCACCTAAAATATGAGGAAAAAGCAGAAGACAAATAGCTTCCAAGTAGAACTCCGGAACTACTCAGTTATTTATGATAAAACTATACTGAAAGTTAAGTGGAAGGGTCTCAATTACACATAGGAGAAGCAGAGATCAGATGATAAATTGCCTGGATAGGTTCTTCCAAGGTTATCTGTAGGATTGCCCTGTAAAGGGGTATTAGGTTCTTATTTATGGAAACAGAGCATTTTGTTAAAAAAAAAAAAAAAATGATCCAAGACTTCTTTTCCTTTTCCTTCTTCTCCTTCTTCATTTCTTTCTTTTTTCTTTCTTTTTTTTCTAAACAACCAAGCCATCTTGAGATTTGACTGGAGACGAAACAGCTTTCGCTCGCACTCATTTTGCACTGGGACTGCCACATCTGCAGCTGAGACTTCCCAGAGTCTCAGATGAAAGGATAGGCAGATGGAATTTCTAACCTTTGCAAAGGGTATATCACACCAAAACAGCTGGGAATTAAATCAATTAAATCAGTAAAGCCGTTTACTCAGAGGTTTTTGTCTTGGATCAGGACAGGTCTTTTTGCTTTAAGTGTGAAAAGTAATCTTACTTTTTTGTCCTTTTTCTAAGGGAAAAGTTTAAATCAATCTCTCTCTCTCTCTCTCTCTCTCTCTCTCTCTCTCTCTCTCTCATACACACAAATACACATACACATACCTTCCCCAAATAAAATCCCCCAATCCAGAGAATTCATTTTTTACATTTCTAATGGAACCTTTCTTACAATTATGGCATGCATAAGTTAATCTTTTGGTTCTCTGAGGTAAAATAGTCCTCTTTGAAGGTTGTTTTATCTAGAAACTTGACTGTTTTCCCTTAGCAACTCAACTGTTTTTTAAAAATAAGAATCCGTGGAGTTGAGCCACAGGATTGGAGACCCCACTGTCCCCAAACTCCCAGATGCTTTGAGAGATTAAAGATTGACTGATCTTTTATCAAGAGTCCTTCAGGTCATGCTGCTGACTTTGTATTTGGTCTTTATCTAGGAAAGGATCAGAACAAATAGCTTGTTTGTGATAAAGTTTGCAACATTATTTATCACTGAGAAGGCTGAATAATTGTAGGCCATTTTGGGCTATTTAGTTGGCAGTCTATCCTTAGCTTTTCAAAGAGATGAAAACCTTAATAGAAGTAGTCATAATATTTCTATAGCATTTTAAAGTTCCAAATAATTTTCTTCCGATGAATCAATTAATAGTCATTTATTAAGTGCTTACTATATGCATGCCCTTGTACTAGGTATTGGGCTGTGGAACAGAATCCCTATTGCAAGGAGTATAAGTACTCTAATGGAGAAAGGTAGTAAAATATTATTGTCTCTATTTGAGAGATATGCTGCCTTTTATCATTACTTTATATTCATTATTGCATCTGTCCCTAATCCTGAATTACTCCATTGCCTTTTCTGCTGCTGTTCAAATACTGCTAAGGAGTACTTTGAAGTCACAATTGTGCTGAAAAAGTCCACAACAAGTGCCTTCTCATTTCATCTAGGTTCACTTACATTTTTATTTCTTTTTGATTCTCCTTTTCCATTCAGCATCCATTCCAAACTTTTCCTCCTTGCCTCAGGTTATCTGTATCCCACATTTCCCTTTCCTGTTAATAAGAGACCTCAATGAAAAAATCATTATCCTCCATCTCTTGATTTCTCTCCTACAAACTAACCCATATCACATCAGCTCACTTCAACTTTAAGAACTCTTGCAAATTCTTCAGTAATCATCCTATATCTAATCCCTTTTCTATGGTTTCCTATTTCCTGATTGTGGTAGAGACTCTCTATGCTTATTACTTCAATAACTTTCTTCCTTCCTATTTGCTTTCCATTTTTTTTTTTTACAAAATGCCTTTTGTTTTTACTATTTGACCACACTTCTATTCTTGAAGGTCACCAATGATTATTGGTAAATCCAATGACCTTTTATTAGTTCTCATACTTCTTGACTTTTCTACAGAATTAGACACTGTTAATCACCCTCACCTTCTCCTTTTATGTAATCCCTGTTTTTTCTCACTTCTTCTTATATAGACTCTCCCCTCCCCCCGTTTTTTGGCATGTATGTATTAAAGTTATTTGTTTTGGTTCCTTTTCTATATGTTTTCTTTGTAAATATTCATGTCCTGTCCTCATGTGTGGCCATTTCCTAGGGTTATGTCCTGGGTTTCATTTTTGTCCTCCTTTTATTTCTTTTTCTCCTCATTGTCTTTCTTTCTCTTTATCCTCCTATTTCTTTTTTCTTTTCTCTCCAATAAGGTTTCAGCTACAATCTTTGGGGAGACACTTCTCAAAACAATCTATCAAACCCTGTTCTTTCTTCAAAGCTCCAGTCTTATTTCACGAACTGAGTATTGGATGCACTCATCTGCAAGTGCATCCAATGATGAATGTTTCAAACTCAAAATGTCTAAAAAAATATGCATTATCTTTCTCCTATACTTACTCTTTCTCCTAATTTTCTGGTTTCTGCTAAAGATATTTACTGTTATTCAGGTTTGTAACTTCATGGTCATCCTTAATTATTTATTCTTCTTTACCCTCTATAGACAATCACTTTCCATATTTTGTTGATTCTATTTTCTATCCTTTTCTATCCATTTCATTCTTCTGCTCACACTACAACTATTCTAGCTCAGGTATTCATTATTACTCAATCTACTACAAGATAATTTTTCAATTGGTCTCTTTGCATCTAACATCTTTTTTTCCAATTCATGTACCATATTTCCTATAAACTAATATTCCTAAAGTGCAGCTCTGACCGAATTATACCTCTGTTCAAGAAGATTCAACATCTTCCAATTAAATTTAGAGGAAAATGAACTTTTCTATTTGGTATTTAGAGCCTGTCATAATCAAGCTCCAATCTGTCTTTCCAGGTTTATTACATATTTCATTCCCTATTCACTCCAACCAAAATGGACTACATATTTTGCATTTAAAACATTTCATCTCACACCTTCAGGCCTTTGTATAACTTGTCTTCCTTTCAAGACTACTCTCCTTATTCCTGCCTCTTGGAACATTTGACTTCCTTTAAAGATTAATTCAAGGGCCATCTCCTTCAGTAAGGCTTTTCAGCTTCCTTACTTTTAAATTCTTTTTTCTTTCCAAATTACTAAGTATTAATTTTATAGAAATCCCATCTTTGCTCATCTTTTAACATGTTATCCTCAAGTAGAATGTATGCTCTTTGGGGGCATGTATCTTAGTTTCTGGCATAATACCTAGCACATTAGATGATTTTAGAGATAGATAGGATACGTATTACTTTTTCTGTTTTTCAACTGAAAATCTGAAATTGAGAATCTTTTTGTATAAGATCACAAAGCTAGTACTAACTACATCTCTTTTCTTTCTATTACAGTAATGATTTTAAATCTTATTTTCTTTGTATTAACTTATATTGTCTCTCATAATCTACTGATTCACTGGGATTTAAAATATCCACGAGATTCCAAATGCCAGTGCATCTTTTGGAAGGGAGAGAGAATAACCATTTGTATAGCACCTTCTATGTAACAGTGATTTCTACAAACATTATCTCATTTGAGGCTAAACTATTATTATCCTAAATTTTCAATTGAAGAAACTGAAGCAAATACAGATTATGTGACTCAGAGTCATGCTTCTAGCAAGTTTCTGAGGCCAGATTTGAGCTAAAGCTTTTCTGACTCTAGGCCTACCACTCTCCACTCTAGCCATTAAATTATCATTTATCTACTGGAAATGAAGATCAAGAACAAAAAGTGTAGTGTTAAATAGCTATTGAAGAGTTTCTCTTTGGTGAATATCATCACATTATCACATTTTGTACATTTTTTTTTAGGATAGGATATGTCTCTGCATAGTTCATGGCATATTGTAGGTGCTTGAGCAGTGCTTGTTGACTTGTGGGCTTACCTGGATGAAAGAATGTGTTTGGAAACATGTCACCTAGAGTGGGGTCAATACTTTGATTTGACTGAAAACTCTAATATGAGACTAAGGAGAAGGCAGTTTCTTATGACTTGACATTTTTTCTTATACCTTATAATGATTTGTTGGTATCTTTTGTTTTTACATCACCGTTATTCCTAAAATATTCCTCCTCCACCCTTATCTACTCAGTGTAAAAAATAATAAAAGAATGAATAGAAACAGTTCAGCAAAACCAATATGTCAATAAAATTTGACAGCATATGTATATTGTACTCCATACTCATCGTCATTCACGTATGTAAAAAAAAGTAAGGCTGGTTGCATACCAGTCTTTTAAAATAAATATAAATTTTTTTAAATAAACATAAATGGATTTATAATTTTTTCTTAGCACAGTATATATGTTTATACACACATATGTGTATATGTATATATTAGGATTTTATATAATACCTATTTTTTCTATTACCTTTTTCTCCATATCTGTGTCTAGAATACACACAAATATGCAAAAGATTTGGAGTTTCAAAAAAAAAAAAAACCTCTCTTCTCCATCTGGCCATAATCCCCCCATAAATTGTGAATTGTCTGTTTTGGTAGCTTCCTTCTATACAGTGCTATGTATTATATACCATGCATACTTCTGACAAAACAGCAATTGCCACCACCACTACCACCACAATAGGAATTAATTTAATCTGGCAAAATAAACACAACTATTATAAAAGGGAACAGGGGAAAAATCTTTTCTTGTGGGGTTATTGTTGATTGTATGTACACATATACATCAAGGAAAAAAATAGGATCTTTTTAATTGTGCATGCTATTTTCACTGTCCATTTAGTGGTTGGGGATCTTATGTAAGCAAAACATTGACTGAATGTTCCTCAATATTCCACTTAGATAGGTTCTCTTGTCCACAAAATCTATGTGCCTGATAGGAATAGGGGTAGGTGAGCTGTCCTTTGAAGAATTTTGGCTTTTTAGTGGGATAAAAGACCTTTGCTTGAATGCTTAGTAAGCCAGCATCATGGTTCTCCAATAGTTATGGCTCCCTTTTTAATATATGACATTGAGGGAAACTTTCTCAGTAGAGATTGTGATGTCTGAAAATAATTACTGGGATACCTAGAAATCTTTATATAAATTCAAGGATAACTAATAACTTTATAACATATGAGGCTTAGGGGAGAGAAACTTTGCAACTTGGGAAAAACTTTAGTAGATGCATTGCTTTGCTTTGAAATTTGTATGCATATTTTTCATTTTCTATTGTATCATTTTCATTTTCCAATATATCTATCTTATTTGTGTTTCTCAGAATCATCCTATCTCTTATGACCTAGAATTAAAAACAACCATGTATACCATTTTTATGCTTATATACCCCCACCTCTGTAAAGAAGGGAAAGAATCACATTCTTACATTTCTTTGGACCAAACTAATTAAGCATGTTCACAGTTATCAGTTTCAATTCTGTTTTTATAGTCTTTCCATTTACATTGTTGTAGGTAATTTGTAAATTGCCTTCATTTTTCTGCTTTGTCCATATAGATATTCTCAAGTTTCTGTGAATCATATTCATCAGTTTTAAGGGTGAACAATATTCTATTGCATGCATATACCATCATTGATTTAGTCATGTTTCAATTGGATATCTTATTTGTTTCCAGATTTTTGATACTATAAAAAGTGGCAAATTAGGCAACAAAGAAGGATAAATAAGGTTTCAAAAAAGGAGAAAATCTCCCTTCTTTTTTTCTCCCTCCCCCCATTCTGCTCCTTTCCTAAAGTTAGAATTAATGGAATGAGAGAGGACTTTATTTTTATTTTCTCATTTCTTTTTCCTCACTCAACCTGCTAGAAAAAATCAACTAAGAAAAAAATGTAACAAGAACTATACTGGCAAAACTATCCTGCAAATGTAGTAGTTAAATAATAAAACATTTGATTTGGAGTCAGAAAGAACTTAGTTTCAATCCTCCCTCAAACACTAAATGAACAAGTGACAATCTCTAAGCCTCAGTTTTCTCATATGCAAAATGGGGATAATAGTAACATATTCCTTCACAGGAGTTGCTATGAGAATGAAATCAATACATAGGTAAAGCACTTTACAAACCTTAAAATGCTTTATAAATCCCAGCCTACTGTTACTAAATGAATTCTTTCACCTAACATAAAATTGATCCCTGTCCCCTTTTTCCTACTCCACTTTTGAACAGGTAAGATTAAGATCTGTGTTTTCTTGTCCTCCTGGAAAATAGGACTTCTTGCTTGGTAAATGTTTTTGCTTTATCTTGTAAAGCAGAAGGTCAGTTACATTTTTGTTGATTAATTCTGGAGATAAGCTTGAATCTTCTGTCTTCTCCATCATTAAAACAAACACTTCATTGATTATTCACAGATAGAATCCATTTTGTTTTCTAAACATGGCACCTTATCAGTCTTATACAGAAACTAGAAGGCTGGATCACCTTTGCTTAGACAGCAGAGCTGAGTGGGTTCATTAACCTTAACCTGGGCAACCTGTATAAAGAAGTCTCAGATTTTTGTCTTTAAACCCAAGAGCCAGACACCAAACTTTTACTTGCAAACCCTCCACAAAATACTTAACAGATCAGTGTTTTTGTAATGAGCTTCTGCTTTAGGGATAGTAATGCCAGAGAGGTCAATGGAGATGCCAGTCTGTTAGAAAAGAATGGTTCTGAGTTTACTAAAGAATAAAACTTATTCTTTTCTCTTGAAAAAATAATAATCTCAAAGACATAAAACATATTCTTGTCTATTGCAATTATTTATTTATTTATCTTTTTACCCTAACTATACCATTAAGTTGACAACTGACTGGCAAAGTTGAATTTTTGTTTAGTTTTTATAATCCATTCACAACCTTGCCTTCCTTAACTTACTTTTCCAGCCTCATTGAATATCATTTCTATTATGTTCTCATGTAGCCAAATTTACTTTCTCTCTATTGTATTCCCATGGTGCTTCATCTATATAGTCTTTGTACCTTTGTATTTGCTATGTCCCATGCCAACAATACTATTTTCATATACATCTCAGAGAATCCCTATTTTCCTTCATGATATAGTTAAAGCACTGCTTTTATGTGAAGACTTAACTGATTCCCTCAACTACTATCGCTCACAAATATATGCTTCCTTATTGACTTGACTATTAGAATATAAATTCCTTACAAGGAATTTGTTGTATTTATTATGCTTGTATCCCCAACTACACACACACACACACACACACACACACACACACACCCCTATTCCTTAGACCTCATGTGATTTTGATTGTTTGTTGTCCTTTGTTTTTTAAGAGAAGCAAAATGACATCACAATGTTATAAGATTCAAATTATAGTGTCCGACTATGACTGATCAGACCAATACAAACTCAGAAGGCTTTGGCACAAATAGTCCATGTGAACATTTGGGGTGGATTCTCTAAATTTGCACATTGCCTTTCCACCTCCTTTCCCTTTCCCTCCCTCCCTCTTTTCCTCCCTTCTTCTTTCCCTCCCTCCCTTCCTGCCTCCCTTCCTTCCTCCCTTCTTCCATTCATTCCTTCTTCCCTTCTTTCCTTCCTCCCTCCCTTATTTCCTCCATCCCTTCCTCCCTCACTTTCTTCCTTCTTCCCTACCTTTTTCGCTTTATCCCTTCCTTCCTTCCTCCCTTCCTCCCTCCTTCCCTTCCTTCTTCCTTACCTCCTTCCTTCCTTTCTCCCTCCCTCTTTCTGTCTTTCTGTCTGCCTGTCTGTCTGTCTTTGTCTTTCTTTCTTCCTTCCTTCCTTCCTTCCTTCTTTCCTTCCTTCCTTTCTTCCTTCCTTCCTTCCTTCCTTCCTTCCTTCCTTCCTTCCTTCCTTTCTTTCTGTCTGTCTTCTGTCTGTCTGTCTTTCTGTCTTTGTCATTCTGTCTGTCTGTCTTTCTGTCTGTCTGTCTGTCTTTTTCTTGCTTTCTTGCTTTCTTTTTCTTCCTTTCTCTCTCTTCCTTCCTTCCATCAAGACAAGTGGCAATCTCTGCTCACTATTTCCTACAAAGTGTGACATAGAGTTCTTGAGACTAGAGAAAGAAAAGTTTCTTTCTTTTTTTAACATTGCCAACAATAAATATAAAGAAAAAATACTGATCATGGAAAGGACAATTGGAAAACTGGAGACTAGGAATTTTTTCCTGAGGAATTGATTCTGTCTGAGGCAAATATGTTCAGTGGCCTGGGAACCTGATTGAAATCCCAATATGACTATGTGGGCTATAATCAAAGCTATTCTTTCACATAGGAACTGTTTACTAAAGATATCCACTATGATAAAAATGTGACTTCATGACAGAGTTAAAGAATACGAATCAAAATATTTTCAATTCATATGAAATTTTATAAAAAGTGAAAATAAAAAAATTTAAAGAAGTAAAAATTTTTGAGTTTTGTTGTATAAGTATTATATAATTAATTTAAAAATTAGGCAATCTTCTGATCATGTCACCACCTTTCCTTCCCTCTTCAGCAAAGCCCAGTAGCTACTTGCTACTCACAAGGGACTCCATTTACCTACACCCAATATTTTCAAAGACTTTTTCATGTCTGGAATTCCTTTCCTCTTTAGTCTCTTGGCTTTCTTGGTTTCTTTACTGGTTTCAAATCTTAGCTAAGACTCATCTTTCTTTTTTTCTAAACTTATCTCCAATTACACACACACACACACACACACACACACACACACACATTTCCAATAAGCTTTTTATAATATATATATATATATATATATATATATATATATATATTACATACAGACATATTGTTTACATGTTGTCATTTTCATTGAACTGTGCATTTCTGGAGATTAGATTTTCTTTTTTGTTCTTTCTATTTTATTCACTTAGCACAATGCTTAGCAGACAAAGAGTGCTTAATACATGTTCCTTGACTTCACTTAAACAAATGTAATTATTTCTTTTGTCCCAGTTAATTTGAATACCACTTTGATTTCACTATTGTTATTTTGAGATTTGGTCAAAGAAGTCCTCCAGTGGATTGAGAATCCCTATCTTCTTATTATCTTCTTCCTTAGCTCCAGCTGAGCCTTTGTGTTTCCATATAGGATACACATAGTTACAAACTATCTCTCAAAGGAACTGATTACATTTCCATGTGCAGCCTTTCTCATCCATAAAAAAGAGATATTGGGTTAGATGACTTCTAATGTTTCTTCATTCTCAAAATCTATGATCCTCTTTGCCCAGTCTCTCTTTCTCTCTTCAACTTTCCAGCCTTTGGAATCCAGTCTATATGACTACTTTATGAAGGCCATGCCCAAGGATATTGCTTAGATATATTAACTAACCATGAGTCATGAATTCTCAATCATCATCATCACTGTGGCATTTGCTAGGCAAAGAGTATCTAAGACAAAATAAAGCTCATAGAGGCTTTATTAATAGCACTGTCAGGTCCTCATCAATGGGGAGACTGAAGATATTTATATCTTCCCAAACAATCAAATTTGTCTTTGTTATTGTTGTTTTTCAGTCATTTAGGTATGTCTGGCTTTTTCTGACCTCATGGACATAGCACTCTAGGCTCTTCTATTCTCTACTATTTCTTGAAGTCTTTCCAAGTTCATGTTTATTATTTCTATGATATTTCATGCTCTGTTGTTTCCTTGTTTTTTTTTTTTTTCTTTCCTAGCATTAAATTTATCTAGGGAATTTTAAAGTTTAATCAGGAGACAGTAGAAGGAAGAGAGTTGTACCTAATCTCTATTTTTCTAAGTTCATTTTGTATAGTTATTTTAAAAACTATAATGATAATGTTGATCCCTTCATATTTATAAAAAATAAAAATGGTAATTATACTTTATTTTTCTATAGCAGTTGTCCTAAAGCCTTTGGCATTACTTGCTGCCACAACATAAATTTGGTGAATGTGGAGCCCCAGAATTGTAAAATTAGAAGAGACTTCATAAGATAGCTCACAGTTTTAGTAAAATTTTCTTTACATCAATATAGAAAAAATTGCTACTATCCATGAATATTAGCTTTCTAGACATTACCTCATTACTTCTACAACAATTCTGGGAGGTAAATGCTACTTTAACCCCATTTACAGATGAAGAAACTGATGAACAAAACATCTATAAAGTGTCTAGTGCTAGATTTGAATTGAGGTCTTCCTGACTGGAATGCTTTTGTCTTCCAGGTTACGTAAGGTACATCTAATCTCATATATTGATCCTACATGCACTCTTTGGGTTTTTGAAGAACAAGTACAATCCTTCTTTCACATGTCAATACTTCAAATATTGAAAGAAAGCTTTCATATCTTCTTTAATATTTTCTCTTATCCAAGTTATCAATCCATAGTTCTTTCAATCTTCATGTTGAAATGATTTTAAGAAATTCTTACCGATCTGGTTATCTTCCTCTGTAACTTTTTCATATAATCAGTGTCAATCAATCAAACAAGTATTCATTAAGTATCTACTATATGTGAAACATTGTGCTAGGTGCTGTGAATACAAATAAAATGAATGAAACAGCATTTACTTTCATGGAGCTTATAACTAAATAACAATAATCTTTTCAAGAGATGATGATGGACTGCACAAAGTAGTATTAGCTAATGAGTAGAGAGAAAGGTTCTGATGCAAAAAAATTTTGTGAACATAGAAATCATACGCTTTGATAATTTATAAAGTTGTGTGGAGGATAATAGAGAATATTATTGAGGTTATGTTGACAATGTTGAAGTGACATGGGGAATCACAAAGGAATGAATAAATGAAAGGGTCCATCTGAAGTTGGAAAATATGAATCTATAGATACCCAGTCAGATAAGTGTAATTTTCCTTCATCTATGTTCATCAGTTTTTGAGTAGATGCAATGGAGGCCTGCACTGAGATTTAGCAAAGAATAAGCAGTAATAAAACCAGGGGATGAGGGATTTGAAAGTAGATGACAGGATATAGTTGAATTGATTAATAACAGAGTGAATATTGAGAAAGAATAAAAATGAAGTTAGGAATAATGACCTGAGAAAGTATTGAGGGATAGAAAATATATGGAGATCAGAATGAGAAAAAAACAGGTTTTGCAGACCTGTAAACACAGGGAAAGAAGAATGATAGAATATTAGAATGATATAAAAATATAATAGTTTTTTATTAAAGAAGTGGATATTGATAGAGATTCTAAGTGTTCTGCTGAGATAGAGTGCAGAAGCAGGTCATGGAATTTAGGGAGAATGAAGAATTAGGAAGTTGTGATGTCTTTACTGAAATGTAGTAGCAGAAATAATATGTTCAGGGAAATTTTCAATAGTCTTATCATCTCCCATATTTTGGAAACAAAGATTAATTTACATGAACTGTTTTCTCATAATCCACTTCAAACACATTAAATTAAGCAAACATTAAATGCTAATTGTATGTGGAGTACTCTATTAATAATTGGGGGAACTACATAGTTTATATGGATTATGACCTCATGAAACTTACATTCTAGTAATGGTTTCTAAGTACATTTGACCCCAATGGCAAGACTTTATACTCATCTGCTGCAGTTTCCTACAGCTATAAATTTGTGATCCTATGATCCCAATTACATTTTATTTTGTTACTTTCATTCCACTAGTATAGACATTAGAGAACTTTTTGTATCCAATTATATCATGTGATATATTAACAATCTTAGCTTTGTGCCACTGAACTTGATAAGTAGCACTATATGCAGAAAAGTGATGGGGTTTGAAGAGAAGAGTGCTAAGACCACATAGTTCTTAGACTGTCAATATATATTTTTCTAATAATTCTTATCTTTGTTCACTAACTGCTGAGTTTAAGCCATCTCCATATTGATATTTTCAA
Organism: Sarcophilus harrisii; assembly: GCF_902635505.1. Lineage (NCBI taxonomy): Eukaryota > Metazoa > Chordata > Mammalia > Dasyuromorphia > Dasyuridae > Sarcophilus > Sarcophilus harrisii. Next base: position 470,086,822 of record NC_045428.1, read on the forward strand.
CATTACTGAAACAAAGAAAATAAATGAGTTAACTGAAAGGATTCTTTTCAGAGAGCCAAATGAGGGAATTGATTGTACTGTGTATCCAAAAGCAACAAAAACAATCATTTTATGACACTTGGTTATCTCTCAATTCTCATAGAGAACAAGTAAGTATAATACTGTGGCAACAATACATTATGTAACCTGGGGCTACAGCTTGCATAAGAATCTCCTCATTGGAGGAAAGTAATTACTCACTGCTCTACGTTTATGAGAGAGGCGGAAACTGGTGAGAACTTGCTGGAGGAGAGATTTTTGCTTTCTATAGAAGAGACATTTAGATGTAAATTCTATCCAGGAAACATCCTTTAAAGGCACAGTGGACAGAGTATGGGACCTGGAGTCAGGAAAATGCTCCTTAGGGAATCCAAATCTGGTCTCAGACACTTACTAGCCTTGGGACCATATGTTTTGTTTTCTTCTTCTTTTTTGTTCATATTGTTGTTGTTCTTCTTCTCTTTCCTCCTCCTTCCTCTTTCCCCTTCTCCCCATCCTGCTCCTCTTCCTCCCTCTCCTCCTCCCCCTTTTCCTCTTCTTCCTCTTCCCCCTCCTCTTCCTCCTCCTCCTTCTCTTCCTCCTTCTCCCCCTCTTCCTCCTCTTCTTCCTCTCCCTCTTCCTCTTCTTCCTCCTCCTTCCTCCTCCCCTCCTCCTCCTTCTTCAACAACAATAGTAACAACAATAGCAGCAGCATCAACAATAATAAAAACTACTACTACTACTAGCTGTGTGATCACGTCAATTAGCCCTGTTTGCCTCAATTTCTTTACCTGTAAAATGAATTGAAGAAGGAAATGGCAAACCACTCCAGTATCTTTGCAAAGAAAACCACAAATAGTGTCAGGAAAAGTTGGATATGAATGAAAAACAATAAATAACAACCATATATGATGACCATTATTGTCTTTATGTGAGAGCTGGGCTTTACATGCTTCTGGGTGGGTTGGGAATGTCTGAACTGAGTTTTTGTTCTTTTGGGTTCTTCTAGTGCTTTTTTGAAGTGGCAAATGGATTATTACAGGCTTTCTGGGACATCTCAGTCTATGGTTTAATAAGCTTTGATTGCTCCTAATGTGGTGTAATCTGAGGTAAAATCTCATCACTGCCTTCTTGATATGAGTTCTGTAAGGTCCTGACCTGGATTTAGGTCTGGGTAACTTCCCGGTTGACTTGTCCTTAGTTGGAGTTCTAATAGACTCTGCAGGATTCAGTCACTATCAGCCAACTGGAAAGCTCTGCAGTTCAGAATAACAAAAATGAAGGCTTTTCTTTGGTCTGGAATTTCTACCCTGATTATTCTCTGGCACAATTCAGACTGTGCTGAGGTCTAAAACTGAAACTGCTCTGCTGTTGGGGTCATATTCACATCACTGTTTCCTTCTGGAGGTACTCCTTGCTCTGTATCTACCCTGTACTGTAGCTCACTTCTCACCCCGTAAGACCATCTTTTTCTTAAGTCACTTCCTTAATTACTCTATATCTGTGACCTACTAATAGGTACTGAGTGACAGAACTGCCAGTTTGCACTAGTTACTAGATCCTGCACAAGTACAGAGTCTGGCTGTAATATCTTGTTGCTCTGATGCACAACCTTATTCCTCTTTCAGTTCCCGTGCACTGGAATGAACTGTGCAGTGTACCCTTGGCTAGATCCAGTCTCCAATGTGTTTCCTTATGCTAATGTATGATAAAAAATGACTTGTTTTCTTTTCTTAGATTTCTCAATGAGGACATGGTCTGGTGTATTTTCCAGATTATTGTGGAGGACATATGTTAGAGAAACTGGGCTAACATGTCTTCCCATTACTCTGCCATTTTGGCTATTAATAACCATTATTATCTTATTAAAAAGGGAAATGCATTTTTGGCAAAAACAAGTGCCCAATCTTACTAAATTAGGTTATTCCAAGAATATTTATGGATTAAAACAGAAGGAAAATAACAAATGAATGTGTAATAGAATGGAACTACCAGAGTTTCTCTAATGACCTATAATCATTAAGTTGATATCAAAACTAAAACATTTTGATTTGATGACATCAATGCCTATATTGAGAAGTAAGAATGGTATATAGGATCACAGATATTCAGGAATGGTGGGGACCTTAGATAATAATCTCATCTCCTCATTTTTCAGATGAGGATAATGAATAACAGAAAAGCTAAATCACTTCCATTCATCTCCCACCTAGCGAATATTACTGGTAGAATTTGAATCCACATTTACCTCAGCCCAAACCTAGTACTATATTATGGTAGGCTACTAACAAGATGATAATGGAGTCTCCTCCAATTCTAAATTCCAGGATCCAATGATTTGTCGTTATTTGATTATGTCTCTTCATGTACCTATTAGGGGTTTTCTTGGCAATGATACTGGAATAGTTTGCCATTTTCTTCTCCAACTTTACAGATCTATATCTGAGTAAAAAAAGGTTTAAATGATTTACCAGGGTTCATGCAGTTAGTAAGTGTCTAAGATCAAATTTGAACTCATGAGGATGATTCTCCCTGAAGCCCAGTGCTATATATCCATTTCACTACTTAGCTGCCCAATGATTAATCAATCATATTTATTCTTTCTTTGAGATGCCTATTATACCTATCCTTTCTTTTCTCTTCCCAAACACCTTTCTCTAGATCAAAGCTTCTTAAACTGTGGATCCTGAGTCCATATTGAATCACATAACTGAATATTTGGGGTCATGAAAATTTTGGCAACACAACACAAGATCTGTAAACACAACAACCAAAAATTAATTCAAAATAAAATGTGTAATGAATATGAGATGTTTCTAGTAGTGCTTTCCTGTGTTGCATCGCATAACTTCACTGCAGCTTAGGTCCTGAACACATAACATGCATATTTTGCACTGTGTATGCATGAATGCTGCTAGCAGAAACACTGTGGCTCAGAATCACGATGGGGAGGTATAAACATTTCTAGGGAGAAAAGGGGTCACTAGTGGAAAGTTTAAGAAGCCTTGTTCTAGATCATATCCTTATCATCTAGTACTAGGTACTGTGATAAGTTCCTCTTTGCTCTCCCCTCTTGAACTTGAACAACGCATTCTATTAATGAACACCTCAATGGTTCCCCAAGCCTTATAAGATAAAGTTCAAATTATATAGTCTAACATTTAAAGATCTACCTTCAGCTAATCTTTCTACTTATATCATCAATTCTCCCTTACACGAGTTTCATGCTAGCCCAATGGATCACTCACTCATCCCTGAGCCAGCTTTGTTTATGATTAATGTCCCCCAAACTCATATCTCCACCTATTGTTGCAACTCATTGTTTATGATTTGTAGCTGCATTACAGAAAATGAAAGTAAATACTGCAATGGCAAATGTTGCCATAATTTATTGTAAGACCATTTAAACAAGAAGCAAATAACAAGGGAAATGACTAATACTTGAATAATTTGCTGCATATACAAATAGCATCATAATTGGCTCTCAGACTGGGGAAAAGATCATAAAAATCTTTTATAACATTCCTAATTGTGCCCCAAATTGAAAACTAAGAGTTTATGGCTGAAAAAGGGAGCATAATTCAATAGTCCTGTCTTTTGTGCATAATGTACTCAGGGAGGGAGTTGAACTCTGCACATATCAGCTTTTTGTGTTTGTGTATGTGAAGATATTATAAATATTTTTTTACTGACTTTCAATTTAAGCTTCATCCTAGAAAAGGGAAAAAAAGACACTGACTTGTGGAAAGAAACTTTGGTCAAGTTTTTAAGAACATTTTTAGATTTGAGAGATCTAAGTGTGAATTCTCTGAAAGTTTTTAGGCAGGTCAGTACAAGTTCACATTAGTTCCCCACAGCTCTAAATTGTAAAGTTGAACCTATTTTGTGTAAATCTGACTTCTGGAGAAAGCTTTATTGTCCATTATTTAACAGCACCAAAGTTAGGAGGAAATGGTAATCTGAATTGAAGATCTAATTTGGATAAATCTATATATGTATACATATATATATACACACACACACACATATATATATATGTATGTATATATATGTATTACCAAAAAACTATATAGCTATATACCTGAGTTTACCTAAAAGGTCATCATCTCTTCTTTTTCTTTTCTCTGATTTATCCTCATATTTTTGCCTCAGATATTAGGAAGATTTTGCAGAGAGTAAGTCATTTATGAACCTCTTGGTAAATTTATTGACTTGTTGGATTTAGGGGTGGGAGTACACAAAATTGGTCTCTCTCCCATTTGTCCTCTGCATAATAGCTGAAGTGATCCGAAAGGACTGACATCCATTCTCATCCCTAACTCAATAAAATCTAGTCAATTATTCAGTAAATATTTTTTAAAGGATCTACTATGTGCCAGGCATCATGTTAAGCACCGGGGATGAGAAAAGGGGCACAGTTCCTGCTTTCAAAGAGTTCACAATCTAATGGATAATAATAATTGCATTTTTAGAGTATCACTTTGCTGGCCCCTTTGATATAAATATCTCAATTGATATGCCTCATTCCTTTTCATGTACTCTACAGAACAGCTAAACTGGCCTTATCATTTCTGATATACAACATTCTATCTCTCATCTATATACCTTTGTACTTATTGCCATTCTGCTTGAGACTTTTCTTAATCCTCCCAGCTGCTAATGTTTTTTACTTCAAAATTCTTTTGTATTATACCTTAAATATATTTTATACATGTTTATATATGAATATTGTCTGGTATGATAAAAATGTAAACTCTTTGAGGGCAAGAACTCTTTGATTTTTAAAAATTCACATTTCCAGTGACTGGCATTTTTGCCCAGGAGATGGCAGCAATGTACCATCAATGGCAAAGTCTGTAAGGACTTCTTGGCCCAAGAAAGAGTAATAGCCAAAGGACAAGGGATAATGTGGAGGAGATCTTGCCATGATCTACTGATGGTGTAAAATGGGTGAAGTATGAGGGTCTGGAGGAGGGGGGTTGAGTTTTATTGAGCTTTTTTAAAATTTATTTTGTTTAATTCTGGAGAATTGTACAAGTCCCTAGTAAGATGAAAGAAAGATGTACTCTCTAGTAAGCTGAACACTTTTTCTTTGTTGGAAATCCTCATTTCCAGGAAGAGACTCCAAATCCCTGAAGCAATGTTCCATAGATGTGTAGAACCTGGCCATATTTTCCAGAATATTTCCCCCAAATAGATAGGATTGGAACACCAAAATCAAAGACAGAGCCAGCTTGAAGAAAGTAGACACAGAGCCCCCAAATCAGAGAGATTTGATTAACTACCAATGAAGATTGGTTAGGTTGACTCTTTCCTTAAGAGAGAAAAGGTGAGGCACGTAGACAAAAATAAATAAAATGACTCATGAAGCCAGGTTTGTATCTTCTGACTCCAAAGCAATTCTGCCCAATCCTATTTATCCTCATTTGTCCTACTTATGATTAATATATTTGAAGGTGCTTAAAGTCAGCTAATATTATATTGATGGATTTATAAAACATGTCACCTCATTTAGTCTTCCTGAGAATAAAACAGACCTAGTCCTAACTATTTCAGGCCACAAAGAATTGATCAGCAACCCTGGGAAGTTTGACTTTACTTCTCAAGAATAGAATGACTTTGAAAATGAAACAGAAGCAGATATTTTCAGTTATCCTTTTCTTTGTGTTTACCACCAATGATAAGGTATGACATAAATATATCATGCAATTAGATTAGGAGATTGTATGGTTGCATTTCTATTCCTTTAGATCCAAGACCAGTTTTAATGCATCTAGCAATCTAAGAATTATGTAGCCATATTGTCTTTAGTTAGGTGGCACAGGGAATAGAATACTAGGCCTGGAATTAGGGAGACTCATCTTTTTGAGTTCAAATATGTTCTCAGATCCTTAGTAGCTGTATGACACTGGGAAAGCCATTAAATTTTGTTTGCCTCAGTTTCCTCATCTGTAAAATGAAATAGAGAAGGAAATGGCAACTCATACTGATATCTTTTTCAAGAAAATTCTAAATAGAGTCATGAAGAGCCAGACATGACTAAAATGAATGAACATGTTGTCTCTGTGTGACTTTTATTTCCTTTTCTAAATGTTCATTATAGTCCCTTTAATAATTATTTTGTTTATATTTGTGTAAATTGACTTCATAATTTGTGCTGTAAATATTTTATATCCATTTGTCTCCTTGATAATAATGCAATTCCCTTACTAGTAGGCATTACTTCATTTTATGTATTTGTACCTAGTACCTAGCACAATGTCTCATATACAAGTGATATTTAATAAACATTTATTAATTGTTTAAAACATTTATATTTGCCTTTACTCAATTTTCTTAAATGATCTCTTAAAAGATCACTGAAAGTGACTGAGCAAATATCAAAACTGTTGAAAAGAGAATCTTTGATCAGGAAACTCAGACCTTGAAGTTCTTCCTAGCTTTACAATCTTGTCATTTTTCACCAGGATTTTTTCTTCTTCTAATTTACAAGAGGAAAAGAGGATTTAGCATGTATAATGGATATACAAAGAATGTAGAAATAGAACTTATAAAAGGAAACCAAAAAAAAAAGAAGTTTGGAGGATTTGAATAACATAGTAGAATAAACTGTAAGTAAAGAATATGAGAACATTATTCAGGGAGAATAGCACAAGGAGGCCTGATAAGTAATGGCAATAGCTTTATGTTTTCTCCTAAGTAAGTGAAAACAGGGCATGAATTTATATAAAGAATTCAGTGAATTCAATATTAACTAAAATGAGAAAATGAAGGCATTCATGTAATTAATAAGTCATGATGTTAAGAAATGCAAAATTTTATTTTAAGAGTTGTTTTTTACTTAGCATATTTAAAAGTTAACAAATAAGAATATAGACAGAGTAAGGGATCTGGTAAGTAGATTTGGAATTTTATTTATTATTTAATACATTTAAAAATAACCATTATGATTTTACATTTTTGAGCCAAAAGCAAACAAAACAAATTGGAAATAAGGTCTGGTTCAGGCCTATTTTCTCCATTTTAATGTTTTCTTTAAGTGAGTTACAGTGTAGTTGCCATATTTTGAATTTTTTGCTGGTATGCTAACAAAAAAAAGTTGTGGCTATCTAAAATATTATCTTTTTCCATTAACATTTGGAAAACTTTAACTAATGTAAAGAAAGTTTACCCTGTTTTTCATTCCTTTCATTTTCCTTCCTTTCCCCTCCCTTTGCAGTTTCCTCTTCCCTTCCTTTCCCTTTTCTTTACTTTTCTTTATGCCTCTGTGTTATTCTCTCCCTATCTTGTCTGCACTGTAAGTGAAGGGGTTACTTATAGGGTTCTGTCCCATTCTAATTGGCATAGGAGCTTTGACCTATTCTGTTTCAGCCTTGTGTTGGTTCACCACTCCTCAGGCAACCTAGTAGCTTGACATATAATACCAAAATCAGTGTGAATACTAGATTGATCTAGTACATTGCAGACCAAATCTTCTGAGCTCAAGTGAGCTGTGATTCTCATTCTCCATCATAAAAGGAATTATGAGCATGCACCATGACACCCAATAGAAAAATCTTACTTTAAAAATAACAAGAGTTAATGTTTTTCAAATTTCTGGAATAAATGTAATTAATGTATTGCTGTCACAGCAAACATTTGAAAAGTTTTTAGATTACTTCTAATACCATGACATATTAACTATGGAAAAATTGCTTAAAAACATCAATAAGTAATAATAATAGCTAACATTTATCATCTACTATGTTTCAGCCACTATACTGATTTACAATTATTATCTCACTTAATCCTCCCCCAAATTCTTAGATGTAGATGCTAAAATTATTCCTGTTTATACATGAGAAAACCTAGAGAAACAGATTAAATGACTTGCCCAGGAACAGCTGATAAGTCTCTGAGGCTGGATTTGAATTCAAGTCTTTCTGACTTCAAGACTCAATACTGTATCTAGTTCATTATACTACCTAGTGATTCCTATAAGAAAAGTGTGTGTGTGTGTGTGTGTGTGTGTGTGTGTGTATTTCAAGTACTTAACACATTTTATTGATAATATATATCCCCTCTAGATATGAATACTGATGGTGATGCTAGCTAAGAAGTATTGAACAACTCATTTCACTTTTCAGAATCTTTGTTTCCCCATATGTAAAATGGGGAAATAATATTTTTACTACCTTACTTAATTAGCACAACTACAAAGAAAGCTTTTGCAAATTTTAACTTGAATTTATTTTTTTTATTATAGCTTTTTATTTACAAGATATACGCATGGGTAATTTTTCAGCATTGACAGTTGAAAAATCCTTTGTTCCAACTTTTCCCCTCCCTTCCCCCACTCTCCCCGAGATGGCAGGTTGACCAATACATGTTGAATATGTTAAAGCATAAATTTAACTTTAACTTGAATTTAAAAGGAAAAATAATAGGAAAAAATTATTTAAAAATGAAATTTAATAGGAAAACTTCCCATCCGTATTTCATAGAAGAGAAATAGAGCTACTTGGAGGCCAACTGACTTTGCTTTAATTCCACAGCAAGTCAGCTTTGCAGAGACTTATCTTCTTGTTTTCCATGTCTGGACATTAACCCCAGACCAAGCTGTAAACATATGTTTATTGGTATAGTCTGTCAAAGAAATTCTTACAATATAATGGAAAAGTATTGGCATTAAAAAGACCTGAATCCCAATCCTGGCTATTCTACTAACTAGTTGTATGAACTTGAGAATAATGACAATTTTTCTAGGGGCTCAGTTATCATCTATTAAATGAGGATTTTAAACCAAACTGATCTCTCTAGGCTTTCATACTTCAACATTCTACGTTTCTATATTTCTACTGTCTACATTTCTGGCATATATTTCTTACATAAAGACTATAAATATAGGTAGGATCTTGGGCTCCATTAAGAGAAACAAAGTATATTGAATGAGTAAAATGCTTCATTTTACTCTAGTCAGACACACACACACATGTGTGCATGTGTGTGTGTGTGTATATATATATATATATATATATATATATATATATATAGTACTATAGCACTAAGGCATTCCAGAGAGACAAAGATAATGGAGAATACCAAAATCATTACATACATATATCATTACATTACATATAAAGATTAAGAAAAGATCTGCAAATACTTAGCCTTTAGATTGTCCTCTGTTATACCTTTTTAGTCTTCTGACTTCCACAACGGAATTTGCCTCAGGCACAAGAATTCTTCCTTTGACTTTGGCTAAAATACCATGACTAAGGTAAGATTCTGGATGGCAAATGACTAGGTGAAACATGATACAGAAAATGTGGATTTTAATATTTCATTTACTTTCTCATATAAAACGAGCAAAAAACGCACCCAAACTAGTTTACTCTCAAAGAAATGCTCCATGTGTCTCATTGCTTCTATCTGATTTTAAAACTTTCCACAGAAAAGTTTTTTCCAATTCATTTTTTTAATGAAGTTAAATTGAGCCAAGAAATGGACTGAAGAACTCCCCTCTTTCCTTGTTCATAGGCGTGGAACCCCAGAAACATATCATCACTGTTTTCAGTTAAGAATCCAACTTGTGGGTTAAGAATCTAACATCTGTTCTCTCCCACCTCACCAAAGCCAGGGATTATAAATAAAAGTGACAGATAGTACTAATAGTTAAGCTCTACCATGGTTTATTATATGAAATGCTGAAAGTCAAATTCTGACCACACTTTCAGATGCAAGTTATTAGTATCTACATGTTTTTAAAAATCTTTTAATCAGTTTATTTTGAAGACTTTACATCACTAGTGCTGAAGGATAGAGTTAACATCTTTTATTTATAGCAATCTAATAAAAGAGTTCTATAATTAGTCAGCTAAGACTAAACATAGGTAAGATGTGCACAAGTCATCAAGGGCATAGCTTGTAGTGAAGCACAGTAATAGACGCTTTTTTTAATATTAACTTTTATTCTTTCCTTTAATACCCATCTCAAGTTCCATCTCCTCTCTGAAGTTTTCCCTGATCTCTCTGTTGTGTGTATAATAAATAAAACATTGTTTTATATTCATATATTTTATTTGTGTTTATCTATGTTTCCCAATATATACCTCCCTGTTTCCTTCCCAGAGGGCAAACAAAGAATGAGAAGAAAGGAGAATAAAAGGAAAGAATAAATTACTAACATTCCAAACCAGACCAAAATTGTATATAGAGTTCAACAACCATCTTACATTCTCTGCAAAAGAAGATAAGAATGAATTGTCAACTTAACTTTAAGGTCAGAATTGGTCATTACAATTTTACAGAATTCAGTTTCATTGTTTTGCTATAATTCTTTAAATTTCCTTTGTTGAGATCCTGGATATACTGTTTTCCTAGTTTAGCTTACTTTTCTTTGCCTCACACCTCATAGGATAATTTTTGAGCATCAAATGAGATAATATATGTAAAATATTTAGTATGATGTCTGGTACACGGTAGACAATAAATGCTTATTAGCTTTTTCTCTCTTTCCCATGATTTTAATATTACCTATTTTCTACAGCACTTTAATACATGTTATAGTCACATACAACAGTTAAGTTTTTAGTAAGTGCATAATGCATTATGTCAGAAACAGAGTTAGATGGTAGAAATTAAAACATCAAAGTGAGACAATCCCTCCCCTTCTGTAGCTAGTGAGATAAAACATCCTCAAGATAAGTAAATACAATTGATATAGAAAATAAATATAAATGAATTTTGATAAGGACTGGGGGCAACAGCTGTAAGTATAAAAATGCATATAATATGTTCTGAATTATTTTGAAAATTATCATGCTTATTTCATTTTCCATTTTTGCTTTTAATTTTCTCATCTACAAATGGGAGATGATACTCTTGATTAACTTGTAAAAATCTCATATAGACTATCCTATGGACATAATGAGATTGAATTAAATATAGTGATAAATGAGTAATTTGAAGAACAAATTATGCAAAATAAATGTCCACTGCAATGACTTACATGAACTGATGCTGAGTGAAATGAGCAGGACCAAGAGATCATTATATACTTCAACAACAGTACTATATGATGATCAATTCTGATGGACATGGCCATCTCCAACAATGAGATGAACCAAATCAGTTCCAATAGAACAGTAATGAATTGAACCAGCTTCACCCACCGAAAGAACTCTGGGAGATGACTATGAACCACTACATAGAATTCCCAATCTCTCTATTTTTGTCCACTTGCATTTTTGATTTCCTTCACAGGCTAATTGTACACTATTTCAAAGTCCGATTCTTTTTATACAGCAAAATAACTGTATGGACATGCATACACATATTGTATTTGACTTATACTTTAACTTATTTAACATGTATTGGTCAACCTGACATCTGGGGAAAGGGGTGGAGGTAAAAAGGGGAAAAAGTGGAACAAAAGGTTTGGCAATTGTCAATGATGAAAAATTAACCATGCATATATCTCATAAATAAAAAGCTATATATAAAAAATAAATGTCTATGATTTCTTTGGTGGTCTTGTTTTAGGATGAGCTTAGTTTTTGGAGGGGAGTCAAATCATTATATGGATACTGCATTCATTCAGTTAGATTTTTCCTGTACAGATTACTAGGCTGACTTCTTTTCAATGACAAGGGAATCATCTAGAAGGTTCTGTAGAATTGTTGACTTGATCCAATCCACAAAATATCAACACTAAATAGAATTATCTACCAAATAGAGAGAATTCCCCTTCTATTTGAAATTTTCTTAAGACATTCTCCATAATGAGCAATTTATAACTATGCCCAAAGGGCTGTCAAACTGTGCATACCATCTGATTATTTATTTCTTTATTTTTGCTGAGGCAATTGGGGTTAAGTGACTTGCCCAGGTAACACAGTTAGGAAGTGTTAAGTGAATGAGGTCACATTTGAACTCAAGTCCTGCTGACTTCAGGGCTGGTGCTCAATCTACTACCCACTTCACTGCCCTCTGTGCATACCATTTGACCCAGCAGTGTTTCTATTGGGCTTATATCCCAAAGAGATATTAGAGATATTAGAGGGAAAGGGACCCGTATAAAAATGTTTGTAGCAGCCCTTTTAAATTTAGTGGGACAGGGTCTGGCATATAAATGTTTAAAATGAGGAGATAAAAAGCCAAGTTTAGAAGCCAACAGTCCAGTTTAGTTCAAAACTAGAGAGTTGAATAATGTTGAATAAAGCAGTAAAGACAATTTGAAGCTAAATGTAGAAAAATTCAGAAACTTCTGAAAATAATTTTTAGGTCACAAGTTGCCTGCACTTAATATTTTGATGCATAAGAAAATTACCATTATTATTACTATGGTTGCAGTATTACTAAAATCCCCTGCCATACAACGCTAATTTCAGTTACTGTTTTTGATAAGATTATTAGATTGCTAATGAGGGGAATTTTACAAATATGGTTTACCTAGATTTTAATGAAACATTTTATCAAGACTCTCCCACCATTCTTGAAGCAAATGTTGAGAGATGTGGGCTAGAGATTTCAGCTTCTTAAATTGTGGTTTGCAACCCCATATGTGGCCTCATAACTGAATGTGGGGGTCATGAAATTATTATTTATTGTCAGTAAATATTTGTTTTATATGCTATCTCATAGGCCTATATACCTGGAGTTAGTAAAAAAAAAAAAAAATTAAGGAAAAAGGGATTACCAAGTGGAAAAAGTTTAAGAAGCCCTGGACTAGATAATAGTAAGATTAAATGGATTATTGGCTGGCTGACTAGCTAAAGTCAAAGAATTATTATAAATTATTCAACATCTATTTGGAAAGAGGTCTCACTAGAGTTCCTTAAAAACTTTTGTTTGGCACTTTGTGATGTTCAAGGACAGATTTGAATTCAAGAATATGAATTTTCTTGATTCCAGACTTGGGTACTCTATATCTTGTATCACCTACTTTCCCTCAAGCTAACTATAACAGATGTCAAACTAATATTTCTAAAGTATAAGCTTGATCATGTCATTTCCATAATCAAAAAATTCTATAACCAATGGGACAAAATGCCTAGTACTCTGTTTGAACTTTTAAAGTCCTTCTCAGTCTTTCTCCAGAATACTTCCCACACTTTTTCATTTTGCTTTCCTTTATGCATAACATTTCCCAGCCACAATAGCTTATTTGCAGAAATAGAAATGTCTCTCATGATGAAAGGTTTTCTGCATTTTCTTTTATATATGCCAAAGGATTCAAATAAAGTTAAAACTTTACTCCATGTCCATTTTTTTCCTGGTGTATTATACTGCCTGTTGAGAAATATTTTTAGAGGCAAGAAAATAAACACATAGGTTATGAGTTATTAATTCCTTATATGCTGACGTTTGGGATGATACCAAAGACAAAATCTTAACATTGGTGGGAGAAAACCAGCTATAGGGTCCTTAAATTTTTTAAATAGGGGGCCAGTTTACTGTCCCTCAGACTGTTGGAGGGCCAGAATATAGTAAAAACAAAAATTCTGTTTTGTGGGCCTTTAAATAAAGAAACTTCATAGCCCTGGTGAGGGGGATAATCTTCCTCAGCTGCCGCATCTGGCCTGCAGGCCCTAGTTTGAGGGCCCCTGAATAGATTGGAGACATCTCCATGGTGGGAAAGCTATAAATAATGATGTGAAAAACTCTAGTGAATCATCAAAGTGCAGAATCAGAGACAGGAGAAAGTGAATTGTGGATGGACTGGGGACTTCCTCAAATGGAGGATCTGAGTAGGAACTCACCATTGTTTTTCTGTATGTAAATATTTTTTTATCTGATACAGCCATGATTTTTCTTTTTGTGCTTTTACCAATGCCTTCTTATGACACATTGGTTACTTAGGTAGTGAAGTCTGGATATGTTAGTTCTTGTCATTGACAATGAGAACAATAAATTGCTATATGGATAAATATTAGCTAATCCATTCAATCACAACTATTTGTTGTTGTCCTTAAGAATAACAAATAAGCAATTGTTCACATTCACATCACTTTACTAAGCACATTCCTCCCAACCAAATTATTTTTATAGTATTTAATAGCTAAAAAACTGAAGCTCACAGGAATAAATGATTTGACTATAACAATTAGTAACAAAGCAGTTACTTGAATCCAGACTTATAAGTCTATGCAATGAAGACATGATTTTTTCCACCTAAAAAACTTCGATTGTGGAGTATCCCTCCACTATTACAGATTGCAAACTCATCTGTAACTTAGAAGTCCAAGGCAATTGCTTGACAAACAAAAAAGTTAGGTGCTTTGACCAGAATCACATAGCTTTATGTGTCAGAGGTGAGACTGAGTTCAGTTTTTCTGATTCCAAACCCAGAACAATATTAATTTTGCAACATTGCCTCTTTCTTGTATGATATAGTTATGTTCTTATGATGGTATAATAATGGAAAAGTTAGGTAATAGGAGAGAGATACTTATAAAAGTTGAATAATCATTGCTTACAAATTAGTACCAGGCATGTATACATGTCACATACTGGTATGTCCCAGCCTCTAGTCTCAGTCTTTTGGGATGCTAGGCCTATTAATAGGTTGAGATATCTCTCTGCACTCTCTATGTTTTACTGTAACTCCCTTCTCCCACAGAGGGACTCTGAAGTGTTTATAACCCCATTCAAATTTAATCAGATTTGCCCAGGAAAGTTACCAACATAACACTCACACATTGTTCCACATATCATTGAACTGAATGCAGTTTCCAAGCAGGAAATGTTAGAATTGGGCTATTCCAGTGGAAACAAAGGCATATTCAAAGTGATGAGTATGCCATACACAGTGAAGAGAAAATCTCCAGCTACAAAGGCTATGCCCATGTGGATACCAATCCTGTAGGAAATGGGAGGAAGCATAGCTTGAATCTAACAATGCCCATAGATGACCAAGAACAGTAGTAGGCGTCCCCACCGTGGTAGAAAATCATTGTGCTTTTTGGAAAGCAAGACATGAGGCCCCCAATGGCAAAGCATCCTATACTCATCAGCTGCTCTCAGACAAAGAAAAGTCATTGCAGCTGGAAAGATATGGGGCAAGGGGGGAGTAAGAGGAGCTACTTTCGCTTACCTTCTTTCCACTTTCAAATATAGAAAATCAGGTATTTTTTAAGCAGTTATGTAATGACAGGAAGTTGGGGAGAGTTACCTATGTAGTCTCTAGTTTTACTTCTCCCCCACTCACATAGATTTATGTAGCTCTGGAGCATCCTTCTTACTTTTTCTACTACCATTTCTTTTCATTGAAGGTATTGGAATAGATAGACTTTATGATTTTTTTCAAGCTCCAGATCTATGATCTTACACTCTCCTCTCCCCACTCATTTTCTTTTTTCTTTTCTTTTCTTTTTTTTTCTGTTTTCTATATTTGCCTTTCCCTATGATGCCTGAGACAATAGATAAATGGGAAAATAACATCATTGCTGATAAGTGGCTCTAGGAATAATTTAATTTCTTAAAGACTTTGTTAGAGGTATTAATTTGCGATAGAAAATGTAGCATATTTTAGTATATCAGATCAAATAAAGAATGAAAATGTATTAAATACTTCACTCAAATGTTTGATTAAAAATAAACTATGGCCAGTGGTTCTCTTCAACCAAGTGGTTCAAGTATTATTGATGACTTTTGCTTTTAATATTACAGTGATTTCCCTTTAGGACTCTCTTCCTGTAGAACTTTTTCTTGTAATGAAGAAAAACAAATAAAACCGACCATCACATAGCCATAAGGCCATGTGGGAATCTTTAAAATTTCTTCACATCATGTGAAAGATAAAATTTACTCTGTCACTATGTGATGCGAAGTTATTTAACATTTTTATTCATATTGTTCCTCTCCTAACATGATTGGGGGAAGCATTTTATGTTTTGTTTTCTAGGACCAACAGCATCACTAATACTGCATCTTACAGCATATTCCAGTGAATAGATCGTAGAACTAGGTATGGGTTCAAATATTACCTCAGATACATAATAGCTGTGTGACTGGGCAAGGCACTCATTTTCTTTCAAACTCAATTCTATCACCTGTAAAATGGAGATTAAAAAATACCTTTATCACAGAATTTTTATGAAGAAAAAGATGAGATGCCGTTTTACTCATTTACTTTAATAACTATATAACTATGAGCTACTTTCATTACCTTTGGATACTAAATATTATTTTAACTAATACAAACAACACTAACTCATATTTATGTGATATTTTGTCATCTTTAATCCTTTTTACAATTATGCAAAATAGTTGACATTTGCTAATGAAACTAAGGAACAGAAAAATGAAATGACTTACCTAAATTCATACAGATTTTAAATTCAGGTCCTGATACTAGAGCTGTTATTAGGTTATGTCAATTGCAATTTGTCTGAGGATACCACATTGAGAGTTCTGATGGCCCTTAAAGTTAATCCTTCGCAGGGACAAACAACAAAATTTATTATTTAATTAACAAGAATATTTGTTGAAATAAGAAACTACTAGAAGATGTTTCTTTTTCTCTTCAGCAGTAATAGTTTATGTGGATTCTCCTTGGACCAGCCCTACAATTCCTAGTGGTCTGTACAGTTATTACCTCAGTTTACATTGGAATGTTTGTTCCAGGAACAAAATGTCCTAGTTATGCTTCTCACTGTACCTCTAAATCCAGTACTTATTCCACCATATTATATTATCTTCTGCTGGATGTTAGAAATCTTTCAGTAACATTTTAATAACATACAAGTGATTTATACAAGGTGATTAAGTTTTAAGGAGAGATGCTAATACAACATGTGTTGTTATGTAGAAAGACTCATCAGTACAGTTTTTAGAATGAATTAATTAAGAGAGAAATTTCTATTCCTGCAATTATGGAAAAAGCAAAAAAAAAAAAAACCTTAAATCAAGTAAGTTTAAGTATAACCAATTATAGTTACTGATTAAAGGCAGTGATACAGATGCTAAATACATATCAGTCTCAGCCTCTTAAAGACCTTCATATAAGCAGAAAGGAAGGGGATAGGTTCCCATGACCTCAGAATAAGTAAATAAAGTATTTTGGCAGTTAGAAGGTACATGATGTAGAGTTCTGAACCTGGAGTAAAGGTGACCTAAGTTCAAATACTACTCTGATTGTGTCCTAGCCTCTCTTTGCCTCACTTTCCCCATTTGTGAAATATTTGCAAAATGCTTTTTAAGTTTTAAAGTGGCTTGCAAATGCTATTATTATTATTCCCGCTAATGACAAAATTGGCCTTTCAAAGCCAGACAATTTGACACTCGTGTTGGCTTCAGAATCTTTACAGAAGCACAACAGGGATATTTGACAATGCATATGACTAAAAATAACCTCTTTAAATCCAAGGAAACATGAGGTATAGTTCTTAATAAAAATTACCAAATATTGATAGAATATGATTAAAGGTGGCAGAAAACTGAATTATAATAATAAATTATTTTAAACTCTTCTTTAAATTGATAATTTGGTAAAGTGTATGAGTACAATGTGGGTTTTTAAGTTTCATACCACAGATTCATGACTATGAGAATCAAGTATATTTCCAGGATTTTTTTCATTTTTCCTTCTGAAATTCCATCCTGCTATTCCTGTCCAGCTCCTGACTAGGAAACCTGAGAAAATCTATATTATATTCTTCAGTGATACAGATTCAAAGAGGCTAGAGATACATATTTTATTTGGTTAAGTTTAGTGTTCTTAGTATTTTGGAAGATTCATAAAGTTAATTATACAATTTTTGTTTATATTTTTGTTACTTGCGCTTGTTACTTATTATTTGTGTCTAATGTCCACTTAGACTGGGATTCTTTGAAACTAAAAGGCTTGTTTATTTAAAATCATAAGATTTATATATAGCAGGGATCCAATATATCATTTTAATTTTATAGATGAGGTCCAAAAAATATGTTCAAAAGCATACCATCAGTAAGCATCAGAACTTGTATTTGAAACTGTCTTCTTTCTCCATATCCATTGTTTTTTCCTCATTACTTTATATACTGTCTCTTCCCTGTCTAGTTTAGTGAATAAATATTTTCCTTGAAAAGTAAAGGCATCAAATCAATTCTTGGTGCTGTGCAGAATAAATATGGTGGTGTTTGACTGAATTTCTTGCTTTATAACTGGTTGTATTGTTAATATGTAGATGAAGCTTTAGTCCTCCTGCCTTCTAATATCCTGGCATATTTCTTTTGGAGTTGCTAATATTGCATACTCCTTGTGCTTAATGTTCTGGATTATAAATTAGGCAAAAAAAATCCCTGATGGCAGAAGGAATTTGTGTGGTATATTTGTATCTTAGCGATTACTCAGCTGGTCAAGTTAAGTCAATAAGCATATATTATACTTGGCAGGCACTGTACTAAAGAGCACAAATACAACAACAAGAAAGATAGTCACTGCCCTCAAAGAAATTACTTTCTAATAGGGGAAGATAACATATAACAATAGCTGAAAAGAGAAATGGGAAAGGGAGAAGGTTCAATGGGACGTTTGGGTGTGATGGAGAAATCTGAGGAATCAGAACTGGAGTTAGGATTTAGAAGAGAGAGGAGTAAGTATGGCTGGCTTAGATACTTCCTCAAAATGGAGGTTCCAGGAGGAACTCATCCAGAGAAGGTGCAACAGAAGTGAAGGGATCTTCCAGAGTCAGAAGGCTGCAAGGGCAGAGACATATCCATGGTGGGAAGACTACAGGAGTCCACAGAGTCAGAAGCAAAGCTTAGAGAGGAGTAGAGTAGGTCTTCCTCTTCAAATTCTTAGTCCTTGAAATTTTCTATTGGGTAGCTGAATACTTATAATCCCATTATGTTCCCATGAAAATATAGCCTTGTGAAAAATACACAGGAAATAAGTTTTTACTCATTAAATTATGTTATCAAATACAAATTCTAATCTACAGCTTCAACTAATCTAAGCTACAGCTACAAACTCTAGCTGTACAATAAATACATATTATCACTATTATTGTTAAATCCCTGAAATAGTATAGAGAGCAGATCAAAGACAAAGTGTAGAAATCACAAAGTTACTGTTTATTTCTATATAATAGATATATATCAAATTGGATACTAGATATTGTTATTCCTCCTTGTCTTTTAACAAGTTCCTACTTAATCTTGTGAATTGAACCCACATACCGTTCTATTAAGTTTTGCTTTTCAGCTACATTGACATTTGAGCAGGCAATGCTGACACCATAGGATAACATTAGAAATGCTGATTATTCTGACCCCTGATGCCAGAAAAGCCAGGATTTGTATCTTCATTGCTCCATCCCCTTCCTGCTGTTCCTCAACAGATCTCTTAACTCAGTGATTCAGTTGATACAACAGGGACTTTAGTCAGAAAAGCAGATTTCAATTATTCTGCTTAATAGTTTTGGAGACATGACATCTAATTTTATTTGGATAAGCCATGCCTGAAGTCACAGGATTTAGAGAAAAGAAAAGGACCTTAGAAGTTGCCTAGTTCAAAGGTTTCCTTTTTATATATAAAGGTGATTTATGCCCAAAGATAAGTGCTTTGCTTAAGATCTAACAGCTATTAAATGAAAATAAAATCAGGATTTAAATCCAGATAATTGAATTAGAATTTTAGATCCCCTTCCATGACACCATGCTCACTTTTAAAGTTAAGTAGAATGAATTCACTGAAGCTCTGTCTGAGGTCCTGAAGATATTTTTGGGGGATCTTTGGACAATTCACAAATTTGATTTGACATCCCTAGAGGGGAAAAAAGAAAAGGAATCAAAAGGTAGGTCTTTCTGTTTGTAGATTAAAGTCCAGATAGTTATAATGACCCCACACTCAGATATCTACAAAAAATTTAAGATAAAATGCTATGGACCCTCTGAGCAAATGCATAAATATAATAATGAGTTTCAGAGTAGAAACACATGTTCACACACACATATACAGTTTTTATTCATATCATGTAATACATCTATCTACTTGCATAGTTTTTTATCTAAAATGTTAACTGATTAAAATTGTGCACATTTTTTTTTACATTGAAGCTTTAAGCTAGATATATTTATGTGAAGCTCTAGTCCCATGATTAAGGCTTTCAGTGAATGACTTGTGTTTCAGCTGATTCAACACAGCTGCTTTAAAATAAAGCAAATCTGAGTTGAAGCCAGGATGAGAAAGAGGGTAGGATTGGCTGAAATTTAGTGGTGTACTCTCTTGAGCTCAGTGGTATGTGAGTTACTGAGGAGAAGCAGATTGGTTGGCAATAGCTTCCAGTAAAATATTGATGTCATTAAAGACTGAAGCAAAAGCTATCTATTTAGCTAGTGAAAGAATTATAGCCATGAGGAACGGACCAATAGACTCAAAGCATTTCAGAAGCCATATAGTCCAGTGCACACCTGAATAAGAATATCCACTCCAGCATATAAGTAATCATTCAATATTTGTTAGGAGACCTTCAATGACGGGGAAACCCACTACTTCATGAGAAAGATTCTGCATTTGTATCATTCTAATTATTTGGAACTTTCCCATCAAATAGAGACTTTCTGTCCAATCATTTCTCCAATCTGTTTGGGCCTTGCAGAACAAGTCTTTATTTCTCTTCTTTATTGCAGTCTTTCAAATATTTGAAGATAGCTCTTGGATCCCCTAAATCTTCTTTTTTTCCAGGTTAAATATCCACATGGCATGATTTTTACATATCTTAGTATTCTGCTTTCATTTTTTGGTTGTTTTCTAGTTTATCAATATATTTTTTCAAATGTTGTGCTCAGAATGGAACACAATCTTTCACATATGCTCTAACCAGAACAAGGTCTAATAGGAAATTAATTCTTCCTATTCCTAGACACTTGGCCTCTTTTAATGTAGCCTAAGTTTGCTTTATTTTTGGCTGCCATTCTAAACTTTTGATACATATTGAGTTTGAAATCCACCAAATTATCCAGATATTTTAAAATTGAATTATTTTTGTATAGCTAATTGCTTCACAAATAGTATTTAGTTAGAATTTTACAACAATCCTATAATATAGGTGCCATTATTATACTTATTTTACTGTTGAGGAAAATGAAAAAAATAGAGGTTGTTATTTGCCCAAGATGACCTAGTTAGAAAATGTCCGAGGCCAGCATTGAATTTATGTTTTCCTTACTCCAGGCCCAGTGGTTTAACTACTGTCCCACCTAGTTGTCTCATTTCTATCTATTAAATTTTATATTATTGATTTTGAGATGTGTAGACATCTTTTAGGATCCTGATATCATTCAGTGTATTAACTGTTCCCCATTGTTGTCATTTGCAAATCTGATAAACAGATTTATGTGATAAACTTGACTTTATTGCCTCGGCCCCCGAGGCAGAGTGTGTGGACCCTAGAAGAAAAGAGATAAGGGCAAGAGAAAGGGGTTGCGCAAAATGGAGGCAAGACAAATCCATCTGATCAAGCCTCATTTTAATGGTTGCAATAGTACAGATATATATAGGAGTAGAAAAGAAGGCAGGGTTGTACAAACACAGTACAGGGTGGGGGTCCTAGACAAAGGGTTGGTATCCCGCCCAAGGATGAGCTGCTCAAATGTTTCTGGTGGCAGGAAGCTCTATGATGTGATTAGGGGATGCCTAGATATCTGCCTATTCAAAGTTAGGATGTGCTTAGGAGATTCCTATTCAGGAAGTCTTTGGTATGATGTGATTAGGAGATTCAACCTATTCAAGGTTGGCCTTATATGGCTGTAGATTAGTGCTGGCTCCCCACACTTTATAGAAACATTGATAGTTTGTGAAACATCACAAAGTGCCAAACAAAAGTTTTTAAGGAACTCTAGTGAGACCTGTTTCCAAATAGACGTTGAATAATTTATAATAATTCTTTGACTCTAGCTAGTCAGCCAGCCAATAATCCATTTAATCTTACTATTATCTAGTCCAGGGCTTCTTAAACTTTTTCCACTTGGCAATCCCTTTTTCCTTAATTTTTTTTTTTTTTTTACTAACTCCAGGTATATAGGCCTATGAGATAGCATATAAAACAAATATTTACTGACAATAAGTAATAATTTCATGACCCCCACATTCAGTTATGAAGCCACATATGGGGTTGCAAACCACAATTTAAGAAGCTGAAATCTCTAGCCCACATCTCTCAACATTTGCTTCAAGAATGGTGGGAGAGTCTTGATAAAATGTTTTATTAAAATCTACCTAAACCATATTTGTAAAATTCCCCTCATTAGCAATCTAATAATCTTATCAAAAACAGTAATGAAATTAGCATTGTATGGCAGGGGATTTTAATAATACTGCAACCATAGTAATAATAATGGTAATTTTCTTATGCATCAAAATATTAAGTGCAGGCAACTTGTGACCTAAAAATTATTTTCAGAAGTTTCTGAATTTTTCTACATTTAGTTTCAAATTGTCTTTACTGCTTTATTCAACATTATTCAACTCTCTATTTTTGAAACTAAACTGGACTGTTGGCTTCTAAACTTGGCTTTTTATCTCCTCATTTTAAACATTTACATGCCAGATCCTTTCCCACTAAATTTAGAAGAAGACCCTTATCTTCTTTCAAGGGTACCACCTCCTTTGTGATAGTGGATAGAGTGTTGGACATGGAGTCAGGAAGAACTGAATTCAACTGTGATCTCAGATACTTACTATCTGTGTGACCCTGGGTGGGTCTCTTAAAAAAGCCTCAGTTTCTTCATTTGTAAAATGAGCTAGAGAAGAAAATGGCAAACCATTGCAATATCTTTGCCAAGAAAACTCCTAATGTGATGACCAAATGTCAGTCATGACTGAAAATTACTAAACAACACCTTATAGTGTTAAGTGACTTGATTATGATCGTATAATGATTTTCCTATGATCATTACAAATAATAAGGGATGGGATTTGAACCCAAGTGCTCTGAAATAAAAATAGCTAAAAATTAGCTTTTATTGTTATTATTATTATCATCATCATTATATAGTGCTTTCTATAAAATAAGCACTGTACTAAGAATTTTACAAATATTATCTCATTTCAATCTCACAACAATCCTGGGAAGTAGGTGCTATTATTATTTCCATTTTACAGATGAGTAAACTGCAATAGAAGTTAAATGACCTGTCACTCAGCTTATAAGTGTTTGAGGCTGCATTTAAATTCTAATCTTCCTGAGACCAACCTGGCATTCTATTTACCTTGCCACCTTTATATACTATCTATCTGACTTTATACAAGTCATTTAAATTCCCTGGGCCTCAGTTTCTATATCTGTAAAATGTGGGGATTTGGATAGATAATTTAAAGAGATATGATCTTATGATAATGTTATACAAAATGTTGGCAAATAGGAAGATATAAGGGCTGGTAATAATGAGTATCTTCCATTCTCTTTCAGATTAACTTAATTATGAACTCAAGTCTGAGAATTTGTGAAATGAACTTCTTTTCATGTATGTATTGAGTTACTAGCTGGGTAACCAATCTAGAATAGTACCCCAAGTGAATATTTCATTCACCACCTTTCCTCCCATGTTGTGCCCCATTGAATGCTGTACCACCTGAGGGTAGAGGAAAGGGTTTTGTTTGAGTATATATTTTAAGTGTAGTAGAAAATTACTATTGAGGAAATTTGTAAGGAATAATGTTGCAAATTTTAAAAATTCCATTTGTATCTTAGTCTTTTGAGCAGCTCAAAAATTCATCTTAGTGTTATGGCGAAGAACTTCATCTTTTTGTGTTTTACATTAGTTAGAAGAGAAGAAGTCAAATTGGGGTAGAGTCTGAGTAACTTTGTTAATTTACAGAGTTAAGCCTTTGCTGTTTGATTTCTCCCTTGCACCACCATTCTTTTACTCCCTTTGCTCATTTAAAAACTACTACCAAAGTGGAATAACTGCAGGCAACTTACAAATGGGTCCACCAGAGAGAGGGGAATTTTGCATTGATCCTAAAAAGTTTAAAAGGCATTCTCTTGAGTTTATTCTCCATATGCATCATGTTGGATATTGAAACACCAGGAATATTACTTGATGTTAAGGGTCCTGTGATCTTGGAGAACAAATCTCAATAATGTCTACAGAGATGGTGCGAAGGGATTTAGGGCATGGCCCAAAGTTATTTATATACATTCTACTTAGAGAAATTTGAAATGGAGCTGAATGAGAACTAAATATCTGTCATATTGAATTCGTTAAAAAATTATAGATACCACCCTACCTATATACAAACATAACATAAAATCTAAAAAAAAATAACTTGTATATAGTCTTGTGTAGGTCTCCCTTCACAGCTAATTCTCTAACTCATACTTGCATTGGTGTGCTAGGACCCTAAAGAATGGCTGATTGATTGCTTTTCCCCTCAGAGTTCTAAAAGGACTAGTTTCCAGAAGAAGAATTTCATCCATTACTCTTATACAGTCATAAGCTCCTATTAATGTTCTCCTAATTTATTATCAGCTAGAATCAGATAAAACATTTCCTCTTAGAAATGACATTTCCTAATAGGGTAAAACAAAGACAGTGATTTTGGAGAAATCACTTTAAACCCAGGACACATTCTGCTTTTGCAGCAAACCAAAGGTCCTTGAAGAAAGTAGGCTTAAATGTGACAAACTATGACAAACTCACAGCTCTTATATATTTGAAATTCTTTCTCTTTTTCTGGAATCCTTAAGTTATTTCTCTTTGGTAACTATCTCTGATAGGTTTCTGCAGAGGGTTAATGCCCATATGGAGTCGTGAAACTGCCTTTCGCTGGTAGGTCTAGTTTTTCTCAGTGTGTTTCTTAGCTCTAAATTCAGGTACTGTTATTAGTCAGTGGTATTCTGGGAATTTAGGATGAAGATGGACTACAATTTTTATATTTAAAATCTCACAGATACAAGTTCTAATTTGAGACAGTGGACAAATTAGATAACAAATTGAAGTGGGAGGAAATGGTGGCCTTAATTGGGACCTTTTTCTTGGTTCTTCTGTTGCTAGGGATTTGTTGCATTATTTGATATGGTGTTAAATCAGTTGGCTAGTTTGCAGATCTCATGTGGAAATTCAGTTGGCAATATGGTTGAATTGATCAAGTACTTAACATAATTTGTTCATTAATTTATTCTAGCTGGAAAACATGCTTCCCTTTTACACTTTTTATTTGGATGGGCCACATGGCTACATATATTCTTTCCAAAGAATTGAGCCTATATGTGTCTAATTTACCAGCTCTGATTATCTTTCTTCCTAATTTCCATTTAGTTCACAGCCAGCGAACCATTATTTGGATGTGCTCAGTGTGGTCTCAGTAAAGTAACAATTGTCTAGGAAAAGGCAATAACTTCATCCTCTATTCTTTTGTTAATTTCATCAAAAAGGAAGCCTAGTGTGCATTTAAATCTTGTCTCTGCCACATATTAACCGTCAAATTAGAAAGGATTTAATATATGTAAAAATTTGTATGGAAGACAAACCTAAAAATACTATAAAAAGTTAGGGATGATTATGTAGATGCCATTTACCCTCAATGAACCTGATAAAACTCTAAGTACTTTAAAGTAGGTGTCAAACTCAAATAGGAATGAATCCTTCCCAGTGGCATATTGACTTAGAAAATCACAAGTCAACATTATCTATGCTGTATTGTCATTACATTTATTTTGTTAAATATTTTCCAATTGCATTTTAATCTGGTTCAGATCATGCATTTTTGCTTGAATTCTTCTGGCTGTAAGTTTCACACATTCACTTTACTACTTCAAGCAAATTCCAGTGGTTATTTTCTCATGTAATCTGTTTTGTGGAGGGTCCTACATCATTCTTCAGTTTCCTTTGGCCCTGTTCCTGACATATAAACTTTAAAACCATGGTCCACTCTAATGATATAATTTTTGCTCCCCCACCATTTCCATCTCTTTTATGTATGTTTTTCCCCAATTCAATGCAAAATCTGCCTGGATTTTTTTCCTCAGTGCTTAGGAAGGTGCCAAACACATAGTAGGTACTAAAGAAATGCATGTTTATATTTCCTTATTTTGTTTCTAAATATTTTTGTTAATTGTCTATATATCTTGGACCTTAACCCATTACCACTGATAGTTGATACTAAGGTTTTTTCCCTCCAGTTGGAGTTCCCTCCAGTATTTCCTTTTATTCATCTCTGGATGAATTAATTTTGTTTGTACAGAGGTTTATTAAAATTACATATAATCAAAATTATTTATTTTACCTTTTGTAATTGTTTCCATCTCATTTGGATACTCTACATATATAGCTGTGAAAGCTATTTGATGTGTTTTTCTTTTAATTTTTTCTTATTAGTGTGGCCTTTCATTCATTTTGAATTTATTGAATAAATAAATACAAAGAAATGTAATATGATAAAAAGTGGCACCAAAACCAAAAAAAAATTAAAAAGAAATGCATATTTATTCTTTTCTTCAGAGTAATTACCAGAGTTAAATTGTTGGAGGAAGTTCCCACACAGAAGGTTCTGCTCAACAATAAAATCATAAGTCAATATCAAAAACAAAACAAAACTTGCCAAAGGGATATTTATATTTAATATAATATATATTATATATATGTATACATATATACATACATACATAATATAATATAATAATTTGAGTAGATGTCATTACTTGCAGAGTCAAGACCTCCCCTCCTCTCCCAAATATAAAATAATAGAAGCTGTTATACCATTTACTAGAGGCATCTTGAATGATAGAATTGAGTCTCTACCATCATGCAACTAGGACCCAGTACCTTGGAATAAACCACTACAGAATACCTACAGCAGTTTATACCCATTTCAATTTTTAGAAAGTATTTTTTAATATCTATTAACTCAATCTTTAGTAAAGTCCTTTGTGGTAGGTGGGAGACATATACTGTTATTTCTATCAAATGAGGAAATTAAGGTAGAGGTTAGATTTCTCTTGCCTAAGAAGAGCAATGGAGAGTAGATTTATATATTTACATCTATATGTTAATAAATTATACATATAAATACACATAGATCTTCATTGCCTTTCTGAGCCTTTGTTTCCCCATCTGTAAAGTGAGGTCTTTTGAGTTTTAAATCTATAATACTATGAAGTTTAGAGGGCTTAGAATTCACTCTCCTTGGAATTCTATCTCTGCTTTTTCTGAGCTATTCCCTCCTCAGTATTGGCCGATAACCAAATTTCACATGATATGGCAAGGCCAGTTTGTTAGTCATGAAACCCTGAGACAGCAAACATTTATCCATAAATAATTAACTCTATAGCATTAAATATATACAAATGTGAAAAGGGTAAAATCATTGTTCATTTGTTTTGGGGGGAGTAAAATAATTAGGGGCAACTTTCTCCCTCCACTTGACCAAATAAATTCCCTGAAAACTAATATCTAATTTTTTTCTAAATCTTTCTTCTTCTTCTTCCTTCTTCTTCTTCTTCCTTCTTCTTCTTCTTCCTTCTTCTTCTTCTTCCTCCTCCTTCTTCCTCTTCCTTCTCCTCCTCCTCCTCCTCCTCCTCCTCCTCCTCCTTCTCCTTCTTCTTCTTCTTCTTCTTCTTTCCAGGGTAATTTTTTTACAACATTATCCCTTGCATTCACTTATGTTCCGATTATTCCCCTCCCCTAAATGGCAGGCAGTCCAATACATGTTAAATAGATTATAGTATATCCTAGATACAATATATTTGTGCAGAAGTGAACAATTCTCTTGTTGCACAGGGAGAATTGGATTCAGAAGGTAAAAATAACCTGGGAAGAAAAACAAAAATCCAAGCAGTTTACATTCATTTTTCTTTGGGTATAGCTGCTTCTGTCCATCCTTGACCTATTGAAACGGAGTTAGATCTCTTTGTCAAAGAAATCCAGTTCCATCAGAATACATCCTCATACAGTATCGTTATTGAGGTATATAATGATCTCCTGGTTCTGCTCATTTCACTCAGCTTCAGTTCATGTAAGTCTCGCCAATCCTTTCTGTATTCATCCTGCTGGTCATTTCTTACAGAACAATAATATTCCATAACATTCATATACCCACTAATATCTATTTTTAAAGCTGAATTTGAGGAGGTTTTGACTACAAACCTGACAGAGTAATTCATATTTTGGAAGTAGTGGTCATTTTTCAAACTCAAGAGTCAGAAGGTCTGGCCATCACTTTATTCTTTGAATTGGTTGCAAGATGGGATGTTTCAATTATTTAACTTAGACTTGGCTTTGATATGTGTAGACTTAATTTCTTACTATTCAAGTTATTGCCATGAGTTATATGGATGCAGGAGAAGTAGAGCAAATGAAAATTATAGTAATGAGGGATTTGTGGGCAAGAAGAAAAGGATTTTGGGATATAGTTATAGGGGAGAATGGGATTCCCAGGATTAATATCTTTTTTTTCTCAATAGTATTTGATATTTCCAAATATGTGTAAAGATATTTTTCAACATTCATTTTTGTTACAAATTAGAAAGCAATGTGATATAGGTCAAACTTGTACAATCCTTTTAAACATATTTCCATATTTGTCATGCTGTGGAAGAAAAATCGGATCAAAATGGCAAGAAAGAAAAAGCAAGCAAGAAAACAAAAAAGGTTAAAATACTATGCTTTGATCATACAGTCTCCATAGTTCTCTGAAGGTGGATGGCATTATCTGTCCTAAGACTATTGGAATTGTCTTGACTCACCACATTGCTGACAAGAGCCAGATCCATCACAGTTGTTCATCACACAATCTTGCTATTACTGTGTACAATGTTCTCCTGGTTCTGCTAGGATTAATGTCTTAAAAGAGTCCTGGGGATAGAAATTACTAAGACTTTGCTTAACAATGAGATAAATTAATTAATGTATCAAGAAATATTTATTGAACACCTACTATGTGCCTACATGGAATAAAGTTTTAGTTTGTAAATCTGTTTCAGTAAATTTCTCTTCTACCCTATGTCTTATCTTACCTCCTCTCTTCCTCTTTCCCTTCCTTCCCCATTCTTCCCTCTCTATCTATGATTTCATTTGTATTGGTAACTTCCAGCAAGGACACCCTATATTGGTGTCCCCAATTGATCCCCAGATCAATTGATCTGTAATTTATAGTACTGTGGACTTGCCTGGAGGCACTGAAGGTTAAATCATTTGTAAAGATTAAATATCTTGGCCTTAGTGCCATAGCCAATATGCTGTCACATATAGGACTCAAGTACAAGTTTTCTTGACCTGAGGCTGGTTATCTATCTATTGTGCATTTCAGCTTCTCAATCAGTCATATAGATTCATAGATCTAGATCTTGAAAGGGTCTTCAGAGGTCATCTAGCCCTTAGAGACCTTTATTTTACAGATGAAGAAACAGAGGCTCAAGGAGTTTAGGATTTGTTCAACCTCACACAGCCATGTAGTAAGGAGAGGTAGGATTTGAATAATTTCTCACCCAGGGCCCAGAACTCTTTTCACTAAATCAGCCTGCCTCTCCATTTGTATTTGTATAATTCAAAACTCTTCAATTTAGGATTTTATATAGTACAAGTATGTGTTTTCTTTCTTTTTATGTCCATGTACTAAACTCTTGAAGAGGAAAAATGTTAACATGCATGGTGATGAGGCAATCTTTTGTAATTTTCTCTTTGGTTAGCTAAGTTCTAAAGGAATAAATATTTTAAAAAAGTGTGACATCTGTCACACCTCTAGGATATACAACAAAGTTGCTTAGAATACTGCAGGCAAATCAACAAAAAACACAAATGCTGTTACTACAAAAGATTTAAGGTGAAATAAATCCATAGAATTTTAGTCTAATGAAAGCTTAAATAACCCTCAAATATGTCTTACATTGCCATGGAATGCCAATGACTAAAAGCTGTGCTACCCTGTAGATGGATAGTTAAAGAGGAAAAGAACTCATTGGAGTTTTCTATCAGCCACCTGCTACTTTCTGAACACTGAACAATAAAAGTCACCAGGTGTCTCTTTCTCCATTGCAAATCAAATCTGATTTTTAGTTTTGATATATTGTTTGAAAGAGACAGGTTTGCAAGCAGTGTTTTTAATATTTATATAGTGTTTAGAGATTTTTGGAGTGGGTTGGAGATGGTCACACTGCAATTATTTATCTGGATTTAAGAATTTTTACTGGTTTTGCAGTCAAAAAAACTTTAGATGGATAGAGGACTTTGTCAGTTGCCTTCACCATGCATAATCTTTTCTGTGTTAGTGCATCTATTGTATATATCATTCCACACAGAGGAGTTTTGCTCAATTGATTTTGTTTCTATTACTGATTTGTATTTGGAGGGGAAATTAGAGACTATATAGCATCCCAACCTTTTATAGGTGAGGAACCTGAGGCTGACAGAGTTTAAGTGATTTAGATGGTCACAAAATTAGTTATTTTTTAATTAATTTTTTTTTTATTTTCAAAACATATACAAGGATATTTTTACAACATTGGCCCTTAAAAACCTTGGGTTCCAATTTTCTCCCCTTTCCCCCACCCCCTTCCCTAGGTGGCATGTAATCAAATATATATTATACATGGTAAAATATAGGTTAAATCCAATATAGGCATACAAATTTATATAATTATCTTGCTGCACAAGAAAAATTATATAAAAATAAAAAAATGAGAAAGAAAATAAAATTCAAGCAAACCACAACAAAAAGAATGAAAATGCTAGTCGCAATCCATCCTCAATTCCCACATTTCTCTCTCTGGGTCCAGATGACTCTCATCATCATAAAATCATTGGAACAGGTCTGAATCACCTCATTGTTGATGAAAGCCATGTCCATCAGAATTGACATTTTGCTCTTGATGCGTACAATGATCTCCTGGTTCTGCTCATTTCACTTCCCATCAGTTCACGTAAGTCTCTCTAGGCCTCTCTAAAATCATCTTCCTGATCATTTCTTATAGAACAATAATATTCCATAACATTCATATGCCATAACTTATTCAGCCATTCTCCATCTGATGGGCATCCATTCAGTTTCCAGTTTCTTGCCATTACAAAAAGGGCTGCCACAAACATTTTTGCACACTTGGGTCCCCTTTCCTCCACAAATGTAGTTAGTGACAGAACCAGCATTTCAATCTAGGTATTTGGATTCTAAACCTATTTCTCTTCCCAGTAAACCATGTTGTCTTCCTATGCTGGCATGGTGAAAAGACAAATAATTTGGAGGCAGAGGAACTTAGTTCAAATCCCACCTCTACCACTCACTGTCTGAATTTGAGCAAATCCTATGTACCTCTCTGGGACTGTTTCCTCATATATAAAATAAAGGGGTTGAACTAGACAAGAAGTGTCCTATATGTGGCATTGCATGACTGCCCTGAGCCAAATTAAAATGTAATTGGGAAATATTTAATAAAATAAATAAAAATCAAATAGAACCTAGATACTTTTTTTCCTCCTGAGGCAATTGGGGTTAAGTGACTTGCCCAAGGTCACAAAGTAGGCAGTGTTAAGTGTCTGAGAGCAGATTTGAACTTGGTCCTCCTGACTTCAGGGCTGGAATTCTATCCACTGCGGGACCTAGCTGCCCTG
This sequence comes from Sarcophilus harrisii, assembly GCF_902635505.1. NCBI lineage: Eukaryota > Metazoa > Chordata > Mammalia > Dasyuromorphia > Dasyuridae > Sarcophilus > Sarcophilus harrisii. The sequence goes on from NC_045428.1 coordinate 470,118,349, forward strand.
AACCTAGATAATGTTAATATATGATGGTTTTTTAAGTCATTATGCAATGCAAAGATTTAGTGGTCCTCTTCCTACTTGAATTTGATATCAATGATTATTGCTAAGATTCCGTCTGGTACTAAATGTAAATATTAAAATTAAGTGAATTATTTTTATGAGCTCATCTACAGCTCCACAGTGAGTCATTTACATAATTGGTTATTATTGTTCTTTGAAAATCTTTGTTTTGAGTTGTGAAGCTCAAAAGGAAAGTAGTAGACTAGGAATCAGAATACTGGACCAAGAGCCAAGAAAATAGTCATGGTAGCCATTAAATTAGCAATGTATTTAACCTCTCTGGGACTCCAATTCCTTTTATGTCAAAAAAGTATGATAACCTCCCCTGCAAAGTTTGTTGTGTTAATCATATGACGGCCTATCAAAGTGGCCCATGAATGCCTGTAATCCCTGCAATTTGGGAGATTGAGGCTAATGCAAGGGATGCATGAAAGTTCTGAGCATCAGAAGAACTAATGTTAATTGAATTTCAAGTCCAATTCCACTTAATAAATATTTAATCAGCTCCTGTGATGTGCCAGGCACTTATGCTAAGTGCTGGGGATACAATTCATGAAAAGACAACTCCTTCCCTCTATTAGCTTATAATCTTAAGAGGAAGACAATACACAAAAGGAGTCAAGAAAGAAGTGGGACAGGGAGACATGTGAAATATCCTTTAAGATGTGGGCATTACTTTTTCCTGTGAAGTTTAAAACAAGCAGGGTAGTAGATGCAAGATAAAGTGATCTGAGAATTTCCTTCCCTCCCTCTATAAAGAAAGGCAGTGAGAAGAGTTTTGTATTCTGCCATCAAGTATTCCAAACAGAGGAGAGAGGAGGCTGAGGGAGTTAGTGTCCATCAAGAGTTCAGTTAACATCATGGTGGTGAGTTTCGGAACGATGAAGTTTACCTGGGAGGGGCATCTATTCATAGAGTTGAAACTGTGCAGGGCAGCAGATGTAAGGTGGAATGTACACTAGATCTGGCACCTAATATGATGAATGTCTAAGGACAGGGCAACTAGCACTGGTTAGAAATGGAGCAGATTCAAATGTTTATGCTGATCAAGGGCAGCATTGGCCTTATGAGTGGAAAACCTGCTCAAAAATAAGGTAAGATGACATTTTGGAAATGTATTCATGAAAAGGAAAAAGGCTTTTGATTAGATCACTTTCTATCTTACCATGACATATAGACAAGAGAACTTGCTAGCCTTGTGGTCCAGAAGACTCTGATCTATAATGGCCATGTGATCTGAAACAAGTAATTTACCTTCTCAGTATTCTAAGCAATTTTCAAAGATGATAATTTGTGGAGCAGATGCCAATCTCCCCTGGTGGAAGCAGTTTCCTTATCACTGGATTTCTTATTCCAACAAAATTATAGATCCAAGTCTATTTATCATCTTGTTTTTTATAAATACACAGTTGCAATAAAATGTAACAAAAGGGTCTTCTGGGAGAGGGTGATTTCACCCTGGTAATCAAGTTAATTAATATTCCATTTCTTCACATAGGACTGCCTTTCCTTCCTTTTGCTTCTCACAGAGCTATTGTCTCTGCTAAGAGAACAAGGCTGTTTACACATGTACATAGAATGAAGCAATGAAACTCCTCTTTCAAAAGTGTGGAGGCTTCAATGCTCTTACTTTTTTTAAGTGGCAATAAATACAGACAATACAAATGTGAGGCACCCAAGCCCATTTCCTCAGTTTGCCAAATAACATATGCTTCCCATGCTTTAAAGTTCAAAATTAATTTAGTTCAGATCCTTATATTTTATAAACCACTGAGTGAATCTCTTTATACCACTGTCAATTATTTTGTCTGGACAAATTTGTTTAATGTGTAAATTTTTCATTATAACACTGAAAGCATTTTATTGTACTTGGTTATCTTCAGCTGTCAAAAAGCAGAATGAAACATCAGACAGAAGATTGAATGATTTTCCTTTCATCACCTCTGCTAGGGACTTGGGGTTTTATTTATATGACTGTTCTAACTACTGTGGAATTTTATGATAAGGAAAAATAAATTGTACCCCCAGGTAATATTTCTATTTTGATGGATTATAAAACATGCTAAAATTGGTCATTATAGACTGTAATTCTTCATGACTTCAAACCCTGTTAGCTTAATTCTTTTTTCCCCCTGAATTATGAGGGGGGTGATTAATTCATTGGGAGCTATTAAGTGGAAATGCATTGTAAGTGCAGTATTGTGTGATGACAGAAATAGACATCTATGATTGCCTTTGTACTTTTGTTTTGAGTAAAGGCAATTTGCAGTCTGGAGGTAGAAGCCAGAGATGGAGATTACAGGGAATTTCAGGCAACCTATACCAGGATATTAGAGATTTCAAGGATACTTAATACTTCCTAGTGAAGAAAATAATCAACATTGCCTAGGGCTAGAAGCAGTAGAAGTCATTATTATCACTCTTCTAATAAAAGTTGCTTTTGAGATTCAAATAGTCTATAAAAGCACTACAACAAATGATATCCCATAAGCATAGAATGAGAGACAGAATGAAATAATGACCAGAAGGGTAGCCTTGGAGTCACAAAGCTACAAGTCTTATATACTGGCTGTGACATGGAAAATCCATTCATTTCCCAATTAATCTATCTCTCTCTGTCTCTCTATCTATCTATCTAGAAGATTTACTTTATGCCAAATATTATGATGAGTGGTAGGGATACAGAAAAATGACAAAAATTATTCTGGTTGCTCAAGGAGCTTAAATTTTGGTATGTGAGTCGCCATGTAAATAATTAGGTTAATATGAGATACATGCAAGATACCTGGATGGAAATTCTAGAAGGAAAAACTCAAATAGGTACTTCTAAGAATTCTTCTGCTTCAGTAGAGGAGTCTCCCACCCTCCACCTTAAGGAATTTACTACACTGATGAAACTTCAAGTTTGGATTTTTAAAAAAAGGTTGAAATAAGTTCCGGTGCTATTTTGTTATAATTGAAACTTTAAGGGTTAAGCAGAAATATAACTATGGCTCATGTCAAGATTTCATTAGCAAACTCTTCTTGGTTCTGCTTGGGCATCCAATTCAGTTTCTTTAGTACAATTGAACTTAATATCTAAAAATTCTTCACGTTCTTCTGTAATCCTATTCTTTGTCTCCTCCATATCTAAGTAACTCAAAATCTTATCAATTATACTTTTCTTTATTTATACTGTAACCACTCTGGTTCAGGAACTCATTTCTTCAATTGATCATTGAAATTTAACTAAAAAATTCAGTATGTTCATTTAGTAAGCCTCCCTTCTCAGGTAATACTTATTCAACTTTGATCACTCTTCCTCATTCTTCCAGGATTTACGTGTTCATTCAATTGCATATTATTTTGAACTTGTCTTACTCTAGGGTAATTTTTAAATGGAGTTTCCACTAATATCCTATGATGCTTCATTAAAGTGTAGAAATGACCCTAGGTTCTTGAAAGCTCGTAGGAATCCATGCTCTGGCAGGTCTTACCAAGATAAAAAGGCATTGAAGATGAATCTGATACCAAACAGTAACTCTTAAAAACTATTGCCTAAAACCACAGATGTATTATTAGTGGAATTGGAAGAGGAAGTGGTCATGTGATAAAATCATACATGTTTGAATATTGAGAGACAACATGTCCGAGTAAGTAGAAAAGACAAATCTCTTAATCGGTCACAGCTCAGTTTTTTCATCTGTAAAATGATCTGATACTTCCTCTTTTTGTGGGGGGAAGAGAGGACAGAAAAAAAAAATTCATTAGCTTCAGCCTCAACCAAATTTTCCAAAATGCATTCTATTCTCTCTAACTTGGCATAGCAGCAAGCTTCTTCTCATCACCTCTACCTTATGGAAGGAAAGAAGTAAGTATTTATTAAGTTTCTACTGTGCACCAGGCAAATATGCTAAGCACTTTATAAACATTTAATCTTCATGACTACCCTTCAAGATAGATTTTATTATTATTACTATTTTGCAGTTGAGGAAACTAAGGTAAACAGAAATTAAGTGGCTTGATCAGGGTCTCACAACTAGTATGTGTTTGAGGCTGGATTTGTAATCAGGTCTTCCTGACTCCAGGACTCTACATGGAACTACTTATCTTCCTCTAAAATGGCCAATGGAAAAGGGTACTCTTTCTGGAAATGTTTTAGAGATCAATGTGAGCATGAGGAAGGGTCCACAAGAAAACAACTTTTCTTCGTATTTTTTAAGCCTCCTCTTCTATTGAGGAGATTCTGTTGAGGTATCAAAACTGGTATGAAAGTGAAAAATGATCAAGAATCAGACACAAAGGTGAACGCTCAACATTATAGGCAATAGCTGAGGATTAGAGTCACAATAATATCAGGCTGCAGAAGTCATTTCTGAGACCAGTGCCTGCCCAAACAGACCATTGCTTTCTTCTCTCTTATCAATAGAGCAGCTGCTTCTGACTTAGATCAGGGGCTCTTGCTCCAAGATGTGGAGGCCAGTTTGGTCAACAATGTGGGCAGTGTGAAACCTTAAAAGCTATAGAAAGTAATTTCACTGTGATGTATTGGAGCAATGAACATTCTAAAAGAAAGCTGTTTAAGGGTGCCTCACAACAGATTTATAAAAAAAGCTTCTTTCAAACCTAGACTAGCATTATATGCAAAGGAGTTATTATTAAAGCAATTGTTTGCGGAGAATTGTGTCCATATATTCTCTGTGTGTTTTATCTCCCTGTAAAATTTCTAAGCCTTTGTTTTCATTCTCTCTCTCTCTCTCTCTCTCTCTCTCTCTCTCTCTCTTCCCCTCCATTCTCATCATTGAAAATTGTATTCATGTCTATGACTTCAAATTGATAAAACTTACTCTGTATGTCATATATTTCCCTTGAACTCTGTTTCTATGTCTTCAACTGCCTCCTTGACACCTTCAACTTAAAATGTTGCAGAATGACCTCATCATCCTTTCCACTATAACAGGTCCCTTTCCCCAACTACTTATTCTCTAGTACTATGTAATCAGCATCTTCCCAGTCACCTGAGCTTGAAACTCTTCTCTCTAATGCTCCCCTGTCCCTTGCTTCCTCATCTGTAGGCAATTAAAAAAATAAAAAATATATCTTTCTTCATTTTCACTGCCATCTCTTCATTTCAGAAACTTATCACTTCTCTGGTCAATCAATCAGTAAGCATTTATTAAGCACCTGTTATGTATCAGGGGGAGATATATTTATTTATAATGGTGAAGGGTTATGAAGCCCTGATTCTGGGAACAGCCACAGGAGATTCTTCCAATCCACTTGGGGTGTTTGATGAGTCTGATTCTCTAAATATAGTTATGAATGGGAATGGAAGGACCTTGCCCCAATTCAGAACATTCATAGGCACTATGCAATTATTTCAAATTTGATCCAAAGTGTAGAGGAGATTTTTGATTGGCTTCTACCTGGAAACTGAGAGTTGTTACAAAAGACTCTGATGGAGAAAATAGTTCTTTCCTTTTTGCTGGCCGTGAATTAGAAGGATGATTCTCTCAGTTCCAAAAGCTATCAAGGTATTCTTGTCTCTATGAGACTTGCTAGTGCATACATGGTTTCTTAGGCAAATCTTTGTCTCAGGTGGAGCCACATCCTATTCAGGTGTTTCTTGTTTTTTTCATAGGGCCTTGTGAGATCTAAAAAGGTTGGAAAAGACTTCCTAGCAGTAATCTATGGATGATACACTGTTCTTCAATCAGGAAAACTAATTTAGCATCAGCTAAGTCACACCTGAAAGTGAATGATGGTGTGAAGACTTAATGTCAGTTACTGAGTCTCTGCTACCAACAAATTGAGTGGTGAAGAGAAGGCAGAGGTTATTCTCTTGTTGGAAGTACTTTTTAACTACTTTTTATGACTTTTCAACAAATATCTCTTCATAAAAATTAATTGACATTAATTGATTATCAGTGATATAGAGCAAATGTAGATATTGGGATAAAAATCTCTCAAAGTCTAAAATGGGGGTTTGGAACAATAGCATTAGAACTCCACATTCTTCTGGGGGTTCCCTGTAAAATCCTTAGAAATGATGGTATTCAATAACTTTGTTTTGGGGACTAGATTTGCTGGTGCTAATAGAAGTTGGGGGACTTAGCCCCAGAGGTTCTATCTTTGTTATTTACAGTTAAGTAAATTCAAGATATAAACCAAAAATATATAGTGGTTGGATAGTTGAGAAGGGGGTGGAGCACTAACAAATAGGAAAATCAGGAAAGATTTTGTGAAGAATTCTTGAGCTGATGATTGGACATCACTGTGGCTGAAATAAGAAGAATATTTTAGATCTGAGGGACAGCCTTTGTAAAGCCATAGATATATAGGAAATAGAATGTTGCATACAGATGTGAAGCATAGATTGCATGAAAAACAGTGATATGTAATCAGACATCTAGGTAGTTGTGGTATGAGGAGGGAGAAAATGATGCAGGAAATACTAAAGTCATGGAAGTTTCAAAACTTGGAGCTTTGGATTAGATATTAGTGTTGTAGAGAAAGGGGACTAAGACTAAAAATTTATATTGAGTCATATCATGAGCCTGTTGTCATGATTACAAAAATGGCAATGCCTTCTAATAGTCCTTACCTGGTCTTCTGCCTCCAAGCTTTCTCTTCTCCAAAACATACTTTCTACTATGGACAAAATAATCTCCCTAATACTTAAGTTTAGCCATGGCACTTTCCTTCTCTAAAGTATTCATTTGCTCCCAATTCAATTCATTTGAAGAAGAAATGTTTATTAAATACACACTCTGTGAAGAGGGCTGCACAAAATAGGTATATATATATATGCTTATTAGAGTGAATAGATTACAATGGAGTCTGAAGAGCTAGTCTGTAATTCAAGTCATAAGATAAATTCTATTCAAGTCTGTTCATTGTTGAGTTGATAATCATAATATTAAAAGAATAAGACATTACCATTGAGTTTATTCTGATAGCTACCTTTTTGCTACTACTTTTCTAAGTTTGAATGATCTTAGGATAGGCTATAAACTTAAAACATTTTTTACATCAAAATGGATAACAGGAGCTTAGATTTTAGAATTGGAAGGGACCTTAGGTCATTGAGCCTAGACCCTTTATTTTACAGAATGGGGTAACTGAGGCACAAGGCAGTGACTTGCTCAGGGGTAACACAGCTGTTGTGCCTGAAAGGATTTGAACATTTCCTCTTGACTCAAATTCCCACTGTTTTATTCATTGCAAGTGCTTTCCATTGGTGCTGATTCTCTTTCTCTCTGTCTCTCTGTCTCTCTCTCTCCCCAACTCTCCCCCTCTTTCTCCTTCCCTCTCTTTTTCCCTCTCTTCCTTCCTAAACTATTCTAACTTTTTATATTTTTAATGTTAACCTTTAAAAGACAAAACAAATTTATTTGTCCTTTGAAATTATGTAGGTCTATTAAAAGACCTCAAATAATGAAATAGACTCATCTAACATATATAGGTATACATGTGCTATATATATATATATATATATATATATATATATACACATCAAACACGCACATATGTGTCTATATACATAAATAACAATTTTTTTCTCCCAAATATTTATAGAAGGCATGTGGTAAGTATAAATAGCCTGGTAATGAAATAGACAACTAGGAATCATATAAATCCAACCATTTAATATCTGTGTGACCTTGGCCAAGTCTTTGGACCTCAGTTTGCTCAATTGAAAAATGAGAGGGTTGAACTAGATGTCCTCTGAAGGCTCTTCCATTTCTAATTGTATGCATGTAACTACAACTAACAGCTTATTACCATCTATTTTCTGCTTCTGCATCTTGTCCTCTTATAATAACATTTCAAAAGCAAATCAGCAGATGTGGTAGAAACAAGATGTGGAATGTAGCAGTTGGGAGCAGAAATAACCACTTCTATTTCCTCCACCATTCTTTTCCTGCAGAGCTGGGTATAGAAAAGAGCTCTATTATGATTGGCAATTTAGTTTCCTCCGAAAGCTTTGTGTAGTCCAGCACACTTCTCTCACCTGAGCACCACAGGCAACTGCAAAGCTGCAGTGCTTTTAGGGAAGTGGGAAGAAGGACCAGAGTCACTTAGCTAAGAACTTTCTTTGTCAACAGCTGCAAAGCAGTTCTCACTCTTCATCAGTATCCTAAATCCATGAGCTAAGCAGAGACTGTGAATCAATGGTCACAGGACTGAGAATTCAATTGACCTAACTAATATTTTGGGATCCAGAAATAGTCATATGACAAGTCTTGCAGGCAACCTTTACCAGCAGGCATTGGGAAAATAAGTTGTCCTTCCTTTCCCAGAGATTCTGGAGCTTATAACATGGCATATCTCATGAATCCAATGGACAATTAAAATGGTGGTACCATGTCTCTGCTACCTCAGCATGTCTATAAACAGAATAGTGTTTGGGTTGTAACATTTATGATTTATTTGTCCGTTTGTGAATTAAAATGTTTGACATTCTCATACCTGGCTGTAAAATACAGGAGGACATTAAGTGTGCAGTATAAAATACTGTGATTCATAGCTGAGAAGAGTGAATATACTGAAGTATCTGATCATCTTTGCAGCAAATATAGAACCACTTATCTGTTTCCTTCCATGTCTGGTGAATAGAGATAAACTATCTTTTACTCCATAGCCTACTCGTGAGGATGGAGAATTACTGAACATTTTCTGATTGACATCTTCCAGAGCTCTCACTCACTATTGTATTAATACATTTAGTTGGGAAGGCTTACCCTATATAAGCATTATAGCCCTGTGGCTTTGCCAACGGCCAAATAATTAGGTTTGTGAAAAACATCTGACCAGAGAGAATAGAGATTTTTCTTATTGATAAAACCTTGGTTATCTTTTTTTTTTTCTAAATCTAAATGCTATTGATTTGAGTGGATTAAATTTATCACTGCGGAGCATAATTCTTTATAAATGAATCCCTACTTTTCCCAGGGGTGCCCAACATGCCAGATGACAGAAAATCATTTACCCAGGAAAAAGAATATTTAATAGGGCCTCAGGGCTCAGCTTAGGTACTTACTTTAATACATGTTTTTAATGTTAGGTATGATTGATAAAGAGAGGCCTAAAGGAGTACAATATTAGGATAGACTTGAATCTGATCGATAGAAATCAAAATTGGTGGGAACAGGGAAGGCCTGCTAGAGGTTTTCCCTGAGGGTTTTTTGAAATGTTTTGAGAGAAGTAGAAAGAAGGAAAAGTATTTCTTTGGCCATTCACCTTAATCAGACCCCCACCCTTGTTTTCCTCAAGTGAGCAGTGAATTGATCTTTAAAAAAAATAAAAAAGAAAATGGTTTTCTATCCCATGGACTTTTCCTTCCTCAGTATCAGTTGGAGTTCAGCTCCCATCAAAGTTGGTGAAAATCAATGTAAAGCTGTGTCTCCAAAAGGTCAGAAGTGAAAATGAGTTCAGCCTAATAATAATTTAAAGTCCTGCACAAAGGATATTTCATAAACTATTCAGAGATCAATCGGGTCTTTCTAGAAAACTTTGTTCCTGATTGGGTATCAATAATGAGGTTGGGCTGGAGGACTCTGCTGAGCCAGCACTGAAGCTGAGAATTGATGTTATAGTAGGGAGCATGGCAGGAGTGAAAGGGTCATGCCCTTGGGCTTGCTCTGTGGTCTGCAGTGGGTTTCCTGGTGGCCAGCAGCTGATTTGGGAAGACTGTGAGCTTGAAAAGCAGGAGAGGAGATCTGCATCCTTATTCCCCCACCACCTTGCTTCTCCCTATAATTTATTAGTTGTCCCTGTGTTGCAGTCATTTAAAATGCTGCAGGCAGTCTGCTCAGGAAGCCTTCCCTCCTTCAATTCTAATGATATACATCAGCCAGAGAAAAGGCAACTGCAAACTTAATACATTGCATGCTCTTGACTTCCTAAAACTGCCCCATTATACCACTAAAAAGTAATCCATTTCCCTTCCATCTTAGTGCAATCAGACTTCAAGCACAGTAAAAAAAAGGCCTGAGGGAATAAGAAATGGGAAATTGAGACGCAAAAAGGGAAGCCCCAGGGACTTGTGCAGCCTGGGAGTGGTTTGGAGATGTGGAAGGCGGGGAAGTAGGTACTGTTCTCTTGTGAAGATTTTCTTAGACTTGTGGGCTCTCAGAAGTTGATTAACTTCTAATAGACTAATAGACTCCTGGGGTTCCACCTACTTATTCACTTTTCCAAGTGCAAGTAGAAAGGAGACTTTATTCTGTTTTGAAGGCTCTTTTTAATTCTTCTATAGGAACCTCAGTATCAATCCTTCCTTTTGCAGGTCCCTATGTTTTGTTTTTTTGTTTTATAGGTATCTTGCTCCGGTGTTTTTGTCCTTTTGCTAAAAAACAAATATTCACGCAACACCTACTATATACTCATGACTAATGTTCTGTGTGGCTTTGGAAGAACAATCTCTTGGTCTCATTAAGTCTCAGTTTGTTCATCTGTGCAATGGCCCTTTGAAATTCTTAGCTTTTTTCAAAACTCATAAGGCCCAAAGCTTCTTAGTTCTCTTCCCTGCAAATTGCTTTGCATATTTTGAATTTCTGTATACATGTTTGGTTTCCTATTCAGAGGTAGCTAGGTGGTCAAATGAATAGAATACTGGACCTGGAGTTAAGAAGACCTGAGTTAAAATCCAGCTTATTAATTAATTAATTAATAAAATCTTATTAATTGTGTGATCTCTATCAACTATTTCTCTGCACTAATACAGTCTCTACACTTGTTCAGGCCCTTATCATAGTTGTCTGGACAATAGCAATACAATCCTAATTCTTTTTTTTTTTTTTTTTTTGCCTGTAGTCTTTTCCCTTTTCAATACATCCTCTAAGTAATTGCCAGTTCTATACTCTTAAAACAGATCTATAATGGCTCTGTATTACCTCTAGTATAAAATATACATTTTTTTGACATAGCTCTCTATAATCTGGAATTTATCTTTCCTTATAGTTGTAGTGTTCTCACTTGAAAATGCTTTGCATAAACTTTGCATTAAATTATTTGTGTGGATATTCTATCTTCCAAGTTGAGCATAAGTTCCTAAAAGACAGGGGGCTACTTGAGGAGGAAGGAGGATTTGTAAATCTAAGTGGTCCATAGCATAATATATTGCATATTATAAACACTAAATATATGTGTGATGAGTTGAATGGAATTAAATTAAATGTATTTATTAATTATCTGCTACATGCAAGGTAGACTTGAAGTCCGAAAGATCTCAGTGCAAATCTGACTTAGATACCTTTTAGCTTTGTGAAACTGGTCAGGTTACTTAGGCACTCTTTCAATTTCCTGAACTGTAAAATGAGGATAAAGGTTAATGAGATAATATTTGTAAAGTTCTTCAGTGTATTCCTTCAAGAAACTTCTATTTTTACTTGCATAAGCCTGGAAAAAAAGGTTGAAGATTACAGAGAACCTTAAATATCAAGATAAATCCTGTGAGCAATGAAGAACTATTGAAGGTTTTAGAATAGTGCAGTAAAATAAACAAAATTGTATTTTGGGATACTTAATTTGGAATGCCTTTGACTAGATGATCTCTGAGGGTCATTCCATTCAGAGAATCCATGACTGTATGAATACTAGTGAAATACAATTGAAGTAAGGCCATTAGATGATAGATGACAAGGTAAGTGAATCAGGGGTTAGTGATAGAAATAAAAAGAAAGAATTGTATAGAAGAAATAATATGAAGGAAGAATCAATAGGACTTACTAACAAAATCTAAGAAAAATTGTGGGAATGTGAGGAGTTTTGTTTTGTTTTGTTTTTGCATTTTTTCCAGGAAAAAAAAATCTTTCTCAGACCCTTTTTGAGAAAAAATATCAACTAAATTTCCTTCTGTTCTTATGCTCATAATCTCATATTTCTATGAATATTTTGTTTTACTACTACTTTCTCTTCAACAACCTTGTGAAATTGATGGATCTTTATTTTTATTTTTTCAGATATAGAAACAAAATTTAGACTATATGCAGGTGATGTGGTTTACATACCCAATTCCACAGCTAGTAAGTATTGAACCGAGATTTGAATTTGGGTTCTCTGAAAATAATTCCATCAATTTTTTTAAAACCACATCATGTGGTTTCTCTTTGTCACATTTTTATAGCAGCCAAGAATTTCTTAATCTAACTCTATGTTCAAAAAAGTAGAAAAAAAAAGACAAGAGAATTCCTTTGCATTGTCTTCTCACCAAAAAAGAAAACTCTGGAACTATTCTCACCAACAAAAGAGAACTTTATTCTGAATCTACTTTTCACCAACAAGAGCTGGTGTAGAAATGATAGGAAACTTGGAGAGAAGTGACTGCAGAGTGCAAGAGAGAAAAGAAGTGGAAAATCTTAAAAAGTCTGGAATTTAAGTAACACTTATTAAATAACTACTTTATTATAGGATTGTCAGTTTCAAAAGATTCAGAGAAAGAATAGAACTAAAGTTCTATAGGGAAAATTGGGTGAGGGACAATAGATAATCAAAAGTAAAGCAGTAAAGAGAAACAGTTCTAATAAGGGAACTGTTTAAAATAGACCAATGTCATATTACATTGGAGATATTACCAACTAACTTAGATGAATAAAACAAAGACATAAACAGAAGAAAGGAGAGAGGGAAGATAGAAAAATAAGTTAAAAAGCATAGCATGATAGTCTAAGAAAAATTGTGTCAATGTGAAGTATCATAATCAGTTGAAATTAGTGAGAAAAGTTAAGGCTGTTTTTGTGGTGGTTTGTTTTTTAAAGAAGAACTTTCAGACTAGAGGTTTATGGATGACTGGAATAATAATAATTGACAATAGTGAGAAAAATGCTATTGGGTTTTTATTTTGTATGTTTTCTTTGTGAAGGACTTTGGGCTTGAGAAGACAAATCTTTGAATTTTAAAGAGATTAGTAAGAGAAGAGCTAGTTGCCCTGATAGTTCAGGACATCTGATCCAACTGAATTAAGTCCTTAGTACAAAAAAGAATTGGCATATATCAATGCTGAGTACAAGTCAGTGATTTTCATACAATGAAAGGTCAAAGAGATCATGGATGATGTCAATATTATGGATGGAGAAGGGCAGTCATTGCCCCAATTTAGAAAAATAAAGGAAGAGAAGGGAATCTGAGATCATAGAACATTGTTTGACTTTGATTCTTGGAAAAAATCTAGAATATATTTTATTGAGATTTTACTGATATCATTTGTTTTTTTTAATATCATCAAAATTTTGCAAAGTGTTCTGACATCTCCTTCTCAGAGATTTTAAGGCAGAAAAAGAAATAAGAAGAAAAACAACTAGAATCCCTGATCAGTATGTTGGAAAAAATATCTGAGAATCTGTGAATACATATTTGTGGACTCCTCACCACTGTAAAGAAGTGGAAGGAGGTTTTCTTTTCATAAATCATTTTTGCAGCATTCATTCTTTATTTTATTTTGTAAAGCATTTGATTCAGTTTTGTAAACTTAATTCTGTGAAGATTACATTAGTGTAGTCATTCCTCTACTTTGTTTCCTTGTTTCTATTTACTTTATTTTTAAGCAATTCATTGTGATTTTTTCATGCTTCTCTATATTTGTCATTTTGTGGCTCAATAGTATTCCATTGAATTCATGTACCATAATTTATTTAGTCATAACTTCTTTTTCTAGATGTTCACTAACCATCTTTTGAATAGTACGTCCTTGAATTTTCTAGTAATTGAATTTCTAAGAAAAGGAAGGTGATTGTCTTCCTGTGCTCTGATCTGGTTATTTAGATTACTATATTTAAGACTGGGTAACACATCTTATGAAGGACATTGATAAGTGGTAAATTGTTCAGAGGAAGGCTACAAAGATGGTGTAAGTCTTCAAATTCATGTCATAGGATAATGGTTTTCAGGAACTAAACTGGAGAAGAAAAATCTTAGGGTATATCATAGCTTTTTTCTGATATTTAAAGGGAATATCCTATAGAAGAAAAATAGGCAAGTTTTGTTTGACTCCACAGATCAGAGCAAAGAAGGATGGTTGGGATCTTCAAGGAAGAACATTTAATATTGATTCTTAGAAAATACTCCAAAACAACTTATTAACAATTAAAGCTATCGTAAACTGGCAACAGCTACCTTTAGAAGTAGTAATCTCTCCTTAATGGATGTTTTTAAGCAAAAAGTGATTGACTACCTACTTTTGGAATATGTTGACAAGAGATTCTTATTCAGGTCCAGATTGTACTAGATGGCCTATGATGAGCCTTCCAAAATTGAGATTATGTTAATCCAGAAAATAATTTACAAAGTAGCTTTCTTGGCTAAAATCTCAAGATTGACTCTCAGTGAAACAATTTCATGCTTTACTTTATTATCATTTGTACTCAGAGAAATTTGATAGATTTAGATGAGGGGAGAAACTAATATTGCCAGATGATTGGTAACTTGGTTTTCCTTACTCATTCTTGAATCTCCACATGATTATTTGAGAAACAATATAATACAGGCTGTTACTGCCAGATACTCTATCCTTAGAGTCATGAGCATGAAAAACAATTTTGGTGCCCAGTGAAAAGCCAGTCAGTGGTTTTGATTCATCTATCTGTTGCTGCTACTATCACAGATGCCCTCAGTGGGCATGTCTCCCCATGTTCTCTTATTACCATACCTTCTCAAAATTAGCCCTGAATGTATCTATTCATCTTTGCTTTTCATATCTCTTTGGACTGTACCCCAGTACAGCTGTACTTCTGATCCTATTGTAGTTATGCTGGTTACTGGGTTTGTGTCACATTGGCAACTGGGTACTAGTAGCTATATAGCCTGTATTTTATAATCCTGCCAAGAACTGCAAATTACTGTTCTCATGTGCTTGCCATGTTGGCTCAGCAACAGTATAAATGCAATGGCCAATTTGCCTCCTTAACTGTAGTCCTTCAGGAAAGAATACCAACAGGTGTTAAATTTTATCTTTATGGAATCATCAATTATGAGCTTGCTCTTTATTGTCCAATGAAAGTCCCCAATAGACTTAAATACATGTAAACATGGAATTTATTAGGATTTCTTTAGGGTTTGAAAATTTTTAGCAAGAGAAGTGAGAAGAGAATGTACCTGGTATTTCTATTATTAAACCTCATATGAACTCATGCATTTGGGATCAATTAAGGATTCAATATTTTTTCCCAGAAGAACCAAATATATGGGTAAAGTTTACAGCTTCCTAAACAGTAAATGTGAAGGGCTCCCAAAGGCTTCCTATGACTTGAATTATCTCCTTCATACCTTCTATGATACCTAAAACCCATTCCATTATTGTTCCCCAAGGTTCTTATGATCATCTTTATCCTTTTAAACTAGCTTGTAGTATTATGCCATCTGTAGAGGTAAGAGATTAGTAAGTAATTCAATCTATTTAATAAACATCTATTAAGTCCTTAGCAAGTACAGAACACTGAGCTAGGTAGTGGAGGATACAAGATGAATAAGACAATAAGAAGCTGATATCTAGCAGTATTAATTGGATATACCATCTTTAAATATAACTCAATTCAATAATTGAATTCAATTGACATTTGCTGTATACATACTATGTGAAAAGTATTATAGTGTAAACTAGAGATAAAAATATTTAAAAAATCACAAAAGCCAAAGCAAGCATCTTAAGTTGTGGATCATGTCTCTATATGGGGTAACATAACCGAATGTGAGGGTCATGGAATTATGATTTATTATCAGGAAATGTTTTATATGCATACCTATTTTATGTACCTCTATACCTAGTGTTATATTAAAATTTTGGGGGGTAAAAAGGGTGTCATGCATAAAAAAGTTTAAGAAGTCCTGATCTAATGAATCAGCACAAAATGCCAGCATAAAGAGTTGGGTGATATTTTCATCACTGTTCTAATTGAATCTAGATGATTCACAAGAAAATATAAGATTGAAAAATAAAGAGCTAGGGAGAAAGAGAGTATGACTGTATCAGAGAACTGAATTTCTATTTCTCTCAGTTTTGCATTCTGTTATCCCTCACCTTCATTCCTCCCTATAATCTTAGTTTTCCATCCCGAATAGGACTTAGATTCCCCCCCAAACCATCTCCTTTTTGTCCTTTTTCAGTCACTTCTTACTTGTACAATTGCTTTGAATTTTGTCTGGGAATAATATGTAACCCTGTCAAGGATGATTATTGATCTCTCTTACCACTATTTAAAACAAGCTTTTCCCAAACTGACTACAAGGTGTTTATGCACAGTTTGCAGGGACTTGGAATGGCAAAAACTGACTCAGCAGTTGCTTATTTCATACCCTTGATTGAATTTTACCTCCCTTAAGACCTTGATGGTTTGCAATTGTCTTCCCCAATATAACATCATTGCCTCCTGGAAGCAGTGCTGTTTCATGGATTAGACAGAATTGAGAATCAAGGGATTCACAATTTTGCATTTGCTGAAGGGCCAGAGGCAAGTCACTTAACCAGTCTGTTTCTTAGTACCCACATTTGTAATATCTGTGAAATGGATGTGACAAAGATCAATCAGGTAAGGTTGTAGGGAGTTTTTTGAGGTCCTTTAACCCTTCCTGCTGACTTTCTAAGTTCTCTTTGGTTGGAAAATGTTCTACTCTATTGTTTTGTGTGTTCTTATTTATGCTCTAAAATTTATTGAGAGTAATTATTTAAGGGAATTTGGAGTAGTTTGAGGGAGAGGTCGGTGGGTTTCTTTATTTACTCTGTGATCTTGGCTTTGCCTCTTCCTGAGGTTCTTTAAAAACTGTACTAAGGAAATATGAGATGTGGTAAATAATGAGTTGGTAGTTATTGAAAAATAGTTTGTCCCAGAAATCCTTGCAGATTCTACTTGAGATTGTAGTTGGAATGAGATATACCATCTGTTGAGATTTTACTCTGAAATTTAGCACAGACTATACAGATGATCCTTTGAATCTGATATATATATATATATATATATATATACATATTTTTTGTAGCTATTAGGTAAATGGGTATTTTAAGAATTAGATTAATACTTACTTGTTTCATGATTGCAAGTGATTAGCTGTAAATAAGGTGTAAAGAAAATAAATTTCTAACAATTATAATTATCCTAAAGTAGAATGTGGTGCCATTAGGTTGTAGCCAGGTTATCTCTCATTAGAGGTCTTTAGTCAAAGATTGATTGGCCACTTGTAAGATATGTTTAGTGGGAATTATTTTTCAAGTGTGGGATGGAATGGATTTTCCATAAGGTCCCTGCCAATCCAAAAATTTTATAATTATGTTTATTGATTCATCAACACATATTTATAAACAATTTACAAAGTTATAAACAAATTTACAAACAATTATAAACAATTACAAATTACAAGCAAGATGTAAAATTACATAAATAACGATTTCTGTTTTCATAGAGCTTATGATCTAATTTGGGATAGATAATATCCATTAATTCTGGTAATGGATGGAACTGATGAAGTAAAGATTTATCCGTGATGCTACTAGTTTGCTAAGTATAGCCTATAGTTTAGTTCTCCATGGTAGGGGGGTCCAATTTACTCCTTATCTAATGTTTTCTGTTAGCAAATCTCAGAATATAGCTCATGTCTGAGCATTTGCTGATGAGGATAAATGAGTGTTCAGATTTTATACAAGCATGTATGATGACGAAGCATGTAGGGAACTTGTCAAAACTTTTTTTTTATTTCTAAAAAATTCAGAAAACATAAAGGAAATACATCAATTCTAAACATTGAATACAACTATTTTCCTTCTCCCACTTTTCCCTGAATATAATTCCAGTATAATCCTTTGGTTTGAACTCCTCTTGGAAAGGGGAACACATTTGTATTTAGTAAAAGCATATGAGACTCCTAAAGAACCCATACAATCTTACAATTATCCCTGAGAACTTGGATTCTTTCTAGATACAAAATGAATCCTTTGGCATTGCTAAAACATTAAACTTCTTCTCCCAGTGCTTGTACTGTCCAAATAACACACACACACACACACACACACACACACACACACATACACACAGTCTAGACCTTTAATTTTGCTATATCATGAGTTTGGGTCTCCTTGGATGTTCCACTAGTTTCTAGATGCATATCTACAATCTTCTCTAAAAGAGACTGTGTCTATTCAAGAGTTTCCCTTTCCTTATAAGACAACTAGATTTTAGAAATTTTGAATTTGGAGTTACTGGAATGTCAAGCTTACAATTGTCCAGAAAATCCTCTGTCCTATAACAAAGAAGTTGGTATTAAGGAGCTTCCAGACTTGAAAGCTAATTTTTCTTTTAGTTTTTCTTAATTACATGTAAAAACATTTTCAACCCTTGTTTTTAAAATTTTTGAGTTCTAAATTATTTTTATCCCTCCCCCATTGAGAAGGCAAACAATTTGAAATAGATTATACATATGCAATTATGCAAATCATTTTCATATTAATCATATTACAAAAGAAAACACAGACCAGAAAACCCCAAGAACAATAAAGAAAGCGAAAAAAAAAAGTATGTTTCAAATGGCATTGAGATGCCATCACTTCTTTCTCTGGAGGCTGGTAGCATTTTTCATTATAAATTCTTTGTAATCATTTTAGTTTATTGTATTTCTGAGAATAGCAAAGTCTTCCATAGTTTATTATCACAATATTGCTGTTACTGTGAACAAAGTTCTGGTTCTGTTCACTTCACTTCATGGAGGTCATTTCTCAAGCAAAAGAATATGGAAATGACCCTTTATACTTGGTCTAGTATAAGACCTCACATTCGTGAGTTCTAATCATTTTATTCTTGGGTTAAATAGATGAAAGTGCATTCACTTTCTAAGTGTTCTCCAAAACAACTGTTAGAAAGGTCAGGTTCTAATCTAGGGGTAGTTAGGCAGTACAATGGATAGAGTTCTAGTCCTGGAGTCAGAAAAACTTATCTTTCCAAGTTCAGATCCACAATATATAGATAATGACTAGCTTGTAATCTTAGGCAAGTGACTTGGCATGGTTTACCTTCATTTTCTCATCTATAAAATGAACTAGAGAAGTTTTCTCTTAATATCTTTGCCAAGAAAACCCCAAATGTAGTCACAAAGAGTTGGAAATGATTGAAATGACTCAACAAGATTTATTTTTTAACTCAGTTACTCTTTTATTTGTCCTTGAAATAAATGGAAGTCAAAAAACAAAAAAATGGAGCTGCATTTTGTAGAACAACACAAATAGCTCATAAATCTGAGTCAGTCAATTAAATTCCATTTGACAGAATATAATAACCATCTTGCTTACCACCATATCTCTCAGTCTATTAAGTTGGTTACTGTTCTTTCTTGATCAAGTACCAACACAGATTTATGATCTCATCCTATGATATAATGGAGAAGTTTTCTTAGTCTTCACTACTTTTCTTTACTTTTATAAAGGCATATTTTTGACAAATATTTCCCAGAATATAGTAGGTGACAGGAGTAAGCAGTGACATTCAAATTAATCCCAACATGTTCTACGCTTTCTGAGTCCATTATTTTATTCACATGACCCCCACAGCTCTTTGTATTTAAATCCTTCCTTGCCTTTTAGGACTAGATCAGTTGTCTTTTATTGATTAAAAAAAGATTATAACAATACTTAATGCTCAAAATATTCAAATGGATCATTGATCTCGTCAATGTAATCATGCCTTCTAACAATATAAATTACAATCCGTCTATGTTGGCCTATTCAAGACTGTACTTGTTCATCCCCTCACCCCACAGTTCATCAGAAGGGGTCTGCCCAAAGTTCTGGGGACCTTCATCTTTTTTTCCAATATTACAGGCAAACTAGAGGAGCACAATATTTGTTGGATAGTTATTCCCATATTCTCACCACATGACCAGCATTCTCTGGTTATATTATATATGCAATGTTGAATGGAAAAACACATACACAAATATGGACAAAAATGTATGTGTGTGTATATATGTGTAACCACTCATAGGTTTCTAAAGTGTTATTTTTTATGTTAACACTTTTTTTTTAAATTTTCTTAGACTTCAGGGTTTATTCATGCCAAAATGGATAGAATAGAATAGAACTCAATTCTTTTAAATATATAAAAGAAAGGCACCTTTAAAAACATTTTAAATATATCTCAAAAACTGTATTTTAGAGATCAAAGAGTAATTCAGTTCCATTATTCAGCTTTTTGAGCTACATATTGTTATCATATCACGAGTGTTAGTGAGTTAACATTAGATCATAATATTTGGACATATATTAAGGATATTATTTCTCCCTCCCTAAAATAAAACCAAAGTAAACTATAATGATTACTAGTCCTTTCTGGAATATCTAAGGTATCATACTTCTGATAATACTTAGAAGTGAAAAGGGTTTCTAAAGTCTTAATGCAATTTTAAGCTTTAATAATTTACATGTAAATGTATAGATAAAATATTTCAAAACTCTTAGTCTAGTTTTCCTGCACTAAGGGAAATATATCTATATCTACATCTATCCATCTATCTTCTACACATTTACAAAGAAATATTTATATCTGCATGTACTTGTGAATTTCAAAGTTTTTTTTAATAGAAATATGTGCATTTGTATGTGGGTGTAATACCATGTTAAATTTTAACTGAAGTATAAACTTTGCTGATGATAACTTCCTATGGTTATTAGTATATAAATGTGTCCACTACACTGATGCATTGTCGGTGGAATTGTGAACAAATCCAACCATTTTGGAAAGCAATCTGAAATTATTCCCAAAAAGTTATCAAATTTTTATATCCTTTGATCTAGCAGTGCTACTACTGGGCTTATACCCCAAAGAGATACTAAAGAAGGGAAAGGGACCTGTATGTGCCAAAATGTTTGTGGCAGCCCTATTTATAGTGGCTAGAAACTGGAAAATGAATGGATGCCCATCAATTGGAGAATGGTTGGGCAAATTGTGGTATATGAATGTTATGCAATGTTATTGTTCTGTAAGAAATGATCAGCAGGATGAATACAGAGAGGCTTGGAGAGACTTACATGAACTGATGATAAGTGAAATAAGCAGAACCAGGAGATCATTATATACTTCAACAACAATACTATATGATGACCAGTTCTGATGGACCAGGCCATCCTCAGCAACAAGATCAACCAAATCATTTCTAATGGAGCAGTAATGAACTGAACTAGCTATGCCCAGAAAAAGAACTCTGGGAGATGACTAAAAACCATTACATTGAATTCCCAATCCCTATATTTATGCACACCTGAATTTTTGATTTCTTTCACAAGCTAATTGTACAATATTTCAGAGTCTGATTCTTTTTGTACAGCAAAATAACGTTTTGGTCATGTATACTTATTGTGTATCTAATTTATATTTTAATATATTTAACAGCTACTGAGTATACGGCCTTCTAGGGGAGGGGGTGGGGGGGTAAGAGGTGAAAAATTGGAACAAGAGGTTTGGCAATTGTTAATGCTGTAAAGTTACCCATGTATATAACCTGTAAATAAAAGGCTATTAAATTAAAAAAAAAAAAAAAGAAAAAAAAAAAAAAAAAAAAAAAAAAGAAATGACCAGCAGGATGAATACAGAGAGGGCTTGGAGAGACTTACATGAACTGATGATAAGTGAAATGAGCAGAACCAGGAGATCATTATATACTTCAACAATGATACTATATGAGGATATATTCTGATGGAAGTGGATTTCTTTGACAAAGAGAAGATCTAACAGTTTCAATTGATCAATGATGGACAGAAGCAGCTATACTCAAAAAAAGAACACTGGGAAATGAATGTAAACTGTTTGCATTTTTGTTTTTCTTCCTGGGTTATTTTTACCTTCTGAATCCAATTCTTCCTGTGCAACAAGAGAACTATTCGGTTCTGCACACATATATTGTATCTAGGATACACTGTGACATATTTAACATGTATAGGACTATTTGCCATCTGGGGCAGGGAATGGAGGGAGGGAGGGAGGGGAAAAGTCAGAACAGAAGTGAGTGCAAGGGTAATGTTGTAAAAAAAAATTACCCAGGCATGGACTCTGTCAATAAAAAGTTATAATTATTTAAAAAAAATAAATGTGTCCACTTTATACATGAGGAAATTGAGAGTTAAAGGAGTGCAGTGTTTTGCCTGAGATTCCAGAGCTAGTGAATTTCAAAACTTTTATTCACTACCAGATCTTCTGACAGTAAACCCCTACTCTTTCCACCATCCTGCTAAGCCTCCATTTGAACACTTCTGCTGACAGGGAGTGCTTTGCCTAAAAAGGCAGCCCATTCCATTGTTAAGAATATATGGTGGAACATTCTTTTTTTTAGCATAATTCTTAGAAAACTGTCACTTTATATAAAACTCAGCCTTTTCATCTAAAAGAAGTGAGACAATACTTATGCATCCGAACTAGCCAAACCATAAACATTCTCACTCTGCTTCTCTGGCTAATGATATCCTTGAGGATATTTTGTTATATGTCAACAGTGTTGTCAAACTCTATAGTGTCTTTGTACTCTCCTTCAAAGCTTGAGGTATGCTTGGGAATTATTCCCAAAGGAAAATAAAATGATTTATTTTCCTGAAGAAAATGATTTACTTCTACATAATAGTCATTTAAACAACAAAAAAAAAGAAAAATAGAACACTTTGTAAAAAAAAAAAAAAAAAAAAAAAAAAAAAGAAGATATATTGAAAACATTTATTGTAGCTTCTCTGAAGCGCATTCCTTTCTTTTCTGAAGTTTTGAAGACAGAGAGAGGAAAATGACCTTCAAGGGAAAGTGGTCTCTAGTACACTTTTCTTAGAAAGTATTCTTGGGTATTATTTTAAGAGGATTTTGACAAAAATGGTTTAATGCATAAAGAACAGTCATAATAGAGGTCAGCATTTTATTTAGAATTATCAACATTCTATTAAATACCACTGGAACCTTTAGTGCACTTCCTTAACTACATTATTTCAACAAAACTTTCATTTAAAGAATCTTAAATAATTGTGTCAGAGGCATTGTGGTATAGTGGGCAGAACACTAAGTTTGTCATAAAGTAGATGTGGGTTCTAATTCTAGCAGTATTAACAGATAAACCTTTGTAAGTTACTTAACTATGTTTCCCAGCAACTCCCTAGGTTATAGGGAGTTGCTACTCCCTATCTACTAAGTTATCTACTAAGTTATAGATGGGTTATGAGCCTGCATTGCCAGAGAATTTCTGCACTGGAAGATACCTGTGTTGATTAAAGATAAGTTTCCAATTCATATTAATAAATGATACTGTTGTCTGGATTACAATGTAAATGTTTTCTTTTTCATCTCGCTACCCCCAACTCTAATTAACTTTGAGCATTTTAAATTTTCTTTTTTGAAATCAATATGACATTTCTTAGCCTTATACTTTTTACTTATTCTTTGTCATCCTTTTAGTACCAGGGCTAGCAAGGCTGAAATATTCTTTTATATTGAAAATGATCTCTTTTGCTTAAGTGTATGATAAACTGCCTCTTAAAATACATGCCCACTGAAATACGTATCCTTGCCATCAGAGTAACAACATAGAAAAGGCTCAGGTACATTATCCTCAACTCTATGACATTTTTCTATTATTATGTTTTCTTGTGGAGTAGAGGTGACTTTAGGTTCTCAATTGCTACACCACTGGAGGAAAAGCTCTGGTATCTTCTATTGAACAGGTTTTTAAGTAAGAGCTTGTGATAACTTGCAATGTAAGTCCTTGGGATACAAAGATGAAACTCATTGCCCTCAAATCAAAGAACTTATATTTTACTGGATGCTTAAAGCATATTCTTTTTCTAGAAAAAGAGGTTGCCATGAGAGGTTTTAAAGACTGAATGTACAAAATGAAGTTCTCTGATTCCACTTTATTTTATGCAAACCAACAGGAAAGTGTTTATGTTCTCTTTTAATGGTTTGTGTCTATACCAAAGTAGTCCTTACTTTTTTTTAGAAGGAAATGATAAGTTAGAGTTGTTGTTGCTGTTGTTCTTGAACAGGACCAATGATATCAGAATGTTAATGACTTGCAAGTGAATTGGACTGAAGTTAAGGCAAGACTGTGCAAAATCATCAATTTCACTTCCTTTTTCAGAATCTTCAGCCTCCAATGACAAGGCATAGATGAAGGCCACTTGAAACTCTCCAGGATACAGTAAGTGACCTTGGTCTTTTTTAAACTAAGGCCTTTCCGAGATCTCAGTTTATCTGAGACAATGCCCATTCAGTAGTTAAAGACTAATAACAATTGAAGCAAAAGATGGCCTAGTTTGCCTACACAAAATGGTCAGTCTCAGAAGGGAAGACTCTCAGGAACATTATTACTTTTACTCATTCTATGCTATCAAAACCCAAATAATGAAAAAAATAAGTTTTGGATTGAAGCTTAATGGTATTAATCAGTTAAAGCAGGGAAAGTTGGGTTTAAAGACCTAGTCAAGTAGCTCCATTTGAATCGCAATGGTCTTTATAAATGTTAGTGTAATGAAGGGTGTAATGTAACATCCTCTAGGGTAAGGACTTTTTAATTTTCATCTTTTTATATTCAGAGCCTAGAGCATACTAAATGCTTAATAAGTATTTGTTAATTAATTAAATATTTAGAACTAGAAGGTATTTTAGTCTAACTCCCTTACTGTCACAAATTAAAGAATATGAAACCATCCACTAAGCACTTACTATTTGATAAGTAGTAGTTGTTTGTTTGTTGTCCTTCACTCTTAAAGAGGACCAAAAACACCTCATTATGTTAGAGTAAAATTATGGCCTGTGGCTGATCAAACCAATACAAGCTCTGAATGCTATGCCACAGTTTGAACATAAATAGTTCATATGAACATTTGGGGTAGTTTCTCTAATTTTGTGCATCTAGCTTTTCTTCTGAGATACCGCAATTCTGTTTTGCTGTCAAGAGCATAACACCTTCTTTGATGAGGGCATGCCATGCTGGGTGATCCTGTGCCAGTGTCTCCCATGTCATACAATCAATTCTAGAATTCTAGAATTAAGAACATGAATGTTTCCTTGTATTGCTTTTTCTGACCATCTTATAAGTGCTTACTCTGTGAAGTCTCCATAAAACAATCTTTTTGGCGTGTACATTGAGCATTTGAACAATGTGGCCCATTTTGCTGCAGAAAAGCGCCAAGTGCTGGAATGCAAATATAAAAAAATAGTTGATCCCTGCCTTTAAAGATCTTACATTTTAATAGAAGAAGACAGCATATAGTGGAAATAGTGGCCAGTGGAATGAAGTCCAATTTAAGTCAGGAAATACACTGTAAGTAGGAGGATGAGGGACAGAGTGGCTAGTGAATGGCATGATGGCATAAGAAGGTGAAATATAGTTGATTGGATAGGAGTAGCCAGTAAATAGAATTAAATCAAATGTCTAATTTGCTCTCAATTATCTATCGACTGGATTGGGCCCTAGGACTGGTGGTCCAAAGTGGATCAACTTTATCAGGATTCTGGAGAGCTGGAGTATAAAGGAAATTGATACTCAGAGATTTGCAGACAGGTAGTAAATACTAGAACTAGAATTGGAACCCATATCTGGACTTCAAATGTAGCATTCTTTCCACTGCATTAGGCTGCTGCTAGTTATAATCTCATTGATTGAAATTGTAATATTTCTGCCAAGAAAAATGTTTCTATATATAGAAGGATTAGGGTGAGGGAAGATTAGATTTGCCTTTTCTAGATTAAAAAATAAAAGCATTAATCTCCTTAATGCCATCCTACTAAGGCACTGGGGAATTCAAAATCTAGAAAAAGAGAGAAGACCTGAAAAACAGATCTGAAAGGGCTTCAGTTCTCTGCTTTTTTTTTTCTTTATATGAATCAGAGTCATAATCCTGGAGATGAAGTACTGGGTCAACGCTGAGCAGAAGCATTTTAGTTCCTTTGATTTTCATAGAGCTTTTTTCATGTCCTTATTTACAAGACCAGAAGATAAAGATTTATGTGAGTTCTTATCAGTTGTTTTGGTTTTCTAGCTGATTATTGGATCATTAAATCCAGTCTCACTTTCTATTCACTTTCCCACTATGTATTTTATTCATATATGCTTAATGAGCTAGTTGGTTAACCTGCATTTATTACATATTTACTTTGTGCCAGACAAAATGTAACTGAGAGTAACAAAAATGTAACTGGAAAGGTACATGTCTCTATGTTTCATTATGTTTATTCCAACAAAATATTGTGCAATACTTAACTATTTTCTTTTCTTCAATTAAAGTGTCATTTTGAGTTTTCATAGTCACATTCAGCAAAAAGAGAAATATTATTTTTGCTGAAATTTTCCATTATTTGATTATTTTTCCTAATCAAGTATAGTAAATAAACAGTATTTTGTGACATTTGATGATGAATATTGGAACTTCAGTTTATTGAAAGAATATTAAATTTGGAGTAAGAGGATGTGAATTCAAACCTTCTCTCTAATATTTCTTCAGTGATTTTTTTTTCTTTCCTTTTCAATCTGTTGATTCTCCCTTATATATCTCTTCTTTCTTTTCTCATTTTTTCCCCTTCTACCTCTTATTTGCCTTTTAAAATCTTTACAACCATTTCTAAGAAGCCCCTTTGGGCTTGAGGCCAATTTATATCACTCTGAAATTTCTTCAGTGGACATTTTGTCCTCATCTGAATTGGTGTTTTGGTCTTTCCTGTCACCATAGTAGCTTTCTATAGTTAAGGTTCTTTTCTGTTTCTTGCTCATTTTCTTTCTTTCTCTTTTTGTATTTCCCGTTTTGTGCCTTTTATGGTCAAGCTCTGCTCCTTGAGTAAAGGGGGTGCTGTCCAAAGCTTCCTGTGCTTGGCTTTGAGTGCAGATGCCTTTATATGTGGTGTTTTGCTCATAGCAGAGGATAGCTTTATCTACTTTTTCCAAGAAATGGCCTACTTTTACAGATTTCACCTTCTGAGCTGGAACTGGAGGCTGCTTCACTGATTTGCTCCTTTATTGACCTAGGACCAAGGATCTCAGTTGCTGATCTGCTATGATTAAGATCCTCTCACTGGCTTTCCCCATCTCCATCTGAGCTGGGCTGATTACGCCTTTCACTCCATTGAGACTGGATTTTAAAACTATAGTTTCTCCAGTTTATCTTTAGCTGGAGAGAGGTTTCATTCTATTAGACTCCAGTCAAAGGTATGGTTTCATGTGTGTTTTGAGGGAAATTGGGAAAGATCAAGCAGCTTCCTAGCTTTTCTCCACCATCTTGACCCCACCCTTGAAACTATTCTCTCTAATACTTACTACCGGCGTGATATTGGACCAGTCATTTTAACTTTCCATGCCTCAATTTTCTCACCTACAAAATGAGGGAGTTGGAATAGCAGGCCTTTGTAATTATCTTCTGGTTCCAAAGCTAGGAAGAGGCTTCATTATATGGTGGATAGGGACAGAGAGGTGGTCTTGGAAGATATTCATAGAGGACATTTCCTTGTCTGAAAATTCCCCATTCAATGGAATCTTGGGTCTTGTTCCTAGGACTATTTATCCATTAGAAGTTTGGTCAGTATCTTTAAAGGAATAGTGGATATTCTAGTGAATCACTACAAAATACAAGAGTTTGGAATGAAGGGGGAATTTTTGATTAAAAGGAGAATAGAGTAGTATCATCTCCCTGAAAAAAAAAAATAGATCACTACATTTATTAAAGAACCAAATACCTTTTCTGGTTGTGTGTCCTTTGTAAAATAAGAAGCTTAAATTAAATTACTGCTAAGGTCTTGCATTTCTGAATCTAGGATTTGATCAAGGATGTTAAAATATACCTTGGACCCAATGCTATATAAATTATTTGATAAAATAGGGAATGAAGGAGTCCTACCAAATTCATTCTATGACACAGACATGGTACTGATACCTAAACCAGGTAGGCTGAAAACAGAGAAAGAAAATTATAGACCAATCTCCCTAATGAATATTGATGCTAAAATCTTAAATAAGATATTAGCAAAAAGACTACAGAAAATCATCTCCAAGATAATACACTATGATCAAGTAGGATTTATACCAGGAATGCAGGGCTGGTTCAATATTAGGAAAACTATCAATATAATTGGCCATGTTAATAACCAAATTAACAAAAACCATATGATCATCTCAATAGATGCAGAAAAAGCATTTGATAAAATCCAACATCCATTCCTATTAAAAACACTTGAGAGTATAGGAATAAATGGACTTTTCCTTAAAATAATCAGCAGCATCTATTTAAAACCATCAGTAAGCATCATATGTAATGGAGACAAACTGCAACCATTCCCAATAAGATCTGAGGAAACAGGTTGACTACCCTTTACTATTTAATATTGTATTAGAAATGCTATCTATAGCAATAAGAGCTGAGAAAGGAATTAAAGGAATAAGAATAGGCAATAGGAAACCAAATTATCATAATTCCGATAAGATTATTTAGAGAACCCCAGAGATTCTCCTAAAAAATTATGAAATAATCCACAACTTTACAAAGTTGTGGTTATAAAATAAACCCATAAGTCATCACATTCTTATATATTCACTAAAAAATAAAGTCAGAGTTACAAAAGAAAATTCCATTTAAATAACACTGATAATATAAAATATTTAGGAATCTTCCAAGGGAAAATCAGAAACTTTATGAGCAAAATTACAGACCACTTTTCACACAAATCTAACAAATCTGATCTAACTAATTGGAAAAATATTAAATGCTCTTGGATAGGGCGAGCAAATATAATAAAGATGACAATATTACCTAAACTAATCTATTTATTTAGCTTAAATCAGACCCCAAAAAAACTATTTTAATGACCTAGAAAAATAACAACAAAGTTCATAGGAAAAACAAAGGTCAAGAATTTAAGGAATTAATGAAAAAAAAAATCAAATAAAGGTTTAGGACCAGATCTAAATTTATTATAGCAGTTACCAAAATTATTTGGTATTTAAGGAATAGATTAGTTGATCAGTGGAATAGATTAGGTTGGGATAAAACAGTCAAAAATATAGCAACCTTGTCTTTGGAAAACCCAAAGATCCCAGCTTTTGGGATAAGAACTTACTGTTTGATAAAAATTGCTGGGAAAAATTGGAAACTAATATGGAGAAACTAGGCATTGATCCATACTTAACACGTACACCAAGATAAGGTCAAAAATGGGTTCAAGGACCAGGAAAAGAATGAAATTTTAATAAATAGAGGAACAAGGATAGTTTACCCCAGACCTTGGAAGGGGAAGGTCTTTATAAAAGAGAACTAGAATCATTACGATCCAAAAAGAAAATTTCGTTATACAAACTGAAAAGTTTTTGTACAAACAAAACTAATGCAGACAAGATTAGAAGGGAATAAACTGGGAAAATATTTTACATAAAGGTTCTGATAAAGGCCCATTTCCAAAATATAGAGAATTAACCTAATTTATAAAAAAATCAAGCCATTCTCCAATTGAAAAATGGTCAAAGGATATGAACAAAATTCCCAGATGAAGAAAAAACTATTTCGTCATATGAAAAAGATGCCCAAGTCATTATTAATCAGAGAAATCAAATTAAAAAACCTAAGATAAACTACACACCTGTCAGATTGGCTAAGATGAAGGAAAAATAATGATGATTGTTGAGGATGGGAACACTGGGACATTGATTCATTGTTGGTGGGTTGTAACAATCCAACCATTTTGGAGAGTAGTTTGGAACTATGCCAAAAGACAAACTTGATACCCTTTGTCCACAGTTTACTACTGGATTATATCCCAAAAGATTATAAAAGGGAAAGGGACCTGTATGTGCAGAATTTTGTGGAGCCCTTTTGTATGGTTAGAAACTGAAACTGAATGGATGTCCATCAGTTGGAAATGGCTGAATAAATTGTGGTAATGAAAATTAGGAATATTACTGTTCTGTAAGAAATGACCAAAGGAGATTTCAGAAAGGCCTGGAGACTTACAGAACTGATGCTGGGAAATGAGCAGGACCAGGAGATCATTATATACTTCAACAACAATACTAGATGATGACCAGTTCTGATGGATCAGGCCATCCTCAAAAAGATCAACCAAATCATTTCTAATGGAGAATGAACTGAACCAGCCATACCCAAAAAAGAACTCTGGGAGATGACTAAAACCATTACTTGAATTCCAATCCCTAATTTATGCAAACATTTTGATTTTCCAAGAATTGTACAATAATTCAAGTCGATTCTTTTTTGTACAGCAAAATAATTTTTGGCATGTATATTATTATGTATCTGTTATATTTTAATATATTTAAACTTAGGTCATCCCCATTTAGGGAGGGGGGGGGGTAAGAGGAAAATTGAACAAGAGGTTTCAATTTTAATTTAAAGTTACCATGTATATATCCAAATAAAAGGCTATTAAATTAAAAAAAAAAAAAAAAAAAAAATGAACAACAGGATAATTTCAGAAAGGCCTGGAGAGATTAACGAACTGATGCTGAGTGAAATGGAGGACCAGGAGATCATTATATCTTAACAAAACATATATGTGAATTCTGATAGACCAGGCCATCCTCAGCAACAGATCCCAAATCATTTCTAATGGAGCAGTAATGAACTGAACATATACCCAGAAAAAGAACTCTGGGAGATGACTAAAACCAGTACATTGAATTAACCCTAATTTATCCCACCTGCATTTTTGATTTCCTTCAAAGCTTAATTGTAAATATTTAATCTTCTTCTTTTGTACACAAAATAACTTTTTTATATACTTATTTGTATCTAATTTATATTTTTAATATATTTAACATCTACTTCATCCTCCATCTAGGGAGGGGGTAAAAGGAAAATTGAACAAGAGGTTTGGAATTTTAATCTTAAATTACCATTATATATCCTGTAAATAAAAGGCTATTAAATAAAAAATAAAATAAAAAAAAATAAAATAAAATATACCTTGGACATGAAGAGAAAGTGAATTAACTTAAGTAGAATTATTATGACATCCCAATTATACCATTATTATAGATGTTTGATTTGTAATGAAATTATTTCCTTAATTAACTTTCTTCTGTCATGACTTTTAAAAAATTATTTTTAAGTAGGTTATTTGTCTTATCGTTTTTTAAAAATATCAAATAATACCTTAAAGAGGAAGGAAATGACAAAGAAAAACGAACATTAAATCACAAATGGAAAATTTTGATTAATAATTGAAAAAATTTGTGCAAACAAACTAATCAGCAAATTAGAAGGGAAGAAAAATAAAAAAATTTTAAAGGTTTCATAAAACCTCATTTCCAGAAAAAGAAATTGCTTTTAATTTAAAAAATCAAGCAACCCCCACTTGAAAATCAAAGTATGAAAACAATTTCAAATGAAGAAACTGAAACTATTTTTAATATAAAAATATCTCCAAGTCATTATTAATCAGAAAAAAAATTAAACAACTTGAGAAATTTATATACCTGCAGTTAAATGACAGGGAAATATAATGCAATTTTAAGGGATTGGGAAAAAGGGACATTAATAATTGTTGGGGAATTGTGAATATAAAAATTTGGAACAATTTGAACTGTGTCAAAAAAATTATCAAACTGGGCACCTTTGATCCAGGTATTATTTAGGCGTATATCCCAAAGAGATTTTAAAGAAGTGGATGTGCATTGTATGTTTAAGAAGGTTTGTGGCAGCCCTCTTTGTAGTGACCAGAAACTGCAAACTGGGTAGATGCCCATCAATTGGAGAATGGCTGAATAAATTGTGGTATATGAATATTATGGAATATTATTGTTCGGTAAGAAATGACCAACAGGATGATTTCAGAAAGGCCTGGAGAGACTTACACGAACTGATGCTGAGTGAAATGAGCAGGGCCAGGAGATCATTATATACTTCAACAGCAATACTATATGATGATAAATTCTGATGGAATTGGCCATTCTTAGCAATGAGATAAACCAAATCAGTTCCAATGGAGCAGTAATGACTGAACCAGCTATACCCAGCGAAAGAACTCTGGGAGATGACTAAGAACCATACCATTTAATCCCCAATCCCTATATTTTTGCCTGCCTGCATTTTTTATTTCCTTCACAGGCTAATTGTATAATATTTCAGAGTCTGATTCTTTTTGTACAGCAAAATAATGCTTTGGTCATGTATACTTATTTTATATTTAATTTATACTTTAATATATTTAACATGTATTGGTCATTCTGCCATCGGGGGTGGGGTGGGAGGAAGGAGGGGAAAAATTGGAACAATTTGGCAATTGTCAATGCTGTAAAATTACCCATGCATCTGACTTGTAAATAAAAAGCTATTAAAAATAAAAATAAAATTAAAAAAACAAAGATCAGTAATTAATTAAATAATTTCTTGATTGCACATATTAGCATGTAACACATGGTACAACAACATGGGCAGTTTCATAAGATATCAAGACAAAGATATTTGAGGAATTAAGCTACTTAATCATGTATTTAGGCCCCTTTCTCCTGAGAGAAGTTTGAATCAGGGATATATAGGAAGTTTGCAAACTCTTTATTGTAGTAAATTCTCATTATTCCCTATGGATATATTCATGATGATCTCAATGACAATGTAGTAGAAACTCTGTTTAGAAGTAGATGTGTATGAAAAAGTTCTCCAAATCACTATTGATTAGAGAAACGCAAATTAAAACAATTCTGAGATACCAGTACACACCTGTCAGATTGGCTAAGAAGGCAGGAAAAAGTAATAATGAATGATGGATGAGAAAACTGGGACATTGATACATTGTTAATGAAACTGTGAACAGATCCAACCATTCTGGAGAACAATTTGGAACTATGCTCAAAAAGTTATCAAACTGTGCATACCCTTTGACCCAGCAGTGTTTCTACTGGTATTATATCCCAAAGAGATTCTAAAGGAGTGAAAGGGACTCACAAGTGCAAAAATGTTTGTGGCAGCCCTCTTTGTAGTGGCCAGAAACTAGAAACTGAGTGGATGCCCATCAATTGGAGAATGGCTGAAAAAATTATGGTATATGAATGGTATGGAATACTATTGTTCTGTAAGAAACAACCAGCAAGATGATTTTTTTTACTTTTTTATTATTATTATAACTTTTTATTGACAGAACATATACATGGGTAATTTTTTACAACATTATCCTTTGCACTCACTTCTGTTCCAACTTTTCCCTTCCCTCCCTCCATCCCCTCCCCTAGATGGCAGGCAGTCTTATCCATGTT
Organism: Sarcophilus harrisii; assembly: GCF_902635505.1. Classification (NCBI taxonomy): domain Eukaryota; kingdom Metazoa; phylum Chordata; class Mammalia; order Dasyuromorphia; family Dasyuridae; genus Sarcophilus; species Sarcophilus harrisii. Next base: position 470,151,574 of record NC_045428.1, read on the forward strand.
AAATATGTTATAGTATATCCTTTATACAATATATGTGTGCAGAACTGAACAGTTCTCTTGTTGTATAAGAAGAATTGGATTCAGAAGGTAAAAATAACCTGGGAAGAAAAACAAAAAATGCAAACAGTTCACAGCATTTCCCAGTGTTCCTTCTCTAGGTGTATCTGATTTTGTCCATCATTGATTAATTGGAACTGAATTATATCTTCTCTTTGTCAAAGAAATCCACTTCCATCAGAATACATCCTCATACAGAATTGTTGTTGAAGTATATAATGATCTCCTGATTCTGATCATTTCACTCAGCATCAGTTCATGTAAGTCTTTCCAAGCCTCTCTGTATTCATCCAGCAGGATGATTTTAGAAAGGCCTGGAAAGAACTACATGAACTGATGCTAAGTCAAATGAGCAGAACCAGGAGATCATTATACATGGCAACAATATTGATATGATTCAAACCAGTTCCACTTGTGCAGTGACAAAGAGAGCCATCTATACCTAGAGAGAGAACTATGGGAACAGATTGTGGAACACAACATAGCATTCTCACTCTCTCTGTTGTTATTTGCTTGCATTGTGTTTTCTTTCTCAGTTTTTCTTTTTCTTCCTTCTTGATCTGATTTTTCTTGCACAACAAGATAATTGTATAAATATGTATGCATATTTACATGTTTTTTAACGTATTTAACATGTATTGGACTACCTGCCAGCTAGGGGTGGAGGTGGGGGAAGAAGGGGAAAATTTGTAACAAAAGGTTATGCAAGGATCAATATTGGAAATATTACCCATGTATATGCTTTGTAAATAAAAAGCTTCAATTTTAAAAAAAAGAAGTAGATGTGTATTCTTACAAATATTCTTTCCCTGAGACCTTTATTATTTCTGAAACTATGTGTCTCATTCACCTGTTTGCCTCTTGGAGAGGCCCTAAACAAATATAATGTATGAAATGATGAAATTGAAATAAATCTCGTTTTATGTCTCTATCAAATTTATCTCTCTGAATTAGAGATCTATAGGCATTTACTTGGTTTTAAAGAGGCAAAGCAGGGAAAGTATTACTGGAGACAAAGCCTTCCTGTTCTGTACAGATTGGAAAAATAAAATAAAATAATGAATCTAAGAGCAATAAAATTTGCTACATGAGGATGGGTCTCCATGATCCCACTAGTTTATATGTTCTGGTCAAAATTGTTCTTGTTATTTACTTGCATGACGAATAACTCACAAATATAACTTTGTTGTGGTTAAACATTTTATGTTTATTGATGCTAATATCCTAAGATAGGTTATAGGTTTGGTGAGAGAAGACTAAAGGATTGATTTACACAGGCATTGATTATCCTTGGACTCTCAGAGAATTTTCGAAGTACTCTGTACTTCTGTGTTTAATGAAGATATTCTTTATTCAAACAATTGCAAAAGAACTATGCTGCATTCATATAAATGAAAACCATGACCAGGATTTTCCCTAAATGTTATGTTTGCAAGCATTGATTAAGTTACACAAAACATCTAATTATGAATTATCTCTTCCTTCTGAATTCCCATTAAAAAACACAAACATTTTGACATATTTCAAAAGTGTAAATACAAAAGTTAAGCTCAGTTTTGATGTTTTCCCTAGTGGGGACCTATCCCTAATACTTTGCAGTTTTTCAACAATATTACCCTATTTAAAGCAGAATAATGTAAAGAGCTAGAATTAATTTTTTTCCAGAAGAGCAATCCTTTTGGCATTTGTGGCATACACAATACATACATGTTTTGCCATATGCTACCCTTTTGAAGGTTTTTTTTTTTTCCTATGGCCAACCTGAGACTGCACAACCCCATACATAAATTAACATATCTCCTGACAATTAGCAGTTAGTGGATATCTCTTAATTAGTAGATCAGTGCAGCAATACCTCAAATTTTTCTAGCTTGCTAGACCCTATCAGTATGCTGACATAATTTTGTATACTTGAGTCATCTTCAAATCCCACTGAGGCATTAGTGCAAGATTTTAATGAAGGTTGTGTTTTTTAATTATAATTTAGGATCATAGCATTGTAGATATAGAGCTAATAGAAGCCATATTTTGTCTCTGGGGAAGTAGCTTAACATCCTCATTTTATAAAGGAGGAAACTGAGAACCAGGGAAGTTACATGATTTGCCTAACTCATATAGTGAATGACAAGTGAGATTCGAATTTAGATCTTCTGACACACAATGAACTTTCTTCAGTTAATCCTTAGGCAGATGGTAAAATCACTGAGAAAAGAGGCTATTTTTATCTTTTGTAACTTGAAAATTGTTGGAAATTAATAAAAGCAGACGTGTTATTCACATATTAAACACACATCCCATTTTTCAAAAGAAAACCAGAAGTAAAGAGGTTATTTGTCTTGAAGAGCCAAGTAACAAAAATACAGAAACGAATCCATACACAAAGCAAAGGAAATAATGGCTATGCAGTGACAACAGAGACCAATCTGAGGTTTCTTTATTAATTGTATTCAAGGAGAGAGAGATTAAGGCAGAAATTTGGTAGAGGAAATAATTGAAGAAGCAGAAAGGGGACATTATGGCTAAAACATGGCAACATGCCGCTTACAGGTAAATGTTTCTTTTGTGGAACTCCTTACATGAAACATTACATAAAATGGTGATGTGAAAAGGTAGGGATAGAAAAAAGTGAGTGATGCTCCAGGGTTATATAAAGAGCTAGCAATAAAGGGAGGTAACTTCTGTGTTAGTACAAATACAAACATCTACATGGACTGGATGAGGAGGAGAGGTGGAAGACTGAAGAGAGAGTGAAAGAAGGGAAGCCTTGTTCTGGAAGTAAGAGAGGCTTCACTGATAAATGCTTTTATGTTTGAAAAGAGATGGCTGGTGAAGGGAGATTAGGACTCTGAAATGGATGAAGCCTGGAGGATTTGCTGCTTGAAAAACTACTTGTCGGGGGGCGGAGCCAAGATGGCGGAGAAGACACACGCGACTTTCTAAGCTCTTCTCTTACCCTCTTTATCAATATTATATCTAGCCTCAAAAATAGTCTTGACTGCTACAATTCGTAAAGATAAGAAGTAAAACAACTCACCAGCCGAAGAAAATCTGCAGTCTCGCCAAAAAAGGTTGGTTCCGGGGCCAGGGGGGAGATCGGCGCAGACGGGGAGAGAAATTAGGTTCCAAGGAGAGTCTCAAACCGAGGATGAAGGCACAGATCTCAGCACAAGCGCGCAACCCCAACCCACAGTACGGGCTTTTCCTTGGTGCAGTTGTGATCCTGCACGGCAGGAGGACGCAGCCCAGGTTAGCCTCCAATCTGTGCAGTGGGGAGCTCAGCGTGGGGCCATAGAGCTTTTCCAGGGCCGATTTGCATTGGGCAGAGACACTGGGGCAGAGTTTGCGGTGGTCTGCGGTCTGTGGTCTGCGGTCTGCGGTCTGTGGTCTGCAGTCTGCGGTCTATGGTCTGCAGTCAGCTGCTAATACTCACAGTCCCACAAGAGGCTCCGCCTGGGCAGTGAACACTTTCACCCCTTAGTTCTGGCCGAGGGCAATTAACCCACTCCAGCCCTACTAAGCAGTTTGGATAGCTCGGCCAGTGCTGAATCCTACTTCCTGTTGGGGGAAGGGAAAACCCCACTCAGAGCATCCCATACCCTCTGAGCCAGAAATCGGTTTTACATCTTCCCTGCTCTGCAGAGGAAGCTGGAAGCCCTTGCCTAGAGACCTACCCTAAAGTTTAAAAACAAATAAAAAGATGAAAAGAATGATCGACAGCTTCTATGCAGAAAAAGCAGGTCACAAACCTGAAGGAAACCTCAAACAGCAAAATGCATCAGACTGTCCTCCCTTACATGATGTTTCTCAGAAGAACCATTAAAAAGTCTCCAAAAGAGAGAAGATAAATGGGTAAAGAAAGAGAAGCCACAAGAAGACAACAACTTCCCTGAAATACGAATTGGAAAAAGAAAAATCCAGGAAAGAAGAATTGGAATTGAAAAAAAAAATTCACTAGAAAGAGGATCGTGAATTGAAAAGACAAAGAACTCCTCAAAAAATAGGATCCGTGGAATTGAAAAGACAAAGAACACGCAAGAAAGTAGGATCGAATGAAAAGAAAAATAATTCAAAAAAAAATTAGTGAAATGGAAAAATTCCAGATCAAAAATACATTTAAAACCCAATTGACAATACAGAAAGAAAAAAAGCCAATGAAGAAAATAATTCTTTAAAAATTAGAACTGAACAAATTGAAACTAATTCATTGAGACAGCAAGAATCAGTCAAAAACAAAAAATGACAAACTGAAAACCATGAATTATCTACTTGCAACGACAGACTTGAAAATAGATCTAGGAGAGATAATCGAGGATTATTGGACTTTCTGAAAACCATGATGAAAAGAAGCCTAGATACTATTTTACAAGAAATCATCAAAGAAACTGCCCAGATGTAATAGAAAAGAAGGTAAATGGCATTGAAAGAATCCATCGAACACCTTCAAAAGAAACCCAAAATAAAACCCAAGGAAATTGTGGCAAAATTTCAGAACTACTAGGATTAAGGAAAAATTTCAGCAGCCAAAACCATTTAAATACCGAGGTGCCACAATAAGGATCACCCAAGATCCATGCCTCTACATTAAAGGAAAGAAACCTGAATATGATATTCCGAAAGGCACAAGAACTTGAGATGCAGCCAAGAATAAACACCCAGCTAAGTTGAGCATTTCTTCCAGGAAGAAGATGGACATTTAAGAAACAAATGAATTCCATTTGTTTCTGAAGAAACCAGAACTAAAGAAAAATTTGATCTCCAGGCATAGAACTCAAGAGATACAAAAAGGTAAAAATAACTCTTGAGAATTGTATTTCTGTTGTATATACAAAGAATACATGTATAATTGATACTGATATAACATAAAAGGAGTAGATATGGAAAAGGGATGATGGCAGAATAAGGGAAGGAGGGATAAAAAAGCGAAACCAATCCACAAAGAGGCTAGGAGACTTTCAATCTGAGGGAATTAGAGAGGGGAGGAAACATGGTGAATCTTACTCATCAGAGTTGGCCCAAAGAAAAAAAAATTGACATTTGTTTAGAGAAAATTCCTCCCGCCCATTAAAAACAGGGAGAGGAAGGGAAAAGAAAAAGAGAAAAGGGAAGGAAGGGGACCAAAGGGGAGGAGGATTATAAAGAGATAAGTATCGAACAAGAGGGGACATGTTTAAGGGGAAAGACGGGGCAAGATAAAAGCACAACTGGGTTATAGGATGGGAAAACAGATTTAGTAATTTAACTGTAAATGTAAATGGATGAACTCCCAAAAGAGGGAGGAATAGCAGACTGGATCAAAAGTCAGAACCCTACAATATGTTGTTACAGAAACACATTTAAAGAGGGATACATAAGAAAGGTAAAAGCTGAGCAAATCTATTATTTGCTGGTGAAGTCAAAAGAGAGCCATCCTTATCTCAGATCAAGCAAAAGTAAAAATTGATCTACCTAAAAGAGATAAGGAAGGAAACTACATCCAAAAGGGTAGCATAAACAACGAAGCAATATCAATATTAAAATAATGCCACCAAGTGGCATGGCACTCAGCTTCCTTAAGGAGAAGTTAAGAGAGTTGCAAGAAGAAAAGACAACAAACAATAGTAGGAGATCTCAACCGCACCTCAGAATTAGACAACCAAACCACAAACAAAAAGAAAGAAATTAAAGAAGTAAAAGAATATTAGAAAATTATATGTTGACTTTGGAGAAAATTGAATGGAATAGAAGGAAATATACTTTCTTCCCTCAGCAGTTCATGGAACCTATTCAAAAGACCATATATTAGGACATAAAGACCTCAAATTAAAAGCAAGAAAGCAGAAAATCAATGCTTTTTCAGATCATGATGCAATAAAAACACATTCAACAAAAAGTTAGGGGAAATAGACCAAAAGTAATTGGAAACTAAACAATCTCATCTTAAAGAAGATTGGGTGAATGCAAAATTATAGAACAATTAATAATTCATTAAGATAATGACAAATGAGACATCATACCAAATTTGGGGATGCAGCCAAAGCGGAATAAGGAATTTATATCCTTAGAGGCTTACTGAATAAACAGAGAAAGAAAGATTAAATGAATTGGCTTCAACTAAAAAACTAAAAAGACCAAATTAAAACCCCAATCAAATACTAAATTGAAATTCTAAAATTAAAAGGAGAAATTAAAAATATTGAAAGTAAAACATTGAACAATTAATAAAACTAAGAGTTGGTTCTATGAAAAGCCAATAAAAAGAAAGCCTTTGGTAAATCTGATTAGAAAAAGGAGGAGGAAAATGAAATAGTAGTCAAAAATGAAAAAGGAGAACTTTCCACCAATGAAAGGAAATTGAGAAATAATAAGAGTTATTTCTCAACTTTATGCCCAATAAATTTGATAACCTAGAAATGGATGACTACCTCCAAAATACAGACTTCCCAGACAATAAGGAGGAAGTAATTGTTAATAGTCCCATTTAGAAAAGAAACAAACAGGCAATTAAACTACTCCCTAAGAAAACATCCCAGGACCAGATGGATTTACATGTGAATTTTACCAAACATTTAAAAAAATTGGTCTCAATGTATAAATTATTTCATAAAATAGGAATGAAGAAATTCTACCAATTCATTCTAAGACACAGACATGGTAATGATACCTAAACCAGGTAGGCGGAAACAGAGAAAGAAAAATTAAGACCAACTCCCTAATAATGACTAAAATCTAAATAAGATATTAGCAAAAAGACACAGAAAATCATCTCCAAGATAATACACTGATCAGTAGATTTACCAGGAATGCAGGGGTTCAATTAGGAAAACTATCAAATAATTGGCCACAAGCACAACCAAATTAAAAAACCAATGATCATCCAAAGTGCAGAAAAAGATTTGATAAAAATCCAACATCCATTCCATTAAAACACTTGAGAGTATAGGAATAAATGGACTTTTCCAAAATAATCACAGCATATTTAAAACCGTCATAACTCATATGTAATGGGAGACAAACTGCAACCATTCCAATAAGATCTGGAGGAAACAAGTGCCCAATATCACGTTACTATTTAATATTGTATGAGAAACGCTAGCTATATAATAAGAGGAGAAAGAGATTAACGAATAAGAATAAGGAAAGAGGAAGCCAAATTATCACTCCTTGCCGATGACATGATGAACTTAGAGAACCCCAGATTCTAGTTTAAAAATCCACAACTTAGCAAAGTTGTGGTTATAAATAAACCACAAAGTCATCCATTCTTATATATCACTAACAAAACCAACAGTCAGAGTTCAAAGAGAAATCCATTTAAAATAACACTGATAATAAAAATTTAGAATCTATCTGCCAGGAAAATCAGAAACTTTATGAGCAAAAACAGACCACTTTTCCCAAATTAAGTCTGATCAACCATGAAAATATTAAATGCTCTTTGATAGGGCGAGAAATATAATAAAGATGAAATTACCAAACTAATCTACTTATTAGCCTATACCAATCAGACTCCAAAAACTATTTTAATGACCCAGAAAATAACAAATAAAGTTCATATGAAAACAAAATAAGAATTTCAAGAATTAATGAAAAATCAAATGATGGTGGCTTAGCACCAGATCAAAATTATATTAAGCAGCAGTACCAAAACTATTTGGTATTTAAGAAAAATAGTTGATCATGGAATAGATTAGGTTCAAGGGACAAACAGTCAACAAATATAGTAACCTAGTCTTTGACAAACCCAAAGATCCCAGCTTTTGGGATAAGAACTTACTGTTTGATAAAATTGCTTGGAAAATTGAAACACATGGCAGAAACTAGGCATTGATCCATACTTTAACGCTGAACCAAGATAAGGTCAAAATGGGTTCAGACCTAGGGCATAAAAGAAGAAATTATTAATAAATTAGAGGAAATAGGATGTTACCTCTCAACCTTGGAAGGGGAAGGTCTTATGACCAAAGAGAACTAGGAGATCATTACTGATCAAAATAGAAAATTTGATTATACCAAACTGAAACGTTTTGTACAAAACAAAACTAATGCAGACAAGATTAGAGGGAAGCAATAAACTGGGAAAATATTTTTACAGTAAAGGTTCTGATAAAGGCCTCATTTCCAAAATATATAAGAGAATTAACTTAATTTATAAAAATCAAGCCATTCTCCAATTGAAAATGGTCAAAGGATATGAACAAACAATTCTCAGATGAAGAAATTGAAACTATTTCTAGTCATATGAAAAGATGCTCCAAGTCATTATTAATCAGAGAAATGCAAATTAAGACAACTCTAAGATAGCACTACACAACTGTCAGATTGGCTAAGATGACAGGAAAAAATAATGATGATTGTTGGAGGGGTTTCGGGAAAACTGGGACATTGATGCATTGTTGGTGGAGTTGTGAACGAATCCAACCATTTTGAAGAGTAGTTTGGAACTATGCTCAAAAGATCAAACTTGCATCCCTTTGATCCAAAGTGTACTACTGGGATTATATCCCAAAGAGTTATAAAGAAGGGAAAGGGACCATAGTGACAATGTTTTGGCAGCCCATTTTGTAGTGCTAAAAACTGGAAACTGAATGGATGTCCATCAGTTGGAGGATGGTTGAATAAATTGTGGTATATGAAAATTATGGAATATTACTGTTCTGTAAGAAATGACCAACAAGATAATTTCAGAAAGGCCTGGAGAGACTTACATGATCTGATGCTGAGTGGGAAATGAGCAGGACCAGAGATCATTTATACTTCAACAACAATACTAGATGATGACCAGTTCTGATGGATCAGGCCATCCTCAGCAACGAGATCAACCAAATCATTTCTAATAGAAGGTAATGAACTGAACTAGCTATGCCCAGAAAAAGAACTCTGGGAGATGACTAAAACCATTACATTGAATTCTGTCCCTATATTTATGAACACCTGCATTTTTGATTCCTTCCAAGGCTAATTGTACAATATTTCAGAGTCTATTTTTTTCTACAGCAAAATAACTTTTGGTTCAGGTATACAATTGTGTATCTAATTTATATTTTAATATATTTAACATCTACTGGTCATCCTGCCATCTAGGGAGGTTGGGTAAGAGGTGAAAAATTGGAACAAGAGGTTTAGCAATTGTTAATGCTGTAAAGTTACCCATGTATATATCCTGTAAATAAAAGGCTATTAAATAAAAAAAAAAAAAGAAAAACTACTTGTCAACATAACAGTCAATGACAATATAGTATTTGATAAGCTCAAAGATGCCAGCTTCTGGGTTAAGAACTTACTGTTTGACAAAAATTGCTGGTAAACTGAAAATAGTATGATGGAAACTCGGAATTGACCAATGTATAATACTATGTATTAAAATGAGATGAGTTCATATTTTAGACATAGAGTGATACCATAAGCAAATTAGAAGAACAAAGAATTATCTATCTCTCAGATCCATGGAGAAGTGAGAAACTTATGGCCAAAGGAGAGCTAGAGAACATTATGAAATGCAAAATGGACAACTTTGATTACATTCAGTTGAAAAGGTTTTAAACAAACAAAACCTACAGAAAACAACATTTAAAGGGAAGTACAAAGCTGGGAAAAATCTTTAATCCAATATTTCTGATAAAGATCTCATTTCTAAAATGTATAAAGAACTCTGTCAAATTTATAAGAATACAATATAAGAATACAAATTTATAAGAATACAAGTCATTCCCCAGTTGATAAATGGTCGAAGAATATTAACAGACAATTTTCAGAGGAAGAAATTAAAGCCATCTTTAGACAAATGAAAAAATGTTCCAAATCACTATTGATTAGAGAAATACAAATTAAGACAACTCTTAGGTACCACTTCATACCTCTCAGATTGACTAAAATGAGAGGAAAAGATAATGATAAATGTTGGAAAGAATATGGGAAAACTGGGACACTAATACATTGTTAGTGGAGTTGTAAACTGATCCAATTATTCTGTAGTTTTCCTGTTTTTATCTCCCCTTTTCCCTTTTTCTGACACTATTCACTTTTTATTTCTACTTCCCTTTTTTATGTTATATCAGTAAAATACATGTGATCTTCAAGTATATTCACAACAGAAATACTGTTCTCAAGAGATCCTTTTACCTTTTTCTGCTTCTCTTGAGTCCTATGGTTGGAGATCAAATTTTTTGTTTAGATCTGGTATTTTCCAGGTCTGTTGTTTTTCCAAGTAAATATTTAATGTTTTTTTTCTAATTTTTCTTTTTTTTTCTTTTTTTTTTTTTTTTTTGGTTTGCTTGACTGATTCTTGATGTCTCAGTAAATCAGTCATTTCTATTTGTTCAGTTCTGAAGTTATTTTCTTCCTTAGCTTTTTTTTACTTCTTTTTTTATATGTCCAATTGAGTTTTTAAATGAATTGTTTTACTCTATGGAATTTTTTTCTATTTCACTAATTTTTTTTTACTGAGTTATTTTCTTTTTCCAATTCACAAATCCTACTTTCTTGGGAATTCATTACCTTTTCTAATTCACAAATTCTGTTTCCTTGCACTTCTTGGGAGTTTTTTACCTTTTGCAATTCACATTTCAGGAAGTTGTTGCTTTCTTGCATAGCTTCTCTTTCCTTTCCCCATTTTTCTTCTAGTTCTCTTTTAAGGTTTTTAATAGTCTCTTCTAAGAGAGCCTTTTGTGTTGGGGACCAGCAATTGTCTGGAGACTGTCTGCTATTAGTTTCCTCTGGGTTGAAAACCTGCTCTATTTCTGTATAGAAGCTGTCAATTGTCCTTTCAATTTTTTTACTCATTTTTTAAAAAGCCTGTAGGGTCTGCCTTCAGGGCCAGGAGGTTAACAGCTTCCTCTGCAGAACAGGTATACATGTATGGACAGGTAGCTGTCCTGCCAAACTAGCTACAAAGAGCAGCGAGGTATGGGAGTGCTCTGGGAAAAGTTCCCTACTGGAAGTAATTCAGGTCTGCATAGCTGAGCTGCAGAAGTGCCTTACAAAGAGCCCTGCTGTATGGGTTAATGACTGCCTTGGGGCTAGAAGCTGAGTAGTGAAAGTGTGACTACCCCAGGCCAAAGCCCACCATGGGGCTGTGGGTATTAGCTGCTGACCAGCAAATAGCCCTGCAGGGACCAGAAGTGTCCCTGTCCAGGGAAGCTCTGTTTCTCTGCAAAAGTTCTATTGCCCCAGGCCAAGCCCCCCCCCCTACTGTGCAGATTAGAGCTGCCCCAAGCTGTGCCCCCCCTGCCATGCAGATTTGTAACTGCCTGCAGGATGCAGCTGCATAGCTGTGCTATGGTCTGTGCTGAGTCACTTCTGATTTTGAGTGGTTATAGCCAGGTTTTGTTAGGTTCTGGCATTTTTTAGGGTACCCTCTGTCTTTGGATTTAATTTCTCTGCTGATTTACTGCTTTGTAATCAAAGCAGAGCAGTTAGCCTATGGCAGAGTCTCTCTATAACTTTTCTAGCCACAGAGGTGACCCCCGCCCCTGGTCTGTTCCAACGCTAGTCTCTCCTATCTCCCTGCCTGCACTGGTCTGTTCCTACCCTTCAGGACAAACCTGTTCTGGCAATCTCCCAGATTATCTTTGGCTGGTAAATTGTTGTGCTTCTAATCTTTGTGAATTTTAGCAGTCAAGCACTATTTTTGAAGCTGAATTTAATAGTTGGTCATGAGGGCACGAGAGGAGCTTAGAAAGTTGTATGTGCTTTCTTCTCTGCCATCTTGGCCAGTCCAAATATTCTGGAGAGCAATTTGGAACTATGCCCAAAGCCTTATCAAACTGTGCATATCCTTTGATCCAGCAGTGTCTGAACTGATCACAAAAAAGAGAAAAAACCCACATAGACACAGATGTTTATTGAAGTTCTTTTCATGGTAGCAAGGAACAGGAAACTGAGTGAATATCCCTCAGGTAGAGAGTGGCTGAATAAAATGAATGTAATGGAATATTTTTGTTTTATAAGAAATGATGAACAGGTTGATTTCAGAAAAGCCTGGAAAGACTCACATGAATGTTTGCTAAATGAGGCCCAATCCTGGAGCAGTGTTTTTGCTAACACTATCAATAATTGGCATTGCTTTAAAAGTGAGACACAATGGTATAGGAGAACCATTGACCAAACTCTACATGGCAGTGGCAGGAAAATTTTAGAATGGAAGTTATTTGAAAACTTTGTTTGAATGAACAATAGAGAGAATAGAGAGATATCTTTTATTTATATAATTTGTAATTAATTGATTGAGACTAATTAAAGAACCTATTAGGCATGATATCTTTATGAAACTGGCCACTTACTAACAATAATGATCATTTGGTTGATATGATAGTTGGACTGATCAGTTTAGTTAGAATGTTACAGTCATGTGTATAGAAACCCATTGCAAAAAATGAGCAAGTCAAGAGTTTTGAAAAGAATGTGATAGATGTTAATCAAAGTTCTCATATTTTATTGAGTCATCATAAAAGCTACAGAAAATTTAAATAAAGTTCTCATAAAAGACTATATCACATTCCAAGGGTTAATCTAATTAAATAACGAGAAGTTCAACATCAGCTGGTTAACCACTAAATGACTTGGTAGTGGATGAAACAAAGAAAATCACAAAGTGGCCCTTATTCTTTTGTGGCCTCCTTTTGCTCTTGTAGCAAGATACTAGAAAAGAGAGACTGCTAAAAAATTGTAGCTTTTAAATAATCTATAACCATTAATTTAACTGTTGGTACTCTGCATGAGATCTTTTCCCAATGATTGCATATCCCAGTGGGAGAAGTGAGCTTTATTAATATTGATGTGATCTCTATAGATGAAACCAGAAGATATAAAAATGTTTCACTAAATGGAAGGATGATTCAGAGGTTCTTGGGCAAGAAAATAAGAGTTGGTAGAAGCAGTTTTAACATGGCCAAAGGCACCAAAAACTATATATTTTTCATGGGATAGAGAATTACTTTGTTTTTCAGAATTCATGTTGAGCAAAAAGATCACTAAAAAGATAAGAATGTCTCCATGATATAAAGTTTATTTGAGAAGAAAGTTTTAATGTTACATATGTAGAGATACAAGCATTTTCTTTGACTGCCTCCCAATTTTGGTAAGCTCTCCATACTATCTCTGCCTCTTGGATTATGTGGCTTTCTTCAAGTTCCAACAAAATCTCATTTTTTTGAAATTCTTTTATATTATAGTGCCTTTCCTCTGTTAATCATTAGCTATCTATTCTGTTTATAGCTTTTTTGGATGCTTGTTTATCTTTCCCATCATTTGCAAGCTTACATCATATTATCATGCTATATTTGCTTGTTGTCTTACTCATTAGATTATGAATTCATCAAGAGGAAGGAGGGTCTTTTGCATCTTTTTTGTAATTCTGCTGTCTAGCATAGTGCCTACATAGTAGATATAATATTGTCTGACTGACCAGAATTCCAAATGATATACATAAAAAATTAAATGAACTATATTTAAGAGACATTTGTCTTCTTGTTTTCCAGTTTTCCTAGCTTTTTTTTTTTTTCAAATAATGATTTCTTATACCAAAAGCTGGAGTCTTTGATTTTATCAATATTAGGTCACTATGGTCATTGACTACTATGTCTTATGTACCAAATCCATAGTACTGATGTACTTAGCCAGTACCAGAAAGTTTTGATGATTATACTTCTGGTATTACTAGGCTACCTTTCTTTGTATTTTTTTTTCATTAATTTCTTGATATTCTTGACTGTTCTTCCATGTGAATTTTGGTGTTTTTTTTTCTTGTTCTGTCAGATAATTTTTTGATAGTTTGATATGGCATTGAATAAACAAATTTAGGCATTGTCATTTTTACTATATTGGCCTAGCCTATCCATAAGCAATTGATATTTTCCAAAATGTTTAGATTTGACTTTATTTGAATGAAAAGCGTTTTGTAATTGCAATAGTTCCTAGGATTATAATTATTTAAAATTGAATTTCTTTTTTTATTTTTCGCTGCTGGACTTTGTTGGTCACATATGAAATGCTAATGATTTATATAGGTTTATCTTATGTCCTGCAATTTTGCTGATGCTATTATTATGCTATTGATATCTTATGATTTATTATTATTGATATATAACTTTAATGTAATATTATATATAATTGTTTCAAGTAATTTTTAATTCATGCTCCAGAATTTAGTTGCATCATATCATCTGCAAAGAGTAATAGTTTTGTTTTCTCATTACCTATCCTCATTCCTTTGATTTTTTTTTCTTATTGACATAGCTAACATTTCTTGTACTGTATTGAATAATAGTGGTGATAATAGACATTCTTGTTTCACTCTGATCTTATTGGGAATGCTTCTAGCTTATCTCTATTACAAATAATGCTTGCTGATGGTTTTAGACAGATATTACTTAACATTTTAAGGAATCTTCCCTTCATTCCAATATTCTTCAGTAATATAGGAATGGATGCTGTACTTTGTCAAAAGCTTTTTCAGCATCTAATGAAATAATCATATGATTTCTGTTTATTAAATTATTGATGTGGTAAATTATGTCTTTAGGTTTTCCAATGTTAAATCAACCCTGCATTCCTGGTATAAACCCCACCTGTTCATTTTGTATAATTCTTGTGATATATTGCTGTCATTGTATTGCTGGTATTTTGTTCACAAATTTTGCATCAATATTCTTTAAGGAAATTGAGCTATAATTTCCTTTCTATTTTATCTCTTTCTGATTTAGGTATCAAGACCATATTTGTGTCACAAAAGGTATTAGGTAGAAGTACTCCTTTGTCTATTTTCTCAAATAGTTTATACAGTATTACAATTAATTGTTCATTAAATGTTTGATAGAATTCACTCATGAACACATTTGGCCTTGGGGATTTTTGCCTAGGAAATTATTAATTGTTTGTTCAATTTCTTTTTCTAAAATGAGGTTATTTAGTCTTCTTCCTGATTTGTTAATCTAGGTAATTTATATTTTTATAAATATTCATCAATTTCACTCAGATTGTCAGATTTTTCAGAATATAATTAGGCCAAATAGCTCCTAATTATTGATTTAATTTCCCCTTCATTGATAGTAATTTTATCCTTTTAATTTTTGATACTGGATATTTATTTATTTTTCTTTCTTTAAAAAAAAACAAATCAACAATTTTAATGGTTTTTCATAAAACCAACTCTCAGATTTATTTATTAGCTCTAAAGGTTTTGTTTCTTTTCATTTTATTAACCTCACTTTTAATTTTCAGGACTTGATGCCCAATGGTGAATTTTAAATTTTTTCTTTATTCAAGGTTTATTCAATTGTATGCCCAATTTATTGATATGTTCTTTTCTTATTTGCTGATGTAAAAATTTAGAGAAATAAATTTTCCTTTAAGTAATACTTTGATTGCTCCAAATAAATTTTTGGATGTTATGCTATTGTTTTCATTCTCTTTAATGAAATTATTGTCTCTTTGTTCTTTTTGATTTAGATTATTGAATTTCCCATTATTTTTTCTTGAAGTAAGTTTATTTATTTTTAATATATATTGTTTTATGAATCATGTTGGGAGAGAAAAATCAGAACAAAAGGGAAAAACTATGAGAGAGAGAAAAAACAGAAAAAAGAAGTGAACTTAGCATATGTTGATTTACATTCAGTCTCCTTAGATCTTTTTTTGGATGCAGATGGCATTTTCTGTCTAAAGTCTTTTGGGATTGCTTCGCATTACTGACCTACTGAGAAGAAGCAAGCTTTAATAGTTAATCACACATTTTTGTTATTGTGTACAATGCATTTCTGGTTCTGCCCTTTTTTGCTCAACATCAGTTCATGTAAATCTTTCCAAGTCTTTTCATCATTTTTTTATAGAACAATAATATTCCATTACCTTCATATACCACAGCTTGTTCAGCCATTCCAAATTTATGGGCATCCATTCCTTTTCCAATTCTTTCCTATCACAAAAAGAGCGACTACAACCATTTTTGCACATATAAGTTCTTTTCCCTCCTTTATGATTTCCTTGGGATACAGACCCAGTAATTGCACTGCTGGATCAAAGGGTATTTACAGTTTTACAGCCCTTTGTGCATAGTTCCAGATTGTTCTCCATAATGGTTAGATCATTTCATAACTCCACCAACAATGCATTAGTGACCCAGTTTTCCCACATCCCCTCCAAAATTTATCATTATCTTTTCCTGTCATCTTAGTCAATCTGAGAAGTGTGAGGTGGTACCTCAGATTTATCTTAATTTACTTTCTCTACTCAATAGTGATTTAGAGTATTTTTAAAAATATAACTATAAATGGCTTTAATTTCATCATCTGAAAATTAATTGTTGATAGATTCCTTCCCATTTATCAATTGGGGAATGATTTGTGTTCTTATAAATTTGACACAGTTCCTTATATATTTTAGAAATGAGATATTTATCAGAAATACTGGATGTAAAGATTTCCCCTTCTTCCCCCCACTTTGTACTTCCCTTTTAATCTTGCTTATGCTGGTTCTGTTTATACAAAAACTTTTTAATTTAATGTGATCAAAGTTGTCCATTTTACCTTTTAAAATGTTCTCTAGTTCTTCTTTGGTCATAAATTTCTCCCTTCTCCAAAGTTCTGATAGGTAAATTATCCCTTGTTTTCCAAATTTGTTTATGGTATCATCCTTTATGTCCAAATCATTTTGACCTTATTTTGGTATGGGATGTGAGATATAAGTCTGTGCTGAGTTTCTAACATTATTTTCCAGTTTTTCCAGCAATTTTTGTCAAACAGTGAGTTCTTATTCCAGAAGCTGAAGTTTGGGGATTTCTCAAATACTAGATTGCTATAGGCCTTGATTATTGTGTCATGTGTATTTAATCTATTCCATTGATCCACCACTCTATTTCTTAGCCAGTACCAAATGGTTTTGATGACTGCTGTTTTTAATTTTAGGTGTGGCACTGTTAAGCCACCATCCTTTGTATTTGTTTTTCATTAATTCCCTTGATATTATTAACCTTTTGTTCTTCCAGATAAATTTTGTTATTATTTTTTCTAGTTCTGTGAAATAATGTTTTGGCAATTTGATTGGTATGGAAATGAACAAGTAGCCCAATTTAGGCAAAAGTTCATTTTTTATTATATTAGATCAGCCTAATCATGAAAAATTGTTGTTTTCCCAGTTGTCTAGAACTGATTTTATTTGTGTGAGAAATGTTTCGTAATTGTGTTCATATTGTTCTTGGGTTTGTCTTGGCAGGTAGAGTCCCAAGTATTTTATTTTGTCTACAGTGATTTTAAATTGAATTTCTCTTTCTCTCTCTTGCTGATAGGCTTTGTTGGTAACATATAGAAATCCTGATGATTTGTATGGGTTTATTTTATATTCTGCAACTTTGCTAAAGGTGTGATTTTTTTCCAGTAGGTTTCTGGATGATTTTTCTATGATTCTCTAAGTTCCAAATAATTTTTAATCTACTTTTCCACTCTCCCTTGCTGAATGAATTTTTATTGCATTATGATCCAAAAAGGTACTTTTAATATTTATGCCTTTTTACATTTGATTTTGAGGTTTTTATGTCCTGTTATGTAGTCTGTTTTTGTGCGAGTACCATGTTGGGTAGCTTTTCTACCACCATTCAGTTTTCTCCAAAGATCTGTCATATATAATTTTGTTAAATTCTCTTTACTTCCTTAGTTTCTTTCTTGTTTATTTTTTGTTTGGATTTACAAATTCTCTAATAGGACAGTTGAGGTCCCCCACTAATATAGATTTGCTATCTATTTCTTCCTATAATTTATTTAATTTTTTCTTTAAGAATTTTGATGCTAGGAGCAGCTAAATGGCACTGTGAAGTCAGGAAGACCTGAGTTCAAATCTAGCCTCAGACACTTAACATTTTCTTGCTATGTGACCGTAGGCAAGTCACTTAACCCCAATTGCTTCAGCCAAAAAAAAAAAAAAAAAAACGAATGCTACTATCTTTACTGGGTCCATATCCCAAAGAAATTATACAAAAGGGAAAAGAACCCAAACATACAAAAATGTTTGTAGCAGACCTTTTTATAGTGGCAAGAAACTGGAAATTGAGGGAATGCCCATCAGTTGGGGAATGATTGAATAAGTTATGGTATATGAATTTAAAGGAATACTGTTGTTCTATAAGAAATGATGAAGCAAACTGATTTTAGAAAACCCTGGAAAGACTTACATGAATTTATGATAAGTAAAATGGAATCAAGAAAAAATTGAACACAGCAAGATTATGTGATAATCAATTGTGATGAACTTGGCTCTTTGCAACAATGAGGTGACTCAAGATAATTCCAATAGACACATGATGGAAAGAACCATATGCATCCAGAGAGAGAACAATGGAGACTGAATGTGGAGCAAAGCATAGTATTTTCACCTTTTCACCTTTGTTGTTATTTGATTGCTTTTTTCTTTTTCATGTTTTTTCCCATTTTAATATGATTTTTCTTGCCTGGTATGAGGAATATGGAAATGTGTTTAGAAGAAATGCATGTGTTTAATCTATATTGAATTGTTAGCTGTCTATGGGGAGGAAGGAGAAAAATTTGGAATAGAAGATTTTGCAAAAGTGAATGTTGAAAACTATCTTTGCATGTATTTGGAAAAATAAAAAAAACTATTAAAAAAAGAATTTTGATGCTAAACCTCTTGGTGTATATAGGTTTAGTATTTGTATTGCTTCCTTATATATGGTACCTTTTAGCAAGATGTAATTTCCTTCCTTATCTCTTTTAATTAGGTTTGTTTTTGTTTTTACTTCATCTGAATTGAGGATTACTTTCTCTGCTTTTTTTTTAAGCTTCAGCTGAAGAATAATAGATTCTGCTTCAGCCATTTACCTTGACTCTGTGTGTTTTTCTCTGCTTTAAGATTGTTTTTCTAAACAACATATTATAGGATTCTGGTTTTCCACTTTGCTCTTCACCTTTTTTTAATGAGATAATTCATCTCATTCACATTCACTGTTATGATCACTATCTGTGTATTTCCTTTCATCCTATTCTTCCTCATGTTTGCCCTCTCTTTTCTTTTATCCTTTTCCTCCTCATCACTGTTTTGCTTGGGTCAGTCACTTAACCTGATCTTTTCCCTTGCTTCAATCAGCTTCCAACCCATCCTCTTTATTAAATTTCTTCCCCTCCTACTTCCCTGTTGGGTAAGATAGATTTTTATATTCAACTGATTTTTTATATTATTCCTTATCTGAGCCAATACTGATGAGAATAAGATTAGTCATGCTCTGTAATATTCTTCTCTAAAAAATGTAAAGTTCTTTGGGAGTAGGTTTCTTGGGAAGCTTCTGGAGGCAACCTTCGTTTCAGTTCAGTTCAATAATCACCTCAAATGCAACCAACAAGGAGTTAAAGTCCAAATCCTTTATTGTATCCTTCAAAGTCTTGAGCTTCAGCCCTTACCTCCTCCAAATGTCTCCAGCCAGCATAAAGGTGGAATATGGAATGGATCTGTCTCTGCCTCTGAAAGTGGGCTTGTCCTTTAGTGAGCTTCTCCTTATATATTCTCTCTTAAAGGTGTGAATCTTGTGGAACTCTATACATTATGTATATATATAATGTATATACACTATACACTATACTACTATACACTATACACTATACATACACTACTCTATACATTAACTCTATACATTACTGTACATAAATGCAGCAGTATGGGAGGTATTGCACACAATTACATAAATTACATAAGCACATAGTGATGTAATAAATAACATGAATCAACATGAGGAATTATACATGTCCATAAGTCCTAGAAATAGTCCAAAACCAATCTATTGAACATTAGTTCATGTTCCAGGAATCCAATAATTCCTGCAAACTTTGAAGTCCTGCAATTGTCTCATCTTGTGTTAGGGAATCCAATGACACTAGTTTTCAAGTTCTACAACAGTCTCATTATCAACCATGCTCTTTCAGTGTCAGATGTTTCTTAGAACTTCTCCTTGTTTTGAGGTTTTTCTCCTTTTGTGTCTCTCTCCAGGTGCTCTTTGCCATCCATCTGTTGCCTTCTCCATCTGTAGGAATACAAGCAAACCTTCTCTCCCAGGCAGTTAACCTATCTAGTCCCTTCTATTTACCACTTTCTAAATCTCTCCTCATTATCTAGCAATTACATTGGAGCTGTTTGCACTGAACACTGCCTTGTTGGTTTAAAAAGCCAGTATTCTCCCCAATTGTAATCCTTTTCTGCTATCTGATTGCTTTTTGGCTGATAGATCACATCAGAGTCCTGACCTTCTAAAGATTCTTTGGGTGTAAACTCAGTTGCCATCATGCCCCACTTGTCTTTTGTATGATATATTGGAGCTGGGCTCTGCCTCTCATTTCCCTGGGTCAATCTACATTCTGAGGCCCAGTGGAAGTCCTTGTGGCATTTTGGACATATGATTTTGGGTTTTATTCTCTCACCCTGTCTTCTCACTCTATCTCTATATCTACACTGAGCTCTAAGATGTCCTATTTTTCCACACTGAAAACATTGACAATTTTCTCTAGAAGTCGCTTGCCAAGAGGGACCCTATCTTCCCATATTCATCATAGTTACTTGTGCCCACTGTGGCACAGTGTCTTATGATCTACTCAAAAGGAGCATCTTTGTGTAGTCCCTATATAATTCTTTTGCAAACCTCATTGGCATTTCCCTTAGCCAGTTATCTTATCATAATTGTTGTAGCTGTATTTTCTCCAATGGTTCTTGTGACAGGTGTTTGCAAATGTCCCACAAAATCAGCAAAAGGTTCATTGGGATCTTGCTCTATTTTTGTGAAGGCTTCCCCTCGATCTTTTCCTGGAAGGTATCCCAAGCTATTATAGCAGCAGTTGCAATCTGCTCATAAGCTGTTGTGGGGTAATTAATCTATTCTGAATTCTCTCCATACTGACCTTCACCTGCTAGTTGGTCAAAAGTGATTTATATATTAACTCCTGTTTGCCTATTTCATTGGGCTTGAATCCTACATAATTCATGATATTCCAAAAGCCACAACAAGTTTTGTCCAGGTGGTAAACATGTCTTTGCTATGGATTTCCAATCACTAGGGATTAGAATTTCATAAGACAAATTATCTAGTAACATCTTAACATAAGATGATGTAGCCCCATAAAAAGTGCAAGCCTTTTTCAAATCCTTAATTTTTTCCAGATCAAAAGGAGTGTATCTTCTCCTTTTTTGACCTGAAGAGTCAAGCTCTTCAATCACAGGGTATGCATGTAGTAAATCAGATACATCCTGTCCTTTATTTTTTGCCTTAACCAGTGCTTTTTGTAATCTAGTCATAAGTTGCTTCATAGGTGGTTGTGTCACTGCCTCTCTCCCTTCTCCTTCTCCCTCCATCCATGAAGGATTAATTGAGGTAGGTAGGTCAGGGGATGGGAAATGCTCCTGCTGTGAAGTGCCACACTCAGAATTGTACTTAACTCCATTCTTATCTGATTCTTCATCCTTTTCATCTAGTTTATTTGGTACCTCCCCCTCTAGTGAATTCTTTCTTTTTATTTATTTATTTATTTTTATTTTATTTTATTTTATTTATTTAATAGCCTTTTATTTACAGGATATAAACATGGGTAACTTTACAGCATTAACAATTGCCAAACCTCTTGTTCCAATTTTTCACCTCTTACCCCCCCCCCCACTCTCTCCCCTAGATGGCAGGATGAAGTGAATTCTTTCAATGCCTATTTTGCCTTCCTGGCAATCTTCCCAGGACATCAGGGCAGTTTACCTTGATAATTTCTTGAAAGATCCTGTAAAGGTCATTGATTACAGCTTTCAGGTAGTTCAATGATTCTGATATTGTTTCTCCTGGATCTCTTTTCTTAGATCAACTGTTTTTCTCATAAGTTACTTTACTTTTTTCTTCCATTTTCCCCATTCTTTTAAATACACTTGATTTATTTTTGATATCTCATAACATTATTAATTTTCATTTGTCTAATTCTAAGTTTTAAGAAATTGTTTTCCTCAATTAGATTTCATACTTTAGTTTCCATTTGGTCAAATATACTTTAAGGAGATGTTTTCTTTAGCCAACTTTTGTATCTCAGTTTTCCAAGCTTTTGAATCATTAAATAATGATATAATGACATATAATCTCATATATATATATATATATATATGATATAACATGTTTCTGTTATATATATATATATGTATAAAACATAACATTCTGACATATATAATGACACAATTCTCTTGTATCACTCTCATTTATTTCCCCAGTTTTTCTTCTGTCTTATTTGATTTTTAAGCTTTTTGAACTTTCCATGACCTCTTTCCAGACTTAAGATCACTTCCCATTTTTCTTTGGGGTTTTGGGTGTTTTGACATTGTTGTTCTTTTCCAAGTTTGTACCTTGGTGTTCTCTGTCACTATTACAGCTTTCTATGGTGAGATTCTTCTTTTTTCTTTTTGCTATTTTTAGGTACCTTTTTAACCTTCCTTTTCTAAGTCAAATAATATTCAGGATATAATGTTGATTTTTTTCCAAAAGTCCTACAAAGTTCTCTACTATCAAAGTTAATTAGTTAATTAATTTATTAAAGTTAACTAGGCTGATCTGCTTCTTGGGAACATATGAGTAGGAAATGTGAAATTTATTATAAATTTAAAAACAATGACCACAACCCCTATCGTCATAATGCTAATTCTTGTAAAGATGTACTTCTTGTAAAACTATATCTAAAAGGTGGAGGAATCAAAGGAAAAAATTTAAAAGTAATATATAAATAATTTAATAATATGCAATATCACATCATCACTACCAGAAATCAGAGATGGGTGATCCTTAAGAAGCCAGATTCACTGAAAAAAGGTAAATTATGAATATTATTTGTAGTAGTTGTGCAGTGTAGAACTGCAAGTGTCAAAAGTTTTACACCTACAAAATACCTAGGAAGATATGACCTGGTGGCTAGAATTCCACATCAGAACCTCATAATCTTTTGGACTGGTAGATGACAACTTTCTATATGAAAAAAGACCTCAAAATTTCTTTGAGAGTTCAATGAACATACTCTAGTAGAACTGTGCAATTATAACAAATTGTAATTAGATGGCACTGCTATTATACACAGTCTCCAAACTATGTGAAATAAATTACTTTCAACAGACAGGACAACTAAAAGAAACCTAAATTATGTGGGTAGAAGAGGAGGTTCATATCATTCCTTTTTCTTCTCAGCTTCTATTTCTGACAAAGGCTATCAGTGAAAATTTAAAAAGATGCATTTATAACCCAACACTTTTATTCAATTTTAAAAAGCAGCTATTTAATTCACTTCAGCAATAGTCCTTAGAATATTAAAAAGAAAAGAAAAATATCAGGACCCATCCCAGTACAGTTAAAATCTGAAAAAGAGCAAAATATGAAATAATCCTATGAATTATAATGAAAATACATGTGTATTCCAATATTCGGTCCAATTACAAAAAAAAAAATCCTTTGATCTACCTATGCTGTAGGTTACTCATTAAGGATAAGAGAACAATGACAAAATACTGAATCATGGAAGTGTTTCTATTAAGACACTATGAAATATAAAGTGAGAAGAATGATGATACTTATAATGACACCAATATGAATGTTGGCTAATAAATATTGAGAAAGTATTAAACAAAAAGTGGAACCATACAGGTTTTTTTTTCCCCCACAGAAATAAAGGGATTTAGGACTATGCTGCCAGAAAATACTAAAAAATTATCCTTAAGGATCCTGGATTGACACAGATTTTCCAAGAAAATAGTAGATGATATGCAATTTATTTGTACAGGTTACAAAACATAACTCCTACTGAATGCTTAGAAACACTATCAAGTAGCCAGAATTATACAAAAGAAGCTGACTATTTTTAACTGAATGACAGATTACCAATCTACATAGTATAAATAAAGACCCCAAAATTTCCTTGAGAATTTAACAAACATATTATACTATAGCCAAGAGTTATCATTGCTAACATCATTATGCAAAATTGCCTTAATGTAACTGACTCATAAAAAGTTAAGAACAATATTTTCATTAACTGTCACAATAAATCATACCCATAACTTCCAAACAATTTGAGATAAAATGTTCAAAAAATGTAGAAATCTATTGGAAAAATATCAAGACCATCTAAGAATAAGAGGTACATGGTACCTCTGTCATTCTGCATGCTCCTGGAATTTTCTCAAAAATGCTTTCAGTGAATCTGTAGAGGATGTCT
Organism: Sarcophilus harrisii; assembly: GCF_902635505.1. Lineage (NCBI taxonomy): Eukaryota > Metazoa > Chordata > Mammalia > Dasyuromorphia > Dasyuridae > Sarcophilus > Sarcophilus harrisii. The sequence continues at coordinate 470,175,816 of NC_045428.1, forward strand.
GCATCATTTCAGTCTTTTCATCCAATTACAAAAATGAATAATATTTATTAGTAGTTTTCCAAACATAAACATAAAAGAATAGTAGCAAGAAAGTAATTTATCTTGATACTTTATCTGAGCCCCATTAAAGAGAAAGATGAGAAAAATCAAATGAAATGATAATAACTTATGGTTATTCTTGATAGCACTTTACAATTTACAAAGCCCTTTACATAGATTATTTCATTTGATCTTCACTTCAACTTGTGAAGTTATTATTATGACCATTTTATACATAGAATAACTATGCTTCACAGAAGTTAATAATAGTGTCACACAACTGGGAAGTGACTAAGGTGTGGTTCAAATCAAGTTCTTCACTATACCATGTTACCTTTCCAAATGCATGGTTTAATTACAGTGAAGTGAAATAAGAATAGTTCAAATTAAACAGAAACTTTATAATTTAACATTTTCATTGAAACAATCTTATCAGCTTGTAGAAATACAAGATCATTAAGAGTTAATGTAAGTTCGGAGTTCATCTAGTCAACATCTCTCATTTTATATATGAGGAAATTGAGTCCCTGGGAGGTTTTATGGCTTGCCCAAAGTCATACCACTATACATAGTCAGAGTTGATTCTCATATCCACCTTTTCTGATTTCCAAATCCAAGTCTTTCAACATGAAGCCCAGTGTTCCTTTAATACTCCATATTGCCTTATAAAATTTTTACCACCTCTTAATTTTCTGTGATTTTTATCAGATTAAGAAATGTCTGATCTAAAACATGTGCATAAGAATAGCCATGGGGTAGATACCTGATTTGCTTTTCTTCCCCCTAATATTTATGTAATATTTATATTTTTAAATTTTCATTATACTTTTATCATGTAATTCATTTTGTCTTTATGAAGACACTAGCTTTATTCTGTAAGCTACTGATCTTTTCTGAAGCAGTTATATGTCATCTTGATGTACCTAATAAGGAGACATACTGCCTCCCTGAGATGTATATCTGGGACGCAACAAAGAAATTCTCTAAACCATGGGGTGAATGTACATCATTTTATAGACCACTAAGTTAGACAATCATATATTTAGATACATAACCCATTCCCCAATGCCCCTGACCTTTGAATTTCCATATATGAGTCCATTTGTAAAGGGTGCTCTCCCAAATCATAACTGTAGCATATCATGCTTTACCCAATATTATTTCTAAGAAATCTCAAAAAATAACTTATTTCTAGCTTTCTATAAATGTGAGTTAAGGATTCTCATATCCCAAATACCCTGGATGTGTGCAAGATATAGGACAGACTTTTTCCATTGTATAGAAAGAATAAAAAATATAATAAAAAAGTCCCTGTGAACCATAAATAATCCATGAAATCCTCTTTTCCTATCTCTGTCTCAACTCTCTGCCGCCGTTCCTGTCTTTCTTTGCCTTTTTTTGTCTCTCTGTCCATCTTTGTATCACAATTCCCAGACATATAGTGACAGCTTCCTTAGGCTCAAGGCACCTTTTCTGTTTTCCACTATTTTTAAAAGCTTATTTAAGGTAGGTCAGCAATCATATCTGTGAGAACTTGAATTTGGAGTATGTGAATGCACAGAGGGCTACTAAGGATCTCTTACTACTTCCTCACTTATCTTCTATCTCACTTCCTGTTGAATTTTTCCCCCTTCACTTTCAGGTAAGGATAAAAGAACTGAGCAATAGAAATGATGTCATTGTAAATATTAAAGAGTGTATTCCAGGGCTAATTTTGAAGATGTCATGTCTATGATCACATTCCTAATACAGACAATTAATTGGTCTGGAATCAACATATTATTCTTATGGGGATCAATTTTTTCTTTTCAAAAAAAATCTCATTTTCAAAACACACGCATAGATAGTTTTCAGCCTTCAGTCCTTGCAAAACCTCATGTTCCAAAATTTTTCTCCCTCCCTTCCCCCCACTCCCTCCCCTGGTTGGCAAGTAATACAATATATGTTAAACATGTGCAATTCTTCTATACATAATTTTTACAATTATCATGCTGTACAAGAAAAATCTGACCAAAAAGAGAAAATGAGAAAGAAAACAAAATATAAACAACAAAAAAGTGAAAATATGTGTTAGGATCCACAATCAGTCTCCACAGTCCTCTCTCTGGGTGCAGATGGCTCTCTCCATCACAAGACTATTGGAACTGGCCTGAATCTCCTGGCTGCTGAAAATTACCAAGTCCATTAGAATTGATCGTTATATAATCTTGTTTCTGTGTACAATGTTTTCTTGGTTCTACTCACTTCACTTAGCATCAGTTCATATAAGTCTCTCCAAGCCTCTCTGAAATCAGACCACTGATCATTTCTTATAGAACAATATTCCATAATATTCACATATCCTAACTCATTCAGCCATTCTCCAACTGATGAGCATCTGTTATGGGCCAGAACTCTGAAATAAGGATTCTTACAAGGTGCTAACTCAGTGGAATTTATAAAGACAATGGTTATTTAGCAGGGTGCTTAAAAGTTCTCTAGTTCAATACATGTGCTTAGTACTTATATAGTTCCACAAGATTCACACCTATGATAAGAGACCATATAAGCTCAGACAAACTCAGGGAGAGACAGAACTGGACAACAGAGACCGTGGTGGTGGTCCTCCTGCCTCCCCCACAGAAACCAAGACACATTCAGGAGGATCTCAAAAAACAGAGAAGACAAAGGACTGGTGGCAGGAGCTTAAGCTCTCAGAACCAAGGGGAGAAATTCAATTCGATCTTCCTGGTGGCTGGCCTGGACTCCTATACTTCATCCACTAAGACCAAGGCCAGACTGAAAGGCTCTTCAGAAAGCTGCCCAGCCCCAGGAAGGAGATAATAAAGGATATGGACTCTAAGAAAGCTAACTGGGCCCCAGGAAAAGAGACAAGACTTTGAAAGAAATAATAAAGGATTTGGACTTTAACCCCTGGCCACTCGTGTGGTGATTACTGAACTTAAATGAAGGTTACTCCCAGAGACCCCAAGGAAACCAAACCAAGGAGAACATTACAGGCATCCACTCATTTTCCAATTCCTTGCCACCACAAAAAGAGCTGCTACAAACATTGCCTGCACATGTTGGTCCTTTTCCCTTTTGATAATTTTTTGGAGATACACATGTAGATTTTCTAGATAAATTGGATGATGGACTGGATAAGATTATGGTTAGGTAGCTTCAGAGCTAATTGAATGGCCATTCTTAAAGACTCTGCATTCAAGAATCAATGTCAATTTGGAAAGATGTAGAGTCAGTCCCTCAGATTTTTGCTTGGCCCCTGAAGATGAATTAATCAATAATCTGGATAACAATATAGATGTCAATTTTATCAGAGTTGCCTGGGATATAAAATTGAGAAGAATGCTTAACAGGTTGGATGATAGCATACATGTATAAACATTACAACAGATGAGAATGGAGACTGAACCTTAGATATCAATTATGAGGGATAAATATCTTGCACTTGGGGCAAAACCCATAACCTTCACTAGCATAATATGTGGGATGCCCAACATACTAGAAGTTAGTGTGAAAAATATCTGGCGGCCTTACTGCACTCTAAGTTTGATATATGTCAAAATTATGATATATCAGACAAAAAAGCTAATGGTAATGCATCACAGGATCAAAATATTTTTAAACTTAAAGGAATGTCATGGGTCACATAGAACAATATGTATCTGAATATTACTTTACAAATGGTAGCAAGACCAAATATTTGACAATCCTGGTATTTTACTCTGTGCGGTCAAATCATAGCATCAGTTTGATATTCAGGTTTTAGTATTTCATTTCAAGAAAATAAAAGATATTGATTAGTTGATATATCCAGAGAAGGAAGAGAAGGGAAAAGAATTAAGAATTTATATAATACTCATTATGTGCTAGACATTATGTTAAGTGCTTTAAAAAAATTACCTCATTTGATCCTCACAACAATCAAGTTAAGTATTGCTATTATCCCTATTTTTTGCAGTTGAAGAAACTGAGGTAAATAGAGGTTGTGACTTTCCCAAGGTCACAAAACTAGTTACTGTCTAAAGCTGAAGGAAATTCCTAAATTCAGATCTAGTATTTTATTTATTGTACCACTTATAATGTTGAATGAAATGCTATAGAAACATCAATTTAAGTAACTATGCAATCTTAGCCTGAAAATAAGAAATATTGAGCATATGTATATGTGTGCATGAATCTATGTTTATCATAAAGTGTCAGAAGCCTGATAATCATCTTCAAGTATCTGAAGGGTTGTCCTATAGAATCAGCTTAGCCCAAAGAACAGAATATGGAGAAATGGGATATTATAGAGAAGTTTATTTAGACTTGGTATAAGAAAAAACTTCCAAAGAATTAGAGGTACTCAGCAGAAGTAGGTTGCATTTTAAGGCAGTGGATTGGATGATTTCTGAGTTTTCAGAGTACTGTTTCTTCTATAATTCTTAGCAATGGTTAAGAATTTCAGAGCAGTACATTTTTTAGCTTGATATACACATAAATTTCTTAACCATCAGATTTGTGCAATAATGGAATTTGATACCTCAAGAATTAATGACTTTCTCTATCAATGATTGTCTTAAAAGATAGTTGCAGAATCACTTCTTAGAATGCTGAATGAAAAATTATTTTGGGAGTTCCTTGAAATTACCTATGAGTTCTCTTCCCACTGTGGGACTCTCTGATTCTAGATACACAGATCAGATATACTGTTGTACTCATTTTGAAGAGCCTGATCAAAAAGCCTTTTCAACTATACACAGGGTTCCAAAAATGTTAATGACAGTTTCCATTTTCAACATATTCTCTTCATGCTATTTCTGAGATTTCTGTCATTCTGAACTGCCTGGAATATCCAGACAGATTGGATTTTAATTTACTTGAATAAAATCACAAAATATTACTTGGTATTCATGGGATGACAAATATCCATCATATCTGGGTTGGTTCAATTACTATATATTGATTCAGCTGGATAAAGCTTCTCAGTGGATCTGCCTGCTCCCTCAAGATTTGTGCTTTTATGTTTAAAAGCTAAATTCTTCAGATGTATGTGATAGAAGTGTCAGCATTATCCATTCATCTAGACATTTGAGAACAAGGTCTTCATTAAAATAAAGGTATTTAACTTTCACTAATATTTAGGAGATAAATTTAGAATTACAAAATTTCAAATGAACAAAATAGCTCAGCACTCTGTGCTTTCTACTTGCTAAACTCTCTCTATGGTCTATTTATCTTAATCCTCTTCTGATTTCTTCCTCTCCTCCCTGTCCTCCTTCCTACTTCCCTGCTGAGTATAAATAGAAAGATAACTCACTGTCTTTAACTTAAGGTAAAGGTCAGTTAGAAAAAAGCCTCATTTAATCCATAGTTACAAGCCAAGACAAGGAGAAGAATAGAATGATACCTAGAGAAAGCAATTTCTCTAGGCAAACAAACTCCTAAATATGAGCCTTTCTCTATAGGTACTTAAAAGAATATGGAGATCAGACATTTATGTTGGGTTCTGAATTGACTAGCCACTGATCTTAGAGGCACTGTTGCATTTCAAGAAGAGACAGAAATTTGAAACTATGCCCAAAGGGCTATAAAACTATGCAAACCTTTACTTCAGCAGTGCTGTTACTGAGACTGTATCTCAAAGAGATCATAAAAGAGGGAAAAGGACCTACATGTGCACAAATGTTTGTAGCAGCCCTTTTTGTAGTGGCAAGGAACCAGAAATTGAGTGGATGTCTATCAATTGGGAAATTGCTGAATAAATTATGGTATAATAATATAATGGAATATTACTGTTCTAGAAGAAATGATGAGCAGGCTTATTTCAGAAAAGCCTAGAAAAAATTTACATGAAATGATACTTAGTGAAGTGAGGAGAATTAGGAGAACTTTGTACAGCAAAATAATGTGATGGTCAACTATGACAAGCTTAACTCTTCTCAGCCATACAGTAATCCAAGACAATTTTATAGTCATGGGTTAGAAAATGCCACTTACCCCCAGAGAGAGAACTATGGAGACTAAATTTAGATTGAAACATAGTATTTTCACTTTTTTGTTGTTTGTTTCTGCTTTCCCTCATTGTTTTTCCCTTTTGGTCTGATTTTTCTTTTCACAAGATAACCAATACGAAAATATGTTTAAAATGACTATAAATGTACAACCCATATCAGATGACTTGCTCTTGGGGAAAAGGAAGGTACAGGAGAGAGGGAGAAAAAATTGGAACTCAAAATCTTACAAAAATGGATATTAAAACCTAACTTTATGTATGTGTGTATAATCGAAAAAATAATATTGAAATTTTAAAAAAAGAATGACCTAATTGAATCCTTTTTATCTGTTTTTGTCCTTGCAAAGGAACTGGGGTAAATGGAGGCAAATCATAGGAATTAGATGTCATCATGCATGCTTATTGTTAAAGAACCCCTTTCTCTGCCATTATACTATTTGGGGCACAATTCAATCCTCACCCTTCCTTTAGTAAAGATATAGTCTTCTGGAACCATTCTTGATAAGTATTGCTTCCCTGGAGGGCTCTCATTTCACATTTCTGACATTGCTTTCAGGAATCCAAAAATAAGAACTGTGAATATTCATGTAATGCTTATTAGTTAATGAGAGATTATCTTCATAACTGTGCCATGGAGGAGGAAGGATACATGTCATTGTTTTCATTTTTCAAATGGAAGGAATTGGAGGAATTTAGTGAGAGTCAAGGAATAGGGTTTAATCTATGTTGTCTTCTTCTCTAAGGGAGTTGGTCTGGATGAACCCCAAGGGTCCTTCTGCATGGCCTTTTAATGTCTGGGATTTTCTCAAGAATCTAAATCTAGTATTTGTAAGAATTAGGACTTCTGTTCAGGTCTTGAGTCCCCAGTTCTTTCCAAAGAAAAATTTACCACTCTGGGAAATGCCTATTCTCCCTCCTGGTGTTGGAGGCCATTCTTTCTGCTTCACTTCCAAAGATTCCAACTATAAACAAAGTTAAAGTATGGGACATGACCTCTCTCTCTTCCCTCCTTCTGTCTCTCTCAACTCTCTTTCTTTCTCTCTCTCTATGTTTCTTTCTCTCAACTCTCTCTCTCTCTCTCTCTCTTTTTCTCTTTCTCTCTCTCTCTTTCTCCCCACTACCCCCCCCCTTCCTTCCCATCTCTTTGTTTCTCTGTCTATCCTTCATAACTGTCCTTGGACCTGACAAGAAGAGACAACACAAGAAGTAAAGATGGTGTCCCCTTGATTCTACTCTGTCTCTCCTATGTGTCCTCTAGTTCGAGATATGTTGCTAATCCATGACAGAAGAATCTTCTTACTTTTCTCTTGCAAGTCAATTTAGTACACAATGGCAACTGTTTGTTCCCCTGGGCTTCACCCAGGATGCACTGACTGTCAGTCAATCTGGCTGGGGTTGATAGCAATTGATTTTAAAGGGGCTCAGCTCCTTTTAGACAATTTCAAATATATTCTGAACATAGCAGAATTTTTTAAACAATGACACATAGTGCCATTTTGCTAAAAAAAAAAAAATCACATATTTAAAATCCTGTACTGTGAATTCAGCATCTTATAAAATCCATAAGTTTGTTGTCTCAATTCTTTCACATATCTTTCCATACAGTAGGTGTATCTCTTTGAATAGTCTTATCAACTGGGTTTTGTTGGCTCTGCTGCATTTGAAAAAAAATGTGTTATGCGAGGCAATCTTAATAATAAAAGTAATAGTTATCATTTGCATAACTTTACAAAAGATTTTAAATACATTATCTCATTTAATCAACACAACATTCTTTCCTAGAAGAGAAGTTTAGTCAGTAGGTTTTTCTTTTTTTTTCCAGTTGTTTTCTACTCTTTGCGAACTCATTTAGGGTTTTCTTGGCAAAGATAATGGAATACTTTGCCATTTCCTCCTCCAACTCTTTTTAAAGATGAGGAAATGGAGGCAGAGTTAAAGTGACTTGTTAACATAATAAGTGCCTAAAGTAAGATTTGAACTGGAAAAGATGAGTATTTCTGATTCAACATTTGGTACTCTATCCATTGCACCACCAAGCTGACAAAAAAGGGAGGTAGTATAGATATAATTAGCATCACCCTACAGCAATTGTTATTGAGGTTTAAAAATATTAAATGACTTATATGATCAGGTGGCTATTCCATTTTGGAATCAGGATTCATAGCCAGGTATCTGACTCCAAGGACACTATGCCATGTTGCCTTGCTAGAGAAACACATTTTTATTATATGTCAAAAATTGTCTTTTATTTGCATGATTGCACATTTCCTTGCTTTAGTTAATATATGCCTAATACAATTTAATTATTGCTTAATTGGGCTGAACTATTTAGGGAACATTTGTGCTACATTTTTTTCCCAGAACATATTAGTTTTGGCGAATGAGAAATCTGAACCTGATATCAGACCTGAGATTAAATCAATGACTCCTACATACTACTTGTAAGAAAAAAATCAAGTTATTTATCCTTTTGGAGCCTCAGTTTTCTCATTTTTGAGGTGAGAATATTAGGCTAAATTGATGATTCCATGAATGTGAACCCAAGGTTAGTAGGTTCTTCAGTACAAGTGAGTTCTGAGTAAATAGCTAGATTTCTGCTTCCATGGTATGGTCATCACATGCAATTCTGATTCTAATTTAATTCATTTCAGTAGATGTCACCAAAGGATCTATAGCATACAAAGCACTGCTCTAGGTAACTGTGTGGATAAATATGAAAAATAGCAATCTCATCTCAAAAGAGGTCAGAAAGAACTGAGAGTTTGAGAGAGATAAGAAGGAAAGGAAAGAGAAAGAAAAACAAAGATTAAGATAGGGAAACAGAAAGACAGAAAGAGAAACATATACAGGACATGGAACACTGTCCTTGAAGCCCATCCAAAGAATATGGGTTCAGGTCTTGACTCTGACATATGAACTATGTGAAAATGGACAAGTCACAGCTCCTCAATGTACCTTCACACAATTCTCTTAACATTTTAAGGTACAGAAGGTTGATGTCCAGCAGTAATGGAAGGAGTTTTCTCACCAGGTATTTCTCACATTGATAATATCCTAAATCTGGATCTATACATATTTATACACAAATGTATAAATAATAAGTTTATAACATATGTATACATAATAATATATTTATAGCTATAAATAAAATGTGAATCTGTTTTTAGTTTTACTGTGGATTAAAAAAAAACCTTTTCTGGTTTACAACCATTTTTACTATTTCTATGGGGAAATTCATTATAGTGTCCTAACAACTGACATAAATAAATAAATAAAACTCATCTGCAAGTAGAGTTCCCTTTGTAACATCTCTCTCCAACTTGTTTTTATCTTTTGTTGCTTCTGCCTCTGTAATTTGTCACCTTGCTTCTGTCCCCAGTGAATTCCATCCTGCTTTTGTGGACTATTTTTCTAATGTCAAGGTCATTTTATTTTTTATGCTTATACCAAAGCCTTCTTTGGAAAATTACTGTGCTTATATGTTTTTGAGTATCCTGTTTCTGTTGGGGGATTGGGGCTTTTTTTTGCTTCTAATTTCATTCCCAGAATCATAAAAATATTCAGAGCTGAAATCTGGCATTCTAATCTGAATGTGAATTTTTATTTGCCTAATAATGATAACAACCCCACTAAAAATGATTGGTCGAGAAAGACATTCTTTGTAAGCCTAGACATGTGGAGTGTTTATAAAATCTATCAGATTATATGATTTTCTTTGCCTTGTAACTTCTGATATAAATCACTTGGTCATGTGATTCCTACTAGGAGAACCTCAATAAAAATGACCGAACTTTGAAGCCTCCCACTGTTTTCAATTTCAGTGCTTCCTGAAGAATGACTATAAAATCAGGGTCAATAAACAGGTTACAAATAAACAGAATAAGAATTTTTGATTAAGACTGGTATGAAACATTGAGGAAGGGCAGGCTAATTTGAGAGGAAATAAAGTCCCATATACCATGAATGATTTAGAGAGGCCGTGGGGCTATTGATTTGCATTGTTGAGTTATTCCAATAAAAGCCTCTTTTGAATCCTGAATTGAAAACTTGCTTATTGATTTGGGGGCACTGTGGTTTCCAGCTCTAATGAACACATCAATGGCACAATATATTGACTGTAGCTCCAATAAATTGGTTTTATTAAATACAGACTTGTCTGCTTTATCATGAAGATTTCAGGAACAATTATCACATTTTAACTCTGTTCAGTTTTTTGCAAACCTCCTTCATCCTGGGTATGTTTCCACTCAGATGCTTAGTGGACAAGGAGTATAACATGAGGCAATACAGTGAAAAAAATTCCAGGTTTGGAGTTAGAAGTATTTATATCTTCTCATTGAGGTCCTAAGATGAAGGGATGGTTGGTAGGGATAGTGGGATGTTCCCTGAGTGATGATCCAAAATGCTATTAATATAGGGGCAATGTTGCTGGCTGAATTTTTCTTCCTTATGAGAATCCCAAAAAATTTCAGAGAGCTTTAGGGGTGGGGGAAAAAAGAAAAGTAGAAGAGAAAGGAAGGAGAAAAATAAAAAAAGAAAGGAAAACAGTGATCTATGGTTTAAAGGCCTTGGGAACTGGGATTTGTGGATGGACTTCACTTTAGAGATTAGAGATTACTGTTCTAAGGTGCAATGTTAGTCATATTCATTTATAGGTCATGGGATCACAGATCTAAAGACAGAAGAAACCTTAAAAGTCATCTAGCCCAATCCCCTGTTTAATAGATACAGAAACCGAGGTCTAAGATGATCTCAAAATTCCTTCTCTTTCTGGATCTATTCTGTCATTAGCGGGGTTGGATGAGAGTGATGCTTGCCTTCGCTCTTTTCCCATGCCTTCTAAAACTTATCTGAGTGTTTAAAAGAACGTGTACCAGTGGGAAACCCCTTTCCACTTTCACTCCCCTAAGCACCCAGAACCTGTCCAGGCAGCAATGGATCTGGAGATCCAAGTTCTATGGGATGCTGCTTTTTAATTTTCTTGCCAATGCCCACTTATTCTCCCTTCCCCTGTGTGCATATTGAAACTCTCCTCCCCATTTCCATTTCTTCAGGTCCTCAGTCCTCCTTTTTTCTCTTTCTAATGGTGGTTGTTTCCATTGACCCAAGGTCTCCCAGCAGAGCAGACAGATCTGCTTACTGGGAGAAGATGGAGAACTACCATAGTTTACTTACTATTGGTCCTATGCTAAACCCTCCAGATCTAAGGGAACTGAGATCTGGCCTGTTGATATAGCCTAATGGATCCTGGGCCTTTTTATTTACCCAGAATCTGTTGCCTCCTATATCTGGTTCTCACTCAATTAGTGTGTGAGCTCCCTAACAATACTATCACCCTTTTCTGTTTGTATTTCTAGTACTTAGCACATAGGATAGTAGATAATAAGCACTTGATAATACCTGCTTATTTATTTACTCATTCCTAATCTTACCTAGGCCTCTCTACAATCACTGGCTTTCTTGGAAAATATAGTGCCTAAGAATGGCCCATTTCTTTGCTTGCATTGTAAGAAGATGTTATGTGCCTATACTAGAATGAGCACTAGGTTTTAAATTAGAATAATCTGGGTTCAAACACTAGCCTCATTAGAATTGGATCTTGCCTCAGCTATAAAATGGGAATAGCTACTCCTCCCAAGTATGCTTCTCATACTTTTATGAAGGTATTTGTGAGTAAATATATGTTTTCTTTCAGTCATTTATGTATGTGAAATTAAAATTTGACAAACACTAGGTCAGAAAAATCATTGTTAATTACCAGTGATTTGGGGAGATTCAGAATTCCCCCCCTTTTTCTAACGTCCTGATTGTCAAAAAGTTCAGTTTTTTGAAGGACATTGCTGATAATGAGATTGGACTAACTTTCTTATTCTAGCTCCATCCAGGTTAGCCACTGTGTTTTGTTCAGGCTTGGGTGGAGCATGAATTCTTTGAATCCAAGACTGGGAGGAACATAAAAATGAATGACATAATTAAAGTTCTAGCTCCTCATTATAACATTCATTTTTTTCTCAGTAATTGCCAAATCAGAGTTGATTCCCCTCCTGGGGGGAATCTTCTCTACTCTTCAATAAATATATAATATGTGAGTCCATCTCCATGATTGTCTTTGGTCTATGAGAGATGGCCAAATGACCATTCTTTTTTTCATAAATATGCTGGCCTTATTAATAAAATGATTAAATTACTCAGAAATCATGTGTATTGAACCTATATAAACACCACAGATGGAAGAATATTAGATTTAGTTAGAGAGGCTAGATCCATTTTCTAAATAACATAATACCTGTATGATCCTGGACCTAGTGTCCTCATTTCTATCATGAGGAGATTGGACTAGATACCTGAAGGTACTTTCTATTTCTTACTCATCTAATAAGTCTAATAAGACTAATAAGTCTCATAAAATATTATCTCCAGCAACTAGCCATGTTGATCTATGGGTGGTACTAGCCTTGGGAAGAAATGGAAATTGAAACATGGTCTCTTTTAAAAATGTTTCTCTCAGCGAATTTCTTCATGTGATTTAGGTCTTAACATAAGTCTCATATTCATGAGCTATTAATTTACAATTGAGGTTGAGGAATAATGTTGATTCTGGACCCCAACTTTTAGTGGCCTAAAACCTTCAGAAGCTAATGGACTAAAACATCCCATGCTGTTTTTCTGCTGAAAGCTGGAGGTTGAAGGAATGGGTAAAGAGGGACATTTATAAATAAAATGCATTTTAATTAAAGGGACATTAATTAAAACAGTTTGATATTTATTAAGTGTTTTAAAAATGTATAACTTCTTTTTAAAGAAAGAAAACAACGATGTCAAAACTGGCAATTCTTTAATGAAATATAAGTTTTAATTAATGTATAATTATGTTCTGAAATTATGCTAAATTGCTAACTTTATATATTATCAAATGTAATGTACCCTGGCTTTACTGTCATCAACTTTTGTGGCTCTAAGCAAGTCATTTTACTTTGTCTTTGAGAGATTCCTCATCTCTAAAATAAAGACTAAATAATTTCTAAGTTACCTTCTAGATCTAAACCTTATGATGCTAAGATGCTGTGACTATTATATCTTTGCTTATTAAAGTATGGAACATTTAGTATATTATACCAAGGGTTAGTCTTGAATAAGATACTGAGGTAAGTACAATGCTTACCCCACTCCTTTCTTTCTCTCTATTATTTCCTAATTATGACTTTAATTTCCACTTCATTAATGGTAAATTCATCTTTTTAATTTTTGATACTGGTAATTGTGTTTCCTTCTTTTTTTTTTAAAGATTTGCCTGTTTTGTTTATCTTTTTTTCCCCCATAAAACCCATTTGGCTTTATTTATTTATTTGTTTGTTTGTTTAGTTCAATGCTTTTCTTATTTTCAGTTTTAATAATATGTTCTTTGGGCTTCAATTTTATGTTTATTTGGGAATTTTTAATTTGTTCTTTTATTTAACTTATTTTAGTGGCATGCCCAATTTATAGATATGCCATTTCTGGATTTTATTGATGAAAATATTTGGAAACATAAAATTTCCCTATGCACTGCTTTGACTACATCCCATGAATTTTGGTATATTGTCTCTGTTATTCTCTTTGATAAAATTATTGATTGTTTCTATGTACTTCCCTTACTTGTCTCTTTAAATTAGATTGATTTTTGCTTTTGCTTTGTCTAAAGTCATGATTGCTACCCCAGTTTTTTAAAACTCCAATAAAATATAGTATATTCCCTTCCAGTCTTTTACCTTTACTTTATGTGTGTTTCTGTGCTTCAAATGTATTTCTTGTAAACAACATATTTCAGTATTCTATTTTTTTAAACAATCTTCTATTCACTTTTATTTTATGAGACAGTTCATTTCATTCACATTCCCAATTATTATTATGAACTATGTATGTCCTTCCATCCTATTTTCATCTCTTTATACTTTTCTCTTTCCCATTTCAACCCATTCTTCTTCACTGGTGTTTTGCTTCTGACTACCACCTCCCTCATTCTGCCCTCCTTTCAACCAACCTCCCCCTTTTCTTATTCCTCTCCCTTCCTGCTTCCATATAGGGTAAGATAGTTTGCTATACTGAAATGAATGCATATGTTGTTCCCTCATTGAACCAAAAAAAATGGAAGATTCAAAAATATTTACTCCATTTCCTTTTCTGCTAGACTATGCTAGGTTTTCCTGCCTCTTTATGTGATATAATTTACCCCATTTTGCCTCTTTCTTCTTTCTTCTCACAGTACAATCATTTTTATCTCTTATTTTAAAAAAAAATATCATCTCATTAAAGTAAACTTAACACTCATACCCTCTGTCTATGTATATTCCTCCTAACTCTCCTAATATACAATTCTTAAGAATTATATATATATTATTTTCTTATGTAGGAATATAAACATTTTAATCTTATTGTAGCCCTTGGTAACCTTTTTATGATTCTTTTGTCTTCTATTTGAAAATTGAATTTTCTGTTTAGCTCTGTTCTTTTCAACAGGAAAAATGTGAAAGTCTCCTAATTCATTGAATGTCCATTTTCCCTCTGAAAAATTATGTTCAATTTTGCTGGATAGTTGATTCTTGGTCGTAATCCAAGCTCCTTTGCCTTCTAGAATATCATATCACAAGCCCTCCAGTTCTTTAATTTAGAAGTTGCTAAAACCTTTGTAAACCTGACTGTGACTCCTTGATATCTTAATTGTTTCTTACTGGCTGTTTGCAATATTTTCTCCTTGACCTGAGAATTCTAAAATCGCCTATAATATTTTTAAAAGTTTTCATTTTTGGGGATATCTTCCAGGAGATGATTGGTGTCTTTTTTGAATTAGTATTTTACTCTCTAGTTCTATGGTGTAGGGGCAGTTTTCTTTGACAATATTTTGAAAGATCCTGTCCAGGATCTTTTTTGGTTGATACTTTCTGGTAGTACAATACTTTTAAAATAATTTCTCTCAAACTATTTTCCAGGAAAGTTGCTTTTCCAATGAGATTTTTCACATTTTCTTCCATTTTTCATCTTTTAATTTTGATTTTTGGATGTCTCATAAAGTAATTTACTTTCACTTGCAAAATTATAATTTTTAAGGACTCAATCATCATTATTATTGTTAGCTTTGGTTTCTCCTTATCCTTTTGCCCATTTCTGCTTTTTAAGGAGTTGCTTTCTTTTTCTAAGCTGCTGACTTTAGTTTTTTCATGATTCTCTTGAATCTCTCTCATTTCTTTTCTCATTTTTTTTTCTACCTTTCTTATTTGCTTTGTAAAATCCATTTTTTTTTGAGTTGTTCCAGTAGGACTTTTTAGGCTGGAGAACAATTCATACTTCTCTTTGAGGCTTAGCCTATAGATTATGTAATATAGACTCTAGTATTCAGTTTGAATGTCACTACAGTCCTGAAAATTTCTACTACCATTTCAGGTATAGAGATGGTTCTATATACCACAAGTGATTCCAGTCTTTAGGAAAAAATAAAAAAAAGGAAATGAGATGAAATATGGGATTCATCTATTGCACTTCCCCTAGGAAAACCCACTCCTCAATCCTGCTATTGTGAATGGAAAGAGTTATGTAGATGAACTTGTTGTTTAAATGCTCCAAAGAATAGAGCTACATATATGCTAGAGTATTTGAAAGAATACAAAAATATAAATCAGTAAGTATATCTAGATAAAAAATTATTCTTTTTTAAATAATAGTTTTTTATTTTCAAAATACATGCAAAAGTAGTTTTCAAAACTCACCCTTGCAAAACCTTGTGTTTTCCTCCCTCCCTTCCCATACCCTCCTTCTTTAGACAACAAGGAATCCAATGTATGTTAAACATGTGTGATTCTTCTATACATATTTTCACATTTATCATACTGCACAAGAAATATCAGATCAAAAAGAAAAAAAGCAAGCAAACAACAACAACAAATAAGTGAAAATACCATGTTGGAACCATATTCAGTCCTCATAGATTTCTTTCTGAATGCAAATGGCTATCTCTAACACAAGTCTATTGGAATAAGCCTGAATCATCTTATTGTTGGAAAGAGTCATGCCCATCAGAGTTGATCATCACATAATCTTGTTGCTGTGTTCAATGCTCTCTTGTTTCTACTCATTTCACTTAGCATCAGTTCATGTAAATTTCTCCAGGCCTTTCTAAAATCATTGTGCTGATAGTTTTTTATAGAACAATAACATTCCATGACATTCATATACTATAACTTATCCAGCTATTCCCCCAGATAATGGCCATGCCCCCACTTTCCAGTTCCTTGCCATATCAAAAAGGGCCACTACATTTTTGCAATGTGGGTCCTTTTGCCTTTACTATGATCTCTTTGGGATACATACCCCTTAGAGACATTGCTGGATCAAAATGTATGGACAGTTTGATAGTCCTTTGGGCATAGTTCCAAATTACTGCCCAGAATAATTGGATCAGTTCACAACTCCAGTAGCAATGTATAAGTATTCCAGTTTTCCCACATCTCCTCCAATATTTATCATTGTCTTTTCCTGTCATCTTAGCCAATTTGAGAGTTGTGTAAGGGTACCTCAGAATTGTCTTAATTTGTATCTCTCCAATTAGTAGTGATTAGAGCTATTTTTCATCTGAAAATTGTTCATATCCTTTGACCATTTATCAATTGGAAAATGACCTGAATTCTTATACATTTGAGTCAATTATCAATGTATTTTAAAAATGAGGTCTTTATCAGAACCTTTGGATGTAAAAATTATTTCTCAGTTTTCTGCTTTTCTTCTAATCTTGGGTGCATTGGTTTTGTTTTTATAAAACCTTTTAAATTTAATATAATAAAAATTATCCATTTTGCATTCCATAATGTTCTCTAGTTCTTCTTTGAATGTAAGTTCCTCCCTTCTCCATGATCTGAGAGGTAGATTATCCTTTGTTTTACTAATTTGCTTATTTGTACTCTTTACATCTAAATCCTGAAGGCATTTTGACTTTATCTTAGTTTAGGGTACCAGGTGTTGGTCAGTGTCTAGTTTCTGCCATATTATTTTCTGATTTTCCCAGCAATTTTTGTCAAATAGTGAGTTCTTATTCCAAAAGGTGGATTCTTTGGTTTAATCAAACATTAGATTACTATAGCCATTGATTATTGTGTCTTGTGAACCTATTGTGATCAACTACTTTATTTCTTAGCCAGTATCAAATGGTTTTGATGAGCACTGTTTTATAATGTAGTTTTAGCTCTGGTACAGCTAGGTCACCTTCATTTGCATTTTTCATTAATTCCCTTGAAATTTAAAAACCATTATTCTTGCTAAGAAATCCTATCTTTACAGAGAAGTTCCCAAAAAGTGAGATTAAGGGTTCTTATTAGTTTATTATTTATTTAGTAATTAACCTAATATTGTGAAACATTTTTCAAAACTTTGGGTCTTGGCACTATGGTCTAATCAAACTGGTATTCCAAATATATCGATAAAATAATCTTTCAGCTATTTACCAGGACAGTTGAAATGATTGGTTTATCTACAGCTGTTATGTTGCATTCATTTTTCTGGTTTGTGACAAGAGCTGAATTAATATAAGAAATCCAAAGTAGTTCATAATGGTAAGACCTAACACTACTGTACTTGAACTTCAGAACAATTGAATAATTTAACCAAATCTCATATTGTATAACTTTTGACTATATTCTTTCAATAAATCCTAATAAAGGATCCACTTGATGAATTGGAATCTTTTCTCTAGTTCTTTATTATATAAGCACAAGTGTAGTATTCAAGTTGCCCATCTGTTTTGTCTTACTCTTACTACCATGACTGGCTTATTCCTTCTTCTTTAGAAGTATCTATGTGGAGCACTAGAGAAAGTATGAACTTGGAGCCAGGAAAACTTGAGTTCAAATCATATCTTAGATACTTACTAGAAGTGTAACCCTTTGAATGTTACCTTTGATCTTTCAACTTTAGGTTCTTCATCTATAAAATGGGGATAATAAATACACCTACCAACCAGGAATTAATCAGTCTGATTAAGAATCAATGTCTTTGTGATTTTGACTATATTTTATATATGAATTTAAAGCAATTCCATTTATTATTATTAATAATAATTTTTATTATTTTGATGTGTTTTAAAATCACGTACCTTTGCATACTAATAACAGTTGACTTTCTTATATTCCCTTCCTTTTGTGAATTGGAGCTTGTAACTTTGCTTTTCATGTGCAGCTTCTTTCTGGAATAAAATGATTTAATGAATAAAGCATATAGCCATCTTTTTATCTTTGAAATTATCATCTGAATAAAACATTGAATATCTTCCTTAAAAAAAAAAAAAAAGTGAAGCACTGGAGAATACAAAGAAATGCAAGACAGTCCATGCCCTCAAAGGATAATAAACTTGTGGGTTGTTATGGGAATCAAATGATATCAAGTGATAACATATGTTAAATGTTTTGTCAAATTTAAAATGCAATATAAATGTGTTAGGGAAGAATTATTATTATAATTATTAAGAATAATAATTTGAACACATATTCAAGCTTTTATGAGTAATATGCTATAGCTATATGTTTATATATATTCATTGCCTCTTGCTTTGAATTTGCTTTATCTGTGTTTGTACCTATACCTCCAAATATATATTCCTATAACTATCTCTCTCCCCATGCTTAAATCTACATAATTTGGTCAAAACATGTAGAGCCAGAAGGAAGAGATTATTTCAAATGCTGCTTCTAGATTTTTGTTTTGACGGACAATCAAGATTAAATGACTTGTCTAGGGTCATACAACTAGTAAGTCTCTGAGGCCAGATTTGAACTGTAAGGCCAGTGTTCTATTCACTGTACTACCTAGTTGCCCCTAAGGATTTGATCTACATTATATTTTTAATTCCAAAGTAAGCCAACAATTTAGTTTTGCTATCTCTGTTACTCTTTCCTCCAAACCCATTAAATACAATTATCATAATTATCTTTTTTTTTTTTTTTTTTTTTTTTTTTTTTTTTTTTTTTTTGTTAACCTGTAAACTCTCATTGGGCTAATTTGAGAGCTTTTCATTTCTTATCCATTACACAGATTTAGGCACTAATCAGGTTATATGAAAATAATTAATGATGTAATAATGGATCCTGCTTAATCTGTAGTTGCTATAAGTAGTCTATCTCTCTATGCAGAGGGCAAAGGTATAACTAGGAGTATTTTCACCCTGGGGAAAAATAGATTTATGGACAGTTTATTTATAGGACTAGAGAAAGGTAAGGATAAAAAGCAGTGCAAGTCTGACCTTAGGTTGTCATTCAATCATATCCAGATAAATGATCTAACCATTCCTCCAAGTAATTGTGGAAAAAGGAAACATGAGGTCCCAAAAGAAGGACCTGAAAGCCACAATACTTTGCTTCTGGTATTGGCTTGGGTAGTAGTTTCACTCGATTGACAGTGTGGACTTGAAGAGACTTGTAAGGGAGATTCAGGAATGACAACTGCCAGGGAGAATAATTGCCCTTCTGAGGAGAAAGTAAGAAAATCTAAGTTGGTGGCATGATGGTTGTAATATTGCTGAAGGCTCTGACAGGGAACTCTTTTTTATGTGTGTTTCATTGATTTCCTTCTAACATAACACACACACACACACACACACACACACACTCACACATAGATTCTGGAGTTGTTTTCCTGAAAATCAAATTAACACACATGCGCATTAAAAACAAACAAACAAACACATTTTCTTCTCAATTATTTGAGTTATTTTATATAAAGCTTTCTAATTTTAAGAAAATTTAATTATTTATTTCTTCATATGAGTTAGTTTTAAACCATCCCATATTTTTCTCTGGGTTAGATGCAAAATCTTGCAATGATTTCTCACTAATATCACCTCTTCCCTTGTCAGGTCTTCTTCTTTCTTAGCTACATGATATCTGAATATACAGAAAACCTTTCATTCTCTACTCTTTTAATATCTTTACTATGAAATAAGTTTCTCCACATTAGCTCAAAACATGTTCCCTGAATTTGACACACTGTGAAATTTTAAAAATTCACTAGAAAAAATTTTCACTAGTAGGTTTTGGAGCTTTAATTAAGTATTTGAGTATATACATTAATTTAATTTAATTATCATGTGTATATATCCTCTGCTGGACTAGACTGCATATCTTCTTTTCTCATTTTGTATAAATTTTGACCATACCTTTCCATTAGTATTCCATATAAAATTCATCCAACATAAAGGGGATTCCCTATTGGTGTTTTAAAACCTAATAGTTATCAATACAATATTTAGATTGCTCACCTTTTATTTCAATACCCTATAATATTTTTAAAACCTCTTCACATTAAAACCCATTTTTGGTCTATATGCATTTACATATGCAACTGATTGAATGAATCATCCAGATAATAGTAAGTATAAAATATTGAAATTTATATACTTGAAAAGATAACGTTTACTTAACATCAATGGAACCAGAGTGGTTTGTTTCTTTACCATGAAGAAAAAAATTTCATTACTTGATATTTATTCTCATACTCTTAAATACAAATTGGTTCCCTTTATAATGGAAGAAACATATTTTTGAGATCTAATTCAATTTAATAAATATTAATTAAATACCCATTATGTGCCACACACTATGCTAAATATTGGATATCATTATTAAAAAGAAAAATATAAAAGCTGTCCCTTACTGACTTATGACTTAAAGGAAGATATGATAGGAAAGGAGACAACAATGGAGGACAGGTGAGAAGAAACACTTTTATAAAGGAAAGCATTGAAAGTTATTTCATATTATACCTCTCAAATCAGAGGAAAGAGAAAACTGAGGAAGATGGTATCAGTCAAGATATGAATTAGCTGGATAGTGGAATTAAAATAAGGCAGAGAAGCAGATGCAAAGTAAAGATGAATGTCTGGAGTTGTCTTTGAAGTAATAAAGATTTACCAATAAAGAATCAGATAAGGCCTGAAGTACAGCCAGGATATTTTTCTGAAAGGGGAGCTATAGCAACAAAAGTACTTATAAACTCTCAACAAGTTGACTCAAAGGAATTTTGGTCATATACCATCTGGGGAACATCTCTTGTCAGTCTTCATGCAGAGGCATCAGGCCTCTGCCTGATCAGAAAGATTCTTGCATAGAAGTGGGAAAAAACTGTCTATCTATGACCCCAAGTTATATGTTTTAGAGAATAATTACAAATAAGAAAAAATAACAAATAAGATAATGAAAAATTCACAGTAGACAAAATCCAAGGAAAAAATAAATTGTAGTAAATCCTTAACCTCAAATGTCTATACATATATATATATATATATATATATATGTATATATATATATATATATATATATATATATATATATATATATTCAAAGTGTAGATCACAAACAGTAACAACTAGAGTTTTTAACAAAAGGAGGCAAATTTGACTTCATAGGCATCATTCAAACTTGGGATGAAACTTATGAGTAGCCCATGGTTTTGGTGAGTGTATCATAGTTAAAAGTAAAAATGACAAGTAAAAAGGAGTGGGTAGCAATTGATATTAAAACACTTATGTGAAAAAAATTCAATAATTAGGGCAAAAGGCATGATGCAGAACATTTGAGTAAAGTTAAGAAAGGAGAATAAGAAGTGATGTTTTTCATTGGAATGTACTAAAAACCACTTACAAAATAGAGAATGGGTTTATTTGGGAAATGGATCACAAACCCAGCACAAGAGGAATGATACAATAGTGATAGATTCCTGGAGATCTTGTTTGCTAAAAACAGAAAAACGAATACATTTTTTACTTGTTATAGAGGAAATTTTATATTTCTAAAGATGGAGGTACAAAAAAGTACGCTTGTCTAGTGTAATTCTCACTCATAATCATTTTGTTATTGTTGTGGAAAGAGTGACAATCATTATGGTAAGGAGGTAAAATTCTATTATAGAATTTGTAATCTGGGGAAGATAATCAAGACACAATATGATATGCATACTAGGTTCTGGGAAAATGGACTTTAAAGAATTCTGAGGGAAATAGGTGGAATAATAAAAAGTAGAATGAAGGAAGACATAACAGGAGAAATATTCAAGAATGGAATTTTGAAGATAAAAAAAGATACATATACAATAATGAAGAAAAACATAATTTGTCTGAAGAGACTGAAGTGAAGGCATAATGACTATACCAACCAGATTTTTTTTTAAAGAAAGTACAGGAAATAGAAACAAAATGGATATTAGAATTCAACATAGTCCTACAAAAATATCAAAAAAATCCCTCTAAATTGACCTGAAGCTGGTAAGGAAAGACAAGATGAATAAAAAAATGTTTATATATATATATATATATATATATATATATATATATATATATATACAGATATATATCTATATTAACATATAGATATATACACAAGCATATATATATATATATATATATATATATATAGAGAGAGAGAGAGAGAGAGAGAGAGAGAGAGAGAGAGAATAAGGAAGGAGACCTTTGTATGGAATGATTGATTTATAATAACTACAAAAGAGAGAGACAGAGTAACAGAGTTGCTCAGTTCTTATTTTTTTTTTTTTAACAAAATTAATGCAGACAAGATTAGAAGGGAAGCAATAAACTGGGAAAACTTCTTTACATTCAAGGGTTCTGATAAAGATCTCATTTCTAAAATATATAGAGAATTGACTCAAATTTATAAGAATTCAAATCATTCTCCAATTGATAAATGGTGAAAACATATGAACAGACAATTTTCAAATGAAGAAATTGAAACTATTTCTAGCCATATAAAAAGGTGCTCTAAATCATTATTGATCAGAGAAATACAAATGAAGACACTCTAGGTACCACTACATATCTCTCAGATTGGCTAAGATGATAGAAAAAGATAATGGCAAATGTTGGAGGGAATGTGGGAAAACTGGAACACTAATACATTGTTGGTAGAACCGTGAATGATTCCAAACATTCTGGAGAGTAATTCGGAATTATACCCAAAAAATTATCAAACTGTGCATACCATTTGAATCAACAGTGTTTCTACTTGGTTTATATCCCAAAGAGATCTTAAAGGAGGGAAAAAGACACACAATGTACAAAAATGTTTGTGGCTGCCCTTTGTGTAATGTCAAGAAACTGGATACTAAGTGGATGCTCATCAGTTGGAGAATGGCTGAATAAGTTATAGTCTATGAATATTATGGAATATTATTGTTTCATAAAACATGTTCAGTAGGATGATTTCTGAGGGGCCTCGAGAAACTTACATGAACTGATACTAAGTGGAGTAAGCAGAAGATCATTATAAATAGAGATCGTTATAAACATCAACAAGATTATGTGACAATCAATTCTGATGGATGTTGCTCTTTTCAACAATGAGATAATTCAGGCCAGTCCCAGTGATCTTGTGATAATGAGAGCCATCTACACCCAGAAGAGAAGCTGTGGGAATTGGGATCACAATATAGCATTTTTGCTCTTTGTGTTGTGGTTTGCTTGAATTTTATTTTCTTTCTCATTTTTTCCTTTTTGATGTGAATTTTTTTGTGCGTAAGATAATTATGTAAATATGTATGTCTATATTGGATTTAACATATATTTAACTATGCTTAAATATATATTGGATTACTTTCCATCTAGGAGAGGAGTGGGGAGGAAGTGGGGAAAAATTGGAACACAAGGTTTTTCAAGGATCAGTGTTGAAAAACCTTCCTTGCATATGTTTTGAAAATAAAAAAAAATTCAAATAAGAAAAAGAAAAAAAAAAGTACTTGAGATATCAATCACCCAAGACACTCTAATGAAAAGATCCTCCAAAAACATACATTGGCTAACTTTAATAGATGGTAAAGAACTAGAAAGTAAATGTGAAATTTTACTGTTAGATTGTCTACAATTATCTGCAGTTTTATAGGTTTCATTTTCTCTTTTTACTTTTTAAAATTTAGCTGAAACTTAAAATATTGGTTTCCTGTGGTGCTAAGGCTGGAGTTTTTTTTCCCCCTGCCAATAATTCTGATTGAAAAAGCCCCATGAGGTACGTGAGGTATAGTGGGCAGGAGCAATCTCAGTACTATGTTTGGCTGCCAATTTAAACTATTTCAAATAAGTTATTAATATGATTTTCCATGAGATAATAACTTACTTTCTGAAAAGCCAGTTAAATTAATTATATTTAATTTTGTTTCTTCTGAAAAGTTATACTAAAGAAACTCTAGGCATACGTGTGAGTGTGTGTTTATATTGAGACTTTTCTTTATTTCATTCTTCTCTCTAGCTTTAATTACTAAACTGGAGTTTTGTACCAGGATGTAGGTTCAATCAATCAATCAACATTTATTATTTATAAAGCTCCTACTATTTTGCCAGGCACTGTGCTAAGTACTGCAGATACCAAAGAGGGAAAAGAGAGTCCTTGATCTAAAGGATCTTACAATCAAATGGGGAAAACAAATATATACAAATCAAGCTATATATAGGACAAAGAGGAGGTAATTAACAAAGAAAAGTCTTTGGAATTAAGAGGGAAATTTTCCATAGAAGGTAGAATTTTAATTGTGTTTAAAAGGAAATCCTTTCAATTCCCCTTATCTTTCCCCTTTCCCTTCCCTAGGACATGTGATATTGGGAAGTGAATAGAGAGTTTGAGACAGGATAAGCAGAGTTGAAAATCACCAGCATAGAGATACTAATTAAATCCATGAGAGCTGATTAATTCGCCAAGTGAAGTGCTATAAAGGAAGAAAAGAGGAGGCCAAGGACAGATGCCTATGGGACACCAATGGTTATTGGTGAGATCTGGAAGACGATCCAACAAAGAAGACAGAGGAACAAAAATATGTTCTTCTTATATTTCCTATTTATATGACAATCACATTAAAAGCAGTGTGAAGCTATATATAATGTCAAGAGCATCAGTGATATTTGTCATACTAAAGAGACATGGCACTTAATCTTGATGTACTCAGAGTTGGATAAAGCCCAGAGGAAATCCTGACGGGGTCTTTGTTTTTTGGTTTATATGTTCCTCTTATATATGTTATATAAGTTGGGAGAAAATAGTGTCTCTGAAACCATCCTGTCACCTGGTGGGTTTTTTTTTTTTTTTTGAAGTGAGATTGTTAGCTTTTCTTGGTTTCATGCTGATTCATCTGTATTCCTGTGCTGATCTCTGTTTTTTATTGTTGGATATTCCTTATTGGAGCTTTGAGATTAAGAGGTCTGGATTGTCAGAACCACCTATGGAATCTTAGGACAGTTTTAGAGACCTGACTCATTTGAGTGTTTGTAAATCATACTTTGTTGCTGCTTTCCAAGGCTTCCTAGTCCAGAGCTTTACTTTTTTCTTTTTTTATAACTCCTGGATCTTTTTTTTTTAATTATCTGGAGATTTGGAGGAGAGAGGTTGGGAGCCCTCTACTCTTGTATTTAGACAGTGTTACTAACTTTATATGTTTCTGACCTGTCTCTGGTCTTGCTGTATAGTTATTAGCTTGCTGGCCTGCACTTGTTTTGCTGTTGGTTCCTTTTTCTTTTTCCTATGGTTTTCTGGATGATTGTGGGATGGAAGAAGTCATTTACTATAGATTTTAATTGGATTTTTTAAATTATTATTTGGTGATATGAATTTCAGGTTTCATTAGAACAAATTCATTAGGAACTCAAGAGTTCTACCTCTTATTTGGGTATCAATCTTGACTTTAAGTAACTAAAGTTTTTTCGATTAGCTTAAGAGCTGGATTGAAAAATGTAAGTTTTTATTGCTTTCTTTAAAAAAAAAAAATTCAAAATGCAGTGTGCTATTTGCTTCTTAAATAATCCTAGGAGGAGTAGATAATATAATTATCATTGTCATACTACTTTATAGATAAGGAAATGTAGACATAAGGAGGTTATGAATAATCCAAGTTTATTCATCTGGGTGGTGCCTGGATTGTTTCTTAAATCTATGTATGTCTGTTTTTGACATGGAAACTCATGGTACAAAGGCTACCAAAATCCATATAGTAAGGTCCATATCAAAGGGGACTGAACAAAAACTCAATAATGATGCTGCCTCCCACTGCATTTGTAGATTCAAAAAAAAAAAAAAATGGGCAAGTTTCCAAAGAATAAATGCTCATATCTGTCACTTGGATTCACGGCCTTAATTGTAAAGCTAGGCAACAGTTCCTGGATCATCAGTCCTCTCTACAGCTGATAGTTAATGTCTGTGGCTGTTGACTCTGGCTTCATTTATCCTGAATCATCTTAATTTTTCATCTTTAACTGCTTGGACTTTTCTACAAAAAAAGAGGAGGTGTGAAAATACAATTAAATTAAGCCCAATTCAAACAAATATTTATTAAATGTTCAGGTTGAACAAGGCAAAGAGGCATTATGTAATAGGATGATGAAGTTAAAATTCTGGACTTGGAGTCAGGATAATCTAATACTTATGGCAGTGGACTATTCATTTAACTTTTAAAGTCTCAACAACTCCTTAAACTTATCTATTACATTGCAGATAGTTACTTAAAACTGGTGGAAGGATTTCCTACAACAAGCAAATGCTCATGCTGGTCACTGGTGAGATGGTGGAGAAATAAAAGGAGGAGAAAAAAGAGGACAATGACAAAGATCATAAGATGGGTCTCCCTGGCATCAACTGCACTGTAGTAAGAAAGGCAAGATAGTTGCAGAGAAAACAAACATACAAATGAGTGTGTCATGAATGCACAAAAGTATATGCAAAATGCCATGAGAGATTTGAGGGAAGCCAATAGCTAGGATTTTAAAATTTGCAAAATACTTTACAAATATTATCTTATTTGAGCATCACAAGGGGTGGTACTGCCATCTTGACTTCATGGATGAAAAAATGAGGCAGAGAATTTACCTTTGTAAATTTTCTAGGGAAATATTCTTTGATGTGGACTTGAATTCTTGACTCCTAGTTCAATGCTCTATCCATGGTTCTACCTCACAAATGATAGAAGGATCACTGCTGGGTGGGAAAAAACAAAGAATGATACATGGCATAAATATATGTGAATTTAACTTCAACGGTTGAACATTATTCAGTAGTAGCCAGACCTTAGCAGTAAGCAGAACTCTCTGTGTTTCATGTATGTAATCTTGTGATCATAATTCCTGTTACAAGGAATGAGTTAAACCTGGCTCAAATTGTCTTTAGCAGGTAAATTTTTTTAAAGGAAAAAATATAAGCATTCATTTTTCTTAGGCAAAGGAATAGCTGGATGATTGATAGGATTACTATCCAAATGCATTGCTTCATAATAAGATATGGAAAGCTACCTGGATAACATGCATAGCTCTAGTGGTGGAGGTGTTATGAGATGACATAATTTCCCATTCAAAATGTGTCCCGAAGGGAGTTCATACCAAGCAATATTCCATGCAGCACACACACTCTCTCTGCTAGGTGCCTGTATGCACAGAGCATTCAAATTGACAAATTTGTCACAGACAATCACATTAGAAGCCTTCTGAAGCTATAAATAATGACAAGAGCACCAGTGATCTTTGCCGTACCACAGAGACATGGCATTTAATCTTGATGTACTCGGACCTGGGTGAAGCCCAGGGGCAAATTTAATGGGTCCTAGTTTTTTGGTTTATGGTTTACCATCCCAAACTTCTTCAAACTCCCACAGACTTCTTGAGCTGAAAGATACTTTGCAAAGTTAGCTAATAGAAGCCCCTTATAATGGCTGCCCCAAGAAGATAAAAGATCAATTTCAGGTTTAATGATTATACAACTTTAACTAGGAACATGTTCTGAGAGAGAGCAATACTTCCCTAAATGAAATTCTTTATTGAATCAAAATCCTTAATGCTGCAGTTTAAGCCTGTTCATTTGTCTTTGAGGGAGCAAATTCCAATTTGCAGTGAGAGCTGAATTGGAAACAATTTCAATTTAGGTAAAGATTTATGCATTAAGCACCTACTGTATGCACAGCACTGTGCTCAACTGGGAATATGAAAAGATGATGTACAATTGAGAGCCAGAGAATTGTAATAGATATAAAGTGCGTTTTAGCTCTAAGTCTTTGATCCTAAAATGAAATCTTTCTCCCATGTCTTACACCATCATCACCGACTGTAATCCCTGCTTTCAAGTAACTTGTAATTGTTTTCTCTGAAAATGGAATGGACTGATGTACTGTTTAGTGAGTTCCTTATCATTTAAGGTATTTGAGCAGACATTGGATAACCATTTATTTGGGAAATTATAAACAGGATTCGTGATGCAGACAAACATAGATTACATAGCTTCTAATATCTCTTTTCCAAGACTAAGTAAGATTATGTGGAAAGAAAATATAACTTCCACACTTGATCTCTGAATTAAGGATCGAATTAAGCAAAAGTCTTTAAAGAAGGGACTATTACTATGTAGGAGAAAAATCTATGGACCCAGAGTAAATTCTCATGAGTTCTAACATAACTGTATGATTAACTTTCCTTATTATTTATATAACTCATTTGTTCCATGTGTGCCCAGTTTGCTAATACATATAAACTGGATTGTCTCTGAGTTCTCTTCTAGCTTTAATTTCTGTTTGTATGAGGTAAATCATCAGTGATTCTCCCCAGAAATAGCAAAACTGGAGAAATAATCTTGTATTCTTGTATTCTTTTTTTGATAGTTATTAGATTGGTAAATTGGATGAATGATTTATGAAAAATATATCTAAATTTTAGCAAAACATTGGCAATTTTTATTAATTTTGATAGAGATATGGATTAAATTTATGTAGATCTTTTCTAACATGTTGTCTAGTACCCTAAACCCTAACTTTTTATAAGGTATTTCCAATATCGGAAAATTCTCCAAAATTCAAAATTTCTTGGCTAGTTTTGCCCCCACTTGTAGTTTTCTCTGTGAATTTTCAAAATTCAGTTCATATTGAGGTCTTTAAAAATGTGGGCAAAGACTCCTCAAATTTCATAAAACTAAGTAAAGTAACAGTGCATCTTAGGTACAATGTAATCTTTACCTTTTCCATAGAAATGTTTAAAAAATATATTTTTATGAGTGCCATGTTCAACACTGAAACCTTGACAGATATTTAGCCCAGGCCAGGAAATGACTTACTTTTCATAGGTCTAGCACAAAGGCTCAGTTATTAACTCCAATATTGTTAGTCAACCAATTTATCTATACTCATAAGAATCCAACATTAATCTCATTTCCAACAAGAGATTGTATTCATCAATAATTCTTTTTTTTTTTTTTTTTGGTTTTTATTTAATAGCCTTTTATTTACAGGATATATGCATGGGTAACTTTACAGCATTAACAATTGCCAAACCTCTTGTTCCAATTTTTTAACCTCTTACCCCCCCCACCCCCTCCCCTAGATGGCAGGATGATCAGTCGATGTTAAATATATTAAAATATAAATTAGATACACAATAAGTATACATGACCAAAACGTTATTTTGCTGTACAAAAAGAATCAGACTCTGAAATATTGTACAATTAGCTTGTGAAGGAAATCAAAAATGCAGGTGGGCATAAATATAGGGATTGGGAATTCAATGTAATAGTTTTTAGTCATCTCCCAGAGTTCTTTTTCTGGGCATAGCTGGTTCAGTTCATTACTGCTCCATTGGAAATGATTTGGTTGATCTCGTTGCTGAGGATGGCCTGGTCCATCAGAACTGGTCATCATAAAGTATTGTTGTTGAAGTATATAATGATCTCCTGGTCCTGCTCATTTCACTCAGCATCAGTTTGTGTAAGTCTCTCCAGGCCTTTCTCATCAATAATTCTTAATGAGTTATAAATGTCTCTACAAATGTCTCTACAAATGTCATGAATATATATCATATTTATATCATGAATATATATATATATATATATATCATGAAATCATGGTATATTTTCTTCTCCACATTTAAAGATAAATAGTTTTCATTAGGTTTTACACTGTCTTTTTCAGGATGAAATTTCATTTTTTTCTAGAAAATGACTACAAATTAATTTCTGTTCATTCATAATATACAAGTAGCCTCACTATATCTATAGTCAGGAAATCAGAGCTTAAATCTGTTCTCATATATTTACTAGTTATATGATGCTGGGTGAATCACTCAGTTGTTATCTCAATTTCCTCATTTACAAAATGGGGATAATAATAGCATCTACTTTTCCATAGTGAAGTTCTTTGCAAATCTTAAGGTGTTACATAAATGTTTGAAATTTTTTTTGCTATTATAAGAGAATTATGATATAATTAAATTATTGCAAAAAGAAGTCATTGACAACCCTTTATCAGTTAGGAAGGATGAGTCTCTAATGGAGGATACCAGGGAGTTATGATTTATCTTGTGTGAGTGTGTATGTGTGTGTGTTTTACATATTTATCTGTGTACAGATAAAAGTTAGTACTTAACTTAAGTTTAATATTTTATTTGGATTTCTGAGAAGGAGAGATTTTATAGGACCAGCATAGTCCTTAAATACAAGCATAAATGGCACATTTATCAAGTTTGCAGATGTCAGAAAGCTAAAAGGCATTACTCATATGTTGGATGACAGAGTTAGGAGGTGAATTGATCTTGATAGGATAGATTGTTGTATGAAATCTAATAAGATAAAGTGTCATAAAGAAAGATATAGATTCTTACACTTTAACTAAACATGCAGGCACACACACAAACCATCACAAGTACAAAATTGGGGAAGTATGGCTTGGCAACAGTTAGTCTGAAAAAGAAACTAATTTTAGTGGACTGCCAGCTTACCATGAATCAAGAATATAGTGTGGTAGTCAAAATACTCCATGTTATCTTAGGTTGCATTAAGAATGAGAAAGGTTGCATTCAGGGTGAGAAACCTTATGGACTTCCTCTACCCCACTCTTGCCAAATTTTACCTGAAGTTCTAAATGATATATTCTAGAAAAGCCATCAATAAACTGCATAGTGTTGAGGAATAGGCATCCAAGATCTTGAAGAAAATGGGTTCCATGTCTTATGTTGCTCTATTAAAGACATTGGGGATTGTGCATAAAAAAGAGAAGGCTTAGAGAGAATATAATTTGTATACTCCCAATACTCCCAAAAATTCTCATCTGGAAGAGAATATTGATTCATTTTGTTTAGCACTTGCAGTCAAAAGTAGAAATAATAGGAAAATGAAATACAGACATTTAGAATTTTGTTTTTAAGAAAAAAAAAAAAAAAACAATCTGACTCTGAATCTATCCCAAAGTAGAATTGACTGTTTTGTGCAATCCTGAGTTTTAGCTCACCAGAAGTCTCCAGGAAAGACTGGTTGTTGTGACTGCTGTTACACAGAATCTTTTTTATTCACAGCAAGGAATTGGGCCCAAAAGTTGAGTTTCAGATTTTGAGATTTAGTGATTTGATTTACAAATCCTGATTTCCTTTAAGGGTAAGAATGACAGGTTTATTTGACATGACTAATGTACACATATTGGAAGTCAAGAAAGAAAGTGATTCCTTTCACAGTGCAAATGAATCATGGTGCTGCATGTAGCTATAGCCCATGTCTATACCCATGGATTCCCTGAATCCAAATAAAGCTTAATCATGGACAAAAAAGACACAGAAGAGTATGTATGCAATTAATAAATTAACATTACCATGGGGAAAAATGCTGGAAGTCACTAATATTAAGATAAATGGAGATTTAAAATAGCATGAATAACATGTACATTCACTACCTGTTGCTTTGTGTTGGGGTCTCAACTGGAATCAAAACTGTGTATGCTTATCAGGCAGTAGAATGGTTATTCTAGTCAGCACTCAAAAACAGTGGTCTGACTCCCAGAGATGAATTAATTATCTTCTTTTTATCCAGGCAGAAGTGGAGTTACAGAGGATATCTTCTCATCTGATTCATGCCCAGAGAATATCTCAGGAATATCAAATGAAGGGAGACTTCTATATTCTTTAATTCATCATTAGTCATCAGAGTCCTCCAAAATAGAACCTCAGTTGCTCTTCAGTCCTTCCCTGATTATTTCCCAGTGGTTGCCATGGTATTTATCAGAAGCTGATTGAGTATCTGATGTTAAGTGTACCAAGATACTATCTCTAACAAAATGATTTCCACACTCCAATACATTCTTTACCTGGATTGAGTCAAACCAATTATCTACTCTAGAATGGCTTCTAATCTGCCATCTGAAATAGAGGAAATGAGCAATGGAATAATTTAACAAACCAGGTGGGAAGTAACTGCTAGGGACAAATCTTTGGTAATACATTCCTATTCATTAAGCAACATAAAGTAACACTAGTCATGCCATCTTTTGGTTTGTCTAACTGCCCAGTTCTTCTTTTATTAGAAAATAAGGTTACAAGGCTAAACTGTTGTGCCACAGTTTCCTTTTATTGTCCTGCCTTAGTTTCCTTAACTATCCTACCTCAATTTCCCCATTTGTCCTGCCTCATTTCCCCTAAATTATCCTGTCTCAGTTTCTTAATTGTTATGCCTCAATCCCCCTGTTTGCAACCCCCTTTCCTGTTCATTAGAACTGAAATAATTAGGGCTGTGGTGATCTGGCCACTCTGGCATTCCAAAAGAGTCATAAACTTTAAATGTATAATCTTAGATAAGGGAGGGTTCAGACATCTTGGCTCCTAAGTCCTCCTAAGTTATCAAGAATTTACGGTCCTCACCCTGCCACCCTGTCAGAACCGGATTGATGGTCCATTTCTAGAAATTCCTGCATTTACCAGTGTTCAGACTCCACCCCTTTCTCTCCCTGATCTTGGAGCCACATATATAACATATATAACTCATTGGAATCTCACATTTGATGCTGATGCTGAATGCTTTAAGACCAAAATGGGCTCTGGGACCAAAATGGATTCTTTGGTCCTATAAAATCTCTCCTTCTCAGAAATCCAAATAAAATATTAAAACTCTCTCATCTCTATCTTGCTTCAATTTCTCTGGCATTACAAAACTATGGAAAAATCATACTTATGTTACCTTTTTTTGTTAACCATCCATTTATATTATGAACTTAAAAATATAAATAAATAAAAACACTCCCATATACAAATGAATGAAAAGATTACATGCAAAACTGTGAATTTCTGTTGTTTGTCCTTTGTTCTTGAAAAGAACCAGGACTAAGGGAGATGATATTATGCATGACATGAAAGTGAATGGGATTTAAGTGAGGTAGGGCTGTGAAAGGTCACCTGCCTCACTTTCCTCTCTAGAGCCATTTGGGTCCAGTGGCAAGCTCTAGATCAAGACAACTAGAGATGGCCCTGGATGGAATGGGAGACCTACAGGGCTCAGTTTGACTGAGGCCACACACATTTAGTGATTAAGGCAAAGTAGCAATTAAAGCAAAGTATCTTTTCTTTCACCTAGTCCAAAAAAATCTAAATAAATAAATAACTCAATGAATGAATCTGGGGGGGAAGATCCTTAGGATTTCTGGCTATTTACATTCAATCTGAGTCAATTAGGATCCAAACAATGATCAAATGGGATTTAGCAGTAGGATCTACTGGTAGCCAATTAGAATCATATTAGTTTCGACTTAAGGTCAGTAAACCCCAAAATATCTTGGAAGGGTTCAATTATGCAAAAGAGAAAAAAATACTTTTAAGAGCACTGTCTTATCTACAGATAATGACATGATTCTCACATGGACAAAGGGAGAAAATGAGGGGAAGAGGGAAAAAGGGAAAAGAGTAAGGGAAGGAAGGAAAGAAGGAAGGAAAAAGGAAATGAAGGAAGAAAAGAAGGAAGGGAGTCTTTCAACTGACCAATTTCAGTTTGTGGACCAGTTTTACTCACAGAGATTGTTTTTTGTCCTTCAGTCTTGAAGATGACCTCTGTTCAACATAGTACTAATACATTTTCTCCATTTATATTCTTTTAAAAATGTTCATTTTGCCTTCTTTTGGAGATTTTAAATGTTTTCTTAACACTTTTCTTTTTTTTTTTCCTTTTTAACTTCTAGCACTATTTACTAATTTCCTCTTTTGCTCTTTCTCAAAAAAGTATACAGCAAGAGAAATCAACAACATTGCCCATTTTGGAAAATGTATTTCTTATTCTTTATCTTTATTTCACTATCTTGGTAAAAATTGATACATTTTGTAACCCTGAGTAAATAATTTACCCTTTCTGTGTTTTGTTTGCTCCTCTGTGAAATGAGAGGGCTGTTTCCTTGTAGTCCTAAATCTCATTTCATGATGGTCATAGCGTAAAATATCAGAACTATTTTAAATCTCTGCTTTATCTTAGTATCATTTACTTAATATTATTTTCCCTGGTGATATTGTAAATTGATTAAAGATTTTCATTTGAAAACTGCTTGTTTATATCTTTTGCCCATTTATCTATTGGAGATTCAGCTCTTTTTATATACCGTATCTCTGAGCAACAACTAGTATTGATAATATGTAACCATATGGTTAGTATATGTGCCAGTTAGAGCCTATTTAGGTATAAAGGACCAGAGATTATAAGGTGATAAAATACCTCACAAAGTCTGTTATTTTTTTTACTTTCCTTTACTTTAGTTGTTAAAATGTATTTTGAATGTCTTTCTCTAATGTGGTATAAAGAAATCCATTTGAGAGCTAGCAGATCAAAGTAATTTTCAATTTGACAATTGCCAAACAATTTGTTCTGAACAATTCATAACCTTTTTTTTAAGGTTTTCTTGGAAGTGAAACTCATTTCTCAATAATATCAGCTCTGGGAGGTAGAAATAAGTTCTAGCCTTCAATTATAACACCATGCCACCCATAGATTCTCTTTAAGAACTTGTTTTTAAAACTTGATTTATCTTAAAAGGGTTCATTACCTTGGCCTGTGTCACTTAGGCCTGCGCAGCAGAAAGACAACACTTAGAACTCATTTAGAACAGAGAGGTAAAATGGCCTTCAAGCAAATGGAGTAGGATCAAAAGTAGAGACCCTGTTTTGTACTATGAAGGTATAAAAAAATCAAAAACAAAAACAAAAACTCAAACCTTCCCCTACAATAAAATAGTGCAGAAAGCAGAAGTGAGAACTGGGAGAGGTAGCAAAAAGAACTTCAGAAAACAAACTTAATTATGAATTTCTGATTGATAATCCTTGCTATGATGCCTGCTAATGGTGCAAAGATCAGTTGAGGCTGTCAAAGTTCCTACAAATAGAATGTCATCTTTGGATAATTCTCTCAGTATGGAGATTTATGCATGCTACCTGCTATCCAAGAACGAAACTTGTTAAGTACAGAGAGGACCATCATTAGCAGATTGGTCACCTGCTAGAGGATGCTTCCCCTCTGTCTCTCTCTCTCTCTCTCTCTCTCTCTCTCTCTCTCTCTCTCTCCCATGAAACAAGATGAATTGTGATATTGTATTCATTCCTATGTAGAATCCATCCAATAACTTATGATGGCAGACTGATGGAAAGAGGGATAGAGGGCAATAAAATTTATAACATTTAAAGCTCTTGTAAACATTAATTTAAATGTTAGTAAACGTGAGACCCTCTTTTGGTGGACAATATCACTGGAACAATTGAGTCTTATCCCTATTTCCTGATTCATTGTATTCTATGGCCCAATGACATTCAACCCACAGATTGAATTGGATCCAAGGGACTTGATTTCTTTGGATTTAGTTTTTTTCTTTGATTAATGCTCTCCCTCCAGCATTTAATTCTGTTGAACTGTGAGTAAAAAGCTTTTATATGATTTATGTCTAGGTTACTCTAGGCTATATGGACAATAGCCTCCCCAGATCTTGCAGACATACTCAGTATGATATGAGTATCAGATTAGATATAGCAGCCATTTTATCCAGTTCAAGAAATGGATCTGACACAAAGGATTCACAAGCCCCGGAAAATAAATATAGAAACAGAAAATATTCAAATGGTCCATTATACTCATTAGACTGTCCCTGAAGTTGTGATACAAAGAGTTATTGAAGAGGAGATATTTTAGGAGCTAATTTGCTGAAGGAATATTTCTCATTCATTTCAACTTTCACTGGTTGACTCATGTCAAGTAATAATAATACTAGCTTACATTTATATGGTGTTTACTATGTGCCAGCCACTGTGCTAAGCATTTTATAATTATTATTCCATTGATCCTCATAACAAATGTGGGAAGCAGGTACTATTATCATTATTTTACCTAAAAAGAAATTGAGATTAAGTGATTTTTCTAGAATCATCCACCTAATATGTTTCTAAAGCTGGATTTGAACTCAGATTTTCTTGATTTCAGGTTCAGTACTGTATCTACTGCACTACCTAGCTGCTTACAGTCAAATCTATATTTTTTTAAACACTTAAAAGTAGTTTTTAAACCTTTTTTTAAAAGGGGATTTTTAAAGGTAGTTAACATGGGCCACACATTATGTTAAATAATAGGAATAAGAAGAAAAGAAAAAAGTCACTGTTATTAGGGAACTCACATTCTATAGGGAGAGAAAACATGCAAACAACATACATATAAGATATGTGTGCTTGTATATGTATATGTATACACACATTCACATGCATATATGGTAAATTCAAGATAATATCTGAGGGAAGCCAGAGAATGTTAGGAGATACATTTTTCATTCCTTTTTATGTTTTCTTTTGGAGTGAGAAAAACCTGAACTTTAAATATGGTTAGTTGACCAAGGAAGAAAGAAAAATTTAGCATATTCTATGAAGTTGAAAAATTCTCTTTTCCTTCCATTTTTGCTAGTAATAAGATTCTCATCTCTTGTGGGTACTTTTACAAAGGGGAATCTATTATGGTAAGCTGACTTTTGGACATGTATTTCCTTTCATGTCATTGTTTATGGGTATTTACACTTATTTTTCCATTTTTGGATTGTGCTATTGTAGCTCTCCAGGAAAAGTTTGATCTCTGTACTACATTACAGTGGTCAAATGGAAAGGCATAGAAAGTATAGTCTATATTCTGAACATATTTTAGATGCCATACTTCATACTTTTAAGATAATTGAATTACCCTACCACTAACTATAAAATTCTGATATAATAAGTTTATTTATCCACTCAAACCTTTTAATGTGAACTATGTTTTCCATCTCCAATAGTTATGTAAATACCCTACATGTCCTCAGACTTGATGACTATGTAGACAAATTATGGAGAGTAAAGTTTTACACTACTTCTTACAGAAATGCATTAAGTTGGCAAATGGGAATTCAACTACTACCACACCTTCAGAGAATTCTTAGGTGTACAGCACAAAGTCTGTCCTCTTGGAATTATCTATCTAAATTATCACCTTAGAAAATGATAGCCTGACCAAAATTACTTCAGTTCTATGGACTAAGTAGAGATCATGACTCATGTCAAATAATAATAATGCCTTTGTAGTCAGTGAAGCTATTTTGTGAAGCTAGTCCACATCTGACCACTCTATTACATGAATTTAAAGGAGGATGTAAAGATTCACTTTTACTGATTTATTCCTCTACATTCTCTCTTTTCTGTTTGATGGCAGGACAAGTGGCTTTCTTGTTCTTACTGCATCTTCTCATATGGTCGTATTTATAGAAGGGGCCTTTCTTCTCTCTATGCTGCTTGATAGAAAGAACCCTATTTCTGCTCAGATCCACAAAATAAGCTATGTCACCTTTTCTCATTCTAAGTTGGGAAACTGAATTAAGAAAGCTCTAGGAGGGCCTAAGAGGGATTGTTTGTATCTATTCCCAATGTATCCAGCAGAAAATATTGGAAAGGAATGTTTGTATCTCTTACCAATGTATTTAGCAGAAAATTCTTGAAGTCTGTTTTTAAAAATGTGTTGTCTACTTAGAAATCGGTATAAATATAGGTTCATACTAGGATTATAGCTTTAGACTTGGAAGAACCTAATAGGACAACTAGTCCAACTCCTCTATTTAATTTTACTTTTAATAGCTTTTAATTTTTCCAAATACATGCAAAGATAGTTTTCAACATTCATTTTTACAAAAGTTTGTATTTCAAATTTTTCTCCCTTTCTTCCTCACTGCCTCTTCCCCTAGACAGTAAACTATCCCATATAAGTTAAACATGTACAATTCTTCTAAATTTATTTCCATATTCATCTTTCTATGCAAGAAAAATCAAATCAAAAGGGGAAAAACATAAGAATGACAAAAAAAAAACAAACAAGCAAATGAACAAGCACAAAAAAGTGAAAATACTGGGCTTTGATCCACATCCAGTTTCTATAGTTCTCTCTCTCTCAGGATGTGGATGGTTCATTCCATCATCTATTTGAATTGCCTTGAATCACTTCATTGTTGAAAGGAGCCAAATCCATCATAGTTGATCATCATTTAACCTTGTATTGGACAATGTTCTCTTGGTTCTCCTTACTTTATGTTATGGGCCAGAACTCTGAACTTGAAACAAAGGATTCTTACAAGGTACCAACTAAGTTGAATTGATGAAACAATGGTTATCTAGTTTAGCATGGCTCAATATGATTGATTTAATGGTACAACAAATAATGGTTTCCTAGTGATATAATGATTGGTTTATACTCAGTGTAGAGTATCTAAGCTGGGAGCCTCAGCTAGGTTCAGACAGACAAAAGCGGAGGAAGAGAAGACAAAGGAGTGGAGGCAGGAGCTTAAGCTCTCAGAACCAAGGGGAGAAATTCAATTCGACCTTTGATCTTCCTGATGACTGGCCTGGCCTCCTGCACTTTCCTCACTAAAACCAAGTTCAGACTGAAAAGCTCTCCAGAAAACTGCCCAGCATCAGGCAAGGAGACAATAAAGGATTTGGACTTTAACCCCTGGCTACTCTTGTGATTACTGAATTGAAACTAAGGCTGCCTCAAAGACCCCCCAAGAAACCTAACCAAAGAATACTACAACTTTACTTAGCATCGCTTCATGTAAGTCTTTCCAGGCTTTTCTGAAATTAGCCTGGTCATCATTTCTTATAGAACAATAATATTCAATTACATTCATATATCATAACTTATTCAGTCATTCCCCAACTGATGGACATGCTCTCAGTTTCCATTTTCTTGCCACTACATAAAGGGCTGCTTTAAACATTTTCGCATATGTGGGTCCTTTTCTCTTTTTTATGATCTCTTTGGGATACAAATCCAGTAGCAGCCCCTCTGTTTTATACACAAGGATACCAAGATCCAACAAGATTAAATTACCTCTATGAGTTCACATAGAAAGTGTCAGTAATAGCATTTGAACCCAGGCTTTCTGACTCAGAACCAATATTATTTTCACTTTTGGTGCTTGCTTCTCCAGGAAAATTGTAGAATAGCTTGAAAACTGACACAGCTTTTTTCAAATTATGTTAACTTTCCATCTCCCTCAACCTTATCCATTGCTTTAGACTTCAATTAACATGGAATTATAAGCTATATTTCAAAACTTTGCCTCTAACATGAGGTTAATGCAGTAGCTAAAATGTGGCTCATCTTTGAGTCTTCTCATCTCAGAACATGTTCTTAGATAGGCTGAATCCCATCTGAAATATAAATAGGAATAATTATTAAATGTTGTTTGTCCTTCATTTTGAAAAGGACCAAAGGCATCAAAGGTTGATCTTTGATTTGCACATGAATTGGACTTAAATGAGGCAGAAGTCATCAGCCTCATTCTCTCTTCTGGAGTCATCCAAATCCAGTGGCAAGAAAACCTTGGTGTCTTCCATGTGGGACCAAGTTCTAAGTACTCCAAAATGCATGCTTCAGCTGTCTTCATGATCATTGGAACAAATTGTTTGCATCTTCCCATTCACATACTTGGGATAGACATCCCCTTAACTCACCAAATGGAGTTGAGGCCTTTCAATTGTCCTCCACCTGGTTTATCTAATTGCAGAGACCAGTTTTACTTGGGTTTGTCCAGCTTCTTGGAAACACAGGTGAGAGTTGGATGAAAGGTAGACACCAAAGGTGGAAAGAAGCCTTGAAAAGTTATCAGCATACTTTCACACCAGTGGTAATAATCTTCCCTGAACATTTCATACATTCCAATTATTAATTAGAAATAACTTTAAAATGGAAATAGAAATAAAGATAAATCTTTTGCCTGACACTTTGGCACATTTCTTTACTAGCTCCATATCATGCAATGGTATACAAATGAGACGGGGAAAAATCAAGTTCCTAAATAAATGTTCAACAACCCTCTCAATGGGTACTTCTGTCTTTGTTATGGTGAGGAAGGATTGATATGTAGCTGTGTTGTCTGCCAGATTTTGAGTTTTCATTCATTTCTCAAGCCAAATAAATACAATAATTTTGTTTTAAATTCCCTTCTTCACCCTTTCCCCCACCAACAGATTTTTGGGAGGTCAGAAAAAAAAGAGTAAGGAGACCAAATGAGAGGAGAGAAGTAGAGTTTCTCTTGTCTAGTAGCGTTCATGAAATGTAACAGCAACATTTTGTAACATCAGCCTTTAGAAAGATATTGGCTAAAGTATAGTTTCCCTCAGTTTACTGGGAAAAGAATGGAAAACCAAAGGAGCAGGAAATTCCATTTGTCCTTAAAAGTGGTCATTTATCCTCATGGCTGGAACACTGATAAAGGTAAATGTGCTTTAGGAAATATAGAACAACTTTTATTCCAGTCTCCTTCTTACTTCTGTAGGCATGACTGACACACATTTCTGAGTGCATTTTTTAATTGATCTAATTTTGTTTCTCACAGCCATTTCTGACTAACCTACACCTTATGTCTCTTTCATCATGATTTTAGGGTATGATGAGACAGCCCTGGTAGTTTCATACATATAAAATGACATTAGCTAGGAAGTTTTTCTCCCTGATTTTGGACTGGGAGCCCCAATTCCTGGTGCATTGTTGGAGAACCTGTGTCTGCAATTAAGAGCATTTATTTCATTCTTTCTCTAGTTATAAAAGAATATAAGAGTATATAAGCTCCTGAAAGTAAAAATCTAAAAAGGAATTAAGATTTGTCACTCCCTAAGGCACTAATGAATCTTACTTTCATGGTTGTTGTGACACCTAGTGTTACAAATGAAATTAAACATTACTTTTCAGCCCATGTATCAGCATTTTCTGATAGGTGTCACAATCTCAGGAAGGGCCATTTCCTGAAATTAAGATGACAGGGAAAATTTTAATGAACTATGTAATGAGAAGAGCTTAGCAGGTACAAGTTCATGCATATTCTATTTTAAAATTGAAATTTCCTGGAACACCTCAATGGAGTAGAAATATCATCCTGACCCCAGGACCAGGAGAGTCTCTATCCCAGTCTTCAATCTGTGTTCCATTAGAATTCTTTCCACCAATACAGATAACAGCCTCTCTGTCCCTCTGTATTCCATTATTTGCTATATTTTCTTATGTATTAGATAGCCAAACTTGTAGGAATAAATACCTTAAATTTAACTAGTATGATCTTTGGTTAACAGATGCTGGGCTGCTTACTCAAAAACATTTCTACTTCTACTTTGAATGGCCAGGGATTATCTTCCAATAATATAGCCTTAAAGAGTCCAGTATCACTTTCAAATTATGATGAAATATTGGTTTAGACCTTTAATGGAGGCATGCCCTAAATCAACCCTGGTATAATGGGTTTAGCATTATGTAGTAATCAGGGGATTAGATAAATCATGTTTTCTTTCCACTTGTTATTTTGAAAGTATATATTAAGGGGGCGGAGCCAAGATGGCGGAGAAGACACACGCGTCTTTCTAAGCTCTTCTCTTACCCTCTTTATCAATATTATATCGAGCCTCAAAAATAGTCTTGACTGCTACAATTCGTAAAGATAAGAAGTAGAAACAACTCACCAGCCGAAAAAATCTGCAGTCTCGCCAAAAAGGTTGGTTCCGGGACCGGGGAGATCGGGCGAGACTGGGAGAGAAATTAGGTTCGAGGAGAGTCTCAAACTGAGGCTGAAGGCAGATCTCAGCACAGTGCGCAGCCCCAACCCGCGTAAGGGGCTTTTCCTTGGGCAGTGTGATCCCACTGCCAGGAGGACTCAGCCCGGTTAGCCTCCAATCTGCGCAGGGGGACTCTGGCTTGGGCATAGGAGCTTTTCCAGGGCCGATTTGCATCAGGCAGAGACGTGGGGAGTTTGTGGCTGTCTGCCTTCTGCGGTCTGCGCTCAGCTGCTAATACTCACAGTCCCACAAGAGGCTCTGGCCTGGGCAGTGAACTTTCACCACTTAGTTCTGGCCGAGGGCAAGGATAATCCACTCAGCCCTACTAAGCAGTTTGATAGCTCGGCCAGTGCTGAATCCACCTCTTGTTGGGGAAGGAAAACTCTCACACAGAGCACTCCCATACTTGGAGCCGGAAATCGGTTTACATCTCTCCTATTCTGCAGAGAAGCTGGTAACCCCTGCCTGGGACCACCCTAAGGTTTAAAACATGAATAAAAAGATGAAAAGAACAATCGACAGCTTCTATGCAGAAAAAAGCAGGTCAGCAAACCTGAAGAGACCTCAAACACAAAAATGCATCAGACTGTCCTCCACATAATGCTCTCTTAGAAGAGGCCATTAAAAGTCCTCAAAAGAGAGTTAGAAGATAAATGGGGAAAGGAAGAAGCCTTACAGAGAGAGCAACAACTTCCCGAAATACGAATTGAAAAGTTAAAAATTCTCAGGAAGTGCAGGAACAAATTAGTGAATTGAAAAAGAAAATAATTCACTAAAAAAATTAGTGAAATGGAAAAAATTCCACAGACAAAACAATAATTCAAAACTCAATTGGACAATACAGAAAGTAAAAAAGCTAATAAGAAAATAATTCTTTAAAAATTAGAACTGAACAAATTGAAACTAATGATGCATTGAGACAGCAAGAATCATAAGCAAAACAAAAAAGCAAACTGAAAACCACGAATTATCTACTTAAACGACAGACTTGGAAAATAGATCTAGGAGAGATAATCTGAGGATTATTGGACTTTGAAAACTATGATGAAAAAAGAGCCAGATACTATTTTACAAGAAATCATCAAAGAGAACCCCAGATGTAATAGAATCAGAAGGTAAAATAGGCATTGAAAGAATTCATCGAACACCTTCTGAAAGAAATCCTAAAATAAACCCCAAGGAATATTGGCAAATTTCAGAACTATCAGATTAAGGAAAAATTTTACAAGCAGCCAAAACCATTTAAATACCGAGGTGCCACAACAAGATCACCCAAGATCTGGCTGCCTCTACATTAAAGGAAAGAAGGGCCTGGAAATGATATCCAAAGGCACAAGAACTTGAGATGCAGCCAAGAATAAAACTACCCAGCTAAGTGAGCATTTTCTTCCAGGGAAGAAGATGGAATTTAATGAAACAAATGAATTCCATTTTGTTTCTGAAGAAAACCAGAACTAAAACAAAAATTTGATTCCAAGAATAGAACTCAAGAGATGCTGAAGAGGTAAAAATAACCTTGAGAATTGTATTTCTGTTGTGGATATACAAAAGAATACATGTATAATTTGATTGTACTGATATAACATAAAAGGGAAGTAGATATGGAAAGGGATGATGGCAGAATAAGGTGGGAAGGAGGGATAAAAAGAGGGAAACCACATCCCACAAAGAGGCTAAGGAAACTTATCATATCTGAGGGAATTTAGAGAGGGAGGAACATTGTGTGAATCTTACCTCATCAGAGTTGCTCAAAAGAAAAAATAATTGAATTTGTTTTAGAGAAAATTCTTGCCCATAAAAACGGGAGAGGAAAGGGAAAAGAAAAAAGAGTAATAAGGGAAGGAAGGGAAAGACCCAAAGGGGGAGGGAGGTATAAAGAGGATAAGTATCGTGACAAGAGGGTACATAAGTTTAAAGGGGAAAGAGGGTTGGGGAGGCAAGTAAGTAAAAGGCACAATCTGGGGTTAAGGATGGCAGGAAATCCAGATTTAGTAATTCTAACCGTAAATGTGAATGGGATGAACTCCCCCATAAAGAGGAGGCAGATAAGACTGGATCAAAGTCAGAACCCTCAACATTTGTTTACAAGAAACCATTTAAAGCAGGGATGCATATAGAGAAAAGTAAAGGCTGGAGCAAAATCATTATGCTTCAGGTGAAGTCAAGAGTACCATCCTTATCTCAGATCACAAAGTAAAAATTGATCTAATTAAAAGAGATAAGGAAGGAACTACATCCCACAAAGGGTAGCATAAACAACGAAGCAATATCAATATTAAACATATATGCACCAAGTGGTATGCCACCAACTCCTAAGGAAGTTAAGAAGTTGCAAGAAGAAAGACAACAAAACTGTAATAGTAGGAGATCTCAACCTTGCACCTCAGAATTAGCAAACCAAACCACAAACAAATAAGAAAGAAATTAAAAAGTAAATAGAATAAGAAAAATTAGGTATGTTGGATCTTTGAGAAAATTGAATGGAGATAGAAGAGAATATACTTTCTTCTCAGCAGTTCATGGAACCTATTCAAAATTGACCATATATTAGGAATCAAGACTAAATTAAATGCAAAGCAGAAATAGTCAATGCTTTCTTTTCAGATCATGATGCAATAAAACTACATTCAACAAAAAGTTAGGGGAAATAGACCAAAAAGTAATTGAAACTAAACAACTCATCTTAAAGAATGATTGGGTGAAGCAGCAAATTATAGCTACAATTAATAATTCACTGAAGATAATGACAATGATGAGACATCATACCAAATTTGGGATGGCCAAAGGTAATAAGAGGGAATTTTATATCCTTAGAGGCTTACTTGAATAAACAGAGAAAGAAAAAGAAAAATTGGCTTAAATAAAAAACT
This sequence comes from Sarcophilus harrisii, assembly GCF_902635505.1. NCBI lineage: Eukaryota > Metazoa > Chordata > Mammalia > Dasyuromorphia > Dasyuridae > Sarcophilus > Sarcophilus harrisii. The sequence goes on from NC_045428.1 coordinate 470,220,577, forward strand.
AAAAAAGACCAAATTAAAAACCCCAATCAAATACTAAATTGAAATTTAAATTAAAGGAGAAAAAAATATTGAAAGTAAAAAACCATTGAGTAATTATCAAACTAAGAGTTGGTTCTATGAAAAAAGCCAATAAAATAGATGTTTTGCAAAATCTGATTAGAAAAAGGAGGAGGAAATAAATTAGTAGTCCTAAAAATGAAAAGGAGAACTTTCCCCAATGAAGAAAATGAGAAATAATAAGGGAGTATTTTGCAACTTATGCCAAAATTGATAACCTAAGTGAAATGGATGACTACCTAAAAATACAGATTTCAGACTAAAGAGGAAAAGTAAATTGTTGAATAGTCCCATTTGAAAAAGAATAGAACAGGCAATTAAACAACTCCCAAGAAAAATCCCCAGGACCAGATGGATTTACATGTGAATTTTACCAAACATTTAAAGAACAATTGGTCCCAATGCTATATAAATTATTTGATAAAATAGGGAATAAGGAGTCCTACCAAATTCTTCTAACACAGACATGGTACTGATACCTAAACCAGGTAGGCTGAAAACAGAGAAAGAAAAATTATAGACCAATCTCCTAATGAATATTGATGCTAAAAATCTTAAATAAGATATTAGCAAAAAGACTACAGGAAAATCATCTCCAAGATAATACACTAGATCAAGTAGGATTTATACCAGGAATGCAGGGCTGGATCAATATTAGGAAAACTATCAATATAATTGGCCATGTCAATAACCAAATTAACAAAACCATATGATCATCTCAATAGATGCAGAAAAAGCATTTGATAAATCCAAATCCATTCCTATTAAAAAACACTTGAGAGTATAGGAATAAAATGGCTTTTCCTTAAAATAATTAGCAGCATCTATTTAAAACCATCAGTAAGCATCATATGTAATGGAGACAAACGCAACCATTCCAAAGATCTGGTGAAACAAGGTTGCCCACTATCACCGTTACTATTGAATATTTTATTAGAAACGCTAGCTATAGCAATAAGAGCTGAGAAAGAGATTAAAGGAATAAGAATAGGCAATGAGGAAGCAAATTATACTCTTTGCCATGACATGATGGTATACTTAGAGAACCCCAAGATTCTGCTAAAAGTTATTAGAAATAATCCACAACTTTAGCAAAGTTGCTGGTTATAAATAAACCACATAAGTCATCAGCATTCTTATATATCACTAACAAATCCAACAGTCAGAGTTACAAAGAGAAATTCATTTAAAGTAACTACTGATAATATAAAATATTTAGGAATCTATCTGCCAAGGGAAAATCAGAAACTTTATGAGCAAAATTACAGACCACTTTTCACACAAATTAAGTCTGATCTAACAATTGAAAAATATTAAATGCTCTTGGATAGGGCGAGCAAATATAATAAAGATGACAAATTACCTAAACTAATCTATTTATTTAGCGCTATACCAATCAGACTCCCAAAAACTATTTTAATGACCTAGAAAAATAACAACAAAAGTTCATATGAAAACAAAAGGTCAAGAATTTCAAGGAATTAATGAAAAATCAAATGATGGTGGCTTAAGCTGTACCAGATCTAAAACTATACTTATAGAGCAGCAGTTACCAAAACTATTTGGTATTGGCTAGGAATAGATTAGTTGATCAGTGGAATAGATTAGGTTCAAGGGATAAACAGTCAACAAATATAGCAACCTAGTCTTTGAAAACCCAAAGATCCAGCTTTTGGGATAAGAACTTACTGTTTGATAAAATTGCTGGGAAAAATTGGAAACTAATATGGCAGAAACTAGGCATTGATCCAACTTTTAACGCCGTACACCAAGATAAGGTCAAAATGGGTTCATGACCTAGGCATAAAGAATGAAATTATTAATAAATTAGGAGGAACATAGGATAGTTTACCCCTCAGACCTGTGGGGGGAAGGTTTTTATGACCAAAAGAGAACTAGAGATCATTACTGATCACAAAATAGAAAATTTCTGATTATACTAAACTGAAAAGTTTTTGTACAAACAAAACTAATGCAGACAAGATTAGAAGGAAGCAATAAACTGGGAAAATGTTTTGCAGTCAAAGGTTCTGATAAAGGCCTCATTTCCAAAATATATAGGAATTAACTCTAATTTATAGAAAATCAAGCCATTCTCCAATTGAAAATGGTCAAAGGATATGAACAGACAATTCCTCAGATGAAGAAATTGAAACTATTTCTAGTCATATGAAAAGATGCTCCAAGTCATTATTAATCAGAGAAATGCAAATTAAGACAACTCTAAGATACCACCACACCTGTCAGATTGGCTAAGATGACAGGAAAAAATAATGATGATTGTTGGAGGGATTGGGAAAACTGGGACATTGATTCATTGTTGGTGGAGTTGTGAACGAATCCAACCATTTTGGAGAGTAGTTTGGAACTATGCTCAAAAGTTATCAAACTGTGCATACCCTTTGATCCAAAGGTATACTGGGATTATATCCCAAAGAGATTATAAAGAAGGGAAAGGACCTGTATGTGCACGAATGTTTGTGGCAGCCCTTTTGTAGTGGTAGAAAACTGAAACTGAATGGATGTCCATCAGTTGGAGAATGGCTGAATAAATTGTGGTTATGAAAATTATGGAATATTACTGTTCTGTAAGAAATGACCAACAGGATGATTTCAGAAAGGCCTGGAGAGACTTAAACGAACTGATGCTAAGTGAAATGAGCAGGACCAGGAGATCATTATATACTTCAACAAAATATTAGATGATGACCAGTCCTGATAGATCAGGCCATCCTCAGCAACGAGATCAACCAAATCATTTCTAATGGAGCAGTAATGAACTGAACTAGCTTATACTGAAAAGAACCTGGGAGATGACTAAAAACCATTACATTGAATTCCAGTCCCTATATTTATGCACACCTGCATCTTTGATTTCCTTCACGTTAATTGTACAATAATTCAGAGTCTGATTCTTTTGTACAGCAAAATAATGTTGTGGTCATGTATACTTATTTGTATCTAAGTTATATTTTAATATATTTAAATCTACTGGTCATCTGCCATTTAGGGAGGGGCTGGGGGGTAAGAGGTGAAAATTGGAACAAGAGGTTTATTTAATGCGTAAGTTACCCATGTATATATCCTGTAAATTAAAGGCTATTAAATAAAAAAAAAAAAAAGAAAAAAAAAAAGTATATATTAAAAACAAACAATCAAGAAACCCAATTATTTTCAAATTTAGAAGTAGTGCTCAAATCAATTTACTATGTAATTTTGGAAAATCACCTAATCTCTCTAGATCTCATTTTCATATCTAGAAAATAATGGAACCAGATTAGATCAGAGTTATCAAATATGCAGATAGACTATGTACCACATGTGGCCTCAGTATGAGGCAGCCAGAATTACATTAAAATGTAATGGGTAATATTTAACAAAATAAATAAAAATGCAATAGAACAAAAATAACATTACATTTCAAAACTAACTTAATTTGCAGCTTACAGGGACATTCTTTATCTATTAGTGGCCCCTGTTTCTATTTTGTTTTGGTACCACTGAACTAGATCACCCCAAGGTCACTTCCAGTTCTACAACTCTAATCCAATACTCTATTGATTAGTCTAACCTAGAAGCTGCTTCTCATTTGTGTTAGGAAGTTCTATTTACATATATTTCACTGATTCAACTTAATTAAAGATCTCTGTGAAGTTCTGGCTTCTTACTGATGTATTATCTCCTTGCTGCCCTATCATTCTTTTTGTGGAAGGACTCCTGTTCCTATTAAGTTACTGTCCAGGATTAAGGGGTGCCTTGGGTCAGCTTTCTCCCAACGTTGTAGCAGCTTGTCAGATTGCATGCAGTCTAAGTCTCAACTGCCTAAGATATCCTCTGACTAAGATGTTCAGGTTACATGACTGTTGACACTTGAAAGAATGGGCTGTACATTTTCAGTCATAGGAGGATTTGACCCCTGGGGGTTGACTGAAAAAGCTTTTGTAAGCACATTTAAGTACCTTGAGTGCTAATGGATTTCTTCCCTCTAAGCTTCCTTGACTTCAGCAGGATACATTTTGCTTTAGTTGATACCATTCATCTTGAACTTCAGGTTATTCCAGAGGGATTTTTTACTCTTTCCCTGCAGGATCCTCCCTCTGAAAACATTGGAATGGGTCATAAAAAGTGCTTTGGTATCTCTGTGTCTCTTCTAACGATTAAAGAAATAGGCAGCTGTGGTGGAGTGGGAAGAAATTGATTAATTTAGAGTCACAGGACTTGCTTTTTATTCCCAGCTCCATTTCCCGCCCACTTGGCTTTAGGAAAATAATTGAACTCTCTAGATCTCTTTTTCCTTCCCTATAAAATTATTTACCTCTGAGGACTGTCCACTTAACACCTAAGACTCTGAAGGGATTGTTTCATATCACAAAGCTTCTGGGCAGAACGTTTTGACTATTTACTACTTGTATTGGAGTTAGCATGTTAAATTAGAAGTCAGGAAGACCCATGTTTAAGTATTCTCTTTGCCACTTATTGCCTGCTTGACCTAGTCATTCATTTTTCATGTTCCCCAAGTAGCTCCTTCTAGACTGTTTCAGCTAATTAAAAAAACTAGCATATGCCAAGTGATATACATATATTGTCTGACAGGATTCTCATAGCAACTTTGTGAGATGGGTATTGCCATTATAATGATTTTAAAGTTAAGGAAAATGAAGGTGCAAGTTTAAGTCCCTTGCCCAGGGCTATACATTTCATAAGCATCTAAAGCAATATCTGACCCCAAATCTGGCAGACTTGGAGACAATATCCAAGTAACAGTTATTATACCTTCTGGATGCCTAAAATTATAGCCTAAATGTGATGACCAGGTATTTAAAATCAGCTGGAGTCAAGAATTCAGGTTAGGGGAAAATCTTCGATCTTTATTCTTTGTGGAGGTGAAGAAGGATTGCGATCGCAATGTGAGCAGCTGCCACAAGAAGCCAGGCAGCAGTCTCTCCCTGCCTCTCTTCCTGCTCCTCTGTCTCCATCCACCAAAATCGTCATTTCCTGCATTAGTTTTGTTCGTACAAAAACTTTTCAGTTTGGTATAATCGAAATTTTCTATTTTGTGATCAGTAATGATCTCTAGTTCTGCTTTGGTCATAAAGACCTTCCCCTTCCATAGGTCTGAGAGGTAAACTATCCTGTGTTCCTCTAATTTATTAATAATTTCATTCTTTATGCCTAGGTAATGAACCCATTTTGACCTTATCTTGGTGTACGGCGTTAAGTATGGATCAATGCCTAGTTTCTGCCATATTAGTTTCCAATTTTCCCAGCAATTTTTATCAAACAGTAAGTTCTTATCCCAAAAGCTGGGATCTTTGGGTTTGTCAAAGACTAGGTTGCTATATTTGTTGATTGTTTTATCCCTTGAACCTAATCTATTCCACTGATCAACTAATCTATTCCTTAGCCAATACCAAATAGTTTTGATAACTGCTGCTCTATAATATAATTTTAGATCTGGTACAGCTAAGCCACCTTCATTTGATTTTTTTTTTTCATTAATTCCCTTGAAATTCTTGACCTTTTGTTTTTCCATATCAACTTTGTTGTTATTTTTTCTAGGTCATTAAAATAGTTTTTTGGGAGTCTGATTGGTATAGCGCTAAATAAATAGATTAGTTTAGGTAATATTGTCATCTTTATTATATTTGCTCGCCCTATCCAAGAGCATTTAATATTTTTCCAATTGGTTAGATCAGACTTAATTTGTGTGAAAAGTGGTCTGTAATTTTGCTCATAAAGTTTCTGATAATCGTCATTTCCTATACAACACATCAAGACTTGCACAAAGACTGGGCGGGGGCCATTCTTTCTCCAAGCATATATATTAATAGAGTATGTTCCAATTACTATTTAGCCTCACATGCTTGGGACCTGAGTGCATCAACTCGACCCTCAGCCCATTACACCAGAAGTATCTGCATTGAACGAGATCAGTCTTTATGGTAAAAACATAGTAAGGACTTTCATATTTTGTGTTACTGTATATTATATCTATATTATTTTATAATTGTAGTATTATGTTTGTATTATTGCATATTATGCTATATTTTATTATTGTATATTGCATTATTTTGTATTTTGTATTATCCTTTGGTCCTAGCTAGACCAGATCTTCTTCTTCCCATGATATGATCTTCTTTCCAAGTAGCCTACAGTAGAATCAAAGAATGCTAATGCTGATTAGGTCTTTGAAACCAATGAGTCCATTTGCCTCATATTGTCCATAAGAGAACTGAGACTTGGAGAAGTTGAGTAATGCAATAGATTAATCTCTAAAAAAGGAACTAGAAACCAAGTCTCTTTATTCTAAAAACAAGTAAGTTGTACAGCAGATAAAGTGTTCTGCCTAGAATCAAGAAGATTGGAATTCAAATCTGTGTCAGACCCTGTAATTGTGTGTCCCTGGCCAAGTCATTTTACTTCTGTCTGCCTCAGCTTCCTCCAGTATAAAATGGGGAGAGTAATATTATCTCCCTCTCAGAGTTATTGTGAGGATGAAATGAAATAATGTTTATAAAGTATTTAGCATAAAGTTTGGTTCACAGTAGGAATTTAATAAACACTTGTTTCTTTCCTTCCAAGTTTATATTCTATAAGAGATGTCCTTTTAAGAATTCCAAACTCTGTTAAAGATATATGTTGTGTTCAGGTTAGGGTTGGGGCAGAGAAGAGAGAAGGTATAGTTATGATTTAGTAAGATACTGACTCCCCCAGCAATAATCTACACTGATGATTTCTGATGAAAAAATATATCTGCTCAGGTGAAGTTGGTTTCTGGTATGAATATTCTGGTCTATTCATCTACCTATCTTTGGAGTAGGTGATCATGAAAGTTTCCTAGTCTTTTTTCTAGTATTCTTTATTATTATCTACAAAAAATAAATCAAATCAAATCAAGCTATAAGGACTGGAGGGGTAAAAAGAATGGTCCTATAAAAGTGAAAATTTCAGTTCCTATAAAGCAGTTAATATTTCAAGAAAAAGTAGAAAATTTCCTAAAATATTTAATTAGAAGGGACCTCAGAGATGGACTATTTGAACAGTCCTCTCTTGATTTGTTCACTCATTTTGCCATTTTAAATATGAAGAAAATCAGGCTCAGGAAGGCAAAGTCACTTGCCTCAGATCAAATAGATACTAAGTAGCAAGATTGAGATTCAAACTTATGTTCTATAATTAATCAAGTTGTCTTCCTACTATACTATATGGATGTCCCAAAGTTTTGCAAACAGGCAAGGGATATTAGAATTAGGAGAAATAACTTTATTTTTCAAAGTAAGCTACTTTAATTTGGCATGAGGGTTTCCATTACAATGATTTGACAAGAGGCTAAGTCTTTGTCCAGGTGAATGAAATGATTAGAGCCTATCATCTTTGAATTTTGTCAATAAAAATTCCATATTTTCCTGCAAAGAATCCGATCTTCCATGACTTTCAGCAACACATTAAGGATATTTGCACACATAACAAGGGTAAGATTTTTCCAAATACTGTATAGTTGTGTTTTTAAGTTCTTCCTATGGCTAATGTCTTCCCAATCTCTATCACTCAATACCAAGGCAAGCCAGAATAAGTATTTGCAGACAGAGAGAGGGTAAGATTTAAGTGGTCATCTTTGCAACATCATATTTCTAGAGTTCTTGCTTCTATGGTGTTAATTTTTATATATCATTATAAGTTTTTTGCTTTGGGGCCTTTACACTTCACAATTGGTTGAGGAGGTTCCATATTTAAGGTATTTTCTTTATCCATCTCTCTCTCCCCTTACAGAATTATGCCTTGGATTTTAGATGTATCACAGTTGGCTGAGAATGTTGACTCTACTTATGATTACCCATGAGAGTAAATAGCATAAATGTAGGCCTGAACTATATATCTTTTTTTTTTTTTTAATAGCCTTTTATTTACAGGATATATGCATGGGTAACTTTACAGTATTAACAATTGCCAAACCTCTTGTTCCAATTTTTTACCTCTTACCCCCCCCCCCTCCCCTAGATGGCATGATGACCAGTAGATGTTAAATATATTAAAATATAAATTAGATACACAATAAGTATACATGACCAAAATGTTATTTTGCTGTACAAAAAGAATCAGACTCTGAAAATTGTAGAATTAGCTTGTGAAGGAAATCAAAAATGCAGGTTGCATAAATATAGGATTGGGAATTCAATGTAATGGTTTTAGTCATCTCCAGAGTTCTTTTTCTGGGTATAGCTGGTTCAGTTCATTACGGCCCATTAAAATGATTTGGTTGATCTCGTTGCTGAGGATGGTCTGGTTATCAGAACTGGTCATCATATAGTATTGCTGTTAAGATATAATGATTTCCTGGTCCTGCTCATTTCACCAGCATCAGTTCGTGTAAGTCTCTCCAGGCCTTTCTGAAATCATCCTGTTGGTCATTTCACAGAACAGTAATATTCCATAATTTTCATATACCACAATTTATTCAGCATTCTCCAACTGATGGACATCCATTCAGTTTCCAGTTTTAGCCACAAAAAAGGGCTGCCACAAACATTCCAGACATACAGGTCCCTTTCTCTTTATAATCTCTTTGGGATATAATCCCAGTAGTAACACGGTTGGATCAAAGGGTATGCACAGTTTGATAACTTTTTGAGCATAGTTCCAAACTACCTCCAAAATGGTTGGATTATTCACAACTCCACCAAAACCCATCAATGTCCCAGTTTTCCCACATCCCCTCCAACAATCATCATTATTTTTTCCTGTCATCTTAGCCAATCTGACATGTGTGTAGTGGTATCTTAGAGTTGTATTAATTTGCATTTCTCTGACTAATAATGACTTGGAGCATCTTTTCATATGACTAGAAATAGTTTCAATTTCTTCATCTGAGAATTGTCTGTTCATATCCTTTGACCATTTTTCAATTGGAGAATGGCTTGATTTTTTATAAATTAGAGTTAATTCTCTATATATTTTGGAAATGAGGCCTTTATCAGAACCTTTGACTGTAAAATATTTTTCCCAGTTTATTGCTTCCCTTCTAATCTTGTCTGCATTAGTTTTGCTTGACAAAAACTTTTCAGTTTAGTATAATCGAAATTTTCATTTTGTGATCAGTAATGATCTCTTGGTTCTTCTTTGTCATAAAGACCTTCACCTTCCACAGGTCTGAGAGGTAAGCTATCCTGTGTTCCTCTAATTTATTAATAATTTCATTCCTTTATGCCTAGGTCATGAACCCATTTTGACCTTATCTTGGTGTATGGTGTTAAGTATGGATCAATGTTAGTTTCTGCCATATTACTCCAATTTTCCCAGCAATTTTTATCAAACAGTAAGTTCTTATCCCAAAAGTTGGATCTTTTGGGTTTGTCAAAGACTAGGTTGCTATATTTGTTGAATGTTTTATCCCTTGAACCTAATCTATTCCACTGATCAACTTATCTATTCCTTAGCCAATACCAGATAGTTTTGGTAACTGCTGCTTTATAATATAATTTTAGATCTGGTACGGCTAAGCCACCTTCATTTGATTTTTTTTTTTCATTAATTCCCTTGAAATTCTTGACCTTTTGCTTTTCCATTTGAACTTTGTTGTTATTTTTTCTAGGTCATTAAAATAGTTTTTGGGACTCTGATTGGTATAGCGCTAAATAAATAGATTAGTTAGGTAATATTGTCATCTTTATATTTGTTTCACCCCATCCATAGCATTTAATATTTTTCCAATTGGTTAGATCAGACTTAATTTGTGTGGAAAAGTGGTCTGTAATTTTGCTCATAAAGTTTCTGATTTTCCCTTGGCAGATAGATTCCTAAAATTTTATATTATCAGTAGTTACTTTAAATGGAATTTCTTTGTAACTCTGACTGTTGGATTTTTTAGTGATATATAAGAATGCTGATGACTTATGTGGGTTTATTTTATAACCAGCAACTTTGCTAAAGTTGTGGATTATTTCTAATAACTTTTTATTAGAATCTCTGGGGTTCTCTAAGTATACCATCATGTCATCAGCAAAGAGTGATAATTTGGTTTCCTCATTGCCTATTCTTATTCCTTTAATCTCTCAGCTCTTATTGCTAAAGCTAGAATTTCTAATACAATATTAAATAGTAAAGGTGATAGTGGGCAACCTTGATTCACTCCAGATCTTATTGGGAATGGTTGCAGTTTGTCTCCATTACATATGATGCTTACTGATGGTTTTAAATAGATGCTGCTGATTATTTCAAGGAAAAGTCCATTAATTCCTATACTCTCAAGTGTTTTTAATAGGAATGGATGTTGGATTTTATCAAATGCTTTTTCTGCATCTATTGAGATGATCATATGGTTTTGTTAATTTGTTATTAACATGGCTAATTATATTGATAGTTTTCCTAATATTGAACCAGCCCTGCATTCCTGGTATAAATCCTACTTGATCATAATGTATTATCTTAGAGATGATTTTCTGTAGTCTTTTTGCTAAAATCTTATTTAAGATTTTAGCATCAATATTCATTAGGGAGTTTGGTCTATAATTTTCTTTCTGTGTTTTCAGCCTCTCTAGTTTAGGTGTCAGTACCATGTCTGTGTCATAGAAGGAATTTGGTAGGACTCCTTCATTCCCTATTTTATCAAAAAATTTATATAGCATTGGGGCCAATTGTTCTTTAAATGTTTGGTAAAATTCACATGTAAATCCATCTGGTTCCTGGGATTTTTCTTAGGGAGTTGTTTAATTGCCTGTTCTATTTCTTTTCTGAAATGGGACTATTCAAGCAATTTACTTCCTCCTCTGTTAGTCTGGGAGTCTATATTTTGGAAGGTAGTCATCCATTTCATTAGGTTATCAAATTTATTGGCATAAAGTTGAGCAAAATAACTCCTTATTATTTCTTAATTTCCTCTTCATTGGTGGAAAGTTCTCCCTTTTCATTTTAAGACTACTATTTCATTTTCCTCCCTCCTTTTTCTAATCAGATTTACCAAAGGCTTATCTATTTTATTGGCTTTTTCATAGAACCAACTCTTAGTTTTATTAGTTAGTTCAATAGTTTTTTACTTTCAATATTTTTAATTTCTCCTTTTAATTTTAGAATTTCCAATAGTATTTGATTGGGGTTTTAAATTTGGTCTTTTTTAGTTTTTTAGTTCAAGCTCAATTCATTAATCTTTTCTTTTCTGTTTTATTCAAGTAGCCTCTAAGGATATAAAATTCCTCTTATTACCGCTTTGCTGCATCCCACAAATTTTGGTATGATGTCTCATCATTGTCATTATCTTCAGTGAAATTATTAATTGTAGCTATAATTTGCTGCTTCACCAATCATTCTTTAAGATGAGATTGTTTAGTTTCCAATTACTTTTGGTCTATTTCTAACTTTGTTGAATGTAGTTTTTATTGCATCATGATCTGAAAAGAAAGCATTGACTATTTCTGCTTTCTTGCATTTAATTTTGAGGTCTTTATGTCCTAATATATGGTCAATTTTTGAATAGGTTCCATGAACTGTTGAGAAGAAAGTATATTCCTTCTATCTCCATTCAATTTTCCAAAGATCCAACATACCTAATTTTCTAATATTCTATTTATCTTTAATTTCTTTCTTATTTGTTTTGTGGTTTGATTTGTCTAATTTGAGAGTACAAGGTTGAGATCTCCACTATTACAGTTTTGTTTTCTATTTCTTCTTGCAACTCTCTTAACTTCTCCTTTAGGAAGTGGATGCTATACCACTTGGGCATATATGTTTAATATTGATATTGTTAGTTGTTTATGCTACCTTTACAGGATGTAGTTTCTTCCTTATCTCTTTTAATTAGATCAATTTTTGCTTTGCTTGATCTGATAAGGATGGCTACCCTGCTTTTGACTTCACCTGAAGCATAATAGATTTTGCTCCAGCCTTTTACCTTTACTCTATATGTATCTCCTGCTTTAAATGTGTTTCTTGTAACAACATATTGAAGGGTTCTGATTTTGATCCAGTCTGCCATCTGCCTCCTCTTTATGGGAGTTCATCCCATTCACATTTACGGTTAGAATTACTAAATCTGTATTTCCTGCCATCCTTAACCCCAGATTATGCTTTTACTTATTCTTGCCTCCCATCCCTCTTCCCTTTTAAACTTATGTCCCTTCTGTATCACGATGCTTACCCTCTTTAATCCTTCCTCCCCTTTAGTCTTTTCCCTTCCTTCCTTATTACTCTTTTTCTTTTCCTTTTCCTCTCCCCTTTTTAATGAGGGAGAGAGAATTTTTCTAAACAAATGTCAATTATTTTTCTTGAGCCAACTCGATGAGAGAAGATTCACACAATGTTCCTCCCCTCTAAATTCCCCAGATATGATAAGTTTCAGCCTCTTTGTGGGATTGGTTTCCCTTTTATCCTCCCCTTCCCACCACTCCATCCCTTTCCATATCTACTTCCTTTATATAGTACAATCAAATTATACATGTATTCTTTGTATAACCAAAACAGAAATACAATTCTCTAGAGTTATTTTTACCTTTTCTTATCTCTTGAGTTCTATGGTTGGAGATCAAATTTTGTTTAGTTCTGGTTTTTTTTCAGAAACAAAATGGAATTCATTTGTTTGATTAAATGTCCATCTTCTTCCCTGAAGAAAATGCCAGCTTAGCTGTGTAGTTTATTCTTGGCTGCATCCCAAGTTCTTGTGCTTTTGGAATATCATATTCCAGGCCCTTTGTTCCTTTAATGAGAGGACAGATCTTGGGTGATCCTTATTGTGGCACCTCGGTATTTAAAATGGTTTTTTTTGGCTGCTTGTAAAATTTTTCCTTAATCTGATAGTTCTGAAATTTCCAATATTCTTTGGGGTTTTTATTTTAGGGTTTCTTTCAGAAGGTGTTCAATGAATTCTTTCAATGCCTATTTTACCTTCTGATTCTATTACATCTGGGCAGTTCTCTTTGATGATTTCTTGTAAAATAGTATCTTGGCTCTTGTTTTCATCATAGTTTTCAGAAAGTCCAATAATCCTCAGATTATCTCTCCTAGATCTATTTTCTAAGTCTGTCGTTTTTGCAAGTAGATAATTCATGGTTTTTTCCAGTTTGTCATTTTTTTGTTTTTGTTTGACTGATTCTTGCTGTCTCAATGAATCATTAGTTTCTATTTGTTCAGTTCTAATTTTTAAAGAATTATTTTCTTCATTAGGTTTTTTTACTTCTTTCTGTATATGTCCAATTGAGTTTTAAAATGTATTGTTTTGGTCTGTGGAATTTTTTCCATTTACTAATTTTTTCTAGTGAATTATTTTCTTTTCCAATTCATGATCCTACTTTCTTTGAGTTCTTTGTCTTTTCCAGTTTGCAAACCTACTTTCTAGTGAATTCTTTATTTTTTCCAATTCAATTTTTTCCCCTGTACTTCCTGGAATTTTTAACTTTTCCAATTGTATTTCAGGAAGTTGTTGCTCTCTTGTAAGGCTTCTCTTTCCTTTCCCCATTTATCTTCTAACTCTCTTTTGAGACTTTTAATGGTCTCTTCTATGAGAGCATCATGTAAAGGAGGACAATCTGATCCATTTTTGCTGTTTGAGGTCTCTTCAGGTTTGTTGACCTTGCTCTTTTCTGCATAGAAGCTATCGATTGTTCTTTTCATCTTTTTATTCATGTTTTAAAGCCTTTAGGGTGTCTCCAGGCAAGGTTACCAGCTTCCTCTGCAGAGCAGGGAGAGATGTAAACCGATTTCCGGCTCTGAGGTATGGGAGTGCTCTGAGTGAGAGTTTTCCCTTCCCCCAACAGGAAGTGGATTCAGCACTGGCCAAGCTATTGAAGTGCCCAGTTGGGCTATGTGGGTCAGCAATTGCCCTTGGCTAGAGACTAAGGGGTGAAAGTGTCACTGCCCCTGGCCGGAGACTCTTGTGGGACTGTGAGTATTAGCAATTTCAATTTTTTCTCTGAAAATTATCTATTCATATCATTTGACCTATTTATCAGTTGGAGAATAGCTTAAATTCTTATAAATTTGAGTCACTTCTCTATATATTTTAGAAATGAGGCCTATATCAGAAGCTTTGAATGTAAAGATTTTCCCCCCAGTTAATTGCTTTCCTTCTGATCTTGTCTGCATTGGTTTTATTTTAGTACAAAAACTTTTTTAACTTAATATAAAAGAAATTATCCATTTTGCATTTCATAATATACTCTAGTTCTTCTTGGTCACAAATTCCTTCCCTCTCTACACATCTGAAAGTTAGACTACGCTTTGTTCTTCTAATTTGCTTATAATATCATTATTTATGTCTAAACCATGAACCCAATTTGACCTTATCTTGGTATAGGGTGTTAGGTGTGGGTCAATGTCTAGTTTCTGCTATACAAGTTTTCAATTTTCTTAAAAAATTTTTGTCAAATAGTGAATTCTTATCCCAGAAGTTGGGGTCTTTGGGTTTACCAAACACTAGATTCCTATACTCATTGACTATTTGTGTCTTGTGAACCAAGATGCTTCAATAAACTATTCTATTTCTTATCCAGTACTAAATGATTTTGATGACCACTACTTTATAATATAGTTTTAGGTCTGGTACAGGTAGACCACCTTCATTTGTATTTTTTCATTAATTTCCTTGAAATACCTGACCTTTGGTTCTTCTAGATGAATTTTGTTATTATTTTTTCTGTATCTGTAAAATAATTTCTTGGGAGTTTGATATGGAATTGAATAAGTAGATTAATTTAAGTAATATTGTCATTTTATTATATTAGCTTGGCCTATTCATTTTTTCCCACTTGATTACATCTGACTTTATTTGTGTGGAAAGTGTTTTGTACTTGTGTTCATATAGTTCCTGACTTTGCCTTGTCAGGTAGACAATCAAATATTTTGTATTGCCTACAGTTATTTTAAATGAAATTTCTCTTAGTATCTCTTGCTGCTGGATTTTGTTGGTAATATATAAAAATGCTGATGATTTATTGGATTTATTTTCTATCCTGCAACTTTGATAAAGTTGTAAATTGTTTCTGGTAGTGTTTTAGTTGATTCTCTAAGATTCTCTAAGTATACTCTCATATCATCTGCAAATGGCTTCCTCATTACCTACTCTAATTCCTTTAATTTCTGTTTCTTCTCTTATTGCTAACGTTAACATTTCTAATATGATATTGAATAGTAATGGTGGTAGTGGGCAACCTTGTTTCATCCTTGATCTTATTGGGAATGCTTCTAGTTTGTCCCCATTACATATGATGCTTGCTGATGGTTTTAAATAGATGCTACTGATCATTTTAAGGAAAAGTTCATTTATTCCTATACTCTTTAGTGTTTTCAATAAGAATGAGTTTTGGATTTTATCAAATGCTTTGTTTCTATCTATTGAGATAATCAAATGATTTCTGTTAGTTTGGTTATTGATATAGTCAATTATGCTAATAGTTTCCCAAGTATTTTACCAGCCCTGCATTCCTGACATAAATCCTACTAGGTCATGGTGTATTAACCTGGGGATGAGTTGCTGTAAACTATTTGTTAATATTTTAATTAAGTTTTTCTGCATCAGTATTCATTAGGGAAATTGGTCTATAATTTTCTTTCTCTGATTTGATCCTACCTAGTTTAGGTATCAGCAGCATATCTATGTCATAAAAGGAATTTAATAGGACTCTTGTTTCCCTTATTTTTCCAAATAATTTGCATAGTATTGGAATTATTTTTAAAAAACGTTTGGTAGAGCTCACATGGAAATCCATCTGGCCTTGAAGATTTTTTCTTAGGGAGCTGATTAATAGTTTATTCAATTTCTTTTTCTAAAATGGGACTATTTAAATAATTTATTTCCCCCTCTGTTAATCTGGGCAATCTATATTTTTGTAAGTAATCATCTATTTCTCTTAGATTATCATGTTTATAGCATACAATTGGGCAAAATATCTCCTGATTGTCATTCTAATTTCTTTCTTCATTCACCATTTTCATTTTTTATAGTAACAATTAGATTTTCTTCTTTCCTTTTTCTAACAAATTAACTAAAGTTTTATCTGTTTTGTTATTTTTTCATAAAATCAACTCTCAATTTTGTTTATTAATTCGATTGTATTTTATTTTCAATTTTGTTAATCTCCTCTTTTATTTTCACAGTTCAAATTTGGTATTTATTTGGGGAGTTTTAATTTGTTCTTTTTCTAGTTTTTTTTAGTTGCATGCCCAATTCATTGATTTTCTCTTTCTCTACTTTATGCAACTAAACATCTAAAGATATAAAACTTCCCCTAAGAAATACTTTGGCTGCATCCCATAAATTTTGGTATTTTGTCTAATTATTGTTATTCTCTTGGATGAAATTATGAGTTGTATTGTGTGTATGATTTGTTGTTTCACCCATTCATTCTTTAGGATTAGATTATTTAGTTTCTGATTAACTTTTGGTTTATTTTTCTCTGATCTTTTATTATATGAAATTTTATTGCATCATGTTCTGAAAAATGCATTTACAATTTCTGCCTTTCTGCATTTGATTTTTATGCCCTCATACATGGTCAGTTTTTGTGTAAATTCCATATACTGCCAAGAAAATATATATTCAAAAAATATATCTCCATTCTGTCTCCGTTCAAATTTCTCCAAAGATTTATCAAACTTAACTTTTCTAAAATTCTATTTACTTCTTTAATTTCTTTCTTACTTATTTTTTGGTTCAACTTATCTACATCTGAGAGAGCAAGGTTGAGAACTCCTACTTGTAGTGTAATGCTGGGGAAACTGAGGCTGGATAGAGATTAGAGAGTTTTTAATATTTTATTTGAAAGGAAGAGATTGTGCTGGGGAAATGTTGCCCCCAGAGCTGATGTCCAAACCATCCAGTCACTAATATGTGCTTCCCATGAAGTGTGTGTGTGTGTGTGTGTGTGTGTGACTCCAAGCTAGACTGAGGCAGGGACAGAGTCAGAACACCGAGAGCTGGAAGGGACTATCAATCCGGTTCTGACAGGGTGTCGGGAGTCACCGGATATTCTGATAAGTTAGTATGGGGAGAGGCACCAGACATTCTGATGATGTCTAAGATAGAAGGTCTTTCTCCTTTTCTGGATCATCATGATTAGGAAGTAGAGTTGATGTTGTAGGATTGAGCAGAACAATTAGGAACTGAGGCAGAACAATTCAGGGAAACTGAGACAGAATAATTTAGGGAAACTGAGGCAGGACAATTAGAGAAACTGAGGCAGGACAATAAAAGGGAACTATGGCACAATATTAGAAGGCTAGCAGGTCCATGCCCATATTGGCTTACCATCTCTTCTAACAGACAGAGAGATAGTAAGTTCATGCCCATGCTGGCTTATCATCTCCCTAATAATTATAAAAACATATTGGGTAAAAATCAGGATAATCTTGATGGATAATACATGCAATAGGAACAAGGCAATTTAAATATATTTACCCCAGAACAGTAAATTAAAGATATACTTGAGATAAATGCATTATTACTCTGTTTTTGACAAATACCTTGGTATTGATAAAATATTGCAGCTATTTACAATTCTGTTGATGTTGATGTGAATCATAACTAGGCTCTTTACAATTCTGCATTGATAAGTATCTTGGTATTGATGGTTGAGGTGGATACTGAAATGTCAAAGTATTGAATGTGCATTAATCCTTCAGGAATAATGATGTCAACTGAAGATAGCTAATGTTGTTACACTAGCCTAAAAGATATATTAAGCTGGCACTCAAATTAATAAAGGAAGAATATCTTTTGCCTGGCCTTGGGTATTCATACACACTCTTAATATTCACTGTAGCTGGACTCCAACAGATAGTGCCTGAACAGGGACAGATTTGATTGTCCTAGCAGGACATTGCTCTCTTGGAGCTCACAAAAAGGTAAGAGGGAAAAGTAAATTAAGTGATCACCAAAAATAATTTGTCACTAGAAATAATTTATCACTGTTTGCATGAGGAATAAGATATAAATATATCAGCTATAGAATATAAGATATCAGATACCATATAATATATATATATATATATATATATATATATATATGATAAAATTTATGAGATTGATTCTTGTCCAACTGATATCAATACAGTACATATATTGACTCAGTATGGGGCAAAATCAATCAGGTAGCAGTGACAGAGAATATTATCTGAAAATATTTAAAAAATTAAATAAAGAAAAAGGATTGGTAATTACCTTAGGACAGTTACAAGAATTTTTGCAGTCTGTAGAAATATGTTGTCCTTGGTTTCCTCAAGAGGGAATGGTTGATTTGGAAAAATAGGATATGATAGGAAAACAGGGGAATATTTCAAAGAAAAAGGATCAGGGGCTCTTCCAATTATAGTATTTTATATGTGGAATAATTTGAAAATATGTCTTCAAGTGTCAGAGACAGTTCCCTTAACTACAAAAATCCTTAAAGTAGATTCTTCTGCTAGTACTCTGGAGGCAGAAGAAATGACCAAAACTATAGAATGTTTAAATGCTAATAAAAAATGAGAATCAACACAGCTTACAACTCCCTCATCCCCACCCTTCTTCCAGGCTCCTTGTCTGAATCTGAACAGGGACCTGATGTGACTTTTGCTGAGACAACTTAAATTTTATTGAAATAACTTGCCTTTGAAAATGCTAATGCCAATTGTAAAAAAGCTTTAGGTGGGGGAAAACTGAAAATGACTTTAGTAGAAATTATTTAAATATGTTAGAATATTGAGACTTCTACTTTTCAAGCAGCTATATTAAAATCAGGAAAACTTACTACCTAAAAAAAATTTCAAATTCTTGTACATGCTTTATATGTATGTATATATATATATATATATATATATATATATATATATATATAATAAAAATTCAGGTTGTAAAGATTTTAGAGGGACAATAAATAGGTATTCCAAATGCAATCTGTCATTGATTCTAGGCCAATTTTAAAATAGAAATTAAAAGGGATAATTTAGTTACTCTAAATAATTATCAAAAATTGGTGAGGGATATTGATTGGGTAAAAGCTGTATTTGAAATTGGATACACATGGATTGACAAATTATTCAAAATTTTAAGAGGAGATACTAGCCCTAATTAAAAAAGTCTGAGGATCAGTTGCAAGCAGTAGATAGTATTTACAGATGCTACTAGTAAATAATCAGCCTCTTTGTATATATTGCATCTACAACTAAATATGTTTTTAACATTGTTTGAATATACACAGCAAAATGAGTTATGTGCAATTATTGCTGCACTGTATACTGTTCAAGAACCTCTTAATATTTTTCAGATAGCAAATTTCCTGTTTAGGAAACAGCCCCAGCTCTGGACATCCTGCTGGTTAAAATGAGATTCCTTTAATAGTAATTATTTCTATTGTTTAAAAGAATGATTTATGTTTGCATAGTGTTAATAACTAAGTAGTTTTTATTTTTCAGGTTTATGACTTTTGGCAAAGCTGGAACAGTCTTCTTCCATGTCATTTTTGTCTGTGTTTCTGTGCAGAATGTCTGTGTCATATTTGTTCTGTGAGCTTGATTTTGTTACCTGGAAAGATTAAAAGGCAATCAACAAGAAAAAAAAACATCTATGCTATAGTTAAAATGCTGGAAAATTTTCTTAAAAAGCCTAACTTTTTTCTGTGAACTTCAGCTCTAGACAAGTTGGGGGGCTACACAAAAAAATTTACTAATTAAAATTAAAATAATATTTTCACAGATTCTCAAAAGTTTTGAGAGCAAAACATCTTAGCAAAATCTGAAAATTTTGAAACAAATTGATTAAGGAATTTGGCAAGTAGTCAAAACAACAATTAGGAAAATAGCAATTTTTTGACTTCTATCTGTCTGGAATCTTCTTTTATTCCATTGGGATTAAGGATGAATCCTCATAAGGATTGCTAACAAGGAGCAGCTAGGTGGCATAGTAGATAGAGCACCAGCCCTGAAGTCAGGAGGACTTGAATTCAAATCTGACCTCAGACACTTAACATTTCCTAGTTATGTGACCCTGGGCAGGTCACTTAACCCCAATTGCCTCAGAAAAAAAAATTGCTAACAAGGGTGAACTAACTCTTCTCTCATCTAAGATCAGGTTTAAACTCAAATTCTGCCTCACTTGTAGAAATAGGGAAGCAGTTCATGGAGATTCCACAAAACCTTGCCCAAAACACCTCCCTAACCCAGCTTGGGGGGGATAGAGATGGAGTGGGGATCAAGTTCCATGGTTAGCATTGCCTGAGCCCTGGCATCTGAAACTACTATCCTGGCACCAGTCACCGCAGCCTTCCCCAGAGTCTGTCCAGCAACTGCTTGAGAAGAATCTGGATGCTCCTGGCAGTACTCAGCATGGCAGAGTAAAGTGAAAAAGCTACTCAGCCTCTGCTTTTGGTAAACTCAGCATTCTCTGTTTCAGTTACAGAAATGTTTTAGCTATGTAATTTATGGCAAATTATTTTATCTCTGCCCAGTTTTCTCATTTGAAAATATAACTAATAATGATTGTTATTGTGGAGATCACAGGATTGTAAAAGTACTTAGCAAAAAACTAACAAAACCATATCAAGGAAAGTATTTACTAACTATCTGTAAGCTCATTTAATGGTTAATCCTTTGCACCAGGATGAGTTTTAACATCAAGTTAAACAATCTCTATGTGTCTTAAGTTTTGGTAAACTTAAAAAAAATAATTTATCTAGCCCTAAGCTGCAATTAATAGAATTTGCTATTAGAGATAAAATCTCTTGGACTGTAATTGATTTTTTTTTTTTTTGAGTTTTGAATTTGATTGCCTGATCATTAAGTCAGTAACCCACTACCTGAGATAATTATCACTAGGTACTCAGAGAAATGTGATCCTGAACAGGTAGGGGTCTATATCTAGACATGACTTCGGAGATTCTGAGCTATTGACTCAGTTTTCCAGTTGTTTCTTTGTTTCCCACCTGATCATTCCTGAATCTGATAAGGTAGAACTATTATAATTGAATATCAATTTAAACTAACAAAGCTTTATTTTGTCATGTGTATGCTCCCAGCCTGAGGCCTGAAGAAGCAGTTCTGATGGTGTTATTATACCCCTGTATTTTCATCCTATAACAAATTTCTATGATAAGAATAAATGATCAACACAAATTCAATTATATAATATCTTATTGTTTTCAATCTGAAAATATGTAGTCATTATATCTTAAATAATTTGGTGAAGGAGTATTTGGCCTAGCCATCTATTTATTATAGATACATATAGATGTTTGTGTGAAATAAAGTCCTTATGATGAGGTTTAGGTCTTAGGGTTCCCTTCTGTCAGGGAACCAAATGATGAGGTCTAGATTTAGGGATTAGGGTTCCTGGTAATCAGGGCATTAAATGATAAGGTCTAGTGGCAGGTTTGGGGCTTAGGGAACCAAATGGAGAGGTTTGGCTCCCTTATACCCCCTTGGGATTTGGTCTAAGGATAGGGAGTTTGGGGAACCCTCCTTCTGGTGGCCCAGATATTCTTTATAAAGGAATTTCCAAACCTGAAAATCTAGATTGATAAAAGAGGATTATTATAGGCACTGGGAAGTCAGCCTTTGTTATGCATCAATAGAAAAGCTGACTTCCTTTGTGGCAAGGTCTGACAGAGAAGTAAAGTTTTGAGAAATCAATACAGAGAGGCATAAAGTTTCTTTATGGAAATAGGCGAGGATAAAGAGGGTAGTGCTGAAATAGAATATTATTCCGGTGGGCAGAGGTTTCCTTGGCATA
The DNA here is from genome assembly GCF_902635505.1 of Sarcophilus harrisii. Lineage (NCBI taxonomy): Eukaryota > Metazoa > Chordata > Mammalia > Dasyuromorphia > Dasyuridae > Sarcophilus > Sarcophilus harrisii. Next base: position 470,242,316 of record NC_045428.1, read on the forward strand.
GCATGGCATGACATAGAATAGCATGGCATGGAATGGCATATTAGGACCTCCGCAAAGAAGTGAGTTCCAAGTTGCAATTTTAATAAGGATATTTGATACAGAAGTTTCAATTGAATGAGATTTCCTCAATACTGTCACTGACCCCAGGCCTCACTTACTGGGAGTGGTTAAGCCAACAAGAAGGGTAGAAAAGCTTGGAAATGAATGCTTCAACTAGTCCCACCAAGATAACTGAATGAAGCTGTTTATCTTGTTTCCCTCAGGTGGGATCCCATAAACACAGGGTCCAAGAAGAATCTCTCCTTCAAGGAGTTTTAGAGAATTTTGGGGTCCTTTCTTCACCCCCCCCCCCAAGCAACTGCCCCCAAATTCATTTGGGATAGAAGGGCAGACATCTCTTCTTCCATAGCTGCTTCAAGCTGGCAAGGGTCATAGAGAAATCCTTAGTTCATTTGGGGGTTCATGCCAGGAGGTGAGGTGTGAGGTTTGAAAATGGCAGCAGGGCATCTAAGGAGTATTTATCCCAGTCAGTTGTCCCATGTTCTCCAGGCTGAAGGGCAGTTGAAAATCCAAAGCCTGCAGCATAGAGGAAACAGATCTGAGGAGCAGATTAAAAGTGGGGTGTCATCCATGATTGAGATGGTGACATTTGGGAATGGGGCCTTTTGCAGGAAATGCATCAGGTCCCAACTGTGGGCTGCCTTTAAGAATGCCTTCACTGCCCACAGAGCTCCATAACTGAAGGTAGTTAAGGAGTTAATTGCTGGCAGGGGTATAGTGTAATGCTAGAGAAACTGAGCAAGATAGCAATTAGAGAACAATTTAATAATTTATTTAAAAGGGAGAGATTTATTGGGACCAAATGGATCCATGGTTTGGTCCCAGGGCTGAATGAGATTATTGTCTCAAAGAATCCAGCCGTGAATGTTAGATACAAGACTCTTACAGGGTAACAAGAACAATGAAATAATGGGGGAGGTACCTGGATGGGGATGACCTAATGAGGGGAGGCACCTAGGATGACATAATGGGAGATACTGGAGAGGCTACTGATATTCTAATAGCATCTAAAATGGATAAAGACCTTTATCCCATTAAACATTAAGAGGGAATAAGTATTGTCTAAGGTCTAAGATATAAGAACTTTATCCTATCAAACATTAAGAGGGAATGGTTATAACTGAGGCAGAGTAACTAAACAGGACAATTAGGGAAACTGAGTCAGGACATTAAAAGAGAACTGTGGCATAACAATAGAATGCCAAAGAAAAGTAGAAGAGAAAATGCTAGGAGCAAAAAGTTCTGGCCTATAGTAAAAGTGTTAAGTAGCTTAGAGTCTAAGGTGTAAACTGCCCTTTTCAGGGCACAGGGTGGTAGGATTAAGGTGTGACATACCCAGAGAATCAGGCCAGGTAGGAGGCCTTGATATCTATTAGATTTACTAAGCCCTTGATGTCCATTGGCTTTTTTTTTTTTTTTTTTTTTTTTTTTTTTTAATGCTCTGAACCCCGGGGGTTAATGGCTATCCCAGAATTAACTTTAGACCTCTTCAGTTAAGAGGGCCTATTCAATTAAAAACAGCCACTGCTCTAAGGTGTGGCCCTGCTTGGCTAGGGCTGTAGATTAAGATAAGAATGCAGTTAAGCTTTTCCAAATTTCTTAACTGTCTAAAGGTTTGTGCTTTTTAAAAATAAATCCTTTTGGGGTTCTGAGAAGAGAGAGTTGGATCCTCAATCTCACCATAAAATCATGAAGCTGGTTTAGGCAGAGATCAGAGATCCTGAGCCTCCCCCTCCTCCTATCCCCATTCTTTATGGGAATGGGTGGGAGAGACCAGAGGGCCAGAGTGAGAGCAAAGTAGAAGTCCCTCCCCATCTTACCTGCCAGGTGTTTGGCTGGTGGAACAAAGGGGGAACATGACCAAACCCCAAATTCCTACCAGAGAGCAAGACATTGGGGGGGGAGGGGGAGAAAGGAAAGGGGAAGGGAGGGGCAGCTCAAACCCTATACACATCTACCAGGTGTTGACTGTCATTCTGGAAAGGCAGTTCCTCCAGTGCTCCTTCTGCTTGCGGGGTCTCCTCAGACAGTTTCCATGACACCTACAGCATGAACATGAACCTCTGGGGTTCCTGGTCTAAGTCTGAGAGGGATTTGCATTAAAAAGGTACTTCTGCTCTGAGTGTCTTTCCCAGGAGGCAGAAATTGCCCCGAGGAGTCTCAGGTTTTAGTTCAGGTGAGTAAGTTAAAAGAACCAACAGCTGTTTGTAACAACTAAAACAGTTAAAATGGATAACAGCAGAGTGGGAGAAATATGAGGGCTCACAATTGGACCCCTGAAAGAATTGGGGGTCCCCAGGGTAGCCAGGTTTCTCCTTAGGCTGGGAGGGGTTTTGGTTTTGAAAGGGACACTTTCTCTGGGACTGTCTCTGCCAGCTGCTTCTGCCTGAGGACAGAGATCTGTCCCAGGATTTGAGAGAAGAAATAAGCACTTTAGGAGTACATTGAGATGCTAAGACTTCTGGTGGATGGAGGGAGACTGATTCTAATCAGTGTCCAAATTTTAAGGTTTTGAGGTTTTTCTCAAGTCGAATGTCTGCTTTTTAAAGAGACAGCCTAAAGGTGCCTCGTTAGAGATAGAGGAAGAGGTCCCAAGTTTTCCCAATTCTATAGCTTTTTCGTTCTGTACAGGTATCCCTAAGAGAGAGAAAGCTATAACAAAAACTTTAATTTTTGCCAATTCGCAAGAGTTTTGTGCCATGAGCGTCCTCAGGCAAAAACTCTGCTGAGCATAAAGCATTTTATCATGCCCCCGGAGAGTCGAGCTGTTTCCCCTTCCCTCCCTCCTCCTTCCCTTTCCCCCCCAGCTATAGAAAGGGTGGGGTGGTAGGCTTACCGGAAACAAAACCTCATGAAGGGGCCACACCAAATGGGAAGTCAGCCTTCACTAGAAAAACTGAAATCCTTGATTTTCTAGGGGGAAAAAAAAGCTTTAGTGTTCTTGATTCAATAGCTCTTCACCTGACCCTAGACGGTGTCCTGATTCTACACCTCCTTTTCCTTATCTAGTGAAGTAGAGCAACAAAATGCTCCCTGAGCAAGGGAGAATTATCAGAGACTGACAACTCAAAGTTTGAATGTCCTAGCTATAGAGTAGACAAGTCTAGAGAGAGAGAGAGAGACCACGGGAATCCCCTAAGGGAATTCTGCAAGCTAGAGAAAAGGTAACAACCGAAAGGCTCTTTTTTTTTTTTTTTTTTCTTTTACCTTGTCCAAAGTTTTCGGGTTCCGTTTGGTCACCAAATATAGGTTTCCAAAAGAAGAACAATTAACATGATTGTCTGTAAGACCTAACTTATTTTATTGTTTATTGAAACTAAAGCTGAATCATCTTTAACATTTGTATATACTGTGTGTCCTGTGACGCATTACATTTTATAGCAGTCCTTGTAGACTTGTCTTTCTATCTCAGATTCTCTTAACCTCCATTTGTTAGATTTGTTTTATATTCTAGATTTTGGTCAGCTACAGGTGCCTTGGCCAGCTTCAAGGAACTGAATCAACTTTTGGATACTTCAATCAGTTTCAGCTTACCCCTCCCCTCCATAAAAGACTGGAACCCTGCTAATGATTCAGCTTTACACCCATTCTCAGCAGGAAGTAGTTTCAGAAGAAGCAACCATTCCTCCCTTCCCCCCCCCCCCCCCCCCCCCCCCCACTCCCAGAGGACTTTGGGCCCCATTGGTTTGGGAAGCAATTGGAACTGATTGGTGTATTGGACGCCAAATTATCCGCTATCTGGATGGGTCTCCTCTTAAAATGTATTTGTGACTAAAGATAGTACAAATTTTCACATCTCAAATATGGGATGCCACGATGTTTCAGGCCCTTCCATAATATACTGTACAGCATGTTAAAAATAGTTACAGATGTTTCTAACTTCAGATCCTATTTTAAAGAACGGCACTGGAATCCAAATCATGCATGTGTTAGAAGGATATATCGTAAAATGTTACAATTGTGTTTTATCCCAATCTTACTTATATCCAAATGCCTTCTAATTTGCTACCTATAGTTCTTATTATTGAATACCCATCCTATGTGATGATGCCTACTAAGATTAATCACCATTGGTACAGATCAGCAGGTGAACAGATTTGAGATAACATCAAAGGGAAATTAGAAAACAAAAGTAGAAAAAGGAGAATCTTTGGATTACTCATTGCTGGAGTTCTAGCAGTTATAGCAGTTATTACATCATTTGCTAGTTCAGCTTTAGTCCTTAACAGAATCTATTCAGACTGCCCAATTCACAAATCAATTAGCAAAATATGTATCATAAGCTCTTAAAAAAATTAATATAGATAATGAGTTAAAACAAGGACCAAAGTTAATGGAACAATCCTTAATATAGTTAGGGGATCATATAAACAATTTGGAAATTCTATCATGACTAACTTGTGATTATAAATTCATTTGTGTCATTAATGTGACATGGCTTCAAATAAGGAACAGAATAAATGGAGCCATACATAATTCCAACCTCCCTTGGGATATATCTGAATTAGCTGCCTTAGCAGAAAACAGCACAAAAGTAGTGTCCCTGGAATTGATGTTGATAGACTAGTTGTATTTATAGTTCTGTGTAGATAAATATACTGGTGTTGATGGTTGGGGTAGATACTGAAATGTCAAAGTATTGAATATTGGGATAATGATGTCATCCAAAGGTAGTTAATATTGTTACACTAGCCTAAAAGATATATTAAGTTGGCACTCAGATTAATAAAGGAAGATTGCAAAGCAAAGCATATCTTCTGTCTGGCTTTGGGTATTCTTACACACCCTTGGTATTCAGTGGAGCCGGACTCCAACACCCACTAGTATAATTTGCTGTCTAATTCTTCTTGCAGCTTTCTTAACTTCTCCTTTAGGAATCTGGATCTTATATCACCTGGTACATATATGTTTAGTATTGATATTGCTTTATTATCTATGGTACCCTTCAGCAAGATGTAGTTTCCTTCCTTATTTCTTTTAATGAGATCTATTTTTACTTTTGCTTGTTCTGAGATTAGGATCACTACCTCTGCTTTTTTTTTTTTTTTTTTTTCAACTTTAGCTGAAGCATAATTGAATCTGCTTCATTTTTTTACCCTTTACTCTGCATGTATCACTCTGCTTTAAATGTATTTATTTCTTATAAATAATATATTGTAGGATCTGGCTTTTATTTTTTTAATTTTATTTATTTTATTTTATTTTTATATTTAATAGCCTTTTATTTACAGGTTATATGCATGGGTAACTTTACAGCATTAACAATTGCCAAACCTCTTGTTCCAATTTTTCACCTCTTACCCCCCACCCCCTCCCCTAGATGGCAGGATGACCAGTAGATGTTAAATACATTAAAATGTAAATTAGATGCACAGTAAGTATACATGACCAAAACATTATTTTGCTGTATAAAAAGAATCAGACTCTGAAATATTGTACAATTAGCTTGTGAAAGAAATCAAAAATGCAGGTGTGCATAAATATAGGGATTGGGAATTCAATGTAATGGTTTTAGTCATCTCCCAGAGTTCTTTTTCTGGGCATAGCTAGTTCAGTTCATTACTGCTCCATTGGAAATGATTTGGTTGATCTCGTTGCTGAGGATGGCCAGGTCCATCAGAACTGGTCATCATATAGTATTGTTGTTGAAGTATATAATGATCTCCTGGTCCTGCTCATTTCACTCAGCATCAGTTCGTGTAAGTCTCTCCAAGCCTTTAGGATCTGGCTTTTAATTCAGTCTGTTATCTGCTTCCATTTTATGGGAGTTTTCATTCCATTCATATTCATAGTTAAAATCATTAACTCTGTATTTTCTGTCATCTTATTTCCCCCAAGGTATACTTTTCTCTTTCCTTTCCTCCTTTCACTCCTGCCTAGTATTTTGCTTCTGACCACCACCTTCCTCAAAAAGCCCTCCATTTTTACAACCCTTCCCTTTTTCTTATATCTTTCCCCTTCTACTTCTGTTCTCCTTTCTATTAGTCTCCTTGTTTCCTTTCCTCTTTTGCCTTCTACTTCCCTAGAGGATGAGATAAGTTTCTTGGTGAAGCTAAATATGTCTGATATTTTCTCTTTGAGCCAAATCTGATGAGAGTAAGATTCACACAAGGCTCATACCCCTGCCTTCTTTACCCCAATTGTAATAGGTCTTTTGTGTCTCTTCATGAGATGCAATTTATCCCATTTTACCTCCATTTTCCTCTTCTGTCATTATAATGCCCTTTCCACCTTGTTTTTTATATTACATAAAATCAAATTTTACCTGTACCCTCTAAGAAGTGCACTAACAGACATACAGTTCTCAAGAGTTAAACATATCATCTTCCCAAATGGAGATATAAGCTTTTTTAACTTTAAAAGAGAGTTTTTTTCTTTCCTTTTTACCTTTTTATTCTTCTCTTGAGTTCTGTATTTGAAGATGAAATTTTCTATTCAGCTTTAGTCTTTTGATCAGAAATAAATGAAATTTACCTGTTTGAATGTTGATCTTTTCCCCTGAAAGATAATGCTTAATTTTGCTGGGTAGTTGATTCTTGGGCCCAAACCAAGTTCCTTTGCCTTTGGAAATATCAGATTCCAGGTCCTCTGATCATTTAAAGTAGAAGTTGCTAGGTCCTGAGTAACTGATTTGTGGCTCCTCAATATCTGAATTTTTTCTTTCTGGCTCCATGCAATATTTTCTCCTTGATCTGATAATTCTGAAATTTAGCTACGGTATTCCTTGGAATTTACATTTTGGAATTTCTTTCAGAAAGTGAATGGTGAATTCTCTCAGTGGCTATTTTTACCCTCTCTTTCTAGAATGTCAGGGCACTTTTCCTTGATGATTTCCTGAAAGAGGATGCTAGGATCTTTTTTCATTATGGTTTTCTGGAAGTCTAATACTTCTTGGATTGTCTCTCCTAGATCTATATTCCATGTCAGTTGTTTTTCCAGTGAAGCATTTTCCATTTTCTTCTATTTTTTTTTTTTTTTTTTGGTTTTGTTTGACTGATTCTTGATGTCTAATTGAGTTATTCACTTCCATATGTTCAAGGCTAATTTTTAATGGATTTTTTTCTTCAGTTAGCTTTTTTAGCTCCTTTTGCATTTGGTCACTTGAATTTTTAAGTGAGTTGTTTTGTTTGTTGGATTTTCTTTTCCATTTCACAAATTCTGTTTTTCATAACTTGATTTCTTTTTCAAATCTATTTTGTAAGGAGTTATGCGCTTTTTCCATTTTATTGAATCTATTTTGTAACAAGTTTTCTTCCGGTAAATCTGTCTTCTTTTCCAAACTGCAAACATTCTCTTTTCCTTTTCTCATTTTTCTTATAACTTTCTTTTTAGATCCTTTTTGAATTCTTCCAAGAAAGTCTTGTGAGATGAGGACCAACTCATATTAGCTTTTGGGGCTTCATCTGGAGACGATTTGCCTTTAGTGTCCTCAGAATTTGAGATCTGTTCTTTTCTGTCTATATAAAACCTATTTATGTTCAGAGTTCTTTTTGCTTTTTTGCTCATTTTTTAATGGTTGAAGTCTGCTGTTAGGACAAAGGGGAGATTTTCTCAACTTTCTTCAAACGGTTGCAGCAGATTTTTGCTGCCCTGGACTGTCCTGTTGACTTCCTTCCTGTGCTAGATAGGCATGGCCAAGGCCCACATTTTTCTGGGGTTGAGGCTCCCTATTTGTCCTTTGTATTTGTGTTGCATGTTTCACAGCTAATCTGTTGATCCACTGGCTTCTGAACCAGGAGAATATCCAATGCTGCTGCATTTTGGCTAAGAGCCTCCCGGTAGATTCCCCAGAGCAAAGACATCACACTGCCCTGAGTCACAGTGCTGCATCTGTGCTAGGTCACCTCCTTGCCTCCCCCTTCTTTGTGCTATGCCCGATCGAAACAGTTATTTCCTCCAAAGTTCCTTCAAAATATCTTCTGCTGGAAATTTGTTATACTCCAAATATTTGTGTATTCTGTCACTCCAAAACCAGTTCAGAAAATTAATCTGATGTTGATTTAAGGGGGCATGAGGAAGAGCTCAGATAAAGACCTGTCTACTCTCCACCATCTTGGCTCCACCCTCAATTGTTCTCTTTATTTCCATATTACGAGAACATCACATTAGTGATAAAACAGCATTGAAACCTGATAATTTAGGAAGAGAAAAAAATTAAACAAAGGTGAGAGTAAAAAAAGAGTCATTCAGCTTGTTGTAGCCATGAAACAAAAGGTTAACTATTGAATAGAATAATAGTTTCTCTGAGTTGGCAGGAACTTCTGAGGCCATCTTGTCCAGTGTTACTCTTATTAAAAATCATCTCCCTTCTAAGACCTCATCAAGGGCCACTTCTTTAATATACTGTTGATTTCATCTCATTTAAAAGATTGTCTTCACAATCTTACCTTACTCTTTTTCTAATCTTCAATCTCTCCTCTCTTCCACTTCATTTTCTCTTGCCCACAAAAAGACCCCAGTGTTCCATCCTTAATATATGTTCAGATGATCATTTTATCCCTCAAGGTATTCTCCTATATTTTTCCTCCCTTTAACAAACTCCTAGAAAAAGGGTTTTCTACACTAATTTTGATTCCTTTTCTCTCATTTGTTTCTGATCCCCTTGTAAACTCAATTCAACTAAAACTGCTAATAAAGTTGCAATATTTTTTAAATTGAAAAACATGATAATAATTTCTCAATCCTCAACCATGACTTTTGTGCATGATTTGATATTTTGACAGTACTGATCACCTTTTCCTCACATAGATTTGCTCCTTTCTCTGTTTCTGTGGTACCACTTTGTTTGGGCTTTAGTTCTACATTTCTGACTGCTAGTTCTCAGTCACCTTTGTTAAATCACTATTCATATCCTGTCTTCTATCTGAGGATATACTTCTGAGTTTGTTCCCTTGGCTTAAAAAAATATATATATATCTCCATCTTAGATAAGTTTAATTATTACCACTGTGCAGATGCCTCACTGATATATTTATATTCAGTATAATCTCCCCACTGAGTTCCAGTCTCATATAACAAATTGCTTATTAGATGTTTCAAAATACCCTAAAAGAACTCATATATTTTCTCTCAATCTTTTTCCTGTTGAGGATGCCATCATCCTTTTAAATCATCCAGGTTCACAACCACAGAGTTATACTAAACTTATCATTTTCCCTTGCCCTTTAAATCAAATCAGTTTCTATATTTTGTCATTTAAACTTCCATAATATCTCTTTAATGTCTAACTTATCTTTACTTGCAATGGGCTAAAACTGAGTTGATGACTGAGGTCTGAGCACTTAAGGCTAATTACCAATTAAGCAACTCTATTAGCATATACTTGGAGAAAGAATGACCCTGCCCACTATTCTCTGCAGGCTTGATCTATTGGCATATAAAAAGATTGGGTGAAGGGTTTAGAGGGTGGAGTAGGATGAGCGAGGTGGCTCCAGACAGGAGAAGAAAGAGGAGATTCCTGTGTCCACCCTCTCTCCTCTGGGTTCGAAAAAGAATAAAGATTGCTTATCCTGACTTCAGCTGATTCTAAAATATCCAGGGTGCTAAAGCAGTCATCACATCTACTCAATTTTCTTCCTAATTTCCTTTATTATGTTGAATGTATCATCACCTTTTGTCTCAAATCAACCAGATTCATAATCTTAGAGTTATCTTCAACTTCTTGCTCTCTCTCTCCCCTCACAACCCTTCATTTGCCAATTATTATCAATTCTATCATCATTCCTATCATTCAGTTGACCAGCAAAATCCATTAGTAAGTTCTTAGAATATATTAGGTAGTATGCTAGTCCTTACAAATACAAATAGAAAGAACAAAATAGACCCAAGGACCTTACATTTTACCAGAAGAGACAAGTAATTATATGAATATGAATAAATATGTAAAGCATGTATTAAAGAGCTTACTATGAGCAAAACACTGTGCTATGAACTGGGGATACAAAAGGAAAAGAGTCCTTGATCTCAAGGGCATCACTTTCTAATAAAGAAGACAATTTATATGGAAATTTTCATGTCAAGACAGATGGAAAAACTCCCATAGTTCTAGGGTATAGTGTCAAAGCAGATGTTAATGCCTTTTTTTAAATGACATTTTCATTCATAAAATCAAAATTATACAGTATAAATATAAAGCTAATGAATACAAATGTAGACATAGTAATTAAATACAAGAAAGTTACTTTATATTTTATTTTATTTTGTTTTTAAGGAGGTTGTTGGTAGTTCAGAGGTTGGGAAAAGCTTTATGAAAAAGATAATGCCTAAACTGCAATTAAAGAAAGAGTAGGAACTATGCCTTTTAGGCATTTAGGATAGCTAGTGCAAAGGAAAGAGAACAGGAAATGAATTATTGTGTATGAAGAACAGAAAAAAGGTCAGTTTGACTGAATTCCTGAGTGAAAGAGTTGGGAAAATGTTCCATGAAACTAGAAAGATTGGATTTGACCAGCTTTCTTAGGGCTTTAAAAGCTAAGCAGAGAAAGTTTATATTTTATCCTGGAGGCAATAGGAAACTGCTGAAGTTGATCTAGTCAGAGAGATACCTGAACCATTAACTATTATTTGAGTTTAGTCAGTCAATCCCTTTAATTCTTATTTTGTTATTAGTTAACTCATTCTTTAAAAGAATAGTTTGACACCCTTTATCAAAAACCTTGCTAAAAATCTTTGGAAAAATCATTTACTAGTTTAGTAATCTTGTAAAAAAAGCAATGATGATAATTTGTTATGACACATTCTTAATGAAGACATTCATCAACCATCTTTTTGTTGATCCATACTAGAAATTTCAAAGGAGTCAAGTTCACTAGTCTCACATTTACATTCTAATTTTCTAATCTCTCAGCCTATCAGTTCTCTCCCATAACATCACTCTTGCACTAACTACTCTCTCCTCCTTTCCTGCTCTTGACCACTTGGTGAATCAGTTCAACTATATATTTTCCTCTGCAATATTGTCCTGACTCCTTATCATATTACTGATTGTAAATGATGCTGAATAAAGGTTGGGAAAATTATGCAACTGTTCTATGTCCATTATAGATTTATATTCCATTAACTTCCATTGGGTCTTCACTGATGCTAGACAATCCTTTCAAAATCTCCCTTTTCAACTCACTATCCCACTTCCCATAGCAATTCTTCTAATCCTTTTTAACCTATCTCACACATTTCACAGATCCTTCCACAATCTTATCCTCTCAATGGAGAACTTTGCCTCATATTTTACTGAAAAAATGATGCTATTGCATGGACCCACACTTAACACCGTATACCAAGATAAGATCAAAATGGGTCCGTGATTTGGACATAAAGTACGAGATTATAAACAAATTGAAGGAACATAGGATAGTTTATCTCTCAGACTTGTGGAGGAGGAAGAAATTTGTGACTAAAGACAAACTAGAGACCATTATTGATCACAAAATAGAAAATTTTGATTACATCAAATTAAAAAGCTTCTGTACAAACAAAACTAATGTAAACAAGATTAGAAGGGAAGCAACAAACTGGGAAAACATCTTCACAGTTAAAGGTTCTGATAAAGGCCTCATTTCCAAAATATATAGAGAACTGACTCTAATTTATAAGAAACCAAGCCATTCTCCAATTGATAAATGGTCAAAGGATATGAACAGACAATTTTCAGATGATGAAATTGAAATTATTACCACTCATATGAAAGTGTTCCAAATCATTATTAATCAGAGAAATGCAAATTAAAACAACTCTGAGATACCACTACACACCTGTCAGATTGGCTAAGATGACAGGAAAAAATAATGATGATTGTTGGAGGGGATGCGGGAAAACTGGGACACTGATACATTGTTGGTGGAGTTGTGAACGAATCCAACCATTCTGGAGAGCAATCTGGAATTATGCCCAAAAAGTTATCAAACTGTGCATACCCTTTGACCCAGCAGTGTTTCTACTGGGCTTATACCCCAAGGAGATACTAAAGAAGGGAAAGGGACCAGTATGTGCCAAAATGTTTGTGGCAGCCCTGTTTGTAGTGGCTAGAAGCTGGAAACTGAGTGGATGCCCATCAATTGGAGAATGGTTGGGTAAATTGTGGTATATGAATGTTATGGAATATTATTGTTCTGTAAGAAATGACCAGCAGGATGAATACAGAGAGGCTTGGAGAGAATTACATGAACTGATGCTAAGTGAAATGAGCAGAACCAAGAGATCATTATATATGTCAACAACGATACTGTATGAAGATGTAATCTGATGGAAGTGGATTTCTTTGACAAAGAGATCTAATTCAGTTTCAATTGATCAATGATGGACAGAAGCAGCTACACCCAAAGAAAAAACACTGGGAAATGAATGTAAACTGTTTGCATTTTTGTTTTTCTTCCCGTGTTATTTTTACCTTCTGAATCCAATTCTCCCTGTGCAACAAGAAAACTGTTTGGATCTGCACACATACATTGTATCTAGGATATACTAGGACATATTCAACATATATAGGACTGCTTGCCATCTAGGGGAGGGGGTGGAGAGTGGGAGGGAAAAATAGGAACTGAAGTGAGTGCAAGGGATAATGTTTTAAAAAAATTACCCTGGCATGGATTCTGTGAATAAAAAGTTACAAAAAAAAAAAAAAAATGATGCCATTGACTGAGAGAGCTCTTTCTCTTTATTCATCCTCTCATATGATTCAGATGCCTTTTGGCACTACCTCCTCCTTCAACCCATCTCATATGAAGTAGTGTCCCTATTCCTTGATGACAGAGCAAATCCCTAGAGTATGATCCCATTCCATCCCATCTTCTCTGAAATATTGCCCCTTTTTTCATTCCTCTCATTTGTCTTAAATCTCTCCTTGTCTACTGTATGCTGTTACTACTTACAAATATGCATATATCTCCCCCATCCTAAAACAAACAAATAGCTGTCTTGATATTTTCATCCTTGCTAATCATTGTTCTGTTTTTTGTTTTGTGGTTAAACTCCTTTAGAAAGCTATCTACGATGGATGTTTCCACTTCTCCTTTTATGCTCTTCTTAATTCTCTCTGATCCACTTTCTGACCTCAATATTCAATAAAAAACTGCTTTTTCCAATGTTAAAAACAATTTTAATTGCCAAATCTCATGGCCTTTTGTTATGACCATGACCTCTTTGCTATTTTTGACATTACAATTACCCTCTTTTCCTTGAGACACTTTTATTTCTAGGTTCTATTCTCATCTGGTTATTCTTCTGTCTGACTACTCTTTCTCGGTCTCTTTCACCATATCTTCTTCCAGATTACACTTATTAATGGTTAATATTTCACAGGACTTTGTTTAAAGACTTTTGTTTTTGTTCACTTGATAATTTCATCAGCTTCCATGGATTTAATTATCATCTTTATGTTTATTGTATATTATTGAAGACTTATTGACTAATTGGCATATAGTTGCCAGACAGTTCAATTTCAATTTTTGAAAATCAGAACAATATTTGCTTGGCATTTCTCTTCTTTTCCTTTATTTTTCAAATATACTGATAATGGCTCATTAATTACATCTGGCAATTCTTCTAGAACTAGATCTATAGTTTATCAGGGACAGGTGACTTATATTCATCAAGGACACTTGGATTCCCTCCTATATTCCTTCTTTTTAAAGTACTTTACTTTTTATTTTATATTTTTTATATTTTTAAATTGAAGTTTATTTTCAAAACATATGCAAGAATAATTTTGCAACACTGACCCTTGAAAAACCTAGTGTTCCAATTTTCCCCTGTGTTCCCCCGACCTTCTCCCCTAGATGGCATGTAATCCAATATATGTCAGACATGGTAAAATATGTTAAATCCAATATAGGCATACATATTTATACAATTATCTTGTTGTACAGGAAAGATTAGATCAAAAAGGAAAAAAAATGAGAAAGAAAATAAAATTCAAGAAACCACAACAAAAAGAGTGAAAATTCTATGTTGTGATCCACCCTGAGTTCCCACAGTCCTCTCTCTGATTGTAGATGGCTCTGATCATCATAAGATCATTGGGGCTGGCCTGAATCATCTCATTGTTGAAAAGAGCCACCTTCATCAGAATTGATTATCACATGATCTTGTTGATGTGTACAATGATCTTCTGATTCTGCTTACTTCACTTAGAATCAGTTCATGTACATCTCTCCAGACCTCTCTGAAATCAACCTGCTGATCATTTCTTATAGAACAATAATATTCCATACCATTCACCAGAACTTATTCAGCCATTCTCCAGCTGTTGGGTATCCACTCAGTTTCCAGTTTCATGTTACTACAAAGAGGACTACCACAAACTTTTTGGACATTGTGTGTTGCTTTCCCTCCTTTAATAACTGGAATATAAGCCCAATAGAAACACTACTGTATAAAATGGTATGCAGTTTAATAATACTTTGGGCATAGTTCCAAATTACTCTCCAAAATGGTTGGGTCTATTCACAATTCCACCAACAATGTATTAGTGTTCCAGTTTTCCCACATACTCTTCAACATTTATCATTATCTTTTCCTATCATCTTAGCCAATCTAAGAGATGGATAGTGGTATCTCAGAGTTGTCTTAATTTGCATTTCTCTGATCAACAGTGATTTAGAGCATCTTTTCATATGAGTAGAGATGGTTTCAATTTCCTCATCTGAAAATTGTCTATTCATATCCTTTGACATCATCTATTGATGATTTCCTAAAAGATGTTGTCTAGGTTCTTCTTTTTTTTTCTTTCTTTTTTTTTTTTTTTTTTTTTAATTTAATAGCCTTTTTATTTACAGGTTATATGTATGGGTAACTTTACAGCATTAACAATTGCCAAACCTCTTGTTCCAATTTTTTACCTCTTACCCCCTACCCCCTCCCCCAGATGGCAGGATGACCAGTAGATGTTAAATATATTAAAATATAAATTAGATACACAATAAGTATACATGTAGGTTCTTTTTTTTCATCATGATTTTCAGGAAGTCCAATAATCCTTAGATTGTCTCTCTTAGATATATTTTCCAGGTCAGTTGTTTTTCTAATGAGGTATTTTCCATTTTCTTCTACTTTTTCTTTTTTTCTTTTTGGTTTTGTTTGACTGATTCTTGATATCTCATTGAGTCATTCATTTCCATTTGTTCAATTCTAATTTTTAGTGAATTATTTTCTTTAGTTACCTTTTTAAAACTCCTTTTGTATTTGGCCAATTGAATTTTTAAATAAGTTGTTTTGTTCACTGGATTTTTTTTTTTTTTTTCTATTCACAAATTCTGTTTTTCAACTTTGTTTTTTTTTTACTTTTTCATATATGATTTGTAAGGAGTTATATGCTTTTTCATTACATCTATTTTGTGAGTAGTTGTCTTTTCCATTTCTTCAAATCTGTTTTGTATGGAGTTATATACTTTTGCCATTTCATCACAACTATTTTTAAGGAGTTTTCTTCAGATAATTTCTGTTTTTCCTTTTCCATACCCTCTTGCAAAGATCTCATTTCCTTTCTCCATTTTTCTTTTAATTCTTTTTAAAGATTCTTTTTGAATTCTTCAAGAGATGCTTGTGAAATGGGCACCAACTCATATTACCCTTTGGGACTTCATCTGGAGCTGATTTGGCCTTAGTGATCTCAGAGTTTGAGGTTTGTTCTTCTCTCTCTCTCTCCATAAAAGCTATGTTTGGAGTTCTTGTTAATTTCTTTTCCTCATTTTTTTTTTTTTTTTTTTTTAAGTTTTGAAGTGTGCTCTTAAGGCAAAAGCATGACAGCCTCTTTAGTTTGCCTTGGGGCCAGTGTTTCTGACTAACTTCCAGTGCGGGGTAGGTGTGGCCAATTCCTGCATTATGTTTA
Source organism: Sarcophilus harrisii (assembly GCF_902635505.1). NCBI lineage: Eukaryota > Metazoa > Chordata > Mammalia > Dasyuromorphia > Dasyuridae > Sarcophilus > Sarcophilus harrisii. The sequence continues at coordinate 470,258,199 of NC_045428.1, forward strand.
GGGGCTCACAATTTGCCTTTTATATTTGCTTAGATGTCTTACAGCAAATCTGCTGAACTACTACTGACTTGTAACCAGAACAGTGAAGCCTATGAGTTTCTCAGTAGATTCCCCAGTGCACTGACACTGTAATGTCCTGGATCCCCTGCCTCAGCTCTTTGCCCCAGGCTTCCTGCACTAAGGTCTGGTCTGGGTAGCCTGTCCCCCCTGCCCGATTGAAATAGTTCTCTTTTTATGTTCTTCCAAAATATCGTATTCTGGAAATTTGTTATACTCCAAATATTTGTGGGTTCTGTTCAAAACCCGGTAAGAAGCTTAATCTGCTGTTGATTTGAGGGAAGCTTGGAGGAAGTAAAAAAGAGACACATTTATTTTCTGCCATTTTGGTTCCATCTCCATTTTATATTTTTAAAACATAGTTTAAAAATCAGACACGAGAAAGGAAGATATGCATGAATTATTATTTGCAGCAATGGAAAGTGTTCAAATTGATGATACTGAAATTAATGAACAAAGCCAACCAAAGAATGTAAAAAAAAGACAAACAAACCTAAAACAAATCTCGAGTCAGTAATAAATAAAATGTTTCTATTGCCCTGTTTTTGAGGTTCTGTTTTGGTTTTTTCATGCTTTTAAATTTTGAAATATTTTAGGATTAATTCTTCCCACCTTCAAAAGGAAATAAGTTCCTGCTTGATTCCAAAAGGATAATTTTCTATAATTATTTTTATAACTCCTAATCACTTTGGTTTCTTTAAAAGAACATAAATCTGCTCATTTCCTTTTATATGAATCCTTTCATATAAATGGAAAAAGGGGGAAAATCATATACTTGTAATTGACAAGATAGAGAGTAATCTTTTAAAAACATTTTTTTTTGAAATCAAACAATACTGTAGCCTTTGAATGAATTTTGTATCAATGAAACTTCATTTAATATTCACTCAGTCTAGTCTGTTGTCAGTGTCTATCCCTCATTTATTTTTTTTTTTGTATTGAAAGAGATCTTGTATGATTTTCCTATGATATAATAGGATGCCTTCTGAGACTGTAAACCACATTAGTATTGGAATATTAGAGCCTGTGACTACACAAACTCAAGATTATATATTCAGTAAAAAAACCAAAAACAAACAAAAACACTCTATAGTTTCAAATGTGAAATGAATAAAAGTTATACCCCAATCACTCATAAAATTGCTTGTTTTTTAGTTTTTGATCTTTGAATTTAAAAAAATTTTTCTTAGCACCAGGTACTGCATTATTTATCTCCCCAAGTCTATTTGGGGAGTCCCATTTTATGCAACATTTTATAATAGTATATAAAAAGAAGAATGTATAAATAAGTGTTGGAAGGGATAAAAGAAAAAGCATAGGCAACTCTCTTGAGAATTAAATATAACTCAAGTGAAAATAAATATTTTATTTAATTCGAATATAGATACAAGGAAGATAAATTGAGAAACTGAATATCAATTATGTTAAGTTGGTAAACATTTTATATACAGCAAGGTAGTTTGTTCATATTTTGGACTATTTTCTTGGTAGTCTTTTATGGCCCAGCATTCATTTTAAATGGCCCTCCTTTATAAAGCCTATGGGCTTTGAGGAAATAACCATTACAATTTACATACTGAAGCTTCATATAACTTAGCAGGTTGTTTTTTTATGATCAAAATAGCTTAACTCATTGGTTGATTTTTTTTTTTTCCCATTGGGTGAATTTACTTGTCGAATTAGTTATTTCATGCCCAACAGAATGGGAGATGTAGGCCCACTCATCCAAGAGTGCACAGTAAATGCTCAATAAATTTTTCTTGGCCTCATATAAACATATACAACTTTTCTTTATCTGTTAGGTTTTGCAAAGCCACTTGAATATAAAGGAATAACTATGGCAGAACCTCCATGGAATCTTTTGAATGCAAACTATTAAATACAGTATAGTATCGCTCTCCTGGCCAACAACTTTCTTCCTTGCCAATCCCACATTCCCTAGTCTCCTTCTCACCTTGCCTTAATAAGTTCTATTGTTCAGAAAGCTATTTTTGTGCACAATGAATCTTACACAAACCTATGCCATTGCTAAACTACTGGTGTCTAACTGGAAAGTGCTCTCTAATTAACTTTGCTTGAGTAGCTGGGCAATTATGCTTCAGGTATTTTTAGAACAACTTGAAATAGGAGAAGTCTGATTAAACATTACTCTTCAGAATGAATGGTATCATGTGGAGATGAGGGAATTTTCCTTCCCTCTCCTTTTTTTTTTTCTTTTAAAGAAAGGTCCTTAATATAAGGAGACTGCTAATAGATGACTATGAAAGTTAACATCTGTTTACATGAATTGTACATGGTCTTAAGATTGGCCTAATTCTCAACTGAATAAACAGAACATATCCAGATTTCTTGCAAAAGAATGAAAATAAGCCATAAGAGGATTTTAAAAAATAACCTAAAAACAAACAAAGAACCCAAACTGAATATCTCCTTGGTGAGTAGCTTTGAGATGTCACTGTCTTTGGGGAGAAAGCCAGAAAAAGTTGATTATGTTTCCAAGGGTCTATCCTGAGGGTCTAATTGCTATTGGTGCCCGAATCCAAGTAGAAGCAAGTTCACAATGTCAAGAGACTTTAATTGTAGCTTCTCAACATATTGGCTTGAAGGGGCCAACACAGAGGAAACATAGGAAATAGCAAAAGCAGACACTATTCCTGATTATTAATTTCAACCAGATAAATTCCTATGTAAGCCTGTCTTTCTTTCACTGGCTTTATAATGGCTCACAATTCTCTTGTACTGGTCCAGGAATTGGGCTTTGTTGAGTAGCAACGCTCTCCCAATTTAAAGAGTGCCATTTGACATTTTGGGGTTACCTAATAATGGAGCTGGCCAGGCAATCAGCTTTAGTGTAATGCATTTTGTGAGAGAAAAGGAATGAAATCTTAAAGGACATGCTGTCTACGTTTAATGTCATTGAGCATTAGCATTTTTTCCCAAAAGGAAAGCAGCACTCATTATGAAAAGCAGACTAAAATGGTGTTGGTGTGTTAACAAGCAAATGTATATCTCTGCCACCCCCCACCCCAAAGGACCTCATTACTTACTAAAAACTCAAGCTGAGCAAAGTAATAAAATAGTCCTATTCACTGTTTCTTTTGCTTATTCTGAGCTGGATTCATTAAGAGAGGAGGAAACCATGAAAGAGTCACTGACATTAAAATGAAGGACTAGAAAAGAACCAACAGAAGTTGTGTAAGAAGAAGAATGGAGGCTTCCTCATTGTTGTGTGGCACCATGATGAGAGAGAGGGAGAGAGGGAGGGAAGAATATCAAAATAGGTTACAATATATGTTTTGGGTTGGGAATGAGGGGCAAAAATAACTGACAAGTGCTGTTATCAGCCAAATCCTTTATTTTAACTTATGTTGAAAACTTCACCTAGCCATCCTCACTTAACATGGTTTATCTCATATCCTTTCTTACTTGATTGTTAATTATAATTAGCAATTTAGGGAAGCCAGTGTTTAGGAATGTGATGCATGAAGAAGAAACTTCTCCAACAGATTAAAGCACTTTTGCCATGTCAACTCTGGCTCACAAATGAATCTAGATCCCAATATCTCAGAGAATGATGTCACACTGAGTTGTTCTCAGGGAAATTTGTGGAGGAAGAATCTGTGTTACAGGTATGACCTAGAGAGGTGACAAGTAACATAAGCTCAAATTCTGCCATGGGCACTCAGAAGCTTGTAAAATTCCAAGCCGACTCTTAATTTCCATTAAACTAATTTTTCTCATTTATAAAATAGGGATAATAACAGTGTAACTGAGGGGATCAAATGAAATAACAAATAGAAAACACTTTTCACATCTTTAAATGCTATACATAGGATTTCACCCCACTGAAATTTGTTGTGTGATTCCATTAGTATATTGCATTCCTAGCTTGGGAATTTAACCAATGTAGTATAGTTTCAGAGGGTTGCTTGGGACACTTAGAGCTTACAGGATTTGCCCAGCATCTCACTTCCCATATGTTTCAGAGGAAGAACTTTACCTAACTCATCAGGATTTTGAGGTCTGCTCTATAATCATACCAAACACATGTGAAATTTATTCTTTATTTTACACAGCAATTGATGACTTCTGAAGCACAAGCCATTAATGAAATTTAATAGCCTTGTTAGTTGGACTTTCTCCTTAAAGTTCCACTTTTATGAGTATACCAAATATCATTCAAGAAACAATTACTGCCTGCTTTCTACCTTCATGGCACTATTCAGAGCAAATTTTCAACATCTAAATGACAGATTTTTGATTTAGGTCAGATATAGCATATATGTTTTTGTGGTCTTCACTTATTCCTTTCTGTGAGTTACCACATATCATCAAATCCAGCTTTTGTGCAGCAAATGAAATGAAACAGAATCATAAGTAATCCATGAAAAAACATAATGGAAAATATTTAATTTTATATTGCATTTTATAATTGAGGAGAGGAGACTGTACATTTTTCTAATTATGTTGGTTTTAGATTATCACTGAAATTGATTTATTTTCTCTGAGTACACATATACAGCAATTAGAAGGAAGAGAAGGGGAATGAGAGTAAAGATGGCCTGAAAATGTACAGGGTGGGACAGAAAGGAAGCCAAGCTAGGGGTATAAACTTGCTTCAATTAACCCACAAAGTCAATAATCCATATGCAGAGCATTGATAATTTGCATTTGTTTAAACTCAGGTCACTGATTTTCTTGAGGAAATTCTCTGAGCACCAAATACAGGGGGAATATGAGAGTGAGGAAGGTAAGGGAGAGTACAATAGGAGTCAGAAAACTGACTCAAGTTCTACCAGTTTTTAGCCAACTAGATAGCTTTAGAATAAGTAATTGTATTTGTTATGACATAATTTTCATCATCTCTAAAATGGGGACAATAATATCTGCTCTACAAATTTCATAGGTATGTCATAATGGTATTGGGATTCTGATTGTTCCCCACAGTCAAAACCTGCCCCCTCCCCAGCCAAAATCCACAAAAATTCTCAATCACTAGCTGACAGGTACAGATGCAGGTCTATGTAGTCTATAATTCCATAATCCATCAAGTCTAGAAATCACCCTAGAAATCAGCCAATGAAAGTAGCATCAACAGGATGTAAACCAGGATATTAAAATACAAACTTTCACTGATCTTTCCCCAACATGGCACCTGTACATTATCTTTCTTTGCTGTCTTTTGGATGAACTTATGATGAAGTAAGACTAATCATAATATCATTGTTGTAAATTAGTACCCCCCCTCCCCCGTCTCCCCCAACATAGTGGGTTTTCTTAATGCATTCTGGGTAACCAGAACAGTTCCATTAGGACTTAAGCACCTCCCTATGTTAGCAAATTCTTCCTGTAACTTCAAAATCTACATATGTTATGATGTAATTAGATTCCATGAATAACTTTGTTTTGCTTTGTTGGGCAGGCTGACTTTCGCTAACACCTAGTAAATTCCTAAAAGAAGCACAACTTACTCTGAGTATTTGATCCTCAACTAATCTTAATAAATAATCTTACTAAATTTGGACTCTGCCTGAGTCCTGAAGCCTTTCAAAGATGACCCCATGTGACAAGATTATCAATTTGAACCCTGACATTTCTGGCATCCAACATAGGGTCCCAAATCTTTGACTCAATTTCTCTGCATACCAAGGCAAGTCCCTCTCTCCTCACTTAGCTGGGTGTCCCTCAAGCACCAGGACAACTTTGGCAACCATATGCCCAGCAAATTCCCTTTGCACAAAGCATGAACAGAGGAGCAAACTGCATGGAAGTGAGTGAGTTAAAGCGAGGATTTTTCAGTTTTATGGCATAATGGAACTGTTCTTTTCTATCCTGCAGGACTCCTCAGTATATTGCCTCCTACAAAATTGGAAAAAAAATTGGCTTACAAGACCTTAAAAGGAGATTCCTTATATATTATTGTAATAGACCCTATTCCAAATACAATCTAGAGGGCCTGGAGAGATGGCCTACCAATGGCTCCTTTTCTTATAACACCATTTTTTTCAGCTTGATTATTTTTGTTACCACAAAGGGAAGTGGACTGAGGTTTCATATGTCCAGTCTTTTATATCATTCTTTCAAGGTGCAGCCCTGCAGCAACAGTACAGGATGTTACTAGCCAAATTTACTCTAGACATAGGGACTCCAGACAAAGGATATGGAGAACAATATGATCTAGATAATCTTCTCCTCACAATCCCACTCCTTCCCAGAGTCCCTGCTTCCATCTATAGGAGCCAAGTAATCCTTATTGGGAAGCTCATGACTTCCTGCTAAATCTTTCACCTTACCCATCAAATCGTCCTTATCACAGTTCCCTGGACCTTCACATCATGAACCAAATTCTACAACTTTCTCTACTCAGATTCTCCCACACAAGGAGCAGGGCCCTTTTCCTCCTTCCTCAAAACCTCAATTCGGTCATTTCCTTTAAATTATGCCCTTTGAAGGAAGTAGCAGAACAACAAGGTTCATCTCCTTTTCTCAATATCTGACTTTTCCTAAATTAAAGAAAAACTTGGCCAATATTTCAAGGAACACACTAAATTCACTGAAGGTTTTAAGGCCATTGCCCTCCAATTTGATCTTATCTGTCGAGTTGTGAACATCATTATTTCCTCCTGCTGCAAAATTGAGGAGAAAGGGAGAATATGAGATTTAGCCCAGAAATATGGTAATGATATGGTTGAGTCTTCTCCCTCAGATACCTCCCAGGGACAAATGCTGTCCCACTTGTAGTCTCCAGGTGGGATTACCAAGAGGATAGCAGAGACCCAGAAAAGAGGGACAATATGCTGATCTGTCTCATTGAACATATAAAAAAAGGAATTAAAAACAGTTTAATTATGAAAAGCTTAAGGAAGTTACCCAGGGAGCTAAGGAAAATCCTGGCCTCTTTCAAGGTTGACTTGTAGAGATTCTTAAGAAGTATACCAATTAGGACCCTACTTTCTTGAAAGGGCTACTTTCCTTAGCATGCATTTTATTAATCTGTCTCAGATATTCAGAGGAAGGTGCCAAATTTAGCTATAATTTCCCAGACTCCCAAAGGTCAGTTTTTGGAAACAGCTTTTGGAGTTTTTAAAAAGATAAATCTCTATCATATATCATATATCTATAGAATCTCTATCTATTCTCTTCAGCAGAGAATTAGGACTTCAGGGCTTGTGCTAGGAATAGAGAACAGGCTGAAATTTTGATTGCTACCATTTTGAGGACCCAAGTGCATTCATGCTTCCAAGGTCACAGTGAATGGCCTATCCAGAAGGAAGTTCCAGACCCATGTTCTGTCTGCAACCACAAAGGGGTCAAACTGCTCCCTACTCTGGATCTCTTCTGTCAGGTGTGCCAAGGCCTGAGATTTAGTCAGAATTCCCCTTTCTCCATCACCATGGCCAAAGCCAGGGTAATTTTGGATGTGATTTTGTCTCTTTTTCAGCCAGCTTGAATGAAACAGTGATGTTATCTAGACATGGCTAGATTTTGTAGAATCTGGATACCCAATTTTAGAGTTATTGCAAAAACTTTTTCTGATTATATTCAGGTCCAAACTCACTCCCTTAAGACTAGGGACTTGACCAAACCAAGGCTTTTGAAACCTTGAAAACAAAATTGACCACTGCCTTACTATTAGCCCTTTGCAATTTGGAACAAAACCTTTCACTCTGTATGCTGCTGAACAGTGGTGCCAATCCTTGGGAGTTTTAACTCAGCTTTTAGAACCCAAAGCCAGAACTTGTGGCTTACTTTTTTAAGGAACTTGATTTTGACACCACACAATCTGGTGGAGAGAGAGCTGAATTCATTACCCTGATTAGAGCTTTAAAATTGGGGAAGAGACTGAGAATTAACATCTATACTAATTCTAAAAATTCCTTTTTTTATTTTACATGCTCACAGGGCTATATAGAGGGAAAAGGATATTTGACAGCCAAAATTCCCCATCAAACATACAGGGGAAATCTTCTAATTATTGCAAGTTTTTTATGAGCCTATAGAGATTTCTGTTATATTTGGTAAAGGACAATGAAAGGAGGACTTGCTCGAAATCACAGGTAACAGGTTTGCAGACTCAACTGCTCAAAGTACTGCACATTTACCCCTAACCATGCCATCACTACTTCAATCCCCTGATTCCTATAAACCTTCCTATAGTCCCCATGAATACACTCTAGCTAAAAAGAGGTGATACACTCTTTCTTCCTTTGGGTAGTTTCAAACACTCCCAGACTAGCTTCTAATCCCAGAAACAAGCCAGAGGAAACTTCTGTAGCCTACACCAGGCTACTCTCTTGAGTAGCCTGAATTCCCTGGTGAACCAATTTTCACTGGTCACAAACTGGAAAAAACTATCTGACAAGTTGCCAGTTCTATAAAATTTGTGTCCAGGTGAATTCTGAAGATGCTGTAGAACTCCCTCTCACTTCTTTTAAAACCTATTCAGAGGAAGAGTAACCACTCAGAAGAAGACTGGGAGATTGACTTTACACAAATATCCCATGCAAGGGTTTCAAATTACTTCTGGTTTCTATTTTACCTTTCCTTTCAGGACTGAAAAGGTTCAGTAAAAAGTTTTTACTAAAAGAGATCATACCTTAATTTTGTCTTTACAGAGTGACAATGGTCCAGTCTTCATTTCACAAATAGTTCAAACTATGGCAGAGGCACTCAAAATTTCCTATCACCTCCATTCCGTCTGGATCCTTACCCCTATTGGCATTATTTTTATTCTTTTGATTTTCAGTCATTGATTGCTAAATTTTTAAATTCAGTTTGTCTCTTCCAGATTAGCCTCCATTAATTCCCAGATGAGGATGCTCATCCCTTGATGTGGTTTGGGTGCGATTTGTCTCCATCTGAATCTTCTCAGCACTGGGCCCATAGGCAAATCTACCCCTCCTTTTTAGCCTGAAGAAGCTTTAGAAGCAATTGCCTTAGTTCTTCTTATAAATGAATTTGGCTCTCAGCTCCTTGAAGGAGGAATGATGAAATTTTGATTGTTGCCCACATCCCAAATCTGCCTCCTTCCTCATTCTAAATCCTATAGCAATCCTCAAATGCTATTTGACAGGTACATGTACAGGTCTACATGGTCTATAATTCCATTGTTCATCAAGAAAAGTGCTGGATGTAGATTAGGATATTAAGCCACAAACTGTCATTGATCTTTCCCTCAACATGGCAACTGTGCACTACCTTTTGCTGTTCTTTGGATGACCTCATGACAAAGTCAGGCTAATCATAATATCATTATTATTCTTTAATACCTCCCTTCACCCCAGTGGGCTTTTTTGTGTGCATTTTGGCTAACTACATGCATAGTTCCATCAAGGTATTAGGATTTCCTCATGTTTCAAACTCCTCTTGTAACCTCTAAATTTACATATCTTGTGATGTAATCAGATTCCATAAGAATCTTTGTCTTGTTTTATTACACAGTCTAACTCCTTTAACTCCTGGTAATAGAGCACAGCCCACTCTGAATGTGTAATTCTCAATTAATTTTAATAAATCTTCTTACTTGATTTGGAGACAGTCTGAATTCTGAATTCTTTCAAAGATGACACCATAGATTATCTGCTATTACGTGCCCATATTATTTAGACCTGAAAGACACCTTGGAAGACAGCAAATCCAATTCCTTCATTTTATACATGAAGAAATTGAAGTCCATTGTTAGTGATTTTAATATATTCACCATTAACTCTTTCTTTCAACTTTTCAGCATTTCAAAGTTATGTTGAAAGAAAAACAAATGCACCCCTCTTTTCTAAATTATTATTTAAACAAGTCAATTCAATTCAGTTAATTTCAATTCACAACATAGCAACATTTGAGAATCGAAAAGGAATGCAGTGGCTGGTTAATTCAACTCATATCTGAACATGAACAATCCAGCTTCTACTACATGATTTTTAAATCGGGGTAAAATCCTGTATTTCACATTATAGTTCATTCCAATTTTGGACAGTTGTAATTTTTATTAACTATATCTTTTCAGTTCAGTTTGGGAGAACTCTTCATGACTCCATTTGTGGTTTTCTTTGACAAAGATACTGGAGTGGTTTGACATTTCTTTCTCTAACACAATTTTTAGATGAAGAAACTGAGACAAATAGGGTGAAGTGACTTGCCTAGGTGCACAGAACTAGCATGTATCTGAATTCAAATATGAACTCATGTCTTTCTAACTCCAGACCCTGTATTATATCCACTGTACCACCCACCTCCCCTAATTTTATCTTTACTTAAAGTCTAAATTTGTCTCTGTTACATCTGCTTGATATTCCTAGTTTTTCCCTTTTTTGGTTAAAAAATATATCTCTTCCATGTGGCAAATGCTCAAATACTTGAAGATATCTTGTTCCCTTGAGTCTTTAGGTCAGTTTAGCTGTGGTCATTTAAGTTCAAAAATGGTTATTAAACTGTATTTTTTGAGCAAAGTAGTGGAAGAGATACTAAAATTAAATAAGACATCTCTGCCCATGGAGTTTTCAATTTTGGAGAGGAGGAGGGCAATGTAACACGTGCAAATAAATATAAAATGCAAAATGTGAGGACAAAATCAGGAGACTCTCATTGATTCTTCTAAAATTAGTCTAGAAGAATCCAGATAGAATAAATCACTGAAGCTGTCAAGATAAAAAATGGAGATATTTTTTAAAAAGGCCTTTTGGAGTGAAGACTATATATATATATATATATATATATATATATATATATATATATATATATCTATTTGGTAAAGACAAGAATGTGAATGAAATTCACTAGCATTACATTAAATCATAGAAAGATACACACTGGAGGTCAGTCCGATGCCCTTGTTTTACAGATGAGGAAACTTATACCTAGTGAAAGGAAAGGATTTTGCAAAGATCACAAAGATAAGATCTGCCAGAAGTAGTAGCCAAATTCAAAACCTTTTTACTCCAAAACTAGTATTTGTTCCACTACACAATTTTCAATGGTATTCGTTTAATTTAGAAATGGGAAGAAAATACTCCCCAACTATAATGCACCACTTTAAAAAAAAAAAGTATTTGTATGCTTTAAGCACCTTGACATTGAGGTAGCCAAGTTTCCAACATTTGCAAGGGTTAATTTCTTTTAAAAATTAATTTGGAATATAAAGGTAACTGGGTTGCATTTGATGGAGTGTTGCATTTATTATTAGAAAGATGTGTCAAATATTTATTAGTTTTGTGAACCTAGGAAAATTGCTTAACCTCTTTCAAACTTAGTTTGTAGGATTGTATGTTAGGATTAAGAGTAATAAATACTTGTGAAGTTCTTTGCAAATCTTTTTATTTCACAAGGATATATGTACATATATATATATATATATATATATATATATATAATATCTCTTTATTTTCAAAATATATGCAAAAATTATTTTCAACATTCACCCTTGCAAAACTTTATGTTCCAAATTTTTCTTCCTCCTTTACCCAACACCTCCTCTAGACAGCAAGTAATTCAATATATGTTAAATAAGCAGTTTTTCTTTACATATTTGCACATTTATCATACTGCAAAGAAAATTCTGATCAAAAAGGAAAAAAGGAAAAAGAAAATAAAAAGCAAGTAAACAACAATTAAAAGGATAAAATGCTAGGAGGGGATCCATATTCATTCCTGACAATTCTCTTTCTGAATGCAAATGGCTCTTTTCATCACAAGTTTATTGGAATAGACCAGAATCATCTCATTGTTGAAAAGAGCCACATCCATCAGAATTGATCATCACATAATCTTGTTTCTCTGTACAATTTTCTCTTGGTTCTACTCACTGCACTTAGCATCAGTTCACGTAAGTCTCTCCCACATTCTGAAATCATCTGCTGATCATTTCTTATAGAACAAAAATATTCTATAACATTCATATACCATAATTTATTAAGTCATTCCCTATCTGATGGACATCCACTCAGTTTCTAGTTCCTTTCATCTACAAAAAGGGCTGCTGCAACTATTTTTGCACATGTAGCCACTTTCTCCTTTTTTATGATCTCCTTGGGAAACAAGTCAAGTGGGGGCACTGCTCAATCAAAGGATATGTATGCATTGATGGCACTTTTGACATAATTCCAAATTGATCTCCAGAAACATTGAATTGGTTCACAACTCCTCCAACAAGTTATTTTAGTGTCCCAGTTTTCATACAAGCCCTCCAACATTTATCATTATCTTTTCCTGTCATTTTAACCAATCTGAGAAGTATGTAGGGTTACCTCAGAGTTGACTTAATTTGAATTTCTCTGATCAATAATGATTTAGGGCATTTTTTCTTTTCTACTTTTTATTAAAACTTTTTATTTACAAAATTATGCATGAGTAATTTTTCAACATCGACCCTTGCAAAACTTTTTGGTTCAAACTTTTTTCTCCTTCCTCCCATCCCTTCCCTACATGGCAGGTAGTCCAATACATGTTAAATATGTTACAATATATGTTAAATCTAATATATGTATATATAGTTATACAATTATCTTGCTGCATAAGAAAAATCAGATCAAGAAGAAAAAAAATAAGAAAATAAATTGCAAGCAAATGACAATAGAAAGAGTGAAAATGCTATGTTGTGGTTCATAGTCTTCTCTTTGGGAGTAGATTGCTCTCTTCATCACTGAACAATTGGAACTGGTTTGAATCCTCTTATTATTAAAGAGAACCACGTCCATCAGAATTAATCACCATAAAGTCTTGTTGTTGTCATGTATAATAACCTCCTGATTCTGCTGATTTCACTTAGCATTAGTTCATGTAAATCTCTCCAGGCCTCTGTGAAATCATCCTTTTGGTTGTATATTACAGAACAATAATATTGTATAACATTTATATGCTATAATTTATTCAGCCATTCTCCAATTGATGGGCATCCATTCAGTTTCCAGTTTCTTGCCACTACAAAAAGGGCTGCCACAAACATTTTTGCACATATAGGTCTTTTCCCCTCTTTTATGATCTCTTTGAGATTTAAGCCCAATAGAAACATTGGTAAGTCCAAGGGTATGCACATTTTGATAACTTTTTGAGTTTAGTTCCAAACTGCTCTCCAGAATGGTTGGATCCATTCACAGTTCAACCGACAATGTATCAGTGTCCCAGTTTTCCCACAAACCCTTCAACATTGGGGATTATCTTTTCCTGTAACCTTAGCCAATTTCAGAGGTGTATAGTGATATCTCAGAGTTGTTTTAATTTGAATTTCTTTGATCTATAGTGATTTAGAGCACATTTTCATATGATTAGAAATGGTTTTAATTTCTAAATCTGTAAATTGTCTGTTTATATCCTTTGACTATCTGAGTCAATTTTCTACATATTTTAGAAATGAGGCATTCATCAGAACTTTTGAATGTTAAAATGTTTTCCCAGGTTATTGTTTCTCTTTTGATATTATCTGCATTAGTTTTGTTTGTGCAAAACCTTTTTAATTTAATATAATCAAAATTATCTATTTGGTGTAAATAAAACATTTTTTCATATGACTATAAATGGCTTTAATTTCTTCATCTGAAAATTTTCTGTTTTGTTTTCTGTTTTGTTGATAATTTTATAAATAGAGAATGACTTGTATTCTTATAAATATGAGTGAATTCTCTGTATATTTTAGAAATGGCACATTTATCAGAATCCTTGGATACAAATATTTCCTCCTAGTTTTCTGCTTCCTTTGTAATCTTATCTGCATTGATTTTGTTTGTACAAACCCTTTTTAATTTAATATAATCAAAATCATCTATTTCGTATTCCATATTGTACTTTATTTCTTCTTTAGATATGAATTCATTTCTTCTACACAAATCTGAGAGTTAGGCTATTCTTTGGTCTTCTGATTTGCTTATAGTTTCACTCTTTATGTCTAAATCATGAACTCATTTCAACCTTATTTTGGTATAAAAAATTAGGTGTGGATCAATGCCTAGTTTCTGCCATAATATTTACCAATTTCCTGAGAAATTTTTGTAAAATAGTGAGTTCTTATCCCAGAAGTTTAGGTCTTTGAGTTTATCAAACATTAGATTACTATAGTCATTGACTACTGTATCTTATGAACCTTATCCATTCCACTGATTGTCTACTCTTTTTCTTAGCCAGTACCAAATGGCATTGATGACCACTGCTTTCTAACATAATTTTAGGTCTGGTACAACTAGGTTATAATCATTTGCATTTTTTTTCATTAATTTCCTTGAAATTCTTGACCTTTTGTCCTTTCAGATGAACTTTGGTATTGGTATTTTTTTTTCTAATTCTATAAAGTAATTTGTTGGTAGTTTGATTGGTATGGCACTGAATAAGTAGATTAAATTAGGTAGAATTGTCATTTTTATTATATTATCTTGGCCTAACCACGAGCATTTGATATTCTTTTAGTTGTTTAGATCTGGTTTTATTTGTGTGGAAAGTGTTTTGTAATTGTGTTCATGTAGTTCCTGATTTTGTGTTGGCAGGTAAACTTCCAAATACTTTATGTTATCAATAGTTATTTTAAATGGAATTTCTCCTTGTGTCTCTTGCTGCTGGATTTTGTTGATAATATATAGAAATGCTGATGATTTATGTGGTGTTATCTTGTATCCTGTGATTTTATTAAAGTTGTGGATTCTTTCTAGTTGTTATAGTATATATATATATATATATTTTATTTAATAGCCTTTTATTTACAGGATATATACATGGGTAACTTTACAGCATTAACAATTGCCAAACCTCTTGTTCCAATTTTTCACCTCTTACCCCCCCACCCCCTCCCCTAAATGGCAGGATGACCAGTAGATGTTAAATATATTAAAATATAACTTAGATCCACAATAAGTATACATGACCAAAACATTATTTTGCTGTACAAAAAGAATCAGACTCTGAATTATTGTACAATTAGCTTGTGAAGGAAATCAAAAATGCAGGTGTGCATAAATATAGGGATTGGAATTCAATGTAATGGTTTTAGTCATCTCCCAGAGTTCTTTTCTGGGTATAGCTAGTTCAGTTCATTACTGCTCCATTAGAAATGATTTGGTTGATCTCGTTGCTGAGGATGGCCTGATCCATCAGAACTGGTCATCATCTAGTATTGTTGTTGAATTATATAATGATCTCCTGGTCCTGCTCATTTCACTCAGCATCAGTTCGTGTAAGTCTCTCCAGGCCTTTCTGAAATCATCCTGTTGGTCATTTCTTACAGAACAGTAATATTCCATAATTTTCATATACCACAATTTATTCAGCCATTCTCCAACTGATGGACATCCATTCAGTTTCCAGTTTCTAGCCACTACAAAAAGGGCTGCCACAAACATTCGTGCACATACAGGTCCCTTTCCCTTCTTTATAATCTCTTTGGGATATAATCCCAGTAGTAACACTGCTGGATCAAAGGGTATGCACAGTTTGATAACTTTTTGAGCATAGTTCAAACTATTCTCCAAAATGGTTGGATTCGTTCACAACTCCACCAACAATGAATCAATGTCCCAGTTTTCCCAATCCCTCAACAATCATCCTTATTTTTTCCTGTCATCTTAGCCAATCTGACAGGTGTGTAGTGGTATCTTAGAGTTGTCTTAATTTGCATTTCTCTGATTAATAATGACTTGGAGCATCTTTTCATATGACTAGAAATAGTTTCAATTTCTTCATCTGAGAATTGTCTAGTTCATATCCTTTGACCATTTTCAATTGGAGAATGGCTTGATTTTTATATAATTAGAGTTAATTCTCTATATATTTTGGAAATGAGGCCTTTATCAGAACCTTTGACTGTAAAAATATTTTCCCAGTTTATTGCTTCCCTTCTAATCTTGTCTGCATTAATTTTGTTTGTACAAAAACTTTTCAGTTTGGTATAATCAAAATTTTCTATTTTGTGATCAGTAATGATCTCTAGTTCTGCTTTGGTCATAAAAACCTTCCCCTTCCACAGTTCTGAGAGGTAAACTATCCTATGTTCCTCTAATTTATTAATGATTTCATTTTTTATGCCTAGGTCTTGAACCCATTTTGACCTTATCTTGGTATACGGCGTTAAGTATGGATCAATGCCTAGTTTCTGCCATATTAGTTTCCAATTTTCCCAGCAATTTTTATCAAACAGTAAGTTCTTATCCCAAAAGCTGGGATCTTTGGGTTTGTCAAAGACTAGGTTGCTATATTTGTTGACTGTTTTATCCCTTGAACCTAATCTATTCCACTGATCAACTAATCTATTCCTTAGCCAATACCAAATAGTTTTGGTAACTGCTGCTCTATAATATAGTTTTAGATCTGGTACAGCTAAGCCACCACCATTTGATTTTTTTTTCATTAATTCCCTTGAAATTCTTGACCTTTTGTTTTTCCATATGAACTTTGTTGTTATTTTTTCTAGGTCATTAAAATAGTTTTTGGGGAGTCTGATTGGTATAGCGCTAAATAAATAGATTAGTTTAGGTAATATTGTCATCTTTATTATATTTGCTCGCTCTATCCAAGAGCATTTAATATTTTTCCAATTGGTTAGATCAGACTTAATTTGTGTGAAAAGTGGTCTGTAATTTTGCTCATAAAGTTTCTGAATTTCCCTTGGCAGATAGATTCCTAAATATTTTATATTATCAGTAGTTACTTTAAATGGAATTTCTCTTTGTAACTCTGACTGTTGGATTTTGTTAGTGATATATAAGAATGCTGATGACTTATGTGGGTTTATTTTATAACCACAACTTTGCTAAAGTTGTGGATTATTTCTAATAACTTTTAGCTAGAATCTCTGGGGTTCTCTAAGTATACCATCATGTCATCGGCAAAGAAGTGATAATTGGCTTCCTCATTGCCTATTCTTATTCCTTTAATCTCTTTCTCAGCTCTTATTGCTATAGCTAGCGTTTCTAATACAATATTAAATAGTAACGGTGATAGTGGGCAACCTTGTTTCCCTCCAGATCTTATTGGGAATGGTTGCAGTTTGTCTCCATTACATATGATGCTTACTGATGGTTTTAAATAGATGCTGCTGATTATTTTAAGGAAAAGTCCATTTTTCCTATACTCTCAAGTGTTTTAATAGGAATGGATGTTGGATTTTATCAAATGCTTTTCTGCATCTATTGAGATGATCATATGGTTTTTGTTAATTTGGTTATTAACATGGCCAATTATATTGATAGTTTTCCATAATTTGAACCAGCCCTGCATTCCTGGTATAAATCCTACTTGATCATAGTGTATTATCTTGGAGATGATTTTCTGTAGTCTTTTTGCTAATATCTTATTTAGGATTTTAGCATCAATATTCATTAGGGAGATTGGTCTATAATTTTCTTTCTCTGTTTTCAGCCTACCTGGTTTAGGTATCAGTACCATGTCTGTGTCATAGAAGGAATTTGGTAGGACTCCTTCATTCCCTATTTTATCAAATAATTTATATAGCATTGGGGCCAATTGTTCTTTAAATGTTTGGTAAAATTCACATGTAAATCCATCTGGTCCTGGGGATTTTTTCTTAGGGAGTTGTTTAATTGCCTGTTCTATTTCTTTTGCTGAAATGGGACTATTCAAGCAATTTACTTCCTCCTCTGTTAGTCTGGGAAGTCTGTATTTTTGGAGGTAGTCATCCATTTCACTTAGGTTATCAAATTTATTGGCATAAAGTTGAGCAAAATAACTCCTTATTATTTCTCTAATTTCCTCTTCATTGGTGGAAAGTTCTCCCTTTTCATTTTTAAGACTACTAATTTCATTTTCCTCCCTCCTTTTTCTAATCAGATTTACCAAAGGCTTATCTATTTTATTGGCTTTTCATAGAACCAACTCTTAGTTTTATTAATTAGTTCAATAGTTTTTTACTTTCAATATTTTAATTTCTCCTTTTAATTTTAGAATTTCCAATTTAGAATTTGATTGGGGTTTTAATTTGGTCTTTTTAGTTTTTTAGTTGCAAGCCCAATTCATTAATCTTTTCTTTCTCTGTTTTATTCAAGTAAGCCTCTAAGGATATAAAATTCCCTCTTATTACCGCTTTGGCTGCATCCCACAAATTTTGGTATGATGTCTCATCATTGTCATTATCTTCAGTGAAATTATTAATTGTATCTATAATTTGCTGCTTCACCCAATCATTCTTTAAGATGAGATTGTTTAGTTTCCAATTACTTTTGGTCTATTTCCCCTAACTTTTTGTTGAATGTAGTTTTTATTGCATCATGATCTGAAAAGAAAGCATTTACTATTTCTGCTTTCTTGCATTTAATTTGAGGTCTTTATGTCCTAATATATGGTCAATTTTTGAATAGGTTCCATGAACTGCTGAAAAGAAAGTATATTCCCTTCTATCTCCATTCAATTTTCTCCAAAGATCCAACATACCTAATTTTTCTAATATTTTATTTACTTCTTTAATTTCTTTCTTATTTGTTTTGTGGTTTGATTTGTCTAATTCTGAGAGTGCAAGGTTGAGATCTCCTACTATTACAGTTTTGTTGTCTATTTCTTCTTGCAACTCTCTTAACTTCTCCTTTAGGAAGCTGAGTGCCATACCACTTGGTGCATATATGTTTAATATTGATATTGCTTCGTTGTTTATGCTACCCTTTAGCAGGATGTAGTTTCCTTCCTTATCTCTTTTAATTAGATCAATTTTTACTTTTGCTTGATCTGAGATAAGGATGGCTACCCCTGCTTTTGACTTCACCTGAAGCATAATAGATTTTACTCCAGCCTTTTACCTTTACTCTATATGTATCCCCCTGCTTTAAATGTGTTTCTTGTAAACAACATATTGTAGGGTTCTGACTTTTGATCCAGTCTGCTATCTGCCTCCTCTTTATGGGGAGTTCATCCCATTCACATTTACGGTTAGAATTACTAAATCTGTATTTCCTGCCATCCTAATAACCCCAGATTGTGCTTACTTATTCTTGCCTCCCCAACCCTCTTTCCCCTTTTAAACTTATGACCCCTCTTGTATCACGATACTTATCCTCTTTATAATCCCTCCCTCCCCCACTTTGGTCTTTCCCCTTCCTTCCCTTATTACTCTTTTTCTTTTCCCTTTTCCTCTCCCCCGTTTTTAATGAGGCGAGAGAATTTTCTCTAAAACAAATGTCAATTATTTTTTTTTTTGAGCCAACTCTGATGAGTAAGATTCACACAATGTTCCTCCCCTCTCTAAATTCCCTCAGATATGATAAGTTTCCTTAGCCTCTTTGTGGGATGTGGTTTCCCTCTTTTTATCCCTCCTTCCCGACTTATTCTGCCATCATCCCTTTTCCATATCTACTTCCCTTTTTTATGTTATATCAGTACAATCAAATTATACATGTATTCTTTTTGTATATCCACAACAGAAATACAATTCTCAAGAGTTATTTTACCTTTTTCTGCATCTCTTGAGTTCTATTCTTGGAGATCAAATTTTTGTTTAGTTCTGGTTTTCTTCAGAAACAAATGGAATTCATTTGTTTCATTAAATATCCATCTTCTTCCCTGGAAGAAAATGCTCAGCTTAGCTGGGTAGTTTATTCTTGGCTGCATCCCAAGTTCTTGTGCCTTTCGGAATATCATATTCAGGACCTTCTTTCCTTTAATGTAGAGGCAGCCAGATCTTGGGTGATCCTTATTGTGGCACCTCGTATTTAAATGTTTTTTTTTGGCTGCTTGTAAAATTTTTCCTTAATCTGATAGTTCTGAAATTTTGCCACAATATTCCTTAGGGTTTTATTGTAGGGTTTCTTTCAGAAGGTGTTCGATGAATTCTTTCAATGCCTATTTTACCTTCTGATTCTATTACATCTGGGCAGTTCTCTTTGATGATTTCTTGTAAAATAGTATCTAGGCTCTTTTTTCATCATAGTTTTCAGAAAGTCCAATAATCCTCAGATTATCTCTCCTAGATCTATTTTCCAAGTCTGTCGTTTTAGCAATAGATAATTCATGGTTTTTCAGTTTGTCATTTTTTGTTTTGCTTGACTGATTCTTGCTGTCTGAATGCATCATTAGTTTCAATTTGTTCAGTTCTAATTTTTAAAGAATTATTTTCTTCATTAGCTTTTTTACTTCTTTCTGTATATGTCCAATTGAGTTTTTGAATGTATTGTTTTGGTTTTGTGGAATTTTTTCCATTTCACTAATTTTTTTTTAGTGAATTATTTTCTTTTCCAATTCACAGATCCTACTTTCTTGCGTGTTCTTTGTCTTTTCCAATTCACGGATCCTACTTTCTAGTGAATTCTTTATTTTTTCCAATTCACAATTCTTACTTTCCTGTGATTTTTTTATTTTTTCCAATTCACCAATTTGTACTTCCTGGGAATTTTTTAACTTTTCCAATTCGTATTTCAGGAAGTTGTTGCTCTCTTCTAAGGCTTCTCTTTCCTTTCCCCATTTATCTTCTAACTCTGTTTTGAGACTTTTAATGGTCTCTTCTATGAGAGCATTATGTAAAGGAGGACAGTCTGATGCATTTTTGCTGTTTGAGGTCTCTTCAGGTTTGCTGACCTGCTCTTTTTCTGCATAGAAGCTGTTGATCGTTCTTTTCATCTTTTTATTCATGTTTTAAAGCCTTTAGGGTATGTCTCCTAGGCAAGGGGGTTACCAGCTTCCTCTGCAGAGCAGGGAAAGATTTAAACCGATTTCCGGTTCTGAGGTATGGGAGTGCTCTGAGTGAGAGTTTTCCCTTCCCCCAACAGGAAGTGGATCAAAAGGCTTAGTAGGGCTGAGTGGATTAGCGATTTCCTTTGGCTAGAGACTAAGTGGTGAAAGTGTCACTGCCCCAGGCCGGAGCCTCTTGTGGGACTGTGAGTATTAGCAGCTGAGCGCAGATCGCAGACCGCCTGGAACTCTGCCCCAGTGTCTCTGCCCAATGCAAATCGGCCCTGGAAAAGCTCTATGGCCCCAAGTGGAGCTCCCCACTGTGCAGATTGGAGGCTAACCCGGGCTGTGTCCTCCTGCCCTGCAGGATCACAACTGCCCCAAGGAAAAGCCCTTACTGCGGGTTGGGGCTGCGCGCTTGTGCTGAGATCTGTGCTTTCACCCTCCATTTGAGACTCTCCTCGGAACCTAATTTCTCTCCCCGTCTGGGCCAATCTCCCCCCTGGCCCCGGAACCAACCTTTTTTGGGGAGACTGCAGATTTTCTTCGGCTGGTGAGTTGTTCTACTTCTTATCTTTACGAATTGTAGCAGTCAAGACTATTTTTGAGGCTCGATATAATATTGATAAAGAGGGTAAGAGAAGAGCTTAGAAAGTCACGTGTGTCTTCTCCGCCATCTTGGCTCCGCCCCCAGTGTTATAGTATATTCTTTAGGATTATTTGGTTTCCTCATTATCTGCTCTCATTATTTTAATTTCTTTTCCTTTTCTTACTGCTAAAGTTAATATTTGTAACACAATATTCAATAGAAATGGTTATCGTGGGCGAACTTGTTGCCCTCTTGATCTTATTAGGAATGGTTCTAGTTTATCTTTATTACAAATGATGTTTGCTGATGATTTTAAATAGATACAACTGATCATTTTAAGAAAAACTCCATTTATTCCAATACTCTCTAGTTTTTTTTTTTTAATAGTAATGGGTATTGGATTTTCTCAAATGCTTTTTCTGCATCTATTGAGATAATTATATGATTTTTGTTAGTTTGGTTATTGATATAGTTAATTTTGGTAATATTGAACCAGCCCTGAATTCCTAATATCCTTCCTATTTGGTCATGGTATACTATCCTGAGGATAACTTACTGTAATCTTTTTGCTAATATTTTATTTAAGATTTTTACATCAGTATTCATTAGGGAAATTGGTCTGTAATGTTATTTCTCTGTTTTGACCCTGTATTGTTTAGGTATCAGCACCAAATCTGTGCCATAAAAGGAATTTGGTAGGACCCTTTCTCTATTTTTCCAAATAGTTTGTATAATATTGGAATTAATTGTGCTTTCAGTGTTTTGTAGAATATACATGTAATTCCAAATGCCCTTGAAGATTTTTTCTTAATTGCTGATTAATAACTTGTTCTTTTTTCTAAAATGGCAGCACTTAAGTAATTTACTTTCCCCTCTGCTAACCTGGGTAGTTTATATTTTTGTAAGTATTCATCTATTTGATTTAGATTGTCAGATTTATTGGCATATAGTTGGGCAAAAATGTTCCATATTATTGCCCTAATTTCCTTTGCTTTGGTGGAAAGTTCAGCCTTTTCATTTTTAATACTAATAATTTGTTTTTCTTCTTTCCCTTTTCTAATCAATTAATGAAGAGTTTGTCAAGTTTGTTAATTTTTTTCATAAAACCAACTCTCAAATTTTTTTTTTTTATTAGTTTGGTAGTTTTCTTGCTTTCAACTTTTATCAATCTCCCCTTTTATTTTCAGATTTTTAAATTTGTTATTTAATTGGAGATTTTTAATTTGTTTTTTTCTAGCTTTTTAGTTGCATGTCCAATTCATTGATCTTCTCTTTCTCGATTTTATGCAAGTTTTTAGAGATATAAAACTTCACCAAATAACTACTTTGCCTGCATACCATAAATTTCAAAATGTTGTCATTCTCCTAGATAAAATTATCAATTGTGTCTGATTTGTTGTTTCACCTATTCATTCCTTAAAATTAGATTATTTAGTTTCCAATTAATTTTTGGTCTATTTTTTTCCTTGCACCTTTATTACTTGTAATTTTTATTGCATCATGATCTGAAAAAGAGGCACTTATTATTTCTGCCTTTCTGCATTTGATTTTGAGTTTTTATGTTCTAATACATGGTCAATTTTTGTGTAGATTGTATGTACTCCTAAGAAATATATATATATATATATATATATTCCTTTCTATCTCCAGTTTTCTCCAAAAGTCTATCATACCGAACTTTTCTAAAATTCTACTTATCTCCTTAAATTCTTATTCATTTTGTGGTTTGATTGACATCCCCCACTAGTATAGTTTTACTAGCTATTTCTTTTTATAGCTTTCTTAGCTTCTCCTCTTGGAACTTGGATGCTATATCACTTAGTGCATATATATTTAGATTGATATTTCATTATCTATTTACCCTTTAGCAAGATGTAGTT
The DNA here is from genome assembly GCF_902635505.1 of Sarcophilus harrisii. NCBI lineage: Eukaryota > Metazoa > Chordata > Mammalia > Dasyuromorphia > Dasyuridae > Sarcophilus > Sarcophilus harrisii. The sequence continues at coordinate 470,281,305 of NC_045428.1, forward strand.
TCCTTCCTTATCTATTTTTATTAGATCTATTTTTTTTTTTCTTTTGCTTTATCTGAGATCAGGATCACTAACCCTGCCTTTTTTTTTTTTATTTTTTTCAATTTCGCTGGCTACCTTCTGCTCTGGTCACCCTTCTCTGTAAGGGTACTCACTAAAGTTTCTTGTCAACATTTTAGCTTTTAATTCCATCTTTACCATTCTTTTTAGAATTCATCCCATTCATTTTCACAATTAATGTTACTCATTCTGTATTTCCTATCATCTTATCTTACCCAAGGTATACTTTTTTTTCTTTCCTTTCTCCCTTTCCCTCCCCCTCCATATTTTGCTTCTGACTACCACCTCCCTCAAACAGCCCTCCCCTGTTACAGCCCTTTCTTATCCCTTTCCCCTTCTACTTCTGTTCCTTGGCCAATCCTTTTCCTTTTCTCCTTTTTCTCCTACTTCCCCATAGGGTGAAATAAGTTTCTATATGAGATTAAAAATATCTGATATTCTCTCTTTGAACCAAATCTGATGAGATTAAAGTTCACACAATGCTCATCCTCCTCCATTCATTCCTTCAAATATAATAGTTTTTTTTTTTTTTTTGCCTCTTCATGAGATTCAATTTATTCCATTTTACCTTCCCTTTACTCTTTTTTTTTTAAGTTTAATATGAATTTATTAAGCGCCTTCTGTAAGCAAGGTCTAGGAGATAGAATACAACCAGACAGTTCCAGCCTTTCACTCAGAATAAACCATGTAGTCTGACAAATAAATATAAAGTTCAATCAAAGTAATAAGTATTCAAAGGAGGACTCTAACAACTGGGTTTGAAGGGTACTACCAGGTGTAATATTCTCTCTAAAATGTAATGTTCTCTGTTGAAGTTTTCTTGGGATCGCTGGAGGCAGCCTTCCTTTCAATTCAGTAATCACCACAAGTGCAGTCGGGGATTAAAGTCCAAATCCTTTATTGTCTCTTTTGAAGTCTTGTCTCCTTTCCTTGGGGCTTGGCTAGCTTTCTGGAGGCTTTCCAGATCTTGGTTTCAGTGGAGAAGCTAAAGAGGAGAGCCTGCCACCTAACCCTTAGTTCTGATTCTGGCTGAGTTTGTTTGAGTTTATATCCTCTCTAATCAAAGGTGTGAATCTTGTAGAACCATAGTAAGTACTAAGTACATGTACTGAAGTAGAGAACTGTTAAGCACCATGCTAAATAACCATTGTTTCCATCAATTCCACTGACTTAACATCTTGTTTCAAGTTCTGGCCCATAACAACCAGGAAAGTAGGATGTAATTAAAAAGGCATTTTAAAGGAGGTAGTCTTTGAGCTGTATTTTGAAAGAAAGTAAGGATTCAAAAAGAAGGGAATTTATTTTTCTGTTTTAAGGACAATCATTAAGCAAAATGTCCCTCCCCCCCCAAAGCAAAATATATCAAAGTACTCAGTCATGAAATGGAAAATCAGCACTAGCAAGCACACTCTTCTTCTTTAGAACCACTACCTTAATTTTACCATAAAGTCATGAGGTCTTTAAAAAAAAACACAATTTGGTAGTCATACTGGTTCACAAATGCAAATATGTACAAAGAAAATTATAGTGAAGCTCACCTACTTAGAGCAAACTAAATACTTTGTCAGAATCTAAGTAGTCTTTGTAACTTCTTTCTTTTAGATTTCTTTTTTCTTTTTTTTTGTTGAAGTTTTTATTTTCAAAACATATGCAAGAATAATTTTTCACCACTGACTCATGCAAAACCTTGTATTCTAATTTCCCATCACCTTCTGAATCCCCTCCCCTAGATGGTAAATAATCCAATATATGTTAAACATGGCAAAAATATATGTGAATCCAATATAGGCATACATATTTATACAATTATCTTACTATACAAGAAAAAAAAAGATCAAAAAGGAAAAAGAATAATAAAGAAAATAAAATTCAAGTAAACAATAACAAAAGAAGTAAAAATGCTATGTTGTGATCCACACTCAGTGGCCACAGAATTTTCCATGGGTGTAGATAGTTCTCTCATCATCATAAGATCATTGGATCTGGCCTGAATCATCTCATTGTGAAGAAGAGCCACATCCTTCAGAACTGATCATTCTATCAATGAATATTCCATCAATATTTATTAGGGAATCTGGTCTATAATTTTCTTTCTCTGTTTTCACCCTACCTGGTTTAGGTATCAGCACCATATCTGTCATAAAATGAATTTGGTAATATACCTTCTTTCCCTATTTTTTTCAAATAGTTTATATTGTTCTTTAGAATTAATTGTTCTTTAAATATATGGTGGATGTAAATCCATTTGGCCCTGGAGGATTTTTCTTAGCGAGTTGATTAATAGCTTGTTCTTTTTCTTTTTCCAAAACAGGACTATTTAAATAATTTATTTCATCTTCTGTTCACCTGGGCAAACTATATTTTTGTAGGTATTCCTCCATTTCGCTTACTGTTATGAGCTAGAACTTGAAATAAGGTGTTAACTCAATGGAATTGATAGAAACAATGCTTATGTTTACACCTTTGAGAGTTCACACATTGGCTTTCACTTTGTAGTTCACAAGTCGGGAGATATCCAAGTTTACACCTCCCACAATCCCACTCTCTCAGAGGAGGAGTCAACCTTTGGGTCACACCTTTAAGAGATCATATATAAGAAGCTCTCAGTCTCAGCAAGGGTCAATTGGAGATATTGAGAGCCAGGGGTTAGTGGAGGAGTCAGTTGAAGAGATTGAAAGCCAGAAGTCAGTCAGTTTGGGAAATTGACAGAGCCAGAATTCAGTTGGGAGATTCAGAACTGGAGATTCAGAGAGAGCTGGAGGCACCAAAAGACAAGCTACAAGAGCTCTTGGAACCAAAGAGAGAGATAGGCTTCTAAGAAAAGTAACCAGGCTATTGTGAAGGAAACAATAAAGGACTGGATTTTAACTCCTGTCTGCATTTGAGGTGATTATTACTTGGAACTGAAACTAAGGCTGCCTTCAGAAGCCCCCCTCCCTGTACCCCCCCTCCAAAAGAAACCTGCTCTCCTAGAGAACCATTATATTATAGAAAAAGAAGAGAACACTACAGCTTACATTATCAAATTTCTTGACATATAGTTGGGATATATACCTTATAATTATTGCTCTACTTTCTTCTTCATTGGTGGAAAGTTCTCCCTTTTCATTTTTGAGACTGGCAATTTGATTTTCTTCTAATCAAATTAATGAGGAGTGATGAGGCAGGACTCATGTGGATGGTCAAACATGGAGTCTGTTTATTCCAAATCCTCTTAGCCTTATATACCTTAATACCCTTTTATAACTATATCAACATTGAGCCTGCCAGCACTAACTATATACTGCACATGCAGGACTGCATAAACAATTTGCTATTGTATGTAGATGACTCTGCCACTTGATACACTCTGCTTTAATTACAACATAGGTTCTCAGATCTCCCTGACTTTTCAGGAAGGTCAAGAGCCTTTAGAGTAGAGAGGAGCAGAACCAGACATTGTCAGCAGGTTTTCTCTGGGCTGAAGGGTCTTATACCTCACCCAGAGTTCCCCTACTATCTGTGGTCCTCTACATCTCTTTGTTTCTTTTGTTTTAATTGAAGCAGGTATACATCAGTGGTAAATTCATTAGCATAGGAGGAATCATTAAGCAAGTAGTAATATCACACAACCAAGTTAGTACTGTAACAAACAAGATAAATAAATAAGATACTATAAAAGACTTCCATTAGGCCCAGAAGGAAGGTATTGAAAATAACTATCAATTCACAACCACATATATACCTCCTTCAATGGTTGAAATAGTTCAAAGCCAATTTATTTTCCATAACTTCATATGATTTCTGCAAGTTTTGAAGTCCTACATCAGTCTCATTAACAATTATTTTTGATGTTCATAAATTAATTGTCATACACATAGGATTAACTGCCAGGCTTTTTCAGTGGAGGATGTAGTCAGAGATGGAACCACTTGATGTTTCTTGAGTTTTCTCCTTCATTTCAAGTGTATCTTTTGTTTCCATCTCTCTCTGATAGACAAGGTGGATATGGCTTGTCAGCACCCATTGGATTCCTTCTCCATCTGTAGGGAAGTTCTCTAGGGTTACCTGTGGCTTCCCCTTTCTTTTGTTTTTGGTGGAGCATCTTAATGCCTGTGTTCTTCTTTTCTACTATTGCCTGTCCTTGAGGATTAAAGGGTATGCCAATGGTGTGTGAAATCTGATATTGTGCACAACAGTGTGCAAAATGTTGAGAAGTATATGAAAGTCCACTATACGTTTTTATTGCTTGTGGCACACCCATAACTACAAAAGCCTGTGTAAGAAATTCAGTGACCACCTAGGCCATCTCTTTTGCTGCTAGTTCTGCAAAAGTAAATTCTGAAAAGTATCCATGACAACATGAATAAAAGACAGATGACCAAAAGATTTATAATGGGTCACACCCATCTGCCAAATTTCATTAGATCTCAAACCATGAGGGTTCTTCCTTGGAAGGAGCATAGGAGCATGGAAAGGAAGGCAAGCTGCACAGACTTTTACTATGTTCCTAGTTTCGTCTTTTTATTATCCCAGATTGCAAACAAAACTCATGCACCTAATGATATTTAGAATGAGATTCTTGGGCTGCCTGAAATAGAAGAGTGTTAGCTAACATGGTGAGAAGGCAATCCACCTTTGAGTTTCCATGAAAAAGTGTTCCTAGAATACCATTATGAGAGTAGACAAGCAAGAGGTAATACTTATCTGGATGGTTTCTCATTTGCTCCTGAAGTTTCTTAAAAAGGTGATACATGTTAGATGGTACAAATTTTATTTGGGTTGTGGTAATTCTTTGTATGACAGCTATTGAATACACCAAATCAGGTATTATATTTACATCTCCTGGGTAATAAGAGCTAGCATAATTGCATACAACTTATTCTGCTGAGTGGACTGAAAGGAAGTTCTGACTACTCTTTTTATAGCTAAGTCAGGAGAGTATACAGCATACAGCACATATGTTATGTTTGAATGCATATGTAAAGATGGTTGTTCCTTTAATAGGAACCTTAGAAACGTTTTCTTCAAAAATCTATGGCCACTTATGTAATAGCTGGGTTATCTGTAAGGGGAACCCATGTGTAAAATTTGGAGCTGTGGCCAATAAAATTTTCCATTCTGGGATGGTTTCATAGCATAAATTGATTTGTGCATTGATGTAAAAGGTCTATTTCTTGTCAGTTCCTATCCCAGATAATTATACTACTCACTTAATGGCCTCTTCTCTTTTAATTTGGTCTATTTTTGCTTTTGCTTGATCTGAGATCAGGATCACTACTTGTGCTTTTCTTTTTTTTTTCTTTAACTCACCTGAAGCATTATAGATTCTGCTCTAGCCTTTTTGCCTTTACTCTGTATGTATCACTCTACTTTAAATGTATTTCTTGTAAACAAAATATTGTAACATTCTGGCTTTTAATCCAGTCTGCTATCTGCTTCTGTTTTATGGGAGAGTTCTGCCCATTCACATTCACAGTTAAAATAATTAATTCTGTATTTCTTACTATCTTATTTTCGCTTTCTTTCCTCCTTTCCTTCCTCCTGAGTATTTTGCTTCTGATCACCACCCCCTTTAAACAGCCCTCCCTTTTTACAGCCCTTCCCACTTTCTTGTACCTTTCCTCTACAACTTTTGTTTTCCCTTCTATTAGGCTCACTCCTTATTTTCATCATGGTTTTCTGGAAGCCCAATAATTTTTAGATTGTCTCTCCTAGATCTATTTTTCAGATCAGTCATTTTTCCAAGGAATTTTTTTCACATTTTCTTCTATTTTTTTCATATTTTGGTTTTGTTTGACTGATTCTTGAAGTCTTATTGAATCATTCACTTCCATTTGTTCAATTCTAATTTTTATTTATTTATTTATTTATTTTTTAATTATTAAAGCTTTTTTATTAACAAAGCATATGCACAGGTAATTTTCCCAACATTGACCCTTACATAACTTTTTGTTCCAAATTTTCCCTTCCTTCCCCCAACCCCTAGCTGTAAGGTATTCCAATACATATTAAATATCTTGAAATACATGTTAGATCCAATATATGCATACATATTTATATAGTTATCTTATTGCACAAAAAAAAATCAGATCAAGAAGAAAGAAAAAGAAAAGCTGAGAAAGAAAACAAAATGTAAACAAATAACAATAGAGAGAATGAGTATGCTATGGTGTGTTCCATACTCTCTTCCCATAGATCTCTCTTTGGGAGTAGTTGGCTCTTTTCATCACTGCACAAGTGGAACTGGTTTAAATCATCTCACTTTTGAAAAGAGCCACAGCCATTAAATCAATTCTAATTTTTAGTGTATTATTTTCTTCAGTTACCCCTTTTAGCTTCTTTTGTATTTGACCAATTGAATTTTTAAATGAGTTGTTTTGTTCATTGCATTTTTCTTTTCTATTTCACAAATTCTGTTTTTCAATGAATTTGTTTCTTTTTCATATCTAATTTGTAAGACATTATATGCTTTTCCCATTTTATCAAATCTATTTTGTGGGAAGTTATATGCTTTCCCAATTTCATCATAACTATTTTTTAGGAGTTTTCTTCAGATAATTTCTGTTTTTCTTTTTGGATACCCTATTGCATACCCTTTCCCCATTTTTCTTTTAGCTCTCTTTTAAAATCCTTTTTGAAATGTTCCAAAGAAGCCTTGTAAAATGGGGACAACTCATATCATCCTCTGGGGTTTCATCTGGATTTGATTTGCCTTTAGGAACCTCAGCATTTAAGGTCTATTCTTTTCTCTCTCCATAAAATCTGTCTATGATCAGAGTTCTTTTTGCTTTTTTTGCTCATTTATTTTAAAGGGTTAAGGTTTGTTCTTAAGGTAAAGGTGTGACAGAACCTTTAATGTGCTTTGGGGCAGTTCTGCTGACTGACTTCTGGTGCTGGGAAATCATGGCTAGGTCCATGATCTTCTGAAGGGACTCAATGACTTACAATTTTCCTTTTGTACTGCTTTTGGATGTTTTACAGCAAATCTGCTAAATCACACACCCACAACCAGGACAGAAGAACCTCACAATAAATTTCTCCATGTGCTGATGCTGCAATGCTCTGGCTCCCCACTCCAGATTCTTAGACTGGTGTCTCTATGCTGCAATCTGGGCTTGTAGAATGTCCCCCTGCTGGATTGAAAGAGACCTCTTCTGATGTTCTTCCAAAGTACCTTATTATGAAAATGTGTTGTACTGCAAATATTTGTGGATTTTGTCACTCCTAAAGCAGTTTGTAGGCTTAATCTGCTGTTGGCTTGAGAGTTGGTTCTCTTTTTCAAAGAGTTATTTTTTTTCCATTTTGCAATTTTTTAAAGGATTTTGTGTTTCCTTTCCCAAAGTTCTAGTTTCCTTTCCCCATTTTTTCTTCTGAAGTGTCCTTTAAGAACTTTTCAAAGTCTTTCCAGAGAGCCTTTTGAGTTGTAGACCAACTTATATCACTCTTTGAGGTTTTATCTAAGGACATTTTGGCTTTAGTGTACTCAGGGTTTGAGGTCTGTTCTTCCCTGTCTCCATAAAAGTTATCTATAGTCAGAGTTCTTTTTGCTTTTTTGCTCATTTTTAAAGATTGATGTCTGCTTTTACAGCAAAGGGGAGATTGTCAAAAGTTTCCTCTTTACATGATAATGGCTTCACATTGTCCTGGCACTAGTGTTGGTGTCTTCTCATGCTGAGTGGAGATAGCCAAGTGCCATTTGTTATGCTGCCATTCAGGGGCTTATTATTTGCCTTCTGCAATTGTGTTGGATATTTGCAATATCCACTTACTTTTGACCCAGGGCAGAATACCCAGTGCTGCTGTATTTTGGCTAAGGACCTCACACTAGGTTCCCCAAGTGTACAAAGGCCTTTGTGCCCTGCAACTCCCTGTGCTAAGCTTGTGCTGAGCTGAATACCTCCTGCCCAATTGAGACAGACTTTTCCTAAAGTTCTTCCAAAATATCTGCTAAAAATTTGTTTCACTAGAAATGTTTGTGAATTCTGTTACTCCAAAACCCATTTAGAGGCTAGATCTGGTGTTGATCTGAGGGAAGCCAGGAAGAGCTCAAAGATTTGCCTACTTTCTGCCAACTTGATTTTGCTCTTCCTCTACCTTCCTTCAAAAATCTTAAAGCACTATATGAATGTTATTTTTATTATATATTATAATAATAATTTAATTTATTTTTACATATTATTATACCAAAACAGAACTTTTCAGAGTAGCAAAATCATTTATCCTGTGTGTCTTGCATTAATAGTTCAGATGTTGTCAACCTAAGTTCATGTTATATTTATTTTTAGCTTAGTATGTTTAAGGAAGTAGGTTGGTATAGATTACGTTTGAAATAATTTTCAAAGATGAACCGAATTTACTAATTTTTATTTTAAGCATCACACAATAATTCTCTATATTTAATTATTAATAGCATCCAGTTGTTATAAAATTAGTCAATGTAAATTAAAATTTATCTTGCAACTTAGAGAAAAAAAGAATTAATTGTGTTTTTAAAGAAAGTATTTTATAAAGGAAAAATAAGATTAAGAAAATACCATCACTCTAGAAGAAAAAAGGGTAAAGAAGCATATGTAAGCAGCTACATGTGAATTAACATCTAATTTAATAAATGTCAAATTAAATTATTTGACTCTGTGTGGTTAAAGCATTATTAATTTGAAGGAAAGATAATATGAGTAAAAGCATATCTATCTCTTTTCCTCTCCAAGATTTACTGTTTCTGGAGGAGAATAAATAGATTTTGCCCTGGAAAAGGTTGTAGCACTTTTCTCCCTGTCTTAAAATCTTCCAGCCTGGGGAATGAGAATCTTTTTAGCCTGGCAGACATGACATACAAAATCTGTGTGTGTCCATCTGATGAGGGAAGCTCTAATGAGGAAGAGCCCAAAATAGGACATGCCAAAGAAGTGACAGAAACTCTAACAGGTGACCTGTTTTAGAATTTAATTTCAAGAAATGGCAGAACTTGTTTTTCACCCTCATAAAAGTGAGGATTCGAAACCCTGCTTTCTTCCTGGATTAAATGTTCTGCTGAAAATGGCAGGGTTATTTCTTTCTTGTCTGGATAAATTATCATGGTAAAGCTGACTTCAGTTTGAAATTCTCCTCATGATTTTTTCAATCTCTTAAACACTGAAGAAAGTGTGAGAAATATTGTTTTTGGGAAGTTGTATTATTCATATCCTGCAACTTTTGTATAAGTTTGTAATTACTTATACCTTCTATAGAACAGGAATTCTGTCACTTGCAACTAACATAAGCATTTTGCTGAAGCTGTCAAGTTGCTAATTAGTCAGTTCAGTTCATTCTGCAGCAATCAATTAATTCAATGAAATATTCATTAAGTTCATTAAGTAGTGCCTATGTGCAACTATTACTATGGTCTGGTACAGGCAGGCCACATACAAAATTCTGGGGAGAGAGACAAACATGAATAAGATGTTGTCCATGTCCTAATAGAATTTACAATAAAGTAAAATATGCATACACACAACTAGATTAAAAAGGATGTAAATATACATGATAAAATAAAAATAGAATATTCACAAAAATTAAAAATTGTTACTCAAACCTGCTATGTGTATATAGAAGTATCATTTGGTTAGGCAGAGATGATTGATTGCTCTTATAAAACCCTATTGTAAGGCAGAGTTTCTAGAAAAATTCTCTTTCTGCCTTTACAAAATTTTACAGTTCTTGCCTTGGAATGTTTGTGGGTGGGGGGAATTAACAATGGCTTATACTTTGTAAGTAAGTAATAAACACTTTCACATTCATTATTTAATCTTGTTCTCATGATAACCTTGTAAAGAAAAGATAATGCAAGTATTATTTTCCCTTTACAGATGAATAAATTTAGGCTCTTGATGGTGAAATGATACAATTAATGTCATTCTGGTATAACATTAAGCTTGGAGTAAGGCAGGACATGGAAAAAGACAAATTCTCCCAATCATCTTGTGCAAATCTAAACAGAAATTCATTCTCAAGGTTTTAGAAAGCTTAGTTAGTAACTTTCAAATCAGAAAATTGGAATTAATGACTATTGGAATGGAAATTAATGTGTAAATATTTCTCTATCTCTAATTTTATTTTATCCCAATCTGTATTTGATAGGCAGATAGGTTGCATAAGAGCTAGAGCATGAGTGCCAAAGTCAGGAAGATCTGAAGTCAAATCCACCTTTGAAATTTACTAGCTGTATGAATTATCTTGGCCAAGTAGCAATGTCTGTCTTAATTTTCTCAAGTGTAAAATTAATCAATTAATATTTATTAAGTGCCTCCTATATTCTAGGCCTTGTGCTAAGTTTCTGGGATACAAAAGACAGTTCCTATGTTTAAGGAGATTAAAATCTAATAGGGAAGACCATATATAAACAAATATGCACAAAATTATATATATATAATCTTATACTAATATATATTAACTAATTATATATAATCTTAACTAATTAAGGGGGGGACTAGAATTTAGAAGAGTTGGGAAAGGTTTCCTGAAGAGTATGGGATTTTAAATGAAACTTAAAAGAACATAGGGACATTAGTATCAGAATTGAGGAGGGAGAGCAGTCCAGCATGAAAGGAGCATAAAATCAAAACAAAGAAACAAAAATTCATGCCCAGCATCCAAAGTGAGAGTATCTTGTTTATAGAAAAGTCAGGAAGCTAATAGCCCTGGACTGAAGAGCATATGTTTAGTATCCACCTTTCAGAACCTTTTTTTATTAAAGCTTTTTATTTTCATGTGTAGATAATTTTTAACATTCACCCTTGTAAAACCTTGTGTTTCAAATGTTTTCCCTCCATTCCCTCCCACCCCCTCCCCTAGATGGCAAATAATCTAATATATGTTAAACATGTGCAATTCTTCTATCATGCTGCATAAGAAAAATAAGATGAAAGAGGGAAAATGAGAAAGAAAACAAAATATAAGCAAATAACAACAAAAAGAGTGAAAATACTGTGCTATGATCCGCACTCAGTTTACACAATCCTCTCCCTGGGTGCAGATGGCTCTCTTCATCAGATCATTGAAATTGGCCTGAATCATCTCATTGTTGAAAAGATTCATGTCTATCAGAATTAATCATCATATAATCTTGTTGTTGCTGTGTATAATGATCTCTTGTTTCTATTCAGTTCACTTAGCATCAGTTCATGTAAGACTCCCTAGGCCTTTGTGAAACATCCTGCTGTTTCTGCTGTTTCTTACAGAACAATAATATTCTATAACATTCATATGACATAATTTATTCAACCATTCTCCAACTAATGGGCATTCACCTTAGTTTCCAGTTTCTTGCTACAACAAAAAAGGGCAGCCATAAACATTTCTGCACATGTATGTCCTTTTCCCTCTTTAGAATCTAAGGTTAGTAGAAACATTGCTGTATAAAATTATATGCTCAGTTCCTTTGTGCATAGTTCCATATTGCTCTCCAGAATAGTTAGATCAGTTAGTTCACAACTCCACCAGGAATGTATTAGTGTTTTAGTTTTCTCACATCCCATCCAATATTCATCATTATCTTTTCCCGTCATCTTGGCCAATCTAATAGATGTGTAATGGAACCTGAGAGTTACCTTAATTTGCATTTTCTGATGAATAGTTATTTAGAGCACTTTTTCATAGAATCAAAAATGGTTTTCATAATTTTTCAACTGAAAAATGTCTGTTCATATCCTTTGACCATTTATCAATTAGAGAATGGCTTGAATTCTTATAATATTTTATATTATTATATATAATTTATATTATATATATAAAATATATTATATATAATATATAAATTATATATATATTATTATATGTAAAATACAATAATATATTTTAGAAATGATGCCTTTGTCAAAACCCTTGAATGTAAAAATGTTTTCCCCCAGTTTATTGCTTTCCTTCTAATCTTGTCTGCATTGGATTTATTTGTACAAAATCTTTTTAACAGAATAATCAAAATTATCCATTTTGTATTCAATAATGTACCCCAATTCTTTGGCCACAAATGCCCTCCTTCTCCACAGATCTGAGAGCTAAAATATCCTTTATTCTTCTAATTTGCTTATAATATCACTTTTTGTCTAGATCATGAATCCATTTTGACCTTATCTTGATAAAGGATATTAGATGTGTTTCAATGCCTAATTTCTGCCATAATTTCCAATTTTCTCAGCAGTTTTTTTTTTTTTTTTCAAATAATGAGTTCTTATTCCAAAAGCTGGGGTCTTTGGGGTTGTCAAACACTAGATTACTATAATCATTGACTATTTTCTTCTGTGAATCTAATCTATTCAATCAACTATGCTATTTCTTAGCCAGTACCGAATGGATTTGATGACTGCTGCTTTATATTATAGTTTTATGCCTGATACAGCTAAGCCACTATCATTTTCATTTTTTTCAGTAATTCCCTTAAAGTTTTTCATCTTTTCTAATTTCAGATGAACTTTGTTATTATTTTTTCTAGTTGTGTAATTTCTTGTGAGTTTGATTGGTATGGCACTGAATAAGCAGATTAATTTAAGTAGTATTATCATTTTTATTATATTAGCTCATCCTACCCATGAGCATTTGATATTTTTCCAATTGATTAGATTTGACTTTATTTGTATGGAAAGGGTTTTGTAATTGTGTTTATATAGTTCCTGACTTTGCCCTGGCAGGTAGACTCCCAAATATTTTATATTATTTAGAATTATTTTAATTGGAGTTTTTCTTTGTATCTCTTGCTGCTGGATTTTGTTTGTAATATATAAAAATACTGATGACTTATGTGGATTTATTCCTACAACTTTGCTAAAACTGTGAATTTTTTCTAGTAGTTTTTGATTCTCTAGTCTTGATTCTAGTAGTCTTGATTCTCTAAGATTTTGTAAGTAGACCATCATATGATCTGCAAAGAGTGATAATTTAATTTACTTATTGCCTATTCTAAATTCTTTAATCTCTTTTTCTTCTCTTATTATCAAAGCTAACATTCCTCATTTAATAGCAATGGTGATAGTGGACAGAATTCTTCTAAGGATCAAATAGAATGTTTGTAAAGTGTTTAGCTTAGTTCCTGGAACATAGATGATACCTCACTTGTAGTATCCATATGGTACAGTGAGAGCTGATTATGGCATCAGGAAAATCCAATTTGAATATTGCTTTGGACAGCTATTTATTGTATCATCCTGACCAAGTTATTTAATCTCTGATAAATTCTTATTAAATTAACTTAATTTTTAAATTTATCATTAAATACATTATTCTTTTTCAAAATTTGGAATATTTTAACATATTTAAAATCATATCATATTGATTCTTATTTGAACATCATTCCACTGGTCCAGAACCTGGGAAAGGGCCAAGTAGTGACTGGGGAGTGGATAGAAGAAATAGTGCCAAAATGTCATCCAAATAGTAGTATATTATATCTTAATTTTATCTCCTGATTTCCAAAACTATAAACAAAATGCTAAAATTATTTTTCAGAGGCCAAAGGGCAATTAATCTTAAAAGTGTGTGCCAATTCAAAATTAAATAGTTATTTTTCTTTGGTTTTTTTTTTTTTTTTTTTTTTTTTTTGTAAGTAATGAATTACTGGTATGTGAAGCATCAAAGTTAATTACAGTTCTATCTTTTAAAAGATCTTCTTTAAAATATTGAAATAGTATTTATACTCTTGCCTAGCAATAGGTGGTTAAAAAGCAAAACTTAATTTTGAAAATATTTTCTTTAGGTTCATGTCTGTTTAAGAAAAGTTTTAAATGGATTGACTTTCTATAACAACATAACCTGTATTTTATTATTTTTATTATTAATTCTAACAATTGTATCTTCCCATCATATCCAGGATATGAGAACAGGGACTACTTATGGGTCTGAGACCCCTATTGATGAACATGGGAACTCATACTTATGCTATTTCTTTGCTCCTTAGGAAATTTAGTGCTGCTCCCTTCCTTTTCTCAGGAGATCATCATATTAATTCTGAATTTAGTGTGGACATCTGTTGTTCATAGCTGGTGGTGATTTTTGAGGTCGAGAAGTCTGCCAGATTTAGCTTCCCTTATATCTTGGATCACCATGTAGCCAACATGGTTCATTATTTAGAAACCTGGGGCAGGAAAGAGAAAAAACAAAACAAAACAAAACAACAAAACATTCTTTGCTCTTGAAATCAGAGTAAAAGAAAGTGATAATATAAGACTACCAAATTTATTTTGTACCTGTACCAAAGAAAGGTGCAACATATTGACTTGGGACCATTCATCAGAGGCTACTTAAAAAAGCTTCATTTCTCCCTTTTGCTACACCACCTTTTTATACAATCCTGTTTAAGAGTAGCCTAAATTAAGCTCTGGTGTTTTAGGTAATTGCAACCACTGTTTAATGGTTCTATTTCTAGTGAATAAGCCTTATGCTGGGCCTCTAATTTTTATGTCAGTCATCTCAGCACTTTCAATGGAGTATTCTTGTCAGTGATAGATTGAAATGATTTCCTTATTTGCCATAGAAAAAAAACAAGTGAAAATAGATTGTGAAGAAATAATGGTTAGCTCTCACATCTGGTGGTAATTCACATCACCATTTTATCTCTTTTTTTGGTCTTTTCAGAGTATGTATGCCTATATGTAGGATAATGGAATCCCAATAACTGTTTTTGCTTTTTTTTTTGTTTTGTTTTTAATTTAGGAGACATTACAAATGACATTGAAGAAATTTCCAAATAAATTCTTATAGGCAGCCAACCAGATTTAAAACTAAGTGGTGTAGTAACAGACCTTTGTATCTGGAATCAGAAAGATCTAAGTTTAAATCTGTCCTCAGACATTTACTAACACTATGAACCTGAGCAAATTATAACCTGTCTCAGTTTCCTTTACTGTAAAATGGAATAATAATAGTACCTATCTCCCAATGTTGTTGTAAAGATTAAATCAGACAATATAAACAAACTTTAAAATGTTATATTTGTTTTCAATTACAATCATGTAGCTATTGAGAAAACTGAAACCTTTAATAAATTATTGTTTAACTTTGGATTAAAATGGACAACTAGTTTTTATTGAAGATGGCAATATGAAAAGATAAGTTGAGCCCAGATCTCACCTAAAAATAGGGGACCAGAAAAAAATCAATACCAACTAGGGAAATACCAATAAGATCTTTTATATAGTCTAAGAATGCAGAAGAAGACATGAAGTTTGTTGGCATACTAGATATTATAGAAATACAAATAGAAGCCTATCTTTAGTAAATGGAACTTGAAGATAATTGGATATTGGCCCTGAAGTGTTTGTAGGTCACTGCCCAAGACTGGAGGGGTTGGACAGTGTGTGCATGCCTTGTCCATTGATGGGGCCTGAAACCAAACCAGTTTACACAAGGTCCTCTCTTGATAGGTCTTAGAGTTTAGGAAACTAGGATGGGATAGATGTACCTGGGCAGTCCATATTCCCTTAATATTGCCTAGAAATGTTTAGTCAGGATTACAGAATAGGTCAAAACATACTTGCAGTTGGTGTTTACTTGAAGAACTAGAGGCAGAATAGAAGCGTTGAGGCACAGGGTTGAATCTGGATTCAGCTCCTATTCAAGGACAGAGCTTCCTTCATAAGAGTCTAGGGAGGAAAAATAGGAACTACATATCCCATTCAGACTTTTGGTTTCAAACTTTAAGACCAGGGCCTAGCCACCCTATATAAGAATGCAAAAAGGAGCAGAACTTGGACCTAGCATAAAATCCCAATCTAGGAACAGAAATTATAGACATAAATCAATAGGAAAAAATATAACTTTTTTTTTCAGGCCAAAACAATCATTTTATTTTGACATTCAGCAAATCTGAGCCACTAAAAAATAAAATTCTAACACCAAAGAATGGAAGGAAGACTTTTCTACAATATGATTGGATGTACTACATCCAGAATCCCCCCTGAGGTGTTACAGGCAGGAAGGATGGTGGCTGTTCATTCATCCAATAAATTAAGAAGCACAGAGTTCAGGGGGCCAACTCTCATTTTGGGGCTGGCATAAGGTCATTTGTGGTGTTCTCTTCTTTTTTATAATATATGATGGTTCTCTGTGGGCAGGTTTCTTGGGGAGGTTTTCTGAAGGCAGCCTTAGTTTCGGGTTCAGAGTAATAATCACTCCAAATGCTGCCAGGTGTTAAAAGTTCCAATATTTTATTGTCTCCTTCAATATAGCCTGGTTACTTTTCTTAGAGGCCTATCTCACTCCTTGGTTCCAAGAGCTCTTGCAGCTTGTCTTTTAGCTCATCTAGCTTCTGCCTCTAGCTCAACTCCAACTTGTGGCTTCTCAGTCTCCAACTGACACTCCCCTCTCAATCTTTTCAACTGAACCGTCCTGACTGAGCTCAGCTGTTTTTATGCTCTTTTAGAGGCATAAACTCAAAGGTTGACTCCTCTTCTGAGAGAGGGATTATGGGAGGTGTGAATTTGGATATCTCATACTGAATCCTGAAATCTTCCAAACATGTGAACTAATGTGTGAGCTAATGTGTGAACTCTCAAAGGTGTTAACTTAAGCATTGTTTCTATCAATACTTGTGACTTAACACCTTGTAAAGATTTGCTCTAATGTGTGAACCAATAAGTATTGTATCAATTCCATTCAGTTAACATTAGGATTCTAACAGTCATTGATAGATTGACCTTGCTCCAAATGCTTCTCCATTTCAATGAGCAACTTCACACCATCTACCTCCCTCTGCACTAGCTCTACCTCTGAGAAGCCCAGCTGGTGAGCCTTAGAGCTGTCAAAGACACCATGCACAGCTACTGTGTCCATATCACCTGTACCCCTTTTCTTGCAGTCTCATCTTCCTAAGCACCTCACCAAACTTCTCATACTTGCCCAGGTGGGGAAGTTCAATGTGGATGTCTGCACATAGGTCCAGGTTAGAGAGGCAGGTCAGGATGTAGCCCAAGTAGGGGTTCCAGTGAACTTGTAGTTCTTGGTTTTAAAAAGGGTTTCAATCTGGGTGAGCCCTGTGCAGAAATATGTGAACACCTTCTTCATGTTACCTCTCTTCTGCATGGAGATAATCTCAGGTGATTTTCCATTTTGATCCACACCAGAAAAGTCTTGTTGTCATTGTGCCAAATGGGCCAGTGAGGGGCCATGCCAGATGCCAAGAGGAATGAGGAGACAAGCTTGTCAAAGAGGAAGTGGTCATCAATTTGTTGTTGCTGTTCCTGTTTAGTCATGTTCTTCAAAGCACAGTACTGCCTATTTAGGTCACCTTCCAGGCTGGCCAGAGCTTCCACAGAGTTTTTCTATGCCCAGCACTACAATGTGAAGGCAGGCAGAACCCCGGATGCTACAAGAAAACTCAGCACATAGTTAGGATCCAGGTCATCACCACCCTGCAGATTGTCAGGTTTAAGATCAGTCTTATGATCATCCAAAGGCTTGTAGCCTCTATGTCCTCAGTGATAGGATCAAACAGGTCCTTGAACACATCTTGGCTCTCTTCATCTCCAGCCACACAGCCCATAGTAATGATGAATGGGTGCGCTGGGTTATCCACACCGTTCTGGATGGCATCATCCAGTTTTTCATAGTGCTCTGTTGTCAGCACCTTAGCCATGTGGTTGTTGTGGGAAGAGAGGTTGGGGTATTCCTCCTCAGCGGGGTAGTGGGACTTCAACATATTGTGGCAACTGGAGGATGGCATGATGGCAGGAGGCGAGGTTGTTCCTAAGTGTTGCAGAAGGGAGGAGGTTCAGAAGATGCTGCTGCTTTTCTTGCTGTGTCTGCTCCAATGAGATCTCAGGCCACCTTAGCCAGAGCCAGTCCCTGGGAAAATGTAACATCTAATATAATGAAAATTAATGTGCTTTAAAAGAAACTTAAGAGGAATACCCAGAGCAAAAGAGTAAATAGACAATATGTATAAGTAGAGCCTGAGGGAAATTAAAAAAAAAATTATTAGTTTGTCCACAAGGACTCCAAAGGTAAATGAACAGAATCAAATGAGATAAAAAACAAGTCAAGTAAATTTAAAAACTACAACAACGACAACAACAAAACAGTTGTCAAAAAATAAGTCAAACTCTTAAAGAAAAAATAGAACAAATGGCTTAGAAAATAAAATGGCATACATGACTCAAGTAATTACTTCCCCATAAAATAGAATGTCTCAATCAAATTTCAGGCATTAAATGAGGCAATCAGAAATATTATAATAGTCATATTAAAGATTTAGAACAGGTTTTCAGTAAGAATATGGACTTTTTGAATCTTCTTTTCTTTGAGGAAATGACTGATTCCCTTGACAAGGTCAATATCTCTGCTTTTGTCCTTGATCCCAAACCTCTTTTCTTCTTTTCTTTCCTATTATACAAAGATCTCATCTATCTGTAAAGAAACATTCACTTGATTCCTTCCACAATCTGGCTTATTTTTAAAAAAAGCTGTATGAATTATCTGCTTTCATTACTCTCTTTTAAATTTATTCTTCATTTCATCTACTCTAATTTCACATATCATTACTTGAAATTGCTGTTTTCAAAATCCCCTAATTTTAAAATCTAACTACTTTTTCTAAGACCTTTTCATTGACATCTTTTGACAAAATTCCCCTCTCTGTTGTTCTTTAACAGACCACACCCCCACGGGTTACAGCAGTGACTAACACTGAGCTATAAACGAAAGTTTGACTAAATCATAATAAACAAGGGTTGGTAAATCTTGTGCCAGCCACTGCGGTCATATGATTAACCCAAATTAACAGAAAAACGGCGTAAAGGGTGTTTAAGCATATAACCAAACAAATAAAGTTAAAACTCAACTATGCTGTAATACGCCCTACTTGATATTAAAATACGCAACTTACGTGACTTTACCAATGCTGAAGACACTAAAGCTAAGGTACAAACTGGGATTAGAGACCCCACTATGCTTAGCCGTAAACCTAGGTAATTAAATAACAAAATTACTCGCCAGAGAACTACTAGCAACTGCTTAAAACTCAAAGGACTTGGCAGTGCCCTAGACCCTCCTAGAGGAGCCTGTTCTATAATCGATAAACCCTGATACACCTCACCCCTTCTCGCTCAACAGTCTATATACTGCCATTGTCAGCTCACCCCAATAGGGCCCCAAAGTGAGCAAAATCATCAAAACATAAAAACATTAGGTCAAGGTGTAGCATATGAAGGGGAAAGCAATGGGCTACATTTTCTACATTAGAACATAACGGATTGTCTACTTAAATAAAGACATGAAGGAGGATTTAGTAGTAAATTAAGAATAGAGAGCTTAATTGAAATAGGCAGTAGGGTGTGTACACACCTCCCGTCTCCCTCCTCGATATAGTAACCTTTAATACCTAATTAGAATATGTCAAAAAGAGGAGAAAAGTCGTTAACATGGTAAGTGTACTGGAAAGTGCACTTGGACAATCAAAATGTAGCTTAATTAAAGCATTTAGCTTACACCTAAAAGATTTCAGCTAATCCTGAACATTTTGAGCTAGATCTAGTCCTAGAAACACTATATTAAACTATTTTTTGCATCCACAAAACATTTATTAAGCCCTAGTATAGGTGATAGAACAGACAAACACCTAGGCACAATAGAGAAAGTACCATGAGGGAACGTTGAAAGATTCCATCCTGTAAGCAATAAAAAGCAAACACTTCACCTTCTACCTTTTGCATAATGATTTAGCCAGTCAAACCGGACAAAACGAATTAAAGCCCGTCTTCCCGAAATTAAGTGAGCTATTATAGAACAGTTGACAGAACGAACTCGTCTGTGTAGCAAAACAGTGAGATGATTTTACAATAGAGGTGAAAAGCCTATCGAACTTAATGATAGCTGTTTGTCCAAAAAATGAATTTAAGTTCGACTTTAAATTTAACCTAAGTACTTATAAACATTATTTAAATTTAAATGTTACTCAAAAGAGGGACAACTCTTTTGATATGTAGACAAACTTTTCTAGAGGATAACGAAACTCACACAAAACATTGTAGGCCTAAAAGCAGCCATCAATTAAGAAAGTGTTAAAGCTCAAACTTATCTAATACTTAATACCTATAATTAATCAAAATCCCTAATCTTTACAGACTGTTCTTTACAGTCTCGACCGATTTTGTGATCTAGGTCTCTCCTAGTTATTATTTATCTGTTTGACAAATAATTATCATAAAATGATTTAAATAATAAAGTAAATCTATTATTACTTTGTTGGCTCATGATCAAAGCCTGACCTGGTATGCACAAAAATAACAGTGGACTGTGTCTAGAACTTTCCTTTCCTCAATTTCAACCCATTTTGTTTTGATGTTATAATAAGTTCCAAATAGATCAATTATAATTTTCATGTATATTTCTATGACATCTACATATTTAAAAAGGGAAGTGAATAAGCATTTATTAAGTGCCTATTATGAATCATTTACTATGTTGTATTTTACAAATATTACCTCATTTGATGCTCACAACAACCTGGAAAAATAAATACTGTTATCCCCATTTTATGGTACAGAAGAGAGAGTCAGAAAGATGTAAAATGATTTGCTCAAGATCACAACTAGCAAGTATCTGAGGCTAGATTTCTTTAACATTTTTAAACTTTAATAGCATTTTATCTTTTGCAATTACATGTTAAAATAATTATTCATATTCATCTTTGTAAAATTTTGAGTTTCAAATTTTTCTCCCTTCATTCCTTAATTTCTCTATCCCCAAGACTATAAACAATATAGGTTTTATATACATATACATTAAACATATTCCCACATTAGTTGTGTTGTGAAAGTAGACTCAGACAAAAAGGGAAAACCATGAAAAAAGAAAAATAAAAACAAAAAACAGTGAAAAATATTATGCTTCCATCTCTATTCAGAATGCACAATTCTTTCTCTGGATGTGGTCAGCATTTTCCATCATGAGTTCCTTGAAATTGTTATCATTGCATTGCCAAGAGTTAAGCTTATCATAGTTGATCATTGCAAAATCTTTAGCCATCTTCTATAAGAGATTTATTCTGAATCTCTCCACTTGTTAGTTATCACTCAATGATTACTTTAGATATATTTTGTATGCAATTTGCATTTACTTATGAACATTCATGTCATCCCTTCTCAAATAGAAGTTCTTTGAATTCAATGGCTATTTACTTTTGCTGTTATATCCCTTAGTACCTGAGGCATAGCAGATAAATAAATGCCTATATAATTAAAAATTCTCAGAATAAATAGTTTCTTTGGATTTCAAAATTTTTAATTGGAGCAGTTTTCAAGAACATGAAATAGAAGTCAGCTTTTTTTTCAATCAAGCTAGATCATCTATATAATTATTGGTTAAATAGAATTAAATATAGCTTAAAGTCATTCCTTTTATTACTAAAACAATCATCTGTATAATTACTAATTTCTTGTTCATGAAATTATCAATAGAAAATTGAGATAAATCAATTCAATTAACCAATCAAATTCTAGTTCTTCAATGGAGCTGGCCAGTCTACTTAAATGAATTATCAATTGAATTGTTACATAAGCCAGCTGTATGTACAGCAATAGAGTAGGTTATTCTTTTTCTGAACTTTAATAGCACTTGTTGAATGCTAAATAAAATCAATATCTTTGTGACAAGTCATTTTATATCCAAAGGCACCTCATGAAGTTTGTTTTTCCCTCAAGGAAAAAACATAATTTTTTGATACAATTATGGGACAATTCTCAAGAAAAGGGACTAGGCAATAATAAAAAAGTAGTAAGTAATATAAAGCAGCTAATAAAAATAAAATTATAAAAGATTCTTCTCTAAAATCTTAAAAGATTTATGTTACTTTCCAAAACCCTGAATTTACATCTAAAGACTAGTGAAGCAATTGGCATTATTAAAAATTCATTTTATACACACAAACCCACACACATATATAATTCTATATTTTATTTTGTTCATAGGATTATGATGTGAGGATGAGCCCTGTGTATACTTCAGAAAAGTTCAATGTTAGAAGGGACAAAGACAAAGACACTGAAATATTTAGGGGAAAACCCTTTTAGTTATAAAAGAAGAATTTCATACCTCTGAAGAGATCAGAGGCTTGAATAACTCAATTACATATGAAAAGGACAGCAAAGAGAAATAATATAATCATACCTTTGTCCTTAGTGATTCATTTCCTTAAGACCACAATCAAAATCTTGGAATATGACTTACTAATGTCAAGAAATAAAGGTGAGGTCCCTCAATGAAGGAACCCTGCCTTAAACCAAGAAGAATTTTTCAACCAGAAAGTTTAGATCTCACCCATATTCTTCTTGGAGAAAATAAATCTCAAGTCAATGGTCTTCAGGAAGTCAAAAAAGAGAAACTTCTGCTATTCCCAGGCTAAAAATTGCTGCCCATTTTGAAAGAATAAGCAACCAAAACTAGCACTATCAGGACACTAGATGAATTAAAGACTGCAAGTGATGAAATCTACAACTATTCATCAAAATGTGAGCCCATTAGAGATACAATACTTTGTGAAGGGTGAGACCATGAATATATTAGATGGCCTGTTCTGGTGTCAATAGCCTAATGATCAGGTTGGTAGCAGCAGTGGTTAATGATATGTCTAGACTGATTCAGGAAAAGATGTTTCCAGAAGCCTAGTGACCTGGTTGGATCAACCAAAGATCAGCTTTTTCCAGTAGGTAGAGAACTGAACCAAGCACATCAACACTTTTTCCATCATTGATACTTCTCACCGCTCAGTTATGAGTTTTTTGCTATTGTTTTTTTAAAAGAAGGGACTATGAGATCCTACAATTCCAGAGTTGTGAATTTCCATAACAATGTGTTTCCTACCAGTGCTTCTCATTAAGTTTAAAGTTTATATTCACTTTTCCCATTACTTTAAGCTCTTTATGTCTTTTAGGCAGAGTAAAGTATTCTTTTTGGGGGAAGGATGTCTTGTCACTATTTTCTAAAAGGGTTATTTGAATCCTTTGACAGATTGGTAATAATAAAATCACTGGCAGAGGCTTGTGAGCTAGCAAGTTAGGAGCAGTCCCACACAGGATTACCTTAGAATTCAACACAGCTATCATCCCTCTTGGTTTTCAAACTTCTGGAGCTAAAGAAAAATTGGGAAATGATCCCAAACTCAGCATAATAATAATAATAATAATAGTATAGAGTTAGAGCTAGAAGAGACTTAAAGGTAATCTATATTACCTTATTTATTTAAATTATATGCAGAATACATCATGCAAAATACTGGGATGGGTGAATCTAAAGCCAGAATTAAGGGTACCTGGAGAAATATCAACACTATTTAGATATGCAGAATATACCACTCTGATGGCAGCAAAGGAAAAAAGAATTATGCCTGATGAGAGTGAAAGAGAAGACTATAAAAGCTGGCTTGAGGCTTAACATTAAAAACAACAACAATAATAAACAAACAAACAAACAAACACAAAAACTCTAAGATCATGGCAACTAGTCTCATCACATTCTGGCAAATGGAGGAGAAGAAATGGAAGCAGGGTCAGTTTTTATATTCTTCTTCTTTTTTTAAATAGCCTTTGATTTACAAGTTATATGTATGGGTAATTTTACAGCATTGACAATTGCCAAACCTTTTGTTCCAATTTTTTCCCCTCCTTCTCCACACACCCTCCCCTAGATGGCAGGATGACCAATAGCTGTTAAATATATTAAAGTAGAAATTAGATACACAATAAATATATACGATCAAACCATTATTTTGCTGTACAAAAAGAATCAGACTCTGAAATATTGTACAATTAGTCTGTGAAAAAAATCCAAAATGCTGGCAGGCAAAAATATAGGGATTGGGAATTCAATGTAATGGTTCTTAGTCATCTCCCAGAGTCCTTTCGCTGGGCATAGCTGGTTCAGTTCATTATTGCTCCATTGGAACTGGCTTGGTTCATCTCATTGCTGAAGATGGCCATGTCTATCAGAATTGGTCATCATATAGTATTGTTATTGAAGTATATAATGATCTCCTGGCCCTGCTCGTTTCACTCAGCATCAGTTCATGTAAGTCCCTCCAGGACTTTCTAAAATCATCCTGTTGGTCATTTCTTACAGAACAATAATATTCCATAATATTCATATACCACAATTTATTCAGCCATTCTCCAATTGATGGGCATCTACTCAGTTTCCAGTTTCTGGCCACTACAAAGAGGGCTGCCACAAACATTCATGCACATACAGATCTCTTTCCCTTCTTTATGATCTCTTTGGGATATAAGCCCAGTAGTAACACTGCTGGATCAAAGAGTTTGCACAGTTTGATAATTTTTTGAGCATAGTTTCAAATTGCTCTCCAGAATGGCTGGATATATTCACAATTCCACCACAATGTATTAGTGTCCCCGTTTTCCCACATCCCCTCCAACATTCTGCATTATCTTTCCCTGTCATTCTAGCCAGTCTGACAGGTGTGTAGTGGTATCTCAGAGTTGTCTTAATTTGCATTTCTCTGATTGATAATGATTTGGAGCATCTTTTCATATGGCTAGAAATAGTTTCAATTTTTCACCTGAGAATTGTCTGTTCATATCCTTTGATCATTTATCAATTGGAGAATGGCTTGATTTCTTATAAATTAGAGTCAATTCTCTATATATTTTGGAAATGAAGCCCTTATCAGAACCTTTGACTGTAAAAATATTTTCCCAGTTTATTGCTTCCCTTCTAATCTTGTCTGCATTAGTTTTGTTTGTACAAAAACTTTTCAGTTTGATATAATCAAAATTTTCTATTTTGTGATCAGTAATGATCAATAGTTCTTCTCTAGTCAAAAATTCCTTCCTCTTCCATATGTCTGAGAGGTAAACTATCCTATGCTCTTCCAATTTATTTATAATCTAATTCTTTATGCCTAGGTCATGAACCCATTTCAGTTTTTATAATCTTGAGCTCAAAGATCATTGCCTTGATTAAAAGACACTTGCTCCTTGGAAGGAATGCTATCACAAATCTGGTTAGCATACTAAAAAGGAGAGACATCAGCTTGACAACAAAGGTCCCTGTTATAAAAACTATGGCTTTTTCAGTAATAATGTACCTCTGTGAGGTTTGGACTATAAGGAAAACTGCACCACAGAGTTGATGCTTTCAAAATATGGTGCTATAAAACACTTTTGAGATTCTCTTGGAGATAAAATCAGTAAATATTTAAAGAAGTTAATTCATACTACTCATTGGAAAGACAAATTCTGAAGTTGAAACTTAAATACTTTGGTCACATAATGAGAAGACACGACTCATTTGAAAAGATTTTGATTGAAAGATTGAAGGTAAAAGGAGAAAGGGATGGCAAAATATAAAATGGATACATAAAACATAGAAGCAATGAACATGAGCTTGGAGAGACTTTGGGAAATAATGGGGGATAGAAGTGTCTGACAAGCTCTGGCTCAGAAATTAGATATACTTGAATGAAAGAACAACAAAAGATCAATCCCTTCATTTTATAATTGACACAACTGAGTTGAAGAGAGATTTTAATTACTTGTCCAAATTTCTGTTATTAATAAATGGCAGAACTATGTTTTGAATCAAAATTATCAGACCATAACTCTTTGGCTATTTACATTGTATTTTCATGCCTAAAAGCTGGTATTAAATAATAATACCATTAATTCCAATACTAACATTATTGTGTTGGAAACACATAATAATTAATGATGTTAAAGTACTTAGAGATCAAAAACTAACAGGGTGTATGAAGTACTAATTATTTATAATTTATAAGTTATTACTTGCTTAAATTACCCATTAGGTTGTTAGTATTTTGTGCAAGATCATACATTAGCAGAAGGGAAGAGACTCTTAAGTTACATAGGTTTTTGAATGTGTTAGCCAGTCCATTTTCAAATGAATCTTCTTCCATTTTCTTTGGGAGATTATCTCAATGTTTGAAAGTTCCCAAGTTTTAAAAATTAATATTCCAAATAAAGTTTATTTATATTACTTTTATAAAATCAACAGCAGGGAGACATATAGCTAGCAAAATGTAAAATTTTCATTTCACCTTAAGTAACATATCTCTCATTGATGCTAGCAAGGTACCTGACACACAGTAGGTGATAAAACACGGTCTAATTTAATTGAATTGACTTGTTAAAAATTAACTGAGAGTCCTAGAATTAGGGATGGAGCAGATACTATAAGAAGAGTCGCCAATTCTAAGATTATTATTGTCTTTTATAATTGTCTTAAACTGTATTTCCATACCAGTATGACAGCAAATTTAGCTTTCATTGACTGCTTTTGATAAGTATAATTTAAAGCTAAGTGCAGTAGTGAGCTTAGATAGAGAAAGGAGTATATTCTATGGTGTGCTAGTAAATATTGAACAACTCACTCTTCAAAAAAAGTATGACACACTTTTAAGTTTAATCTAAATTATTAACATTTTCTCTTCTTATTTCTTAATTCCTGACAATCAGCATAATACAATCCTGGTTTGTTTTAATTATCACTTTCCAAAGTATAAATACAATGAAAATTGAACAATCAAGTCTTGTGAGTTGGTACAAGCTGGCTCTAGCACATCCATGATCTGATGATATTTTTTGGATCAGTCATAGGAGAACAGGTCACAAATTACAAGTTATCCTATTGGCATTCTTAAAGCTATAACTGAGAAATCTCCCATGGTGAGCCTACTTTTAATAATCACCAACAGAAACAATTAACTAAAGGAAAAGACATTTGCTAAGATATAAAGTCAGAATAACAGCAATGTGCCTTGTACTCTCCTCTCCCCACATATACTTTTTGCTCCTTGATTTATGCTATACCTAAAATTCCTCCTTTCCACACCTTACTTGCATTTCTACCTGTGAACCTTCTACAGATGCTTCAAGGTGCAATGGAATGCCACCTTTTCCTGTATCCCAAACTTCAAGATATAAGTAATGTCTTCCTTTTCATTTCTTATTCGCACTTTCTAAGACAAAATTAATAGCTCTCTCATCTGAAACATCAAAGTTCCTTTTCTACAACTTTCTTATGACAATTTTCCTGTGCTACTTTGTAAAATTTCTACTTAGATAACACATTCTGTGTTCCCAATTATTTTATATAATGAATGGTGACAAGCATGATAACTTACGATGCTGATGCAAACATGACATGTAAGATGCAAGGCAGTCTGCTTCTGAGAATGCATGTATAATGGAAATGTCTCTGTTCCCTGACTTGAAGCAAGTGCTGACATTTTGCTATTAATTCCATTATAATGGCCATATGAAGAAAATGTTTATTCACTGTGTATGCAGAACTGGGAGTGTGTTAAAAACAAACAAACAAATAAACAACTAATTGGCTAAATGAAGGGAAGATCTTCCTTCTTGCCTAGATGTTTAAGAAAGGATACAAGGACTCAGGCCATTTCTCCCAGGCTTATGTGGGCTAAGATTTGTCTGTTGATCTTGTTTCTTTTCTCCTGTTTTTAGAGGAAGGATATTGTCAATGACAATGATCAGAAGGGTGAGCCCCTAGAATTCTGGGAGTTGTTGACATAACTCAGACAGCAAGGAATAAAGTCCTAGGCATTTGCTTGACTAAACTGAGCACTAGCAGAGATTCAGACTCATCTATTTATAAATTATACTACATTTGGAATTAAACTTGCAATGAAATTCTATGAGGAAACTCTGAGTCCTGTCTCTTCAGGACAAAGATGGTACCAGGGCAAGTGTACCAGTTGGTGTTAAAGGGAATATTTTGAACTTTTGATTTTAATATATCTTAGCAATCAATAACTCTTCATAAATTCTTATTTCTGTTAATTTAATATTTTCATTATTGCAGTTAAATAAAACTAGGTATTAATCACTTATGTATAATGATGGGGAGAATGAAGCCAAATGAGACACTTGAACTAATAACACTGGAGAAAAATTATCCCAAGGCTTCAGGTTTGTGCTTAGAACCCCTAAAGGGAGATATGACTGACTTTATTCCATAAAGTGAAGTGAGACCAGAGTATGGCTATGATTATAAGTCACTTTAGCGCACAACTATATCTTTTATATCTTTCAGTGTTCCATAGTATGATGCATAAGTAGCTTGAACAAACTAGTAGTTTAATGAAAATTCCATTGTATAAGATTACAATTTATTTAATCAAGGAGGATTTTATTTACTAAAATAATTTTTAAAAATTTCAGCCATAAGTTCTTTTAGTTCAAATATTTTTATCATGTTTTGCTTTTCAGATCTTTTCATTTTCATCCCATAGCTTCAGAACTGGCCTCATCAAAATTTTCTTACCTGTTGCTATGCTACAGGAGATTGGTTTTTATTATTTTCCTTTGTGACATTTATTTAAAGATATGTTCATCTGGTGAAGATATGTGAGTATCATAGGCATATGTATTCTGTTCTCTCTGCAAAATGATTTTATGATTTACTTATGTATGCTTTTGATCCCCAATAACGATGAGGTTTCACTAGAAATTCAAACCTACAATCATGTCACAATATACACAAAATTTTGAATATATGTAATGTATATGCATATATACATATACTCATAGCTCTAGAATTGACTCATGTGCTTCATATTTAATAACATTTATTTCACTACATGTGATAGTGATGGAAACTTGAGAAACAAGAAGGCCAAGTTATTCAGTCCAAAAGCATTTTTAATCACTTATATACAGGTATTATGCTAAACTCTAAATTAATTAATTAATTAATAATTAACACTAAACACATAATTGTCCTTAAAGAGCTCACACTGTGAGAAGACAATTTAAAGATCACTAAGTACAAACATGGTATACACAGCATTGAGGGAAGGTAATCTCTGAAGGAAAGTGACTTGCATGTGGGGAGAGGGGAAGCTGATTGAGGAAGGCCTCTTGCAAAAGCTAGATTTTGAGCTGAGCTTTGAAGGAAGCCAAGAGACTAAGGAGCAGAGGTAAGGGAGCATTTCAGGCAAGTTCATTAGTCAAAGCAAAAGCACAGATATGAAGATATGGGTGATGAGATGTTATGGGTAAGGAATATCAAGCTGAACAATGTAGATAGGCATGTTGGATAAGGTCAGGTTAGGAAGAATTATAAGTGACAGAAGACTTTATACAAGTCCTAAAACTCTGATCCTGAAAAGAATATATTACTGTGCTATCTAGCATTCATTATATTGTATTCTGTACTTAAAAAAACCCCAGAAAACATGGATGTTTTTGTTATGAATAAATTTTAAAGTCTCTGGTGGACATCATCTAGCCAGTCCAAATATTAATAAAACTGTGAATCTGATAGGATCAGTATGATTTAGAGAAATATTGATAAAAATAATCATGTCACATTAATTTAGTGTTATATCTGTCCTTTTTTGAAGAGTTATGGCAAATGTCATTTCACATCTTTAATCACAACTTTAATCTTTCAACATCCTATTCTACATTCAATTCAAGTCCATTAAAGCAAAAGTTACTGAAGACAACATGGACATTAGCTAAGTATCTGTGCACCCCAATATACATATGTAAATCACTGGCTATATTTAAAAATGCCACTGTTGACAATATTCTCAGTACATATAGGTATTGTAGAATATGAAGCATATGATTAACAATACTCCCCCCAATGCCCCACATATTCATATTTCCTAATATGGCTTTACTCATTATCTATGACTGAATCTTAGAAACTTATGTTTCTTAGTAAAGTTTAGCAGAAGCAGTGATTTCTGTTCGTCATATGCTGTGCAATCTTTTTGCCTCATTTCTTTGCCAGGAATTGAATGATAAACTTACATGAATATAATTAGAGTACAATCTCAATGTGATCTTATAGATGTAATTTTTGACTCATTATAATTTTGGTATGTATAAAACTGTATGCACTCAGTCAGCAATCAAATTTTGTATAACTAGATTTTCACTGATTTACTTTCATAAAGGGCAATATGGAAATATGTGTAAAGGAAGTAGCAGGGAGATAATGACTTCTACCACTATAGGCATTTTTCATCATATTTCTGTTTTCTAAATCTTCCATTATTACCTTCCTTATCAGATTCCATGGAGTTGCCAAATTAATAATTATGAAAGAATTGACTAGTTTGTACAGGGGAAATTGTCATCAGAAATATTTTCTCTCCTTCATATGCACTTTAAATATTCTGACTCTTTCAACAATTGACAATGTTTGATTTCGTAGAAGTGTAGTTGTAATCTGTGTTACTTGGCTTGGAAGTCTTCTATTTTTTCAGTTCTTTTTCTTATTTCTGATTCCATATTATTCCTTAGTAGCATGCATGACCCTCAGTCCCCCAGCTCTAGGTAAACCAATCTACTCTTAGCCCCTTATTTATAATCTTTTCATTTCATACCCTGATGTGTTTATATATTACTAGATCTTTCTGTATATTACTAAAATCACAATTTGCTGGTGGTTGATTCAGTTAATTATTTTAATAAAAACAATTCAATTATTTTGGAGGAATTAATTGTAAATTCATCCAGAAAGGGTCAGTACAAACATTTTATTTTTTTCTTGAATCAGATAATGGATTGGGATAAACTCCCAATTCATGTCAATTAGCTATGCTCTTTCTTTAAGCACAACACATTTAAGATGACTTCTCAGACTAATCTTGTTGGACTTATCCTTTGTTTCCCTTAAATCTTTATCTGGATATTGCTTTTCCTTAAAGTATGTCTGTGGAGCATGAGGGTATTTCAACCTGTGTCAAGCTCCTGTGTTTGTTCCTGGAGGGAAAGGAGGTTCCTTAAGGTCAAGAAAGCGGATTTTTTTTTTTTTTGGCAATTATTAGTATAAGGTTTAGAGATCTTATTTACTTAAGAGGAATCCAGTATGTACTGATACTTTTGATCTATTGTGGGTCAAGCTAGTGTTAATTATATAAGATTCATATGCTCAGTTGCAAAATAATTATGGGATCATATACATATTCTTATGGACAAGGCTAATATCATTCAAATGGTCAGGAGACAACCTGAATCATATAATCATATACATATATATGTGTGTGTGTGTATGTGTGTGTGTGTGTGTGTGTATAAATCATGTTGATAATATACAAATAAACTCTTATTACATACACTAAGCAATTCTGTCCTGAAGACATTATGTAATGATCTGGATGCATAGGAAAGAAGGGGGAAAATAAAAGGCAGAGAGAGGATGTGGGGTAGTGGGTATAGTTCTGTATGTAGAATCATAAAAAGACTGTATTCAGACATATAGCAGGTGAAGTATCAATCTTTACTGAATTAAAATTTCTTTTTGGAACTTAATAGGAGTTTTTGGCACAAATGAAATTACAGTATTATTTTTTAAAAAGGTAAAGGCTACAGCATTAGTCTGATGATTATGAATAGTTAGTAGAGGTGAAATATTCATGTAAAAGGTCTCAGAAGGAAGAACTTTGTTGGGGTTAAGCTTATAGGAAATAGAAAGGTCTTGCTCCAGTGCTTTCAAATAGTATTAAGTTAGCAGCTTCTATTAACTGGTTATGTGGCCTGGTTGATGTGGACAAGAGGTGCATTTTTTGAAGTCCCAGTCTCAAATCTGCCCTGTAGTCTAAACTTTCTTTATGTGTGTGTGTGTGTGTGTGTGTGTGTGTGTGTGTGAGAGAAAGGCAGACAGAAAGAAGATAGAGATAAGAGTGACGGGGACAGAGAGACAAAGAAAAAGATATAGATGCCATGATAGCATAAGATCAAGAGTAAATAACATAAAGCATAATAAATTTAAAGAAAGTTACAGAAACTAAATAAAAATAAAAGAAGTTCTTAGAATATAATAAAATCCTTTTTTTAATAAATGATTTTAATAAGACCAAAAGCCATTACCAAGCAGATAGTCAAAAGATATGAAAAGATTTCCAAGGAAAAATTGTAAATCACATAAAATAACCATCAGGTTTAATGCCATACTCAGAAAATCATCAGAGATGATAAAAGAGGGGAATAGTCATTGATGGAGAAGTTGTATAGCAGTAGACATCTTAATTCATTCTAGGTAGACTTGAAAATGATATAACTTCTGGAAAGTAAATTTGAGATTGTGCAAATAAAATGGCCAAAATATCCATATCCTCTTATCAAAAGATTCCATTGCTAGACACAATCTCTAGGAAGGAATAAAGACCTCACATGCACCAAAATATTTATAACAATAGTTATATGTGTGTATATGTGTGAGTACACAGATGTGTATGTGGACATGCTAGAAAAGAACTAGCAACAAGAATAAGATGATGTTCATTATTTTGGAAATGGCTAAAGAAATTTTTATGTGAATATAATGGAATATGCTGTAATAAATGATCAATATAATGAATATGGAGAAACATAGAGACTTACAAGCGCTCATGCAAAGTGAAGGAATCAGAGCTAGAAAAACAATATGAATAGTGAATACAACTGTAAATAAGAAGAACTCACAAATATAAAACAAATTTTTAAATGAAGCAGAATTATAACTATTAAGTTTGGTCTCAAAAAAGATATATTAGAAGAGAGCCTTCTCCCTATTCCTTTTCAGATTTAGGGTTTCCATAGGTATGAGCCATTGCTATAATGTAATATTTTTATGTATTGGTTGGGTTTGCTGATTTTTTTTCCTCTAAAAAAATTGGTATAAGGAATGACTCTTGGTAGAGGAGAAGAGAAAAGGAGATTAGAGAAGAAATTATAAAATATGATATATAAATTAAATTGAATTTAAAATAAATGATGGATATATATTCATCCACTAAGGACATGTTCTGATGCTTTATCACCTTATAAAGGCAAGTGTGACTTCTCAGATTATATGCCAAGGACAAATCCAAAACTGATTTCCCTCAGTTGGAAAGGCTTTGGGCATTGCTCTGATGATGGGTAATGTGGTTGATGTCTGTGGATCAGCCTATCTTAAGGAAAAGATGCCCACTTCTAAAGAGCTGGCCATGGTTTAGTCTTTTATGTCACTCTACAAATGAGAAGCCCAGAATACTAAGGACTGTGATCATTATTTTTGGGTTGAATACTTACACTGAGAAAAAATACAGATTATCTGAAATTAAATCATATTTATGCACATACACATTCCTGGACATGTATATGCATATATGTGCCTATACATATATCTATATATGTGGACATAAATAATATATGTATGAGACAAAGACAGACATAAATATGGGGAGAAAGACAGAGAGAGATGTGTTATCATAAATGTTTGATTTGTACATATATTTATCTATAAGCCCAGGGTCATGTAAAAATTTCTTGCATAAATAAGGGTCTTGAGTGAAAAAAGTTTAAGCCCTGATATACATATATATATATATATATATATATATATATAGAGAGAGAGAGAGAGAGAGATAGAGAGAGAGAGAGAGAGAGAAAGAGAGAGGTGGGGGAGAGGGAGGAGAGGTTTGGTCTCCCCACCATTTTAGAAGAAAGTATTGTCAGAAGCCTGATTCTTTACACAGTAACAATAATTGGCTAAATCAATAAATGATAAGGCATTAAAAATATTTAGAAAGTAGACAAAAGTCTTCAGTGCACAAAACTACCATTTTATGAAAAATGGAAAATGCATCTAATACAAATTATATCAACACAATATTTTCAACCATCAGGAAATGGATACCCTTGATTTTAAAATAAACCCTGCCTTATGACATTTATTTCATATTCCAATGAAATAAATAGGAGTGGAATGTCATTCACAACCCAATTAGCTCAGAGGCTGAGATGCAAAAGATTTTGAACTTTCAAGGTGAAGAGATGAAAAATGAAATTAAATAAACATTTCCACATTTCTTTAAGGTCCCACTGGGAACTGCCTGATGTGTACTATATCCTAAGGAGGAAGAGAATAAATCATTTGAGTGAGCTAAAGATAGCCCCGAGTAGAACAGCATTCTTTTTTATTTTAAATCCAGAGAAACTGACAAAACAATAAAATGCAGACCTGGCTCCCTTTGGAGAAAAACTGCTTTGTGAGTACAAGCTGACAAGTATACTTGGCCTGTTTCTCTTTCTTGACTAATTAACTAAATAGAATAAATATTCAGAATAGTTGTCCAAAGAGAAAATCACTTTTACTGTTCTGGTATTTTGTTTTAAGTTTAATGAGACAGTTAATTTGGGTTCATTTTATTCATCTTTGCATAAAGATATTATAACAAATTGTTTTAAGTAACATTTTTGGAAGGAGAGAGAGTCTCTGATTTCAATCTATTCAAATTGGAAGAGTGGGAGATGAATGTTGAATTGCTCTTTCTTAAAAGGAGAAGCAGGTCAGTGCCCAGTAGGAAACTCCTCAATAGTTCTAGGACTCTTCTCACACAGCACTTTAAAAGTCACTGAAGGACAGAGCAACTTCTGGCATGATTAATGTTGGCAAATAGTGATTAAACCAAGTATCTATTCTTAGCTCAAAAAATCTCTGGGTCAAGAATCTATCAACTTTAAAGCTTAAGTTTTACTCTGTATACAGGGCTATCTCTGAGGGTAAGGAAAGACTGCTGGGTTGAAGTAGAAAGGAATGGAAGGAAATGAACTGAATTTGAATCACACTTCTAACATAAATGGACTATATAATTATGGGCAAATAATGTCATCTTTTAGAGCCTCAGCTTCTTTATCCATGAATGGACACTCAATTCAGTTCATTTGAATTATTTTACAAACATTAGGATCCATGATATAGCTAGACCATTGGAGATAAAAAGTAATAAAAAAGTACAACACATACAGAATGTCAATAAATTTTTAAAAAAAGTACCTTGCAACAGAGAGTGAAAGAACTACTAAATGGGCATGAAGATGAAGAAATTCCTCTTTTTGTAGGATATTAACTGCTTTATACGTTGTTTTACTTTGTACCAGTCTCTCTAAATATGTTAGATCTTAACTTCCTCAAAGTAAAAATCTTTTTTATATCTGTGATTTCTCACAGCACATACATTGCCTTGTATATCATGAGTACCCATTTAATATTTATTAAATTAATAAAAATTGCTTTGCATCTAATTTGCAGATATTTTACATTTATTCATATATTCATTTATTTCTTAAACTATAATTCATGACCCCATAAGGAGTTATGTAATTGAATGAGGTGATTGTGAAATTATGATGTGTTATAAATGTTTGATTTGTACATATATTTAATATACCAATATGCCCAGGGTCATGTAAAAATTTCTTGGGTGAAAAGGGGTATTGAGTGGAAAAAGTTTAAGCCCTGATATACAGCATATATACACATATTCATGAATTCATTTATTCACTTATTTTTTGTTTATTTATGAGCTTTATATCTTTCTGGGAGAATGTAAGCTCTATGAGGGCAACAAATATTTAATTTCTGTCTCTATATTCCAGTCGAGTGCCGACTACATTTAGTTGGTGCTTTCTTTGTTTAGTTGAATTGAATAAAAGATATTTGGGGCTTAATGAATGAGATATATAGTGCAGAAATTCTTAAGAGTTTTATCATACCTGTGGTGTGATGTACTTTGTACAACTTCGAAGAGAAACTAAAAAGACCTGGGCACCTCTGTTACTTTCTCAGCTGACAACCAAATTTGTCTTAGCTCTGTTTAACTCCCATAGTCTTCTCTTACTCTGGATATATATATATATATATATATATATATATATATATATATATATATACCTTGCTCTGAGGAGTATGGGAAATACTCTCAGCAGCTCCATTGGGTTTGTTGACAGAGAAATGTAATTGTATCCCTTCAAACAAAACACAATAAACTTCTTTAGAGGATATAGCCCTCCCAGTACTAAAACTGGTGAAGCTGTACAGTAGCTTTCTTCACTCATAACCTACTCTGGACAAATCAAAGACATTATGTTGATCTGCTCCATCTTGAAGTTGATAAGCACACACCTTAGTCTCCCAACTCATAGAAGTTTAAGAGAACAAAACTTTCAAACATACACACAGATGTTAGAAATTGTCATTATCATTAATTATATAATTTTTGATGCAGTTCAGAAGGATAGCATTGATGTGCTATGAAAATGTGATAAACTTAAAACATATCTAGTACCTAGCATAGTATCTGGAATGTGATAGGTACTTAATTTGTGCTTATAAAATGATTACATTGCAATTTGTCCTATATCACCCCAAATTCCAAGAGGGACAGAGGCCTATTGAGAATACAGATGTTGCTCACTTTCTGGAATATTCCATAGCTGCATACATTCATATGTGCTCATGCACACACCCACATATATCAAATTTATATTATACAATCAATCAATCAACTATCATTAAGCATTAATATTAAGCTTACTGTGTACCAGGAAGTTATAGAAAGACAACAGAATATATCTATAACTTGCTGCTGAGAGAAGTAGAAAAAGCTTTTCAGCATTTTCAGTCTTTTCCAAGAAACCCATTTAGAAAGAACAAAGAAACATGATAAAAGTGGGAGAACCATGAAGAAAGTATACTCATTATAGGTTATTTAGCTCCAGTTCTTTTTGGGGAAATTAATTCCTGGGGACAATTTCCCCCACTGTTGTGAAAAGTGAAGTGGTACTCAGAAGAAATGAGATAAAATGAATTTCTGTCAGTAAAATCAACCTCTAGATCTTTGCTACCAAAAATAAAAGTATATGTTTTAAGCTATCTGTGCTGAGGTTTGAAGTAGAGCCATGTTTATATATGGATTTGTATTTCACATTTACAGAAAGTAAAAATGCAATATTAATAACAGTATGGTGCGTGAGAAAGAAGTATGTATGGTAGCCACATTGAAAATTATTTGGTTATTGGTGATATATTCTATTCTCAATTGAATGTTAGTTTAAGTTGAGTTGAAAAATTTACATGCATCAGAAATGTTAGCCAATAGACAGAGATATTTAAGAAAGAATCTATGGAGAGTTAGCTGCTATCTTCTCTGGGTATGTGAGAAATTTTACCATTACCCTAGTGAAGAGGTCAAAGATGTTCCATTGGGGAGAAGGAACATTTGTCAGATGAATGAGATGACTCTCCAACATTAATAAGGCATTAAAGAAAAAGCAATTGTACAAGAGGTGATTTTGTAAAAGCTATGAAAGTTCCTAAACTCTTTTATTTTACTTCATGTCATCAAAGCAGGGATTTAATCAGCTACAATGTAGTTCAATTGAGCCAATAAAAAGTATCATTGATTATAACCTCTATAGAACAGTAATGGCAGCCATTTTTTTTTTACTGTATTGGCAGCCTAAATTGCATTTCCTCTTCGTCTCAGGTCACTTACCACCCAAATGAGAAGTTGTTAATGGAACTAGATCATTAGTGTCTGCTTTACTGATTTCCATGTCACTGCCTGAGTGCACATTCCAACCTGCACAGAATATTTCAGCCTAGCCTTTCCATATACCTGAGGAGGATGAGATTATGTGAGTTCTGACAAATGGTTCTTTTTACAGCTTGCAAAATTACTGAACCGAAAATGCTGACCATTGAATAGGGGAGGCTAATGACATAAAGTGTGATGGCCAGTTCATCCCTGCCATAGAAATGAGAGGAAACACTGAGATGACTCAGGTAAAGACCTAAGAATAGGGCCTGAGTCACTGAGTTTTCCTTATATGATGACCTATTCTGAGAAAAATCCAATACTGTTCATTCTCATGTTGAGACAATAGAGACTGAACACATAAAGGTCTAGCCTTACGGGCCAAGGAAACCAGACTTGGATGATGTTATCAGGGGTCAAAGAAAGCAAGACCATACTGAAGCATACAGAACACACTTGCTCTTTTTGTTTATTTATTTTTAATACACATTGCTTTATGAATGATTTTGGGAGAGAAAAATCAGAACAAAAGGGAAAAATTATGGGAGAGATTAAAAAATAGAAAAATGAAGAGAACATAGTATGTGTTGATTTATATTCAGTCTCCTAAGTTCTTTTTCTTGATGCAGATAGCATTTTCTATCCAAAGTCTATTGGAATTGCTTTAGGTCACTGAACCACTGAAAAGAACCAAGTCATTCATAACTGAATTGCACATACTTGCTAGTATTATAAACAGTGTATATTAATGGTTTGACTTATTTTACTCAACATCAGTTCATATAGATCTTTCCAGGCCTTCCTAAAATCATTCTGTTTATCACTTTTAATAGAATAATAATATTCCATTAGCTTCATATACCACAATTTGTTCAGTAATTTCCAAACAGATTGGTATCCACACATTTTCCAATTCTTCATTACCACAAAAAGAGCAGCTACAAACATTTTTGCACTTCTGGGACCTTTCCCTTCTTTATAATTTCTTTGGGGTATAGTAATGGTACTGCTGGGTCAAAAGGTATGCACAGTTTTATAATTCTTTGTGCATAGTTCCAGATTGCTCTTGAGAATGGTTGGATTATTTTACAACTCCACCAACAATACATTAGTGTCCCAGGTTTTCTGTATCCCCTTCAACATTTATCATCTTTTCCTGTCATCTTAGCCAATCTGAGAGGTGTGAGATGGTATCTCAGTGTTGTTTTAAGTTGCATTTCTCTAATCAATAGTGATTTAAAAAAATTTTTTTTTCATATGACTATAGATGGGTTTAATTTTGTCACCTGAAAACTGTTCATTTCTTTTGACAACTTATCACTTGGGGAATGACTTGTCTTCTTATAAATTTACACAGTTCTTTATATATTTCAGAAATGAGATCTTTATCAGAAATACTAGTTGGAAATATTTTCCCAAGCTTTGTACTTCCCTTTTAATATTGTTTCTATTGTTTTTTTTTTGTGTGTGTGTGTGTGCAAAATCTTTTCAATTTAATGTAATCAAAGTTGTCCACTTCACCATTCATGATATTATTTAATTCTTCTTGAAAGAATTAATACATTCTTCCCTGGAATTTATGATATATGATAGTTAAATTATCTTTTGTTCTCCTAATTTGTTTACTGTATCATTTTTATGCCTTTTTTATGCATTTTATTATTTTGCTATGGGGGGATGAGATATAAGTCTATGGTGAGTTTCTGACGTATTTATTATTTTCCAGTTTTCCCAGATATTTTTGTAAAAGAGTGAGTTCTTATTCAAGAAGCTGGATTTGGGGAGTTTATTAAATACTATATTGCTATAGGACTTTATTGTTGTGGTATCTAATCTATTCAATTGATGCACTCTTCTATTTCTTGGCCAGTACCCAATTGTTTTGATGACTGCTGCTTTATAATATAGTTTTAAGTTTGGTACTCCTAAGCCAATTTCATTAATTCCCTTAAAATTCTTGACATTTTGTTCTTCCAGATGAATTTTGTTATTATTTTTTCTAGTTCTACAAAATAATGTTTTGACATTTTGGTTGGTGTTGCAAAGAACAAGTAGACCAATTTAGGCAGAATTGTCATGCTTGGCCTAGCGTTGAATAATTGATATTTTTTTAATTGCTTGTATCTGACTTTATTTGTGTGAGAAGTGTTTTATAATTGTGTTCATATAGTTTTTGACTTTATCTTGGGAGGTAAACCCCCAAATGTTTTATTTTGTCTACAGTAATTTTAAATATATTTTCTCTTTCTATCTCTTGTTGATGGGCTTTGCCAGTAATATATAGAAATTCTGAAAATTTGTGTGGGTTTGTTTTATATATGGCAACTTTGCTAACTGTGGAATGTTTCCAATAGGGTTTTGGTTGATTTTCTAAAATTCTCTAAGCATATCATCATATCATCTTCAAAAAGTAATAGTTTTATTTCCTCAATGCCTATTCTAATTTCATTTAATTTCTTTGTCTTTTCTCATTGATGAACCCAACATTTCTAGTACAATGTTGCATAATAGTGGTGATAATGGGCATCCTTATTTCACTTCTGATTTTATTGGTAACATGTTCAGTTTCACTCTAATATAAATAATGCTTACTATGGGTTTTAGAAAGATATTGCTTATTATTTTAAGGAAAGCTCCCTTTAAACTTATGCTCTATAGTGTTATAACAGGAATAGGTGCTGTATTTTGTGAAAAGCTTTTTCTGCATCTATTGAGGTTATCATATGATTTCTTAGGATTAGATGATTTGTTAGTGATATAATCAATGATGGTAATAGTTTTCCTGATATTGAACGAGCCCTGCATACCTGGTACAAATCCCACTTTGTCATAGTGTAGTGTCCTTCTTTATAAATTTTGTAATCTCTTTGCTAATATTCTATTTAAAAATTTTTGCATCAATATTCATTAGGGTGATTGGTTTGCAATTTTCTTTCTCTGTTTTGTCTCTTCCTGGTTTAGATATTTATGTCATAGAAGGAATTTGGCAGGACTCCTTCTTTACTAATTTTTCCAAATAGATTACATCGTTTTGGAATTAATTGTTCTTTAAATGTTTGATAGAATTCACTTGTGAATTCATTTGGCCCTGGAGATTTTTTCTTAACAAGTTAATTCATGGCTTATTCAATTTATTTTTCTAAAATGGGACTATTTACATACTTTATTTCCTCTTCCATTAATCTGGGCAATTTATAATTTTGTAAATATGCATCCATTGCAGTTAGATTGTCATACTGTTGCCATACTGTTGGGCAAAATAGTTGTTAATTATTGCTTTAATTTTTGTCTCATTGGTAGTTAAGTTCACCCTTTTCATTTTTGATGCTGGTGATTTTGTTTTTTCTTTCCTTTTTCTGATCAAATTAATCAAAGGTTTGTCTATTTTATTGTTTTTTTCATAAAACCAATCGAGTTCAATAGTTTTCTTAATTTCAATGTTAATAATCTCTCTTTTGGGTTTGAGAATTTCTAATTTGGTATTGAAGCTTTTAAAATTTATTCTTTTTTGGACTTCCAGCCAAGATGATGGCGAGGAGGCACACAGCTGTGTAAGCTCTGCATTTTCTCTCAGAAGCAATATCATTACAAACCTCTGAATTAATGCCTGACTGAAAAAAAAACCCACAAATAGTTACCAAGAGAAGACATCCTTGAGATTTACCAGGAAAGGTCTGTTTTTGCTTGAGGGTGGGACGGTTTTAGATCAGGCACAGGTTGAGGGCAGGCAGCAGTAGCAAGAGCTCGGCAGGCAGCTCACAGCCGAGCAGACAGGAGGGGGTTGGGGTGTGATCTCAGCCATCTCTGTGGGGAGAGCTTCACTACAGGACTGGATACTTTGCCCTGGCAGCAAGTCAGTAGCCCAGCTGAGAAGCTAACAACACCGGGGGTGAAGAATACAACCCCAAATAGCTGGAGTTCCTTGAGACCAGCTACCCCTCCCCCACAGCATCTCAGCACTCTCTCAGAGTCTCAGAGCGCAGGCGCAACACAGTCCTGCTAGTGCCTCGCTGCTGCCCCCTCAGTCTGTAGAGGAAGCTCGGTAATGCCACCCAGCCCCTCCCCCAAAAAAGCAGATTCCATTTGGGGTTTTTTTCCTTTTTTTTTCTTTCTGTCTCAGAAAAAATCAGTTTGTCTCTGATTCTTTTCTGACAAAATGAGCAAAAAGTTAAAAAGGACTTTAACGATTGACAGCTTTTATACAGACAGAGAACAGACTCTAAACCCTGAGGAGACTAAAAACAGATTATCTTCAGGTGAATCCCCACAGGAGGAGATCATCTGTTCCTCAGCACAGATGAATCTCATAGAAGAAATTAAAAAGGCTCTCACAAGAGAGCTAGAAGAAAAATGGGAAAAGGAGAGGGAGGCTTGGCAAGAGAGACTGGAGAAGTCATTCCACTCATTTAAAGACAGAGTGGATAAAGAAAACAAATCCTTGAAAAAATAGGATTAGTGAACTGGAAACAGAAAATAGCTCTCTAAAGAATAAAATTGGCGAAATGGAAAAACATTCCATAGAACAAATTGGACAATTAGAAAAAGATATAAAAAAAGTGAGTGAAGAAAACACTTCATTGAAAATGAGAATAGGGGGGCAGAGCCAAGATGGCGGAGAAGACACACGCGACATTCTAAGCTCTTCTCTTACCCTCTTTATCAATATTATATCGAGCCTCAAAAATAGTCTTGACTGCTACAATTCGTAAAGATAAAATAGAACAACTCACCGGCCGTAAAAAATCTGCAGTCTCGCCAAAAAGGTTGGTTCCGGGGCCAGGGGGGAGATCGGCGCAGACAGGGAGAGAAATTAGGTTCCAAGGAGAGTCTCAAACGGAGGGTGAAAGCACAGATCTCAGCACAATCGCGCAGCCCCAACCCGCAGTACAGGGCTTCTCCTTGGGGCAGTTGTGATCCTGCACAGCAGGAGGACGCAGCCCGGGTTAGCCTCCAATCTGCGCAGTGGGGAGCTCGGCTTGGGGCCATAGAGCTTTTCCAGGGCCGATTTGCATTGGGCAGAGACACTGGGGCAGAGTTCCAGGCGGTCTACGGTCTGCGGTCTGCAGTCTGTGGTCTGCGGTCAGCTGCTAATACTCACAGTCCCACAAGAGGCTCCAGCCTGGGGCAGTGACACTTTCACCCTTTAGTCTCTAGCCAAGGGCAATCGCTAATCCACTCAGCCCTACTAAGCCTTTTGATAGCTAGGCCAGTGCTGAATCCACTTCCTGTTGGGGGAAGGGAAAACTCTCACTCAGAGCACTCCCATACCTCAGAGCCAGAAATCGGTTTACATCTTTCCCTGCTCTGCAGAGGAAGCTGGTAACCCCCTTGCCTAGGAGACCTACCCTAAAGGCTTTAAAACATGAATAAAAAGATGAAAAGAACAATCGACAGCTTCTATGCAGAAAAAGAGCAGGTCAGCAAACCTGAAGGACCTCAAACAGCAAAAATGCATCAGACTGTCCTCCTTTACATAATGCTCTCATAGAAGAGACCATTAAAAAGTCTCAAAGAGAGTTAGAAGATAAATAGGGAAAGGAAAGAGAAGCCTTAGAAGGAGCAACAACTTCCTGAAATACGAATTGGAAAAAGTTAAAAAATTCCCAGGAAGTACAAATTGGTGAATTGGAAAAAAAAAATCACAGGAAAGTAAGAATTGTGAATTGGAAAAATAAAGAATTCACTAGAAAGTAGGATCCGTGAATTGGAAAAGACAAAGAACACGCAAGAAAGTAGGATCTGTGAATTGGAAAAAGAAAATAATTCACTAAAAAAAAAAAATTAGTGAAATGGAAAAAAATTCCACAGACCAAAACAATACATTCAAAAACTCAATTGGACATATACAGAAAGAAGTAAAAAAAAGCTAATGAAGAAAATAATTCTTTAAAAATTAGAACTGAACAAATTGAAACTAATGATGCATTGAGACAGCAAGAATCAGTCAAGCAAAAACAAAAAAAATGACAAACTGGAAAAAACCACGAATTATCTACTTGCAAAAACAACAGACTTGGAAAATAGATCTAGGAGAGATAATCTGAGGATTATTGGACTTTCTGAAAACTATGATGAAAAAAAGAGCCTAGATACTATTTTACAAGAAATCATCAAAGAGAACTGCCCAGATGTAATAGAATCAGAAAGGTAAAATAGGCATTGAAAGAATTCATCGAACACCTTCTGAAAGAAACCCTAAAATAAAACCCAAGGAATATTGTGGCAAAATTTCAGAAATATCAGATTAAGGAAAAAATTTTACAAGCAGCCAAAAAAAAACCATTTAAATACCGAGGTGCCACAATAAGGATCACCCAAGATCT
Organism: Sarcophilus harrisii; assembly: GCF_902635505.1. NCBI lineage: Eukaryota > Metazoa > Chordata > Mammalia > Dasyuromorphia > Dasyuridae > Sarcophilus > Sarcophilus harrisii. Next base: position 470,324,982 of record NC_045428.1, read on the forward strand.
GGCTGCCTCTACCTTAAAGGAAAGAAGGGCCTGGAATATGATATTCCGAAAGGCACAAGAACTTGGGATGCAGCCAAGAATAAACTACCAGCTAACTGAGCATTTTCTTCCAGGGAAGAAGATGGACATTTAATGAAACAAATGAATTCCATTTGTTTCTGAAGAAAAAAACCAGAATTAAACAAAAAATTTGATCTCCAAGAATAGAACTCAAGAGATGCTGAAGAGGTAAAAATAACTCTTGAGAATTGTATTTCTGTTGTGTATATACAAAAAAAAATACATGTAAAATTTGATTGTACTGATATAACATAAAAAAGGGAAGTAGATATGGAAAAGGGATGATGGCAGAATAAGTTGGGGAAGGAGGGATAAAAAGAGGGAAACCACATCCCACAAAGAGGCTAAGGAAACTTATCATATCTGAGGGAATTTAGAGAGGGGGAGGAACATTGTGTGAATCTTACTCTCATCAGAGTTAGCTCAAAGAAAAAATAATTGACATTTGTTTTAGAGAAAAATCTCTCTCGCCTCATTAAAAACGGGGAGAGGAAAAGGGAAAAGAAAAAGAGTAATAAGGGAAGGAAGGGAAAGATTCAAAGGGGAGGAGGATTATAAAGAGGATAAGTACCGTGATACAAGAGGTAATAAGTTTAAAAGGGTAAAGAGAGTTGGGGAGGCAAAATAAGTAAAAGCACAATCTGGGGTTATTAGGATGGCAGGAAATACAGATTTAGTAATTCTAACCGTAAATGTGAATGGGATGAACTCCCCCATAAAGAGGAGGCAGATAGCAGACTGGATCAAAAGTCAGAACCCTACAATATTTTGTTTACAAGAAACACATTTAAAGCAGGGGGATACATATAGAGTAAAGGTAAAAGGCTGGAGCAAAATCTATTATGCTTCAGGTGAAGTCAAAAAAGCAGGGGTAGCCATCCTTATCTCAGATCAAGCAAAAGTAAAAATTGATCTAATTAAAAGAGAAGGAAGGAAACTACATCCTGCTAAAGGGTAGCATAAACAACGAAGCAATATCAATATTAAACATATATGCATCAAGTGGTATGGCACTCAGCTTCCTAAAGGAGAAGTTAAGAGAGTTGCAAGAAGAAATAGACAACAAAACTGTAATAGTAGGAGATCTCAACCTTGCACTCTCAGAATTAGACAAATCAAACCACAAAACAAATAAGAAAGAAATTAAAGACGTAAATAGAATATTAGAAAAATTAGGCAAGTTGGATCTTTGGAGAAAATTGAATGGAGATAGAAGGGAATATACTTTCTTCTCAGCAGTTCATGGAACCTATTCAAAAATTGACCATATATTAGGACATAAAGACCTCAAAATTAAATGCAAGAAAGCAGAAATAGTAAATGCTTTCTTTTCAGATCATGATGCAATAAAAACTACATTCAACAAAAAATAAGGGGGAAATAGACCAAAAAGTAATTGGAAACTAAACAATCTCATCTTAAAGAATGATTGGGTGAAGCAGCAAATTATAGATACAATTAATAATTTCACTCAAGATAATGACAATGATGAGACATCATACCAAAATTTGTGGGATGCAGCCAAAGCGGTAATAAGAGAGAATTTTATATCCTTAGAGGCTTACTTGAATAAAACAGAGAAAGAAAAAGATTAATGAATTGGGCTTGCAACTAAAAAAACTAAAAAAAGACCAAATTAAAAACCCCAATCAAATACTAAATTGGAAATTCTAAAATTAAAAGGAGAAATTAAAAATATTGAAAGTAAAAAATCTATTGAACTAATTAATAAAACTAAGAGTTGGTTCTATTAAAAAAGCCAATAAAATAGATAACCATTGGTAAATCTGATTAGAAAAAGGAGGGAGGAAAATGAAATTAGTAGTCTTAAAAATGAAAAGGGAGAACTTTCCACCAAGGAAGAGGAAATTAGAGAAATAATAAGGAGTTATTTTGCTCAACTTTATGCCAATAAATTTGATAACCTAAGTGAAATGGATGACTACCTCCAAAAATATAGAATTCCCAGACTAACAGAGGAGGAAGTAAATTGCTTGAATAGTCCCATTTCAGAAAAAGAAATAGAACAGGCAATTAAACAATTCCCTAAGAAAAAATCCCCAGGACCAGATGGTTTACATGTGAATTTTACCAAACATTTAAAGAACAATTGGCCCCAATGCTATATAAATTATTTGATAAAATAGGGAATGAAGGAGTCCTACCAAATTCCTTCTATGACACAGACATGGTACTGATACCTAAACCAGGTAGGCTGAAAACAGAAAAGAAAATTATAGACCAATCTCCTAATGAATATTGATGCTAAAATCTTAAATAAGATATTAGCAAAAGACTAAGAAAATCATCTCCAAGATAATACACTATGATCAAGTAGGATTTATACCAGGAATGCAGGGCTGGTTCAATATTAGGAAAACTATCAATATAATTGGCCATGTTAATAACCAAATTAACAAAAACCATATGATCATCTCAATAGATGCAGAAAAAGCATTCGATAAAATCCAACATCCATTCCTATTAAAACACTTGAGTATAGAATAAATGGACTTTTCCTTAAAATAATCAGCAGCATCTATTTAAAACCATCAGTAAGCATCATATGTAATGGAGACAAACTGCAATCATTCCCAATAAGATCTGGAGTGAAACAAGGTTGCCCACTATCACCGTTACTATTTAATATTGTATTAGAAACACTAGCTATAGCAATAAGAGCTGAGAAAAGATTAAAGGAATAAGAATAGGCAATGAGGAAGCGAAATTATCACTCTTTGCCGATGACATGATGGTATACTTAGAGAACCCCAGAGATTCTGCTAAAAAGTTATTAGAAAAAATCCACAACTTTAGCAAAGTTGCTGGATATAAAATAAACCCACATAAGTCATCAGCATTCTTATATATCACTAACAAAATCCAACAGTCAGAGTTACAAAGAAAAATTCCATTTAAAGTAACTACTGATAATATAAAATATTTAGGAATCTATCTGCCAAGGGTAAATCAGAAACTTTATGAGCAAAATTACAGACCACTTTTCACACAAATTAAGTCTGATCTAACCAATTGGAAAAATATTAAATGCTCTTGGATAGGGCGAGCAAATATAATAAAGATGACAATATTACCTAAACTAATCTATTTATTTAGCGCTATACCAATCAGACTCCCAAAAACTATTTTAATGACCTAGAAAAAATAACAACAAAGTTCATATGGAAAAACAAAAGGTTAAGAATTTCAAGGAATTAAAAAAAAAAAATCAAATGATGGTGGCTTAGCTGTACCAGATCTAAAATTATATTATAGAGCAGCAGTTACCAAAACTATTTGGTATTGGCTAAGGAATAGATTAGTTGATCAGTGGAATGGATTAGGTTCAAGGGACAAAACAGTCAACAAATATAGCAACCTAGTCTTTGACAAACCCAAAGATCCCAGCTTTTGGGATAAGAACTTACTGTTTGATAAAAATTGCTGGGAAAATTGGAAACTAATATGGCAGAAACTAGGCATTGATCCATACTTAACGCCGTACACCAAGATAAGGTCAAAATGGGTTCAAGACCTAGGCATAAAGAATGAAATTATTAATAAATTAGAGGAACATAGGATAGTTTACCTCTCAGACCTGTGGAAGGGGAAGGTCTTTATGATCAAAACAGAACTAGAGATCATTACTGATCACAAAATAGAAAATTTCAATTATACCAAACTGAAAAGTTTTTGTACAAACAAAACTAATGCAGACAAGATTAGAAGGGAAGCAATAAACTGGGAAAATATTTTTACAGTCAAAGGTTCTGATAAGGGCCTCATTTCCAAAATATATAGAGAATTAACTCTAATTTATAAAAAATCAAGCCATTCTCCAATTGAAAAATGGTCAAAGGATATGAACAGACAATTCTCAGATGAAGAAATTGAAACTATTTCTAGTCATATGAAAAGATGCTCCAAGTCATTATTAATCAGAGAAATGCAAATTAAGACAACTCTAAGATACCACTACACACCTGTCAGATTGGCTAAGATGACAGGAAAAAATAAGGATGATTGTTGGAGGGGATGTGGGAAAACTGGGACATTGATGCATTGTTGGTGGAGTTGTGAACGGGTCCAACCATTTTGGAGAGCAGTTTGGAACTATGCTCAAAAAGTTATCAAACTGTGTATACCCTTTGATCCAGCAGTGTTACTACTGGGATTATATCCCAAAGAGATTATAAAGAAGGGAAACGGACCTGTATGTGCACGAATGTTTGCGGCAGCCCTTTTTGTAGTGGCTAGAAACTAGAAACTGAATGGATGTCCATCAGTTGGAGAATGGCTGAATAAATTGTGGTATATGAAAATTATGGAATATTACTGTTCTGTAAGAAATCACCAACAGGATGATTTCAGAAAGGCCTGGAGAGACTTACACGAACTGATGCTGAGTGAAATGAGCAGGACCAGGGGATCATTATATACATCAACAACAATACTAGATGATGACCAGTTCTGATGGATCAGGCCATCCTCAGCAACGAGATCAACCAAATCATTTCTAATGGAGCAGTAATGAACTGAGCTAGCTATGCCCAACAAAATAACTCTGGGAGATGACTAAAAACCATTACATTAAATCCCCAATCCCTATATTTATGCACACATGCATTTTTGATTGCCTTCACAAGCTAATTGTACAATAATTCAGAGTCTGATTCTTTTTGTACAGCAAAATAATGTTTTGGTCATGTATACTTATTGTGTATCTAAGTTATATTTTAATATATTTAACATCTACTGGTCATCCTGCCATTTAGGGGAGTGGGTGGTGGGGGTAAGAGGTGAAAAATTGGAACAAGAGGTTTGGCAATTGTTAATGCTGTAAAGTTACCCATGTATAAATCCTGTAAATAAAAGGCTATTAAATAAAAAAAAAAAAAAAAAAAAAAAAAGAAAATCAGAATAGAACAAATGGAATTGAATGACTCAAGGAGACAAGAAGAATCAGTCAAGCAAAACCAAAAAAAACCAAACAATGGAGAAAAATGTGAAATACCTTCTGGGGAAAACAACAGACTTGGAAAACAGGTCTAGGAGAGACAATCTGAGAGTCACTGTACTCCCAGAAAAATACGATGACAAAAAGCTCCTGGACACTATTTTCCAGGAAATTATCAAAGAGAACTGCCCAGAAGTCATAGAAACAGAGGGTAAAATAGACATTGAATGGATTCATCGATCACCCACTGAAGGGGATCCTAAAATCAAAACACCAAGAAATATAATGGTCAAATGCCAGAACTCTCAAACAAAGGAAAAAATACTTCAAGCGGCTAGAAAAACCCAATTCAGATATAGAGGAGCCACAATAAGGATCACCCAAGATCTAGTAGCATCCACAATAAAAGATCGAAGGGCCTGGAATATGTCATTCCAAAAGGCTAAGGAACTTGGTATGCAACCAAAAATAACGTACCCAGCCAGAATGAGCATCTTTTTCTAGGGAAGAAGATGGTCATTTAATGAAATAAGTGAATTTCACCTTTTTTTGGTGAAAAAACCAGAACTTAACAAGAAGTTTGATCTGCAAATATAGAACTCAAGAAAAACCTAAAAAGGTAAAAAGAAATCTTGGGAACTATATTTCTGCTGTAAAGATGTATAAAGAATACATGTATACCTTGTTCTAGAAATTAGAGGTGGAAAGGACATTGAGAAAAGGTAAATGGTACTATATCTCACAAAGAGGCAAAGGAAACCTATTATATCTGAGAGAAAGAATGGAGGGGAATGAATATAGTGGGTATTTTACTGCCATAAGAACTGACATTAAGAGAAAAAATTTTAGACATATTCAATATATGGTGAAACTTCTCCCATCTCATTGAAAAGTGAGAAGGGAAAAGTGAAAAGGGAAGGAATAGTTTAAGCACAAGGGAATACAGAAATTGTGAGGGAAAGGAGTAAGATAGGGGGAGGAACTCTAAGGTGGGGAGGAGGGATACTAAAAAGGGAGGGCTGTGAGAAGCAAGTGGTGCTCACAAGTTTAATACTGGGAAGGGGGGTAAGGGGGAAAGAAGGGAGAAAAGCATAAATAGGGGTTAACAAGATGGCAAGTAATACAGAATTGGTAATTTTAACCATAAATGTGAACAGGGGTAAACTCCCCAATAAAGAGGAAGCGATTAGCAGAATGGATTAAAAGCCAGAATCCTACAATATGTTGTTTACAGGAAACACACCTGAAGCAGGGAGATACATGCAGAATAAAGGTAAAAGGATGGAGCAAAATTTACTATGCTTCAGGTGAAGCCAAAAAAACAAGGGTAGCCATCCTGATCTCAGATCAAGCAAAAACAAAAATTGATCTAATTAAAAGAGATAAGGAAGGGCACTATATCTTGCTAAAGGGTAGCATAAATAAGAAGCAATATCAATATTAAACATATATGCACCAAGTGGTGTAGCATCTAAATTCTTAAAAGAGAAATTAAGAGAGCTACAAGAAGAAATAGATAGCAAAACTATAATAGTGGGAGATCTCAACCTTGCACTCTCAGAATTAGATAAATCAAATCACAAAAAAAGAAAGAAGTCAAAGAGGTAAATAAAATACTAGAAAAGTTAGATATGATAGACCTCTGGAGAAAACGAAATGGAGACAGAAAGGAATACACTTTCTTTTCAGCAGTTCATGGAACCTATACAAAAATAGACCATATATTAGGACATAAAAACCTCAAACTCAAATGCAGTAAGGCAGAAATAGTGAATGCATCCTTTTCAGACCACGATGCAATAAAAATTACACTCAACAAAAGCCAGGGAAAGTAGACCAAAAATAATTGGAAACTAAATAATCTCATACTAAAGAATGATTGGGTGAAACAGAAAATCATAGACATAATTAATAACTTCACCCAAGAAAATGACAATAATGAGACATCATACCAAAATGTGTGGGATGCAGCCAAAGTGGTAATAAGGGGAAATTTCATATCTCTAGAGGCTTACTTGCATAAAGTAGAAAGAGAAGGTCAACAATTGGGCTTGCAACTAAAAATCTAGAAAAGGAACAAATTAAAACCCCAGTCAAACACTAAACTTGAAATTCTAAAAATAAAAGGAGAGATCAATAAAATTGAAAGTAAAAAAAAAAAAAACTATTGAATTAATTAATAAAACTAAGAGTTGGTTCTATGAAAAAACCAACAAAATAGACAAACCCTTAGTAAATCTGATTAAAAAAGGAAAGAGGAAAATCAAATTGTTTGACTTAAAAATGAAAGGGAGAACTCTCCACTAACGAAGAGGAAATTAGAGGAATAATGAATTACTTTGCCCAGCTTTATGGCAAATAAATTCGACAACTTAAATGAAATGGAAGAATACCTTCAAAAAATATAGCTTGCCCAGATTAACACAGGAAGAAGTAAATATCCCTAAACTAGTCCCATCTTAGAAAAGAATAGAACAAACTATTAACCAACTCCCTAAGAAAAAATCCCTCAAGGACCAGATGGATTTACATGTGAATTCTACCAAACATTTAAAGAACAATTAACCCCAATGCTATATAAACTATTTGAAAAATAGGGACTGAAGGAGTCCCTACAACCTCCTTTTACGACACAGACATGGTACTGATACCTAAACCAGGTAGGCTGAAAACAGAGAAAGAAAATTATAGACCAATCTCTAATGAATATCGATGCTAAAATCTTAAATAAAATATTAGCAAAAAGATTACAGAAAATCATCCCCAGGATGATACACTATGATCAAGTAGGATTTATACCAGGAATGCAGGGCTGGTTCAATATTAGGAAAACTATTAGCATAATTGACTATATCAATAAGCAAACTAACAAAAACCATATGATCATCTCAATAGATGCAGAAAAAGCATTTGATAAAATCCAACATCCATTCCTAATAAAAACACTTGAGAGTATAGGAATAAATGGACTTTTTCTTAAAATAGTCAGGAGCATATATTTAAAACCATCAGTAAATATCATATGCAATGGGGAAAAACTGGAATCTTTCCCAGTAAGATCTGGAGTGAAGCAAGGTTGCCCACTGTCACCATTATTATTCAATATTGTATTAGAAACACTAGCCTCAGCAATAAGAGTCGAGAAAGAGATTAAAGGAATCAGAATAGGCAGTGAGGAAACCAAACTATCACTCTTTGCAGATGATATGATGGTATACTTAGAGAACCCTAGAGATTCTACGAAAAAGCTATTAGAAATAATCCATAACTTTAGCAAAGTTGCAGGTTATAAAATAAATCCCCATAAATCCTCAGCATTTTTATATATCACCAACAAAATCCAACAGCAAGAGATACAAAGAGAAATTCCATTCAGAATAACTGTCGACAGCATAAAATATTTGGAAATCTATCTACCAAAGGAAAGTCAGGAATTATATGAGCTAAATTACAAAAATCTTTCCACACAAATAAAGTCAGACTTTAAACAATTGGAAAAATATCATGTGCTCCTGGATAGGTCGAGCGAATATAATAAAGATGACAGTACTCCCTAAACTAATCTATTTATTTAGTGCTATACCAATCAGACTTCCAAGAAAATATTTTAATGATCTAGAAAAAATAACAACAAAATTCATATGGAATAATAAAAGGTCAAGAATCTCGAAAGAATTAATGAAAAAAAAATCAAATGAAGGTGGCCTAGCTGTACCTGATCTAAAACTATATTATAAAGCAGCAGTCACCAAAACCATTTGGTATTGGCTAAGAAATAGATTAGTTCATCAGTGGAACAGGTTAGGTTTATAAGACAGAATAGTCAACTATAGCAATTTAGTGTTTGACAAACCCAAAGATCCTAACTTTTGGGATAAGAATTCATCATTTGACAAAAACTGCTGGGATAACTGGAAGTTAATATGGCAGAAATTAGGCATGGACCCACACTTAACACCATATACCAAGATAAGATCAAAATGGGTCCATGATTTAGACATAAAGAACGAGATTATAAACAAATTGGAGGAACATAGGATAGTTTATCTCTCAGACTTGTGGAAGAGGAAGAAATTTGTGACTAAAGATGAACTAGAGACCATTATTGATCACAAAATAGAAAATTTTGATTACATCAAATTAAAAAGCTTCTGTACAAACAAAACTAATGTAAACAAGATTAGAAGGGAAGCAACAAACTGGGAAAACATCTTCACAGTTAAAAGGTTCTGATAAAGGCCTCATTTCCAAAATATATAGAGAACTGACTCTAATTTATAAGAAACCAAGCCATTCGCCAATTGATAAATGGTCAAAGGATATGAACAGACAATTTTCAGATGATGAAATTGAAAACATTACCACTCATATGAAAGAGTGTTCCAAATCATTATTAATCAGAGAAATGCAAATTAAGACAACTCTGAGATACCATTACATACCTGTCAGATTGGCTAAGATGTCAGGAAAAAATAATGATGATTGTTGGAGGGGATGTGGGAAAACTGGGACATTGATGCATTGTTGGTGGAGTTGTGAACGAATCCAACCATTCTGGAGAACAATCTGGAATTATGCACAAAAAGTTATCAAACTGTGCATACCCTTTGATCCAGCAGTGTTTCTACTTGGCTTATACCCCAAGGATATACTAAAGAAGGGAAAGGGACCAGCATGTGCCAAAATGTTTGTGGCAACCCTTTTTGTAGTGGCTAGAAGCTGGAAACTGAGTGGATGCCCATCAATTGGAGAATGGTTGGGTGGATTGTGGTATATGAATGTTATGGAATATCATTGTTCTGTAAGAAATGACCAGCAAGATGAATGTAGAAAAGCTTGGAGAGAATTACATGAACTGATGCTAAGTGAAAGGAGCAGAACCAAGAGATCATTATATATGTCAATAATGATACTGTATGAAGATGTAATCTGATGGAAGTGTATTTCTTTGACAAAGAGACCTAATTCAGTTTCAATTGATCAATGATGGACAGAAGCAGCTACACCCAAAGAAAAAAAACACTGGGAAATGAATGTAAACTGCTTGCATTTTTGTTTTTCTTCCCGTGTTATTTTTACCTTCTGAATCCAATTCTCCCTGTGCAACAAGAAAACTGTTTGGATCTGCACACATACATTGTATCTAGGATATACTAGGACATATTCAACATATATAGGACTGCTTGCCATCTAGGAGAGGGGGTGGAGGGTGGGAGGGAAAAATCGGAACAGAAGTGAGTGCAAGGGATATTGTAAAAAAATTACCCTGGCATGGATTCTGTCAATAAAAAGTTACTATAATAATAAAAGAAAAAAAAAAGAAAAAAATTATTCTTTTTCTAGCTTTGTTAGTTACAAAATAAGAAGCTAGTTCATTAATCTTTTTTTTTTTCTCTAAGAGATAGAAAGTCTATCTTTCCCTGTGTCTTCTCTGAATATAATTTTTTATTGCATTATGGTCTGCCTTTCTGCATTTGATTGGGAGGTTTTATACTCTAATAAATGGTAATTTTTTTGGAGGTGCCATGGATTTCTGAGGGAAAAAAAGAGATGTATTCCTTTCTGTTCCTGTTCAGTTTTCTCCAGAGATTAATCATATCTGCATTTTCAAGGATCTTATTAACATTCCTAATTTCTTTCTTGTTTATTTTATGGTTAGCTTTGTGAGAACGGAAGGTTGAAGTCCCCACTAGAATAGTTTTGCTATAGACTTCTTAATTCAACTGGCTTAAAATCTACCCTAAGAATTTTCCTGCTCTACTACTTGTATATATTATCAGTAATTATCATTACTACTTCATTATTTATAGTACTCTTTATCAAGATGTACTTTCCTTCCTTATCTCTTTTATTAAGATCTATTTTTATTTTAGCTTTATCTGAGATAAGAATTGCTACCCCAGTTTTTTTTTTTTTTTACTTCAGTTGAAGTGTGACAAATTCTGTTCTAGCTTTTTACCTTTGCACTGTATGTGTTTCTCTCCTGGGGTCCTTTTCTTTGTTTCAAGGGTCTTCTTCATCTGTCTTTGATGGACAAGGTGAATATGGCTCATTGGCACCCACCTAATTCCTTCTCCATCTATAGAGATACAAGCAAACCCTTCCCCCCCCCGCCCCAAGCAGTTAAGCTCTCTGGTCCCTTCCATTCAGCCCTTTCTAGATCTCTTCACATCACCTGACAATTATCTAAAGATAGTGGAGCTGCTTATGCTGGACACTGTCCTTCCGGTAGGTTATAAAACCTGTCTGCTGGAGCCATTGCATCTTTATCAAAAATAAAAAAAATAATGGTATAGAGAGCTAAATTTAAAAGTTCTCTAGGATTACCTGTGGCTCTCTCTTTCTTTTGTTTTTGGAGGAGCATCTTGTTGTCTCTCTTTCTTCTCTCTAATATTGCCTGTCCTTGAGGATTAAAAGGTATGCTAGTGGTGTGTAAAATCTGATACTGTGCACAAAAGTGTGCAAAATGTTTTGAAGTATATGCAGGTCCATTATCTGTTTTTATTGATTGTGGCACATCATAATTGCAAAAGTTTATATAAGGAATTCAGTAACTACTTGGGCAGTCTATTTGCTGCTGATATCGCAAAAGTAATCCTGAAAGGGTAACTACTACAACATGGATAAATGATAGATGACCAAAAGATTTATAATGGGTCACATCCATTTGACAGATTTCATTAGGTCTCAAACACAAGGGTTTTTACCTGGAGGAAGTGTAGGAGTGTGGAGAGGAAGGTAAGCTGTACAGCTTTTTACTATGCTCCTAGCTTTGTCTTTTGTTATCCCAAATTGAAAACATAAAATTCAAGCAGCCTGATGATATTTAGAATGAGATTCTTGATATGCCTGAAAAATAGGAATATTGGCTAACATGGTTAGAAGGGTATCTGCTGTTGAGCTACCATGTGAATGGCCAAAGATAGAATGTCTATCTTCCAGTCCTTCTTGGCCCTTATATACCTTATTGTAATTACATCATTATAGCATACTGATTATGTGTGAACTTAGATATCCATTACATCACCATACTAAATACTAAGTATATATGTGAACTAGAGAACCATTATCTCATCAATTCCATTAAGTTAACACCTTGCTTCATGAATACTTGTTTCAAGTATACTTTTCCAAAGTTCTGCCCTCTACATCTCTCTGTATCAAATGTGTTTCTTGCAAATAGCATATTGTAGGATTCTGTTTTTTAATCCATTCTGCTATTCACTTCCATTTTATGGGAGAATTCATCTCATTCACATTCATAATTATGATTACCAGCTCTGAATTTCACCCCAACCTATATTCCCCCTTTATATACTTTTGTTCTCTTTTTCCATCCTGTCCCTTATCTTCTATCACACCTTCCCCCTTTCTCTTACTTTTTCTCCTAATGTTTCTGCCATCTTTCTATTTCCTTTCCTCTTTCTCCTCCTACTTATTCATAGGATTAGATAAATTTCTATACCCAACTGAATAATTAAGTTATTCCCTTTTAGAAGCAAAAGTGATAAGGTCAACCTTAACACAATTCTCATCCTCCTTTTCCCCTCAATTGTAATAGGTCTTTTGAGCCTCTTGGTGTGAACTAATTGTTCACATTATACCTTCCTTTTCTTCTTTTTTTTTTTTTTTTTTTTTAGTACAAACCTTTTTTCATTCCTTCATATCTTTTTCTTTGATGTCATCACATCAGAATCCATTCACAACCACACCATCAATCCATGTGATTCCCCCCTTGGTCTTCCCCTAAAACAAAAGTAATTCTCAAAAGTTACAGATATCATTTTCTCATCTAGGAATGTAAACACTATAACCTTTACATAATATAAATTATTCCCTGTTTAACTTTTTATGCTTCTCTTGAGCCCTTTTTTGGTAGATTAAAATTCCTGTTTAGTAATCTTTTTTTCAGTAGGAATGATTGGAAGTTTTGTTCATTGAAGATCCATCACCTTCAATGAAAGATGATGTTGAGTCTTGTTGGCTAGTTAATTTTTGGTTGTAACCATAAGTTTTTTGCCTTTCAGAATATGGTATTCCAGGCCCTATGATCTTTTAGTGTAAACTGCCAGATCTTGAGTAAAACTGTCTGTTGCTTCTTGATATTTGAATTTTTTTATCTGGCAGCTCATGGTACTTTTTCCTTGAGATTGTAGTTTTGGAGTTTCACAGGAATGTTCCTTGGGATTTTCCTTGTGGGATCTCTTTCCAAAGGTCATTGATGGATTCTTTAAATGAGTATTTCCCCATCTGTTTCTATAATATTTGTATAATTTTACTTAATGCTCTCTTATAGAATGATATGCAGGCTTTCAAGTAGGACAATAATTTTTAAATTATCTCTTCTGGATCTATTTTCTGTTAGCTGTTTTTTCAATGAAGTTTTCCATATTTTCTTTTATTCTTTTTAGTAACATTCTTGCTGTCTCACAAAATCATTAGTTTCCATTTGTCCTATTTTAGTTTTAATGTGTGATTTTATTCAATTAGCTTTTGTATTTCTTTTTTCTATTTGGTTAATTGTACTGTTTAAGGAATTGTTTTCTTAAGACTATTTCTTTCCCATTCCTTTTCCAAGCTGTTGACTCTCTCATGTATAGCTCTCATTTCCTTTCTCATTTTTCCTTCTGCCTCTCTTATTTGCCTTTTAAAAATCTTTTATGAGCACTTCCAAGAAACCTCTTTGGGATTGAGACCAACTCAAATCACTCTTTGAGATTTAATCTGTGACATTCTGTCTTCATCTGAGTTTGTGTTTTGGTCTGCCCTGTCACCATAGTAGCTTTCTATGGTCAAGGTTCTTTTCTGTTTCTTCCTCATTTTCTTTCCTTTTCTTTTGATATGTCATCTTTAACTTTTATGGTTGAGTTCTGTTCTTGGGATAAAGGGGGTGCTATTCCAAACTTCCTATGCAACTTTGAGCCTTAATTTTGAGCACAGGGGCCTCTTGTGTTTGCAAAGGGTATCTTTGCCTGCTCTTTTCAGGAAATAACCTGGTTTCCTAGAGTTTGCCTTCTGAGCTCAGACTGGAAGCTTCTCCACTGATGTGTTTCTCTATAGAGCCAGGACTGAGGGACTTACTTGCTGATTTGCTGTGGATAAGACCATTTCACTGGCTTTCCCAGAATCAATCTGAGCTGGTTGAACATCCTTTTCACCCCAGTGAGATTGTCCTTTCTTAAAGTTTTTCTAGCCTGTCTTGAGCTGGAGACTGGTTTCATTCTGTCAGATGCTGTTCAGAGGCTTGGTTTCATGTGGTTTTTGAGGGAAAGTGGGAGAGCTCAAGAAACTTCCTGACTTTGCTCTGCCATTTTATGCCCCTCCCCACCCCACATGAAGTCTTTGGAGATTAAATTACACTTGGTCTTTATTTCTATTTTCTTCACGCATTATTTTTCCAGGAATATATTCAAATGTGTGTGGAATGGCTTTGTATAAGTGAACCTCATTTTACAGAATGGATGCATTTTTCAAATACCTGTGTATAAAATGAAAAGGAGTAGTTTTAATATTTGCAGAGTTCTATGAACACTTACTCTTTCAAAGAAAAGCTCATTAATATGTTCCTTTATAGCCATATAAATTCTTCTTTAATGTGAAAAATCACTTGTTCATGTATTGGACTAGTTTAAAAATTCTTCCTTTTATTAAGGTGGAATAAATTACTTATTTGTTATATTGAGAAGATTTTTTTTTTTAATCTTGTTGAGTTAGGGAACAAAATTAAAACTAGTTTGGCAAAGGAGGGAAATGGTTTGATAGTCTTAAACATGCATAGACCTAGAAAAATTTTACAAACAGTGATTCTGTAGACAATTTAGAGTTTTGATAATATATAGGCTCCATCTCTATTCCTTTCTTTCTATTAACAATTTCTATGCAATTAGTTCAAGGAAATCAATTGACTTGAGGGAAGTTCAACTGTATGATTCCAAGTTTACTTGTGGCCAGGAGATTCAGATTTGTTGGGAAATTTACTCTAGTGTATCAGAGTAAAGGTCTTAGAATAAGGGCTATCCAGAGATTGAATTAAAGAAATAGTTTCCTTTATGAAATGGGACATCATTTCTATTTAAAATTGCTTTTATGAAATGAATCTGATTATAGAATATTATAGAAAATTAAATTTACTTTGAATATTAAGAATGGGCTGGGGAATGCAATTGTTTATAGAATATGAAGGTACAAATTATAAAAGTATAACATCAGAAAGTAGCAGGGGAGAGATAAGGACATTGAAATCAGTATGTATCTTATTTTTTTTTCCTGGAGCTAAGTTTTGAAGAAAGTCAGGAGTTTTAAGAAGCAGAGGCAAGGAGGGAGAGCATTGTAGGCATGTGAAACAGGAAGTGCAAAGTATGGAGATGGAGACAATGTCATATGTGAGGATTCATGGGTGAGGAATTGGACTCTGAACTGTAATAGAGGGATGCTATATTTAATTAAGTCACAAAGGTAGGAAAGTGGAGATTATGAATATCTCCCACCCCTTCCTCCTTTTCCACTCTGTGGCAATGGGGGTTAAGTGACTTGCTCAGAGTCACACAGCTATAAAGTGTGGCGTGTCTGAGACCAGATTTGAATTAAGGTCATCCTTACTTCAGGGTTGGTGCTCTATCCACTGTGCCACCTAGCTAACCCCTTATGAATAACTTTAAATAATAAATAGAAGGGCTTTTTTAATCTTAGGGTTTGTGTTAGGGAATTACTGAATTTTATTGAGAAGAGAGATAACATGATGAGGCTTGTGCTTTAGGGAAGCTAGTTTGACAGCTGTTTGGAGGATGAAATGGAAGAGAGACTTGAGGCAAGAAGACAAATTAAGAAGCTATTTTAATATTGCACATCAAGGGCAGTATGATGCCCTAAATTATGTGAGTAGGAGACAGAAATAATAATATTGAATCGGTGGATGGAATATGTTGGATGAAACATGCTTGGCAGATAAACAGGATATATTTTACAAGGCATGCTAAAGGTTATTTTTATTGATTACCCATGGTGTTTTATTACTTAGGTATCAAATAAAAGGATTTATATAATTTGCCTTCCTTCTCCCACTTTGTTAATGAATAAAAATTGCTAAGTATTTACTATGTAATTAAATCTGTGCTAAGCATTCTGGATACAAATACAAGCAAACAAAATAACACCTTTCTTCAAGATGAAAACATTCTAATGGGACCAACAAATAAAAGAAAACTAGTGACCAATGAAGATACAAAGAAATACAAAACATGGACGCTGCCCTCAAGGAACTAATTATTGTGTTTAAGAGATAACATATATTAATACATTATATGTTATTAATGAGAATATATTATATCATATAATATATAGTACTCATTCTACACAAGCAGCATATTTGAAATATTCAGGAAGATCTCAGAAGAAATCTCTTGTCATTTGAATGAGATAAGTTCATGGGCACAGGTGAAGGTGAGAGAGGGGTGATTTTAGGTTGGCTGTTTTGTAGAATATCCATCTCCTCTTGGAAATCTGTCTCAAGACAAATTCAGGGTGGATCAAGTAGTTTCCAAGGGGTTTTTAGGCAAGAGGAATAGAGATGGACTTTTAAAGCTAAAACTATTGTATCTAGCATATTAAATGTATAAGATCAAAAGTAGGGCCATTAGCTCTGTTTTAATATCAATGATTTTTGCTTTATATGTAAAGCTCTATTGGTCAGAGACTTGGACACATGAAAGCATATTGAATCTGTGAGAATTATACTCAATACACAAACACACCATCCCAGGAAGCAAGTATGCAAACATGATAACAGTTTAGACAAAACATTTGGAGATGGATGCAGCCAATTGTTAACTCTATAAAAACAATTGGAACAATAAATTAATAGAGAGAATCAAAGGATTCTTTGATTTTGGTGATCTTTTTACACTAATTCCTTGTTCTAATGTGAAGTATAGAAAAAATTCATCTGCATAGAGTTGACAAACAGCAAAATTGGATAAGGCAGTAAAACTTGTGGGGGAATTGCTGCACCCACAGCATTTTAAATCATATCTCAGAGTGTCTGGGGCTTTCTTTCTTATTAGTCTTCTAGGGGAAGGAAGTGATTTTCTTACAGTAAACCAATAATTGAAGTCTCAAATCTATGGTTATAATGCATCTCATTTTCCAAGGCAATCAATGTCAAAAAGAGAAGAAAACCTATATATTCCTACTTTAGAAAATAAGAAATATTTGCAAAATGGAATATCTTTCATCAGATGATATGTCTCAATTATTCACTCAAAAATGTTAGTATAGATATGTCAACCTGAATTACTCTATACAGTGCTTCACACAATGACACTTAATAATAATTGGTAATGGTGATGTTGTTTCTGATGATTTGCCTTTAAATGACTATTTAGTCATAGACTAATTGTTTTCAGTCACATTCATTTAAAAAGGAAATCATGGTAACCACAGCATCTTTGATTGTAAAACTAGTATCTTTGGATGTAGAGAACTAAAGCATATTAACATAGAACAAGAAGTAAGAATTATTTTCTCTCTTGAAATGAAAATATGAAGAAAATACAGTAATTTTTCTCTGCTTTGATGAGTGAATTACACAGTTTTTTGAATCCTAGAATTAAATAATGTTTAAAATGAAGGAACTTCATAAAACATGCTGGCCAATTATCCCCAAGCAGGAATAATCTCTGTGGCATCCTTGAAAATTGGTAATCCAGCCTCTGTATGAAGGTTTCTCATGGTTAGGAACTCACTACTTCCTAAGTCAGCATCATTCATCTTTGAATAATCTCTAATTGTGAGGATGTTCTGCTTTTCTTCCCCTTGCTTACCTCCAAATTAAATCAAGATTTTTCTCTTTAGTGTATTTTGGTTAATTTTATAACATGTGCTCTCAGAAACCAAGCAGAAAAATTCAAGCTGATATTGATAGCATAAATTCAATTAGATTTAATTTATTAATAAGCAATTGTTGAATATATACTATGAGCAATAAATGATGTCTTGCCAACAAGGAGTGTGGAATCTACTCTCCTTTGTTACGCTATAAAACAACACTATAGAAAATACTTTTAAGTGGCTATTATCTATTTCCAAATTATTTCTATTATAAGAAAAATTCATATACATAGATTTTGGGGCATGTGCATAGTTGACATACATTAAACTGGTAGTACAATAAAATCTGCAAGTTGTGAACTTATCCAATCAGTCTGGAGAACAATTTGCAATAACACCCAAAGGACTATAAATCTAATGCAAACATTTCCATCTAGCAATGTCAATATTGGGTCTGTATCCCAAATAGATCATTAAAAAAAAGAAAGGGTCTTGCATGTACAAAAATACATTCGATGATAAAGAATTGGAAATTGAGGGCATGTCCATCAATTGGGGGATGGTTGAACAAGTTATGATATATCACTGTAATGGAATACTATTGTTCTATGAGAAATATGTAGAAAAACCTGGAAAGACATATAAATTGATGCTGAGTGAATAGAACTAGGAACATATTGTACACAGTAACAGCAAAATCATGCAATGATCAACTATGATAGACTTTTAACTTTACTCAACTTTGTAATGGTCTAAGACAGCCCCAAGGGACCCATGATAAAAAATGCTGATCAATGTCCAGAGAAAGAACTATGGAACCTGAATGAGATCAAAGCATACAATTTTCATGTTTTTGTTTTTCCTTTTTCATAGTTTTCCCTTTTTGTTATGAATTTTCTGTCACAACTTGACTAATGTGGAAAGAGATTTAACGCGATTGTACATGTATAGCCTATATCAGATTTCTTGTTGTACTGTAGAGAGAAGAGGAAAGGGAGGGAAGGAGAAAACAAATGGAGCTCAAAATCTTAAAAAAAATATTTTCACATGTAATTTGAAAAAAGTACTATTACATAGAAAAAAATCTTCAAGTATCTTTTCATGAATTGTTGTCTAATCATGTTATTTTCCCCCTCCCATTTTGAACACACATGTAGGATGTTTTTATTTATTTGTTTTGTTTTTTACTATGTAGATAGTATCTCTCTCTTAATTCATTACCCCAGTGTGAAAATACTACTTCTCCCTCTGAACTGTAGGGATACTTACAAACTTTTTAAAATTTTATTTTATTTTTAAAATATTTTCCCCCAGTTACATTCAAAACCATTTTTAACATTTGTTTTTAAGATTTTTGAATTCTATGTTCTCTCCCTTATTCCCATTCACAACTAAGAAACCACATGTGAAGTTATACAAAACATATCCATAAAAATCAAGTTTTCAAAGAAAAAATAGATCTCCCACCCCAATGAAAATAAAAATCAAGAAAAATTGAGAGAGAGAGAGAACTGTTTAATCCTTATTCAAACATAATAAGTTCTTTGTATTGATATGGATACGATTTTTCATCATAAGTTCCAAGTACTATTGAAAATAGCAAACTCATTCACATGTGGTCATCTTAGAATATTGCTATTACTTTGTGTATAGGTCAAAGCCCAAGACTCACTTGGTCAGTTTTTCGATTTTGTTGTCTCTACATAGTACTTATTTGTATTTTGGCCAGAAACATTGAAGGTTTTTTCTTCCTTTACTGGTAGTAAAAGGAGGCCATTTTGGGCCTCATTTCTTACATGACCTTAATCAATGAATCAACATTACCTCAGAAAAACTGAGACCCCGGGAAAGACTTTAGCTTAAAATGGCACTGAATCCAGGGCCATATCCAGTCTTCCTGATCTGTATCTTGCCACTGGATTCCAAGGAAGAGAGTGAGACCCTACACAACCCTGCCTATGTTTAATACAATTCAGTTTCAAGTTATGACATAACTTTCCTAAAAGGACCTTCACTGGTCCTTTTTACAAAAGAGAAAGAAGGACAAATAACAACAGCATGATAACTGCTCATCATAAGTTCTAAGTACTATTGAAAATAGCAAACTCATTCACATGTGGTCATCTTAGAATATTGTTATTACTTTGTGTATAGGTCAAAGCCTAAGACTCACTTGGTTAGTTTTTGACCAAGTTTCGAGTTTTTGACCAAAAAACTTATTTTGTTTGAGTTCATGGAGAACTTTCCAGCTTTTGTTTTTTTTTTTTGTTTGTTTGTTTGTTTTTTCTGAGAGCATCCTGCTCATTAATACCTATAGAACAATAATATTCCATCATAAAACCATGTCACTGTTTATTGAGTCATTCCCCAATGTATGGGCATTCTCTGAGTTTCCATTATTATTTTTTTTTTTTTTTTGCCTGAGAAGAGAGCTGCTATGAATATTTTTGGAAAAATAGGTAATTTTCTTTTTTATTGAATCTCTTTTGATATTCATGGCTAGTAGTGGTGTTGTTAGGTTAAAGCATATACACAAATTTAAGGCCCTTTGGGCATAGATCATAGCTTTTGATTATTTATCATTTGAAGCATGTTTCTTATTTTTTTTATAAATTTGGATATTTTATACTTATTAAATGCTCTTCTAGATTAGTTATTTTTGCTTTTGATAGGAAGTTCCATTAAAAAAAAAGTTCTGTCAATCCAATATATGAATAAACACTGAAGGCAGTGAAAACAATATCTTTTGTACAACTTTCATCTCTTCCAAAATTGTTTTCTTATGCCTCAACATAATGTGAAAGTTTTCCTGGGTTTTTAAAGGTAAAACAATGGAAAGAAAGAGTTGGAAGGTCCTATCATTTTAGAAAGACTCTGAAAGTGATCCAATGATGAATTTTTATGCCTCTTAGCCAAAAGACCACAATATTTAAGGTCAAAGAGGGACATCACCAATTTACCCCAGGGGATGAATATTTTGCAAAGATAATTATCAAAAATTACCTATTAAATTAAATAAAGATTGAAATCTGTGTTGCCAGAAAGTATGTCCACATTGATAAAATTATAGCTATATTAAGAATTATGCATAAGAAAACAAAAACTATGATTAAAACCTCTCAGGGCATTTTTGGCTCTTGATCATGTCTTTCAATAGATTTACCTTCCCAACTTTCTCTCAGCTTCACATTTGATGAGTAGGCTTCCTACCTCTTCAATGGATGGATACAATTTTTGAACAGGATGGACATAAGGAAGAAATCCTGGGTGATTCTGTTCCTGGTATTTTTGTTGTAGTATAGCATAAAATGTTTTATTTATAGTAGATAATACAGGGATGTGTGTATATGTTTGAGCACATGAATATGTATGTGTGTGCATACACACGTGTGAGGGTGTGTATATTTTAAATCTAGTACTTCAGATTTGATCCTAGTAGAATTCTGAATTCCACTTTTTAGAATAGAAATCCCAAACAAACTCTCAGCCATTATATCTCCATCTCCTTGACATGTCCCAATTCAATGTTTTGAAAAGATAGCCATTTCAAGGGAAGAACACATTAGTTAAGCATCAATAATAACTTAATGGGCCAAGACATTTGAATGATATTCTGCAACTACATTATAAATCTTCCCTTTAGACTATCTGGGGATATTCTGTATATCACAAAGGAGCACACACTAACTCTGACATGAATTGTTATACATAATCTTATCATTCAAGAAACATTTCAGTAGATAGATTTTCAGCCCAGGTAGGTCAGAATTAAAGGACAAAGTAGCCCATAGAACACAGTTGTGAATATGTAGAAGGTGCAAAGACAAACTGATGAGGAGAGAAAGACACAGACACACACACACACACACACACAGAGAGAGAGAGAGAGAGTATTCATTTTGTATATTTTCTGTCTGCTTTAATAGATATTTATGTTATTTACCTGATTCAAGCAAGTTGTAGGTGACATTTCCATAGTTAATGGGACAAACTCAAAGAGTTAAATCGCACACAGATAACAGTAATTAGGACCAGCCTTATGCAGAGTTTGAGCAGAGAACACTCCCAGTTATCATGCTGTTGTTATTTGTCCTTCTTTCTCTTTTGTAAAAAGGACCAGTGAAGGTCCTTTTAGGAAAGTTATGTCATAACTTGAAACTGAATTGTATTAAACATAGGCAGGTTTGTGTAGGGTCTCACTCTCTTCCTTGGAATCCAGTGGCAAGATACAGATCAGGAAGACTGGATATGGCCCTGGATTCAGTGCCATTTTAAGCTAAAGTCTTTCCCGGGGTCTCAGTTTTTCTGAGGTAATGTTGATTCATTGATTAAGGTCATGTAAGAAATGAGGCCCAAAATAGCCTCCTTTTACTACCAGTAAAGGAAGAAAAAACCTTCAATGTTTCTGGCCAAAATACAAATAAGTACTATGTAGAGACAACAAAATCTAAAAACTGACCAAGTGAGTCTTGGGCTTTGACCTATTCTTGGTCAATCAGTGAGGGCCACAGTGATTTAAGTTTAAGGCATGGTTATTAAAAACAAAAATCTTGTGTAGAAAACTCCAGATATCTGAGTTTCAGTAATCAAAATTTATATTCCTTTAGGCAGTGCATCTTCCCTATATGTAGAGAGGATGTAGATGAAGAGGAGGAAAAAGAAGGAAAAAGGGAAGGAAGGCAGGCAGGCATTTTACAAATTCCAAAGAAAATACTTATTTTCCTGAGGAATTCCTCCCATCTGTTCATTTATGTCTAAAATTCCTTAAGGTAGGCAACCTATCTTCCAATGTATTATGGGAAGCTAAGAATGCAAATGGATTCTCATAGATTTATATTCACCTTAAGATATAAACATTTTCTTGAAAGCAGGTTTCTATAAAGGGGGGAATGAAAAGACAGCATAAAGGTAGAGTAGTAACTTAAGGGCTACAATAAGGTTAAAAAAGGTTTAGAAAGTGTAAAGCAGTACTGATATTGTACAATTTTTTCATTTCATAATTTTGTTGTAGGATGATTTTAGAATTAAGTATTCTGACTTTTTCACTATTCAAAGTAAATAAACTGGGATAGGAAATTAAATGAAGACAGTGCACTTGGGCCGATTTGTTTACACAAATATTTATACAGATATCCAGTGAAGTTGCGTAGGCATATTAGGTACTCAATACTTATTGAACTGAATTGAATCCCAAATTACTATGTGAGATTTCTACATTAGGCTTCTTAATCTTGAGGTTGATCAGGTCCTGAGAACTGGAATGAAAGACTTGGAGACACTGAAGGCAAAAACCCCACACTTTTATCATTTGAATTTACCATTGGAGGCAGTATGGTATAATCAGGGCTTCTTTTTTTCCACTCACAATCCCTTTTTGTCCAAAAAAATTTTTTTATGTGACTCTGGGTATATAAGCATATAAAATAGGTATACAAATCAAAGATTGACTGATAATAAATTATTCTTTTATAATCCCCACATTCAGTTGCAGGATCCCAAATTGGATCAAGAACCACAGTTTAAGAAGCTGGGATATAGAGCAAAGAATGCTGGATATAAAATCAGGGGAATTAGAATCCTGCCTCTAGCACTTATTGTCTATATGACCTTAGACAACTAAGTCAAATTTCATATTGCTCAGTTTCAGTTCTTGTAAAAGGAGGTCTGTATACTAGATTGTTCTGCAAACTGTTTCTGCTCTTTTAGATTAATCAGTTAATTGATAAACATTTATTAAGCATCTGCTATGTGGCAGGCATAGTGTTAAATGTTCAAGATACAAAAAGAGAAAAAAGACAGTCCCTGCCCTCAAAAAGCTTCAATTTAATAAGGGAGACAATATGCAAGCAAATAAAGCAAGCCATGTATAGAATAAATAGGAAATAATTAAAAGAGGAAAGACAAACAATTAAGAGGGATTGGGGAAGACTTCCTATAAAAGGCAGGATCTTAGTTGGGAATTTCAGATCTATTTTTGAATGTTTACATGACTTTTAATATGTTTTAAATCAAAATCTAAGGTCTTTTAAATTTGTGATTGTGTGATACTACCTTGCTCTGATTTTGCTGAGCCAGGACATTCGTCCCTAAGCAAAGCTACTATGATGAAGAAACAATCATATTTCCAAATGTTCAGAGATATTTAAAACACATTTCATGGGAAGGCAGAGCTCTAACTATAGTTTCTATATAGAAAGAGAGCAACCAATCCTGAGGAGACTAATAGTAGACAATCTCCAGACAAAACCTCAAAGGAGTTGCTGAGCAGCAACAATAAAGATCACTCAGGATCTAGCTGCTTCCACATTAAAGGATCAAAGGGCTTGGAATCTGATATTCCAAAAGGCAAAAGAAGTTGGAATGCAGCCAAAAATAAACTACCCAGCTAAGCTGAGCATTTTCTTCCAGGGAAGAAGATGGACATTCAATGAAACAGGTGAATTCCATTTATTCTTAATGAAAAAACCAGAGCCAAACAAAAAATTGGACCTCCATATAGGACTCAAGAGAAGCATAAAAGATAAAATGAACTCTTGAGAACTGTATTTCTATTACAGGAATACATAAAGAGTGTGTGTATAATTTGATTTTACTGTTATAATGTTAAAAAAAGGAAGTAAAAGTGGAAAGGAGATTGTATCAGAAAAAGGGAAAAGGGGAGATAAAAAGAGGGAAATAACATCCCACAAAGAAGCAAAGGAAACCTATAATATTTGAGGGAATTAAGGTGGGGGGAGGGGGAGAATTGTGTGAATCTTACTCTCATCAGATTTGGCTAAAAGAGAAAATATTAGACATATTTGGTTTACAGAGAAATTTCTCTCATCTCCTTAAAAGTGGGAGAAAAGCAGGTGGAGCCAAGATGGTGAAGAAGAAACATGTGTCATTCTAAGCTTTCCTTCTACCGTCACTACTAATTACCAAATTCAGTTTCAGAAATAGTGCTTAACTGGTGAAATCCATAAATATTGGGAGTACAACAAATTACCATCCAAAGATAATCTGGAAGATCACCAGAAAAGATTTGTCCTAATCAGCGAGAGCAGGCCAGTGCAGACAGGGAGACAACCAGAGGCTAACACACTGAGTATACTGGGGCGTGGGCGGTCTCTATGGGTGGAAAATTTGTAGGGAGGATTCTATCATTCATTGGCTGCTCTGCTTTAGTTGCAAAGCAATAGATCATCACAGAAGTTAAAGTCAAAGGTAGAGTACTCCAAAAAATGCCAGAATCTAACACGATCTGGCTACATCCACCTAGCCTCAGAAGTGACAGCACAGACCACAGCACAGCTGTGCAGCCCCATTCTACAGGACAGAGCTTTTGCCCAGGGCAGTCATACTTCTGATCACCAGGGGGGCTCTGCCCCTGCCCAGGGAAGTGACACTTTCACTGCTCAGCCACTAGTCCCAAGGCAGCTACTGATCTGCATACCGGGGGCTCTTCCCAGAGCCAGTGGTCTTCCCAGGGCAGTGACACTTCCAGTGCAAGGCTCTTCCCAGGGCATTTCTGCAGCTCGGCTGCTTTTAGCAGCCCATTTGCAGGACAGCTACTGTACATATATCTATTTTGTTCTGCAGAGGAAACTGGTAACCTCCTTGCCCTGAAGGCAGACCCTAAGGGTTTTTAAAAAAAAATGATTAAAAATCCAAGTATATGGTAACCATCAATAGATTCTATATAGAAATAGAGCAGGTTTTCAATCCCAACGAGACTAATAGCAGACAGTCTCCAGGCTAAAAGGAAAGGGGAATGTAGCCTGGTCCCCATCACACAAGGCTCTCCTAGAAGAAATTATAAAAGATCTTAAAAGAGAGCTAGAAGAAAAATGGGGAAAGGAAAGAGAAGCTCTGCAAGAGAGTACAGAAAAGGCATGTAATTCATTTAAAGAAAAATTTGATAAAGTGGAAAAAGAAAACAACTTTCTGAAATGTGAACTAGAAAAGGTAAAGAACTCCCAGAAAGTGCAGGGAAACAGAATCTGTGAATTGGAAAAGATAAAGAACTCCCAGGAAAGTGCTATTTGTGAATTGGAAAAAGAAAATAACTCAGTAAAAAAAGTGAAATAGAAAAAAAATTCCATAGAGCAAGGCAACTCATTTAAAAACTCAATTGAACATATAGAGAAAGAAGTAAAAAAAGCTAATGAAGAAAAAAACTTATTAAAAAGCAGAACTGAACAAACAGAAATGAAT
The DNA here is from genome assembly GCF_902635505.1 of Sarcophilus harrisii. NCBI lineage: Eukaryota > Metazoa > Chordata > Mammalia > Dasyuromorphia > Dasyuridae > Sarcophilus > Sarcophilus harrisii. Next base: position 470,351,020 of record NC_045428.1, read on the forward strand.
GATTCATTGAGACATCAAGAATCAGTCAAGCAAAAGCAAAAAAAAAAATAGAAAAAAATAGAAAAACATGTTAAATGTCTACTTGGAAAAACAACAGACCTGGAATTAGATCTAGGAGTAATAATCTGAGGATTATTGGACTTCCTGAAAATTATGATGAAATAGACACTATTTTACGGGAAATCATCAAAGAGACTGCCCAGGTGTCATAGAATCAGAAGGCAAAATAGGCATTGAAAAAATTCATCAAACACCTGAAAGAGAATGTAAAATAAAAAATCCAAGGAATATTCTGGCTAAATTTCAGAACTATCAGACTAAAGAAAAAATATTACAAGCAGCCAGAAAAAAACAATATAAATACCGAGTAGCCACAATAAGGATCATGCAGGATCTAGCTGCTTCCACATTAAAGAATGGAAGGGGCTATTAAATTAAAAAAAAAAAAAAAAAAAAAAAAAAAAAAAAAGAATGGAAGGGCCTGGATTCTGATATTCCAAAAGGCAAAAGAACTTGAAATGCAATCAAGAATAAACTACTGAGCATTTTCTTCCAGGGTAGAAGATAGACATTTATTAAAATAGGTGAATTCTATTTGTTTCTAATGAAAATCCAGAGCTAGAACAACAACAACAAAAAAAAGCTGACCTCCAAATATAGGACTCAAGAGAAGCAGAAAAAGATAAAACAAACTCTTGAGAACTGTATTTCTGTTATGAACGTACATAAAGAATGCATGTATAATTTGATTTTATTGATATAATATAAAAAAGGGAAGTAGAAATGGAAAGGGGATAGAATCAGAAAAAGGGGGAAAGGGGAGACAAAAAGAGTGAAACTACATCCCTCAAAGAGGCAAAGGAAACCTATCATATCTGAGGGAATTAAGGGGCAGGAGACATTGTGTGAATCTTACTCTCATCAGATTTGACTCAAAGAGAAAATAATCGACATATTTGGTTTACTGAGAAACTTCTCCCACCTCATTAAAAAGTGGGAGAAGAAAAGGGAAAAAGGAAAAGAGTAATAAGGGAAAAGTATAAGAAAGAAGAAGGGATTCAAAGGGAGTGTGAGGGATTCTAAAGAGGGAGGACTGTGTGAGACAAGTGGTAATCATAAGTTTAATACTAGGGAGAGGGGTAAGGGGAGTAAGAAAAAGCAAAGCGTAATCTGGGGATAATAAGATGTCAGGAAATAGAGAATTAGTAATTTTAACCATAAATGTGAATGGGATGAACTCTCCCATAAAGCAAAGTTGGATAGCAGATTGGATCAAAACCCAAAACCCTACAATATGTTGTTTACAGGAAACATGTTTAAAGCAGGGAGATACATACAGAGTAAAGATAAAAGGCTGGAGCATAAACTATTATGCCTCTGGTGAAGTAAAAAAAAAAAAAAAAAAAAAAAGGAGGGGTAGCCATTCTTATCTCAGATCAAGCAAAAGCAAAAATTGATCTAATTGAAAGAGATAAGTAAGGAAACTATATTTTGCTAAATGGTAGCATAAACAATGAAGCAATATCAACACTAAACATATATGCACCAAGTGGTAAAGCATCTAACTTCCTAAAGGAGAAGTTGAGAGTTGCAAGAAGAAATAGACAGCAAAACTATAATAGTGGGAGATCTCAACCTTGCACTGTCAGAATTAGATAAACCAAACCACACAACAAATAAGAAAGAACTTAAAGAGGTAAATAGAATATTAGAAAAGTTAGTTATGATAGATCTTTGGAGAAAACTGAATGGAGACAGAAAAGAGTATACATTCTTCTCAGAAGTTCATGGAACCTATACAAAAACTGACCATATATTAGGACATAAAGACCTCAAAAGTAAATGCAGAAAGGCAGAAATAGTAAATGCATTCTTTTCACATCATAATGTAATTAAAAATTACATTCAACAAAAAGCTAGAGGTAAATAGCCCAAAAAGTAATTGGAAACTAAATAATCTTATCCTAATGAATGAATGGGTGAAACAGCAAATCATAGACACAATTAATAATTTCAACAATGAGACAACATACCACAATTTGTGGGATGCGGCCAAAGCAGTAAATAAAGGGAAATTTTATATCTCTAGAAGCTTACTTGAATAAAATAGAGAAAGAGAAAATCAATGAATTGGGCTTACAATTTAAAAAGCTAGAAAAAGAGGAAATTAAAACCCCCAACCAAATACTAAACTTGAAATTCTAAAATTAAAAAGAGAAATTGATAAAACTGAAAGTAAAAAAAAAAAACTATTGAATTAGTAAATAAAACTAAGAGTTGGTTTTATGATAAAACCAATAAAATAGATAAAGTTTTGGCAAATCTGATTAGAAAAAGGAAAGAGGAAAATCAAATTGTTAGTCTTCAAAATGAAAAGGAAGAACTTTCCACCAATGAAGAGGAAATTAGAGCAATAATTAGGAATTACTTTGCTCAACTTTATGCTAATAAATCTGATAACCTAGGTGAAATGGATGACTACCTTCAAAAATATAGGTTTCCTGGATTAACATAGGAGCAAGTAAATTGCTTAAATAGTCCCATTTTAGAAAAAGAAATAGAGCAAGTTATTAATCAACTCCCTAAAATATATCCCCAGGACCAGATGGATTTACATGTGAATTGTACCATACATTTAAAGAACAATTAACTCCAATGTTATATATACTATTTCAAAAAACAGGGAATTGTAGGGTTCTTTTTTTATGACCATTCTCTGGGAGCAGGTTTTTTTGGGAGTTTCTGGAGGCTGCCTTAGTTTCAGTTCAGTTCAGTTCAATAATCACCTCAAAAGCAGCCAGTTGTTAAAAGTTCAGGTCCTTTATTGTCTCCTTCAAAATGCCCAGTTAGTTTTCTTAGAGGCCTATCTCTCTCCTTGGTTCCAAGAGCTCCTTTTACCAGTCCTTTGCCTCTTCTTCAGCCTCTCTTCTTCTGAATCCCCCACTTCTGCCCGATTGTAGTCTCTGGCTTCTCAATCTCCTCAACTGACTCCTGGCTGAGGCTCCAAGAGCTTCATATATATAATCTTTTAAACGTGTGAACTCAAAGGTTGACTTCTCCTTCGAGAGTGGGATTGTAGGTTCCTGACTTGTGAATCTCCCGAATGAATCTTGACTTGTGAATCTTGAATGTTAATGTGTGAACTAATGGGTGAACTCTTCAGGGTGTGAACTTAAGTACATAAGCATTGTTTCTGTCAATTCCAGTGAGTTAGCACCTTGTTTCAAGTTCTGGCCTATAACAGGGAATGAAGGACTCCTACAAACTTCTTTTTATGACACAGACATGGTACTGATATCTAAACCAGATAGGTTTAAAACAGAGAAAGAAAATTATAGACCAATCTCACTAATGAATATTGATGCTAGAATCTTAAAAAAAAATTAGCAAAAGATTACAAAAAATCATCTTCAGGATAATACACCATGACCAAGTAGGATTTATACCAGGAATGCAGGGCTGGTTCAATATTAAGAAAACTATAAGCATAATTGGCTATATCAGTAACCAAATTAATAAAAAAACATGATCATCTCAATAGATGCAGAAAAAAGCAGTTAAAAACACTTAAGAGTATAGGAATAAATGGACTTTTCCTTAAAATAATCAGTAGCATCTATTTAAAGCTGTCAGTAAGCATCATATATAATGGGGATAAAATGGAACCATTCCTAATAAGATCAAGAATGAAACAAAGTTGCCCATTATCATTGTTATTATTCAATATTATATTAGAAATGCTAGCTTTGGCAATAAGAGTTGAGAAAGAGATTAAAGGAATTAGAGTAGGTAATGAGGAAACCAAATTATCACTCTTTGCAGATGATATAATGTTATACTTAGAGAACCCCAGACATTCTACTAAAAAGCTATTAGAAATAATCCACAACTTTAGCAAAGTTGCAGGATACAAAATAAACCCACATAAATCATCAGCATTTTTATATATCACTAACAAAATCCAGCAGTTAGGGTTTCAAAGGGAAATTCCATTTAAAGTAACTGCTGATAGTATAAAATATTTGGGAATCTATCTAACAAGGGAAAGTCAGGGACTATATGAGAAAAACTACAAAACACTTTCCACATAAATAAAGTCATATCTAACCAATTGGAAAAGAATTAAGTGCTCTTGAATATAATAAAGATGACAATACTACCTCAACTAATCTATTTGTTTAGCGCTATACCAATCAGACACCCAAAAAACTATTTTAATGACCTAGAAAAAATAACAACAAAATTCATATGGAAAAACAAAAGGTCAAGAATTTCAAGGGAATTAATGAAAAAAAAATCAAATGAAGGTGGCTTAGCTATACAAGATCTAAAATTCTATTATAGAGCAGCTGTTACCAAAACTGTTTGGTATTGGCTAAGGAATAGATTAGGTGATCAGTGGAACAGGTTATGTTCAAAGTACAAAATAGTCAACAACTATAGCAACCTAGTGTTTGACAAACCCAAAGACTCCAGCTTTTGGGATAAGAACTTACTGTTTGACAAAAATTGCTGGGAAAATTGGAAACTAATATGACAGAAACTAGGCATTGATCCACACTTAACACCGTACACCAGGATAAGGTCAAAATGGGCTCATGACCTAGGCATAAAGAATGAGATTATAAATAAATTAGAGGAACACAGGATAGTTTACCTCTCAGACCTGTGGAAGAGGAAGGAATTTATGACCAAAGAAGAACTAGAAATCATTACTGATCACAAAATAGAAAATTTTGACTTTACCAAACTGAAAACTTTTTTGTACAAACAAAACTAATGCAGACAAGATTAGAAGGGAAGGAATAAACTGGAAAATATTTTTACAGTCAAAGGTTCTGATAAAGGCCTCATTTCCAAAATATATAGAGAATTGACTCTAATTTATAAGAAATCAAGCCATTCTCCAATTGATAAATGATCAAAGGATATGAACAGACAATTCTCAGATCAAGAAATTGAAAGTATTTCTAGCCATATGGAAAGATGCTCCAAGTCATTATTAATCAGAGAAATGCAAATTAAGACAACTCTGAGATACCCCTACACACCTGTCAGACTGACTAGAGTGACAGGGAAAGATAATGCAGAATGTTGGAGGGGATGTGGGAAAACAGGGACACTAATACATTGTTGGTGGAACTGTGAATACATCCAACCATTCTGGAGAGCAATTTGGAACTATGCTCAAAAAATTATCAAACTGTGCATACCCTTTGATCCAGCAGTGTTACTACTGGGCTTATATCCCAAAGAGATCATAAAGAAGGGAAAGGGACCTCTATGTGCATGAATGTTTTTGGCAGCCTTCTTTGTAGTGGCTAGAAACAGGAAACAAAGTGGATGCCCATCAATTGGAGAATGGCTGAATAAATTGTGGTATATGAATATTATGGAATATTATTGTTCTATAAGAAATGACCAACAGGATGATTTCAGAAAGGCCTGGTGAGACTTACATGAACTGCTGCTGAGTGAAACAAGCAGGGCCAGGAGATTATTATATACTTCAAAAACAATACTATATGATGACCAATTCTGATGGACCTGGCCATCCTCAGCAATGTGATGAACAAATCAATTCCAATGGAGCAGTAATGAACTGAAGCAGCTACGCCCAGCAAAAGCATTCTGGGAGATGACGAAAAATCATTACATTGAATTCCCAATCCCTATATTTTTTCCCACCTGCATTTTTGATTTCCTTCACAGGCTAATTGCACAATATTTCAGAGTCCTATTCTTTTTGTACAGCAAAATAACGGTTTGGTCATGTATACTTATTGTGTATGTAATTTATATTTTAATTTATTTAACATTTACTGGTCATCCTGCCATCTGGGGGAGGGGTTGGTGGGAAGGAGGGGAAAAATTGGAACAAGAGGTTTGGCAATTGTCAATGCTGTAAAGTTACCCATACATGTAACCTTAAATAAAAGGCTATTAAAAAACAAAACAAAGCAAACAAACAAAAAAACACAAAAACCTCTAGTGACAAGGTTTTTAGGTGCAAACGTTTTTCTACAGACACTGATTAAAAACAACAACTTTCATTTGTATTTTAAATGTTTTAAAACAAATGGAACTTGTTCTTTCAAACTCTCTGTTTTAAAATTATCAACTGTATTGTCATCTGATATCTTTTCTCATTCAATTTCATGAGACTCACAATGGAAATTTGGAAGGAGATTGTTGAACTTTCTAGTGGGATTTCAAAATAAAATATTCTCTCATTTCCAGTGTAAAAAAAAGAATTTAGTGCTCTTAAATAGGTTGAGTAAATATAATCAATATGGCAATACTACCTAAACTAATCTATTTATTTAGTGCTATATCAATCAGACTCCCAAAAAAATTTTAATGACCTAGAAAAAAATAATGACAAAATTCATCTGGAAGAAAAAAAGGTCAAGATTTTCAAGGGAATTAATGAATAAAAATCAAATGAAGGTGGCCCAGCTGTACTAGATCTAAATCTATATTATAAACCAGCAGTTACTAAAACCATTTGGTATTGGCTAAGAAATAGACTAGTTGATCAGTGGAATAGGGTAGGTTCACACAACAAAATAGTCAATAATTTTAATAATCCCCAAAGACCCTAGCTTTGGGGATAAGAATTCACTGTTTGGCAAAAACTTCTGGGAAAACTGGAAATTAGTAAGGCAGAAACTAGGAAATTTCCCACATTTAACACCACATACTAAGATAAGGTCAAAATGGGTTCATGATCTAGACAGAAATAATAAGATTATAAATAAATTAGAATAACATAGGATAATTTACCTCTCAGACCTTTGGAAGAGGAAGGAATTTATGACCAAAGAAGAACTAGAGATTATTATTGAACAAAAAATGGAAAATTTTGATTATATCAAATTGAAAAGCTTTTGTATAAACCAAATTAATGCAGACAAGATTGGAAGGGGAGCAATAAACTGGGAAAATATTTTTACAGTCAGAGGTTCTGATAAAGGTCTCATTTCTAAAATATATAGAGAATTGTCTGCAATTTATAAGAAATCAAGTCATTCTCCAATTGAAAAATGGTCAAAGGATATGAACAGAAAATTGTTGGATGAAGAAATAGAAACTATTTCTAGCCATATGAAGAGGTGCTCTAAATCATTATTAAGCAGAGAAATGAAAATTAAGACAACTCTGAGATACCACTACACACTTCTCAGATTGGCTAGGATGAGAGCAAAAGATAATGTTGAATGTTGGAGGGATGTGGGAAAACTGGGACACTGATACGTTTTGGATGGAATTGTGAATGCATTAAACCATTCTGGAGAGCAATTTGGAACTATGCTCAAAAAGTTATCAGACTGCACATACTCTTTGATCCAGCAGTGTTACTACTGGAACTATATCCCAAAGAGATCTTAAAGAAGGGAAAAGGTCCTCTATGTGCATAAATGTTTGTGGCAGCCCTTTTTGTAGTGGCTAGAAACTGGAAATTGAATGGATGCCCATCAATTGGGAAATGGTTGAATAAGTTGTGGTATGTGAATGTTATGTAATATTGTTCTGTAAGAAAAGACCAGGAGGATGATTTCAGAAAGGCCTGGAGAGACTTATATGAACTGATGCTGAGTGAAAATACCTGGACCAGGAGATCATTATATACATTATATAAGTGTTAAGTGGAAGACCTATCCTTTTGGAAATACAGGTGATATGCTCTTTATACCAGGCTCCAATGTGATGCATAGTCCAACTAGCTCAGCCAGAAAACAAGTATTCCAAACCTTTGTTCATGAAGGCTTTTTGTTCAGTTTTGGAGCATTTCACATATGAATCAAGGTTACATTTTACTTATTTCTAAACTGCCCCTCCAAAAACATCTGATCATCAATATAAGGATATGATAGTTACCAATTCATATAAATTATTAGCATCTTTATGGAAAAATGAAGTAAAGTTAAGTGAACATTTATTTCCTGCTTTGTATATCACAGGCACTATTCTAAGTAGGAGGAAAATATAAAAGAAAGATGCTTTCAACAAACTTGGGAGGGAAGCTAAAAGGGAAGGAAAGGAGAAACATACTCACATATAGATGTGGTGACAAAGTCCAGAGAATGAAATTTGGTTGATTTGGGACAGTCCTCAAAATGAATGGGAAGCATTAGTAGAAAAGAATCCATCTTACCTGCTTTATTCCTATTGCTTCTTGTCTCTCTTCTTGATATAATCCATTGATGCTTTTTTATATTGATATTTTTTGAATATGTCTTTCTCTTACTGCATTGCCCAGCTTGGATTTACATTATATTTGTCTCGTGGTATCATCAGTCATGTATCACTGACAAAAACATTCTTTGGTAGTGTGGTCAAGGAGTGACACCTATATAGTTTGGAATAATGGAAATAAGGCAGCAATTACCCTTCAGCCCTTTGTTATGAAATCACAATTGTCCTACAAAACTCTTTTTAAAAATAATGATAATCTCAAAAATAGAGAATGGCATTTAATTATATATCAGAAGCACAATGCACTGTAATGGTTGAGTGACTTTATACTTCTCCCTTCTATCTCAAAGGATAATGAACAGTAGCTAGAAGTCCATATAGAAAGATAGCCAAAAGTGCTAATTGTCTAAAAATCAGCATATCAAGCTTTGCTTAAAATTGTCTCAACAGTTTGGGAAAAATCAATAAAAAGATTGTTAGTTTTTCTTGTTTCAGTTATGGACGTGTGCATGCATGTGTATGAGTATGGGCAGGAAGGATCTAGGGTATTCATATTTCTAAATAAATTTCCCTCTCTGTCTTCTCTTTTTCTCCCTCTCTGTCTCTCTATCTGTCTTCTCTCTTCTTCTCTGTCTTTCCCTTTTCACTCTCCTTCTCTATCTCTTTGTCTTTGTCTCTCTCTCTATCTTCTCTCTCTCCTTCTTTGTTGCTCTGTCTCTTTCTGTATCTCCCTCTCTGTCTCTATTTCTCTCCTTCCGTCTTACATAATAACGTGATTATAAGACTATAAATAATCGAACTCTTCACATCTCTTCTCAACCAATTTATCAATCAATCAAAATGTGCTTATTAAACACTTAATGTGACATGTTTCCTTAAACTCACATTTTCCTAGTTTTCAATAAATTAATAATATTTCTTTTTTCTTCTTTATAACATTCCTTCATAAGCAAGGCTTTATTACATATTGTTAAGAGATATCAGAGACCTCAGGTGCATACCACAATTTATAACCTAGAGTAGTTCAGAATTTTTGGGGATGGGGACTGTCTTTTACTTTTCTGTATCCCCAGAACTTAGCACACTGCCTTGTACATAGTAGAAAATATTCATTATCCCAAGTCACCATCCATTCTTTTTAAGGGGTATGAAGAGATGTATAATCTCTGCTTCCATGAGTATAAAATAATAAATTTCCTGACTTCTAATCTTTGAGTGTTTGTGTTCCTTCTCTGTATCTCACCAGCAACCTCTCTGCAAATCTAATCTCATTGGTAATTAGATGAAGATAAGACTAGTCTTGAGATAATTGTCTTCTATGTTGAAAATGAGTGGGAGGGAGGTCACCATCCATAAAAAGTAGCTGATACAAAATCCACAAAAATGTGGATTCATTTTGAATCCACAAGATATCTATGGAATTCTTCTATGTGGTAATTATTTTTAGGTCATTATCTTTAAATATATGAGTTTTTGCCTTCTCAGAGTTCTAGGCATTACTTAATTCAGTAAGATAACAAATATTCCTGTTAAAACTCTAGTATATATTTAGGCCTGGGAAGCCAGGAAAAATGAATAAGCTGTTGCCCATCTACCTGTAAGAAACTGATATTTGGGAGCTAAGATGGTGGAGTGAAGCCAGGAAGCTGCTTGAGCTCTCCCAATTCCCCTAGAAAATTGCATGAAATTAAGCCTTTGAACAGTCAGATGGAATTAAACCGCTCTCCAGCTCAAGATAGCTTGGAAGGACATTAAGAAAGATCAGTCTCACTGGATTGAAAGGGTATTCAGCTCAGCTCAGATAAAATTTGGGAAAACCAGTGAAAGGGTCTTAAACATAGCAGATCAGCAATCAAGACTCTTGGTCTTGATTCAGTAGAGGAGCAGTGCAGTGGGACAGCTCATAGCACCAACTCAGAAGGCAAATCTTGGGAAACCAGGATGTTTCCTGCAATGAGCAGATAAAGCTTCCCCCTGCTGCAAGTAAAATAGCTAATACAAGGATCTCCTGTACTCAAAGCCAAGGCTCAGAGATGCACAGGAAGCTTGGGATAGTACTGCCTTTACCCCAGGAGCAGAGTTCAACCTTAAGAAGTCACAAAAGAGGAATTACAAAACAGAAAGGAAAGGAAATCAGCAAGAAATAGAAAAGAACCTTAGTCATAGAAAGCTACTATGGTGACAGGGAAGACCAAAGCATCAACTCAAACGAGGACACAAGAAATTTCAAAGAATGGTATGAATTGAAATCAGATCCAAAAAGTTTCTTGAAAATGTTCATAAAAGACTTTAAAATGCAAATAAGAGAAGTAAAAGAAAAACATGAGAAAAAAAAAAGAGGTAGGCAAGAGAAAATTTGCTTGGAAAAGCTTGGAAAAGAAGATAATCCTTAAAAAATATAATTAGCCAAATGGAAAAAGTCCACTGAAGAGAACTACATCTTGAAAAGCAGAATTAATTAAATGGAAAAAGAGATACAAAAGTTAACTGAGGAAAATCACACATTAAAAACTAGAATGGAGCAGAGAGAAGCTAATGACTCTTTGAGACATCAAGAATCAGTCAAGCAAACTAAAAAAAAATGAAAAAAATGGAAGAAAATGTAAAATACCTCATTGGAAAAATAGCTGACCATTTTCCAGGGTATCACAGGGATGGAGGCTGTGGTTGTGAATTGACTTTGATGAAAGAAAAAGACATTAAGGGGTGGAAAACTACTGTACTGGGAGAAGAGAAAAGAGTAAATATAATGGGACAAATTATATCACATGAAGAGGCACAAAGAACCTATTATAATAGATGGAAAAAGGGAAGGGAATGAACATTGATTGAAGCTTGACCTCACCAGATTTGGCTCAAAGAGGGAATAAATTAATTATAAGTTGAGTATAGAAATCTACCTTACCTTATGAAGGAGTACAAGGAGAAAAGGGGGAAAAGGAGGGACTGAATAAAAAGAAGGGCAAAAACACTAGGAAAAAGGGGTAAGAGAGTTGGGAGGATGGATAGAAGTTAGGGCAGATAATGGGTGGGTTGGGTTAAAAACAAAGCACTACTATGGAGAGATAGGGTGAAAAGAGAGAACAAAAATATATGCAGGCAAGAAAATAGGATGGATGGAAATACAGAGTTGATAGTCCTAACTGTAAATGTGAATGGAATGAATTGTTCCACAAAATGGAAATGTATAGCAGAGGATTAAATACAGAATTCTACAATATGTTATTTATAAGAAACACATTTGAAACAGATTGATGCACAGAATAAAGGTATAAGCAAAAAGGGAAAAAATTACCAGCATAAAAAAATGAAAAGAGTGAATTTACCATTAATGAAAAAAATTAATGCAATAATAAGGAGCTATTTTGCCCAAACTCAGTACAGCAAATCTGACAATCTAGTTGAAATTTATGTATATTTACAAAACTATAAATTGCTTAGACTAAAAGAAGAGGAAATAAATTACTTAAGTAGTTCTATTTTAGAAAAAGAAGTTGAGCAGGCCATAAATTAACTTTCTAAGAAAAAATCTCCAGGGCCAAATGGATTTACAATTAAATTCTAGCAAACATTCAAAGAACAATTAATTTTAATGCTATGTAAACTACTTGGAAAAATAGGTAAATAAGGAGTAATGCCAAATTTCTTCTATGACACAAAGTCATAATCCCAGGAACCAAGAAGTGCCAAAACAGGGGAGGAAAATTATAGACCCATTTCCCTAATGAATATTGATGCAAAATTTTAAATAAGATATTAGCAAAAGAGATTACAAGAATTTATCAGCAGGATAATACACTCTGACCAAATGGAATTTATATCAGGAATGTAGGGCTGATTCAATTTTAGAAAATCTATTGTCATAATCTAGTCTATCAACAACAAAACTAATAAAAATGATATGACAATCTTAATAGGTGCAGAAAAAGCTTTTGACAAAGTACAACACACATTTCTAATAAAAATACTAGAGAACATAGGGATAAAAGGAGTTTTTCTTAAAATAATAAGCAGCATCTATCTAAAACCAATATCAAGCATTATTTGTAATGGAAAAAGTTGGACACATTCCCAATAAGATCAGGGATGAAACAAGGATGCCTGTTATAAACACATTCAATATTGTACTTGGAATTGTGGCTTTAGAAATAAGAAAAGAAAAAGAAATTAAAGGAATTTGAATAGGGAATGAGGAGATAAAACTAACGCTCTTTGTAGATGATATGATGATAAACTTACAAAATCATAGAAAATTATCAAAAAAAAAACCCTACTTGAAACAATTAATAGCTTTAGCAAGTTGCAAGATACAAAGAAAACCCACACAAATCATCAGTGTTTCTTTATCTTATTGACAAATCTTAGCATCAAAAGATAGAAAGAGAAATTCCAATTAAAATGTTTGTAGACAAAATAAAATATTTAGGTGTTTATCTTCCAGGCTTAATCCAAAGCAATATGAAAACAATTACAAAACACTTTGCACACAAATAAAATCAGATCTAAACAGTTGGGAAAATATCATTTGTTCATAGCTAGGTCCAAGCTAATATAATAAAAAAATGAGAATTCTCCCTAATTTGGTCTACTTTTTCCATACCATACTAATCAACTTGCTAAAAATTATTTAATAGAGATAGAAAAAATAATAACAAATTCAACTGGAAGAACAAAAGGTCAAAAATATCAAGGGGATTAATGAAAAAAACTATAATGAAAAAACAATAATGTCCTAGCAGTACCAGACCAAAAACTATATCATAAAGCAGCAGTCATCAAAACTACTTGCTCATGGCTAAGAAATAGAATGGTGAATCAGTGAAATACATGGGATATACATCACACCATAATAAATGACTACAGTAATCTAATATTTGATACATGCCTAAAGTGAAGATTCTGGGATAAGAACTAACTATTTCACAAAAATTGCTGGGAAAACTGGAAAATAATGTGTCAGAAACTCAGAAAGACCTACATCTCATACTACATACCAAAATAAGGTCAAAATGGATGCATGATCTGGGTGTAAAAGGTGATACAATAAGCAAATTAGGAGAGCAAGGGATGATTTACCTATCAGATCTTTGGAGAAAGGAGTAATTTGTGACCAAAGAAGAGTTAAAGAACATTGTAAGATGCAAAATGGATAAATTTTATTACATTAAATTAAAAAGTTTTCATACAAACAAAACTAACAAAAACAAGATTAAAAGGGAAGTACAAAGCTGAAAAATCTTTACAGTCAGTTTTTCTGATAAAGGTCTCATTTCTAAAATATATAAAGAACAGTGACAAATTTATAATATAAATCATTTCCTCAATTGATAAATGGTCAAAGGTTATGAACAGATAATTTTCCAATGATGAAATTAAAGCCATCTATAATCATATGAAAAAAATGTTCTAAATCATTATTGATTAGATAAATGCAAATTAAAACAACTGTGAAGTACCACTTCATACCTCTCAGATTGACTAAGATGACAGGAAAAAATAATGATAAAATTCGAAAGGGATATGGGAAAAATGGATACTAATGCATTTGTTGGTGGAGTTTTGAAATGATCCAACAATTCAGGAGAACAATTTGGAACTATGTCCAAAGGGCCATAAATAACTGTACATATACCCTTTCACCCAGCAGTGCAAATACTGGGTCTGTATCCCAAATCAATCATAAAGAAATGAAGTCAACCCACATGTGCAAAAATATTTGTAGCAGTTCTTTTTGTAATAGCAAAAAATTGGAAAATGAGTAGATGATGCCCATCAGTTGGGGAATGACTGAATAAATTGTGGTATATAAAGGTAATGGAATATTATTGTGCAATTCCTTGAACCAGGCTACTAGTTATATTTCTTGCTGGTTTCCTTGTAAATTTATTGAGGTTGCTTCTCAGGCAATTCCTTGGTAAGTTTGAAGAGAGTAGTTTTACTTGAATGATTAGGCTGGAAAACAGATTATTATTTGATTTAGAAAAGAGTGAGAAAAAAGAGAGTGGAGTCAGCTACAGCAGACTTCTTAAGTATGTTTAGTGACAAAAGGTAGGAAAGTTGTAATACGATAGCTAGTGGGTATGGATGGATCAAATAAGAGATGCTTTTTAAGTTTTGGGATTGGGAAGACATGGACATATTTGAGTGAAGTAGGGAGGAAGACAGTAGACAGGAGAGGGATGAAATTCAAATGAAAGAATAGGAATGAAGTTGTAGCAACAAAATTCAGGTGCCAAGACTCAATGTTTCTCCTCATTTTTCAGATACTCTCAGGCTTCTGGCTTCTGGCTATATAGGCATTCTAGGATTTTTTCTGTTTTTCAATGTCAATGTTCTTCTCTTCCACCCTAACTCTGATTCAGACCATCCAAAGGTTTCTGATTCCATTCCTCCAAAACTTATCCCTCTCCTTTGTATAACAGGGAAGAGTGAATGAAGTCTCCATAAAATGCCAGAGTTTGTGTACTCTTTTTGCACCAACTTTAATAATAAAGGATTACTTATATTGGAATATTTGCTTTCTAGGGGAAGGAAGAGAAGGGGATGGAAGGAGGAAGGAAAATGTGCAACAAAAGTGTTTACAAGAGTGAATGTTGGAAACTACTTTTGCATGTATTTTGAAAAATAAAATAGTTATAAAAAAGAGGAAGGTTTACTGACACACCAAGAAGAATGATACTGTTGATGTTTTATTTATGTTAGTTCAAAAAAACCTTGGAGCTCTCTATGAGATTTACACAATTTACTTTGAAATAGACTTCCTTTTCTCTGATAAATGGGGTACGTATCCTCTTGCTGTAGAAATCACTTTCCTTAATCTTTTCTAGAAATTTTCATACTCCTTTCAAAAATTTCAACTAAGACATCTTTTATTAACTTTTATTAACTAACTTGGCACATTTGATAGAGTGCTGGGTCTGGACTTAGGAAGACTCATCTTCCTGCATTTGAATCTGGTCTTAGAGACTTACTAGTTGTGTGACCCTGGAAAAGTCACTTAATCTTTTTTGCCTTGGTTTCCCCATCTATAAAATGAACTGGAGAAGGAAATGGCAAACCACTACATCTTTGACAAGAAAACTTCAAATGGGGTCATGAGAGTCAGACAGAACTTAAGTGAATGAATAACAAAACAATAGCAAAGTATCTCTCCAACTTGTATATCATATTAACATTAATTTAGAACTGGAAGAGATTTTAGAAGCTATCTAATTCAACTTTTCATATTGCAGGATGAAGATAATGTCAGAAAGAGGCAGTGGCAGTACCTTGTATAAGATCATATAGGTCATAGGGTATCATTGTCAAGAAACTCAACATATTGGATTGAGTGAAAAATCAGGGCCTCCCTTTAAAACCTCTGACTTCTAGTTGTTTCAGTGAACTGTTTCAGTTGTGAGAAAATATTTATGACTTAGATATTCCATACTAAATAGGAACTGAAATAGAGAATTTGTTGGAACTGGGTTGTTGAAGTCCAAGAGTGATGTCTTTGAAAACTTTTATCTCCTTGCTGTGATCCAAAGACTGGCTTTGATTACATGTATCAGATTATTTGTATCCTCTCCTTGATTGTTCTTACTCTATTATGTTATTGCCCGTAGGTGTTTCTTTTTGAATCTTGGGGTACTCTTTGTGTGAATGAGAATGTATTGTAATTAAAATTGCTTTTGCTTTCATGTTCTGCCCATGAAATTCTAAGTCACATAACTGTTGTTAAGGACTGGAACACCTTTCCTTGGAGATGTTTTATTATTTCTCTAAATGAAATGCTTTTTCATTCATTCATTCATTATTTTTTTTTTTGTTCTATTTTTTCAATTTAATTCAATTCATTGACCTGTGGATTGGAAATTGCACAGATTTAAGGCTCACAGGAAAGCAATTTGCTAGGAATGTAGTAGAGCCTAAATATGTAATTATCCAGTTTAATTGAACAGGAAAGTTGTTTGCTTTTTTGATGTTCACAATTGCTTTCTACAGTGTTTTTTTTTAAACCTCAATAATTATAATTTGTAAGCATAAAATTAACAAAGTGATGCTTTGATTAATCTCATGTGAATGTTAATCAGTATTATTTATTTGTATAGATAATTGTCTTTAAACATTAAATGCTGCCTACTTGGGAGACTTATTCAATATGTAAGCTCTTGTTTTGAAATGTGACTTGATGGCTTAGCTGCTACCTATTCTGTTCTCTTCTTTCCTCATATTGTGCTCTCTGGATTCCTGTTCTATGCTTAACAAACTTCTCTTTTTATTAGAGTTCTTCCCTTCATACTCGTTCCTCCTTTTATTTAATTCCACCAAGCCAGCCTTTCCTTGGATGCCTCTCCCAGGCTACTCACTGTCACTACATGAAAATTAGACATATTTCTTTTTCCTCAATTTCATTGCCAGACCACTACTTAATAGTTTTTGCTTAGCATCTGATTCAGATATGCACTTGAAATTATTCTATTCAAGGTTATCAATGATTTAATTAAAATAAATATTTATTAATATTTACAGTTTTTATGTCAACTACATTTGCATTTCAAAGAGTCGATTTTATCTTAACCATTAAATCCAATAGCCATTTCTTGGTCTGCTTACTATTTGACCTCCTGTGGCTTTTAAAACTGTGAAGAACACCCTGTTACAGTGTGTTCTCTTTTCTCTTTGTTGATGACACTGACTGGCTCTCCTCCTCTCTTTCTGATCATTACTTCCTCTTTTATGGGATCATCTTTTGTATTCTGATCTCTAATCATGAGTTCTAATATAGAGCCTCTCACTTTTTTTCTCTATTTGTATGATGATCTTATCAGCTTCCAACAATACCTTCTACATAAATGATTTCCAGGTCCCCATAACTAGCTCCCATTGAGATACAATTCTGCATTACCCAAAAGAGAAAATATTGGGACTTTTGGAATTTGCAGCTCCTTTAGATAATTTGTATCATTTCACTCTCTGGCCTTTTCCATGATCATCCAAATGCCTTCTCATTCTGAAACTTTCTTTAGGTCAGAATGCTTTTTGCTAAAGAATAACTCTTTAAAGGCCATTTAAAGACCATTTCTTTCTCCTTCCAATCAATCAATCAACATTTATAAATACTCTGATATGTCAGGTACTGAGCTACATGCTGGGTGTGCAAAAAAAAAAAAAAAAAGTGGTGCTGGTGAAGGCTTTATGTAGAATGTCAGATTTTAATTGAATTTTAAAGGAACAAGGAAGGACCTATGGAGGAGGACCAGACAGAGAAAATGCCCAGAGATGAAAGATGGAGAGTGTCTCACAGAAAAGCCAGGAAAACAGTGTTACTAGATCAGAGTGTATGTGATGCAGTAAGGTGTAAGAATGGAAAGGTAGAAAGATAGACTTTGAATGCCAATTTTTTAAAAAACTTAATCCTGAGGGTAATAGGAAATCACTGGAGTTTACTGAGTAAGGGAGTATACCACAATTGAATTGCTATTTTAGGACAATCACTTTAATGGACAAATGGAGAGTGGGTTAAAGTTCCTGGGAGACTAGAAGCAGAAAGACCCATTGGCAGACTATTGCAAAAGCCCAGGCATGAGGCAAGAAGGATCTATACCAGAGAAATGCCAAAGTTAAAGAAAAGGGAGCCTATTTGAGAGAGGCTGCAAAGAGGAAATTAATAGACCTTGATTGTATATAGGAAATGAGAGGCAGTGAGACCTTCATGAACACTTCTAGGTTATGAGCCTGAGGGATTGGGAGGATGGTATCAATTTCTATAGTAAGAGTGAAGATAGGAGGTGGGAGATGAGAGTTTAGGGGGAAAGATAATCAATTCTGCTTTGGACATATTTAATTTGAAGACTTCTAGAGATATTGGACTTCTAGAGATTTCTAAAAGGTTGTTGTAGGAGTAAAATTGAAGATGAGCAATATTTGGGGCAGGTAGGTAGCACAGTAGATAGACACCAGGCATGAAGTCAGGAAGACTCAACTTCCTGAGTTTAAATCTTGCCTCAGACACTTACTAGCTGTGTGACTCTAGGCAAATAAATAGGTAAGTTACTTATCTATTTGCCTCAGTTTCCTCATCTATAAGATGGAGGAGAAGGACATGTTAAATCACTTCAGTATCTGCCAAGAAAACTCCAAATAGGTTTATGAAGTCAGATACAACTAGAATGACTGAACAAGAAGAAGCAGAAGCATATTTAAGAGCTTTAAGTATAGAGATAATAATTATATTATCTAATTAGATTACCAAGTAATCTAATTACTTGGAATTAGTCTGAAAGGACAAAAGAATAAGGCCCCAGATCAGAAACATGAAGACCATGGTTAGAGAGAATGATGTGGAAGATGATCCAGTAAAAGAGACAGGGAAAAGTACTGAAACATGTAGGTAGAGAACTAGGAGAAAATAATATCCTGAAATCCTAGAAAGAAGAAAGTATTAAGGCAGATGAAGCGAGTATTTTAGGACCAAGAAAAATAGGACTAAGAAAAGACCAATTTATCTGATAATGAAGAAATAACTTTGAAGGTCAGAATCAAGGTTATAAGGATTTAAGAAAAGAGTGAAAGAAGAGAGAGTATGGGCAGATATGGTACATAGCCTTTAAAAAGGAATTTAAATACAAAGTATGGATGGATGAGCAAGAGAAGTTTTTGTTTTTCCTCCATAGTAGAGCAGACATGGGCATATCTCTACAAAGTAACCAATAAACCATTAGAAAGGTAGACATTAAAAATAAGTTAAACAGTAGAAATGAATATTGGGCAATCTGTTGAAGGAGATGGGATCGAATGGGCTTATTTAGATATGTAGTGCAATTAATCTTGGTAAGGATAAATCTAATTCATCTTGTGAAATAGGAGTAAAGAAGAAGAATGTGGTAGAAAACATCTGAGTGATAGGGGATGAGGAACAGAGAAGAAAGAGGGAGTCTATAGCAACTGAACTCATTATTTTCCCTCTGTAAAAATATGATGAAAGATTTATAGCTAGGAGAGTTGGGAGAGAGGGAGCCATTGGAGATTTGAGGAGAAATCATAAAATTTAGAAGAGCTGCTATGTAGAATGGGATAATGAGTTAAGAGAAGTATATCATAAGATTGTCTAGCAGCCCAATTAAGGTTATATAACATAAATTTGTAAAGATCAGAACAGCTGTGGGATTTTTGTCAACTTCTACTTGTGAGTTCCTTTTAGATACTTCCAAAACTGGCCATGGTTTATTCGCTCCTGACCATACTTTGGACTCTATAGACTCTGGTACCATTGTCTTACACCAGTACTTTCTTCTCACATCACCTTACTTTCGATCTCCATTTTATATTTTGTTTTCCCCTGTTAGAATGCAAGCTCCTTGAGAGAAGAAAATTTTTTTTTTTGGCTTGGATATATATCTGTTACATACAGCACTTATAGCCTTATAGCACTGCATAGCAAGCACTTATTAAATGTTGCCTAATTGTATTAGTTGCTGATATCAGATATTACCTCATTTATGCCAAATGTATGCTTGACAAAAACAAAACAAAACAACAAAAACTATTTTATGGAGAACTCACTCAGGGCAAGGTGATTAGAAAAAGCAATACAAGGACACTTGCAGGTCTCTTTTAAGAACTTTAGAACTGATTATATGACACAGAGATACTGGCACAGAACTACCCAGGATAGTGTGTCCTCATCAGAAAAGGTGTTGTCCTTTATGAGCAAAGTGGAATTGAATTAGCTCAGAAATTCAAGATGCTCAATTAGAAAAACCACCTCAATGTTCATGGGAAGTATTTGTGTCCCACCTGTGGCAGAGCATTCTGAGCTGATATTGGTCTGATCAGCCATAGTCAAACACACTGTAACTTGACTCTAAAATAGTGATGTCTTCGAGAACAAAGGACAATGACAACAACAGCAACAGCAATAAGTTAGAGGATCTGGTTTCAAGTGTTTAATCTGCCAGTCACTTAGTCTCCATGTCATCTCAGGCTAAGTCATAACTTCTGCAACAAGATTTTTCTCATTGATAAAATGGAACATTTTGGAACAAATGATCACAGAACTACCTTCCAGCTACCTGATGGGAATCTCCTGGATATGTTATAGGCACTTCAAAGTAACAATACAACTCAAAGTCTTCTTTTCTAAACTAACCCCTCCTACAAATTTGAAAGATCAGTGATTTAAATATGAAAAAAAAAAACTTTGGAGATCATTGAGTTTATCTTTCTCATTTCATAGATGAGACAAGTAAGGCTCAATTCTATCTTATCTAGGCTGACATAGTAGGTCTCTGAAGTAGAGTTTGAGGTCTATTCTTCCTGAAATCAAATCTATTCACTATACTATGTGGCTTCTATCTCCCTGTTCATGAAAATCTCCAACTTTCTCATCATTGAGGTTTTCTGTCTTTGAATCAGACTTGACTCTTCTCATTCTTATACTCATATTCTTATTCAATTCATTTATAAACTCTCCCCAGTTCTATATCCAAAATATCTTTTGCAGCTTTTCTGCAAGGTCAATACCCTAGTTCAAGATTTCATCATTTTTCACTTTCACTTTTAGAATAAACTTTTTATTTTTTAAATTTTATTTTAATTTATAGAACAACAGAAACATTTCTATAATATAGTACAATAATAAAGATTGCACATGAAACTGCAAATCTACAATGCACACCTTGCTATTCCTTTCAAATATAAAAAATTAGTATGTATTTTTTCTCCTCTCTCCCGATAGTTCTCATTCAACACAAATAGGTATTTGTGCATGTGTGCGTGTGTGTTAACTTTGTATTTTTACACTAACCTCTTTATTGTTTAAATTTTATTTTAATTTATAGACTAACACAAAAATTTCTATAATGTAGTGAAATAACAAAGAGGATTGCACATGGGACTGAAAATCTACAATGCACACCTTGCTATTCCTTTCAGATATACAAAATTATCATGTAAATTTTTTTGTCCCCTTCCCCTGATAGCTTCCATTCAACACAAATAGTTTTATGTGTATGTGTGTGTAATTATTGTATACATACTTCTATTTATCCTTATTGACACCCTATTTTTAATTTTTTCCCTTTCCATTTTCTACACAATGACTAAAATAACTCTGTTAAAGCATAGAGCTAGCCATACTTACTCAATGGTTCCATATTGTTTATAAGATTCAAGAATAATTCTAGTTGGCATTTAAATCTTTACAAAGTAGCTTTAAACTACACTTCAGACTTATTTGATGATCCTATAATTTACAATTGAAACAAAATCTTTTTCATCACTACATGATTTCTATAGGCTATCGTTCTTCATGCTATTTCCCCTATTCATGGAGTTCCTCTCTCCTTTGGCTGGAGAGGCTAGGGGTAGATATCTGAGAGAGCTTCTCTTAAATCCTCTGTTTGAAGAAGGCACCCAGGGAATTCATGTCATCATTTCTCATCAAATCAACTTCTGAATTTCAAAATCTCAAGAAAGTTATCATTCTGCAAGATGAAATCAACTCTGAAACTCACATTTCCTCAGTACCTTCTGATTCTGAGGCCCCTCCTTGGCTCTGATTGGAGAGGATAGAGGATAGAGATTGGAAAGATTTCCTCCTTGCAGGACTTCACTATGATCCTTGAGTTGTGCCCTCTTCTTCCCCTTTTCAAGTTTTTGTTATGTGTTATATTCCTCTGTGAGGTTGTAAACTTTTTGAGAATAGGGACTATCTTATTTCTTTCTTAATATCCATAGCACTTAACACAGTGCCTGGGACATAGTAGGCACTTGATAATTAAAAAAAAATATCTGACTCATTTTGAAATATTCTTGCACTTTACTACAAGTTTTGAAATGTGTAGTTCCATTTAGGACTCAGCAAATGGATCACTTCCTACATGGGGCCTTTCTTGATGCCTCAAGTTATTATTGCTATCAGCCCCAAATTACATTCATCATGGACTTATCAAGAGAACTTTAACAGCATTTTTATAGTTTTCTGGTAGCTTTTTTTGAGATCAGAGAATGAATGGTTTTGACGGCTATATCTCCCTTGAAGGTCTTTATGAGTACAATGATCCCAATAGAATATAATCTTGTAAGTTTGAGAATAGCTTATTTTTTATTTTTCTGTCTTGGGTTTATCATATTTCCTGGCATGTAGTGTGAATATTTTAAAATGTGTTTTAAATTGAATTACGTGTGCTAAACTTACATGTTATTGTGGATTTCACTTTATAATATGAGAAACATAGAAAGCAGAACTATTATCTCCATTTTTCAGAATTATTCAAAAAAATCAAGCAGCTTGCTCACTGGATACCCAACTTTTAAAATTATATAAAAATCATTTTTTTTAAACTTTTTAAAATTTTGAGCTCTAAATTCTTTTTTTCTCTCCTTCTTAAGACAGCAAACAATTCGTTATACGTTTTACATCTGTAGTCACACAAAACTTTCAATGTTTCCATATTAGTTCTGTTGTAAAAGAGAACACAAGCCAAAAAAGAAAAGAAAAAAAAGAGATGAACCAAAATGGTGCAGAGGAGACAGATCTTTATCTGAGCTCTCTGTGATATCCCTCAGATCACCACAAAAATCAAACCTCTGAACTGGTTTTGGAGTGACAGAACCCACAAATATTTGAAGTATAACAAACTTTCAGCAGAAGTTATTTAAGAAGAATTTCAGAATAGGTCTGTTTCAATTGGACAAGGAAGGAAGTGGCCTAGTGCAGTTTCAGGCCTAGGGTGATGTGAGCCCTGCATTGGGAAATCTATAGGGAGAAAGCTGCAATAGCGTTGGCTATTCTGTCCTAGTAGCAAGCCAGTAGATCAGGAGATGACTTCTAAGACATCTAACACAAATACAAAAGGCAAGTTGTGAGCCCCTGAAGCCTAGAATAACACAGGACCTGCCCATGCTCACCCAGCACCAACACAGTGCAGCCTGTAGAGGAAGATTGGACAATATCCCTTTTGCCCTAAAAGCAGACCTCAAATTTTAAAAAATGAACAAAAAAGCAAAAAGAACTCTGACCATAGATAGTACTTATATAGAGAGAGGATTTGAAACCCTGAGGAGACCAAAAACAGATGAAGCCCCAAAGGGTGATATGAATTAATTTACATTTAACAAGGCTATCTTGGAAGAATTCAAAAAGGATCTTAAAAGAGAATTAGAAGAAAAATGGGGAAAGAAAATGAGAATTTTGCAAGAGGGTTTGGAAAAGGAAACAGAAATTATCTGAAAAAAATTCCTTAAAAATAGATTTAATGAAATAGAAAAAGCATATAACTCCTTACAAAATAGATTTGACAAAATGGAAAAAGAAAACAATTACTTGAAAACATAATTTGTGAAATGGGGAAAATATTGAACCAAAAAATTCATTTAAAAATTCAATTGGGTAAATACAAAAGGAGCTAAAAAGTAACTGAAGAAAATAATTCACTAAAGATTAAAATGAATAAATGGAAATGACTCAATGAGACATCACAAATCAGTCAAACAAAACCAAAAAAAGAAAAAAGAAAAAAACAATAATATGTAAAATACCTCATTGGAGAAACAACTGATGTGGAAAATAGATCTAGGAGAGACAATCTAAGGATTATTGGACTTCATGAAAACCATGATGAAAAAAAGAGCCTAGATATTGTCTTTCAGGAAATCATACTTAAATTTCAGAATTATTAGATCAAGGAAAAATATTGCAAGCATCTTGAAAGAAACAATTCAAATATTGAGGAGCCACAATCAGGATTACCCAGGACCTAGCAGCTTCCATCTTAAAGGATCAAAAGACCCAGAATCTGATATTCTGAAAGGCAAAGGAACTTGGATTGCAGCCAAGAATAAACTATTCAGCTAAATTGAGCATTACCTTTCAGGGAAGAAGGTGGATTCAATGATACATGTGAATTTCATTTATTTTTGATAAAAAGAGCAAAGAATTTGATTTCCAAATACAAATCTCAAGAGAAGCATAAAAAGGTAAAAAGGAAAGAACTCTTGAGAATTATATCTCTTATGGGTATCTTTAGGGAGTGCAGATATAATTTGATTTTACTGTAATAATATAAATAAGAAACTAAAGGTGAAAAGGAGATTGTACTAAAACTAAGAGGAAAATGGAAGGAAAATGACGAAAATTACATCTCATGAAGAGGCAAAAAAGACCTATTATGAATCAGGGAAAGAAGGGAGAAGGATGAACATTGTGTGAATTTTACTCTCATCAGTTTTGGCTCAAAATGAGAATGTCAGACATATTTGGATTCACAGAGAAACTTTTTTTCACCCTATAGGGAAGTGGGAGGGGAAAAGGGAAAGAAAAGGAGGAGGCTAATAGAAGGGAAAAGAGAAATAGTAAATGAAATGTCCTGTGATTGTATCCTAGAGATTACAAAAGAGGGCAAGGGACCCACATGTGCAAAAATGGTTGGAGCAGCCCATTTTATAGTGGCAAGAAACTGGAAATTGAGTGGATGCCCATCAATTGAAGAATATGTGAATAAATTATGCTATATGAATCTTGTCAGATAATAATGTTCTATAAGACATGATCAACAGCATGATTTCAGAGAAGGCTGGAGAGACTTATATGAACTGACGCTAAGTGAAATGCGCAGACCCAGGAGATCATTATATTTCAACAGCAACAGCAAGATTATATGATGATTAATTCTGATGGACCTGGCTCTCATCAACAGTGAGATGATTCAGATAAATTCCAATGCTCTTGTGAGAAGAAAGCCCTCAGCACACAAAGAGAGGACAATGGGAAGTGAATGTGGACCACAACATAGTATTTTCACTCTTTTTATTGTTTTTTGCTTGCATTTTGTTTTCTTTCTCATTTTTTGCCTTTTGGATTTGATTTTTCTCATGCAGCATGATATTTGTGGAAATATGTATAGAGGAATTGCACATGTTTAACATATATTGGATAACTTGGTAACTGGGGGAGATAATAGGAGAAAGGGAGGGAAAAATTAGAACACAGGGTTTTGTAGGGGTGAATGTTAAAAATTAACCATGTTTTTATTTTGAAAATAAAAAGCTTTATTTAAAAAAAAGAAAAAAGAAGAGAATGCTTTTATCTGAATTCAGACTACATCAGTTCTTTCTCTGAAGGTGGATAGCATTTTTTAAAAATCTTAAGTCCTTAAGAATTCTCTTGGATCTTTGTATCGCTGAGAAGAGCTAAGTTGCTCACAGTTGATCACTATACAGTAGTGCAATTACAGTATACATTGTTTACCTGGTTCTATACACTTCATTTTATATCAGTCCAAGTATATTTTTCCAGTTTTTTCTGAAAGCATGTTCTTTATAATTTCTTGGAGCACAATTGTATTCCATCAAAATCATATACTACAATTTGTTCAGCCATTCCACAATTTATGGGCATCCCCTCAATTTTCAATTCTTTGGCACCACAAAAAATTGCTATAAATAAATATGTGGATCCTTTTCCCTTTTGTAAGATCTCTTTGGGATACAAATCTTGTAGTTATATTGTTAGTTCAAAATATATGAAAAATTTTATGGCCCTTTGATCACAGTTCCAGAATGATTGCTCTCCAGAATGGTTGGATCATTTCACAGTTCCACCAACAGAGCATTAATGCCCACATTCCCTCCAAAATTTTGGACATTCAACTACTAAGAGGAAGATGTAAAACCTGAACTCATGTCTTCAGACTCTACATTTTTCTCTCGCTATCCCTATATTGCAATATTTTGTAATGGGGATTCTTCCCTTCTCCCTGACCCTACTTTTTTTCATGGTATGAATTTGATGATGAAAGACAAACCAAAAAGAAGGCAATTGCTTTTCAGTCTTGGGACAAAGTCAAATACCTTTTAAGAAGATAACATATTTTAGAATTCCATGAATATTATGGCTTAGGAGAAATGATTTGTGGAGTTTGTCATGATGGAATATTGGAATTAGATATAGATATTTCTGTTTACCCTTATGAACTATTTTCTATCATTTGTAGCACCAGCATGATATAGCCTCTATGATGCTGACCTTATTTTTCCTCCAGTGAGGTTGCTGTACCCGTCAGGTTGCTGCTGAATACAAATGTTTGGAGAATGATCTCTCATTTTTTGGTGAAATGCAGTGATTGTTATCAATAAGGTCTTTTCGTTCTTTCTTTCTTTCTTTTTTTTTACAGTTCTATGTATTCTGTTTGTTATATGGCATTTGGCAAGACAAAAATGCCTGGCATACTCATCTCATAGTATTCTTTTTTTTTTTTAATAGCCTTTTATTTACAGGTTATATGCATGGGTAACTTTACAGCATTAACAATTGCCAAACCTCTTGTTCCAATTTTTCACCTCTTACCCCCCACCCCCTCCCCTAGATGGCAGGATGACCAGTAGATGTTAAATACATTAAAATATAAATTAGATACACAATAAGTATACATGACCAAATCATTATTTTGCTGTATAAAAAGAATCAGACTCTGAAATATTGTACAATTAGCTTGTGAAGGAAATCAAAAATGCAGGTGGGCATAAATATAGGGATTGGGAATTCAATGTAATGGTTTTTAGTCATCTCCCAGAGTTCTTTCTCTGGGCGTAGCTGGTTCAGTTCATTACTGCTCCATTGTAAATGATTTGGTTGATCTTGTTGCTGAGGATGGCCAGGTCCATCAGAACTGGTCATCGTATAGTATTGTTGTTGAAGTATATAATGATCTCCTGGTCCTACTCATTTCACTCAGCATCAGTTCATGTAAGTCTCTCCAGGCCTTTCTGAAATCATCCTGTTGGTCATTTCTTACAGAACAGTAATATTCCATAATATTAATATACCACAATTTATTCAGCCATTCTCCAACTGATGGACGTCCATTCAGTTTCCAGTTTCTGGCCACTACAAAAAGGGCTGCCACAAACATTTGTGCACATACAGGTCCCTTTCCCTTCTTTATAATCTCTTTGGGATATAAACCCAGTAGTAACACTGCTGAATCAAAGGGTATGCACAGTTTGATAACTTTCTGAGCATAATTCCAAACTACTCTCCAAAATGGTTGGATTCGTGCACAACTCCACCAACAATGCATCAATGTCCCAGTTTTCCCACATCCCCTCCAACAATCATCATTATTTTTTCCTGTCATCTTAGCCAATCTGACAGGTGTGTAGTGGTATCTTAGAGTTGTCTTAATTTGCATTTCTCTGATTAATAATGACTTGGAGCATCTTTTCATATGACTAGAAATAGTTTCAATTTCTTCATCTGAGAATTGTCTGTTCATATCCTTTGACCATTTTTCAATTGGAGAATGGCTTGATTTTTTATACATTAGAGTTAATTCTCTATATATTTTGGAAATGAGGCCTTTATCAGAACCTTTGACTGTAAAAATATTTTCCCAGTTTATTGCTTCCCTTCTAATCTTGTCTGCATTAGTTTTGTTTGTACTTTACAAACTTTTCAGTTTGGTATAATCGAAATTTTCTATTTTGTGATCAGTAATGATCTCTAGTTCTTCTTTGGTCATAAAGTCCTTCCCCTTCCACAGGTCTGAGAGTTAAACTATCCTATGTTCCTCTAATTTATTAATAATTTCATTCTTTATGCCTAGGTCATGAACCCATTTTGACCTTATCTTGGTGTACGGTGTTAAGTGTGGATCAATGCCTAGTTTCTGCCATATTAGTTTCCAATTTTCCCAGCAATTTTTATCAGACATTAAGTTCTTATCCCAAAAGCTGGGGTCTTTGGGTTTGTCAAAGACTAGGTTGCTATATTTGTTGACTATTTTATCTCTTGAACCTAACCTGTTCCACTGATCAACTAATCTATTCCTTAGCCAATACCAAATAGTTTTGGTAACTGCTGTTCTATAATATAATTTTAGATCTGGTACAGCTAAGCCACCTTCATTTGATTTTTTTTCATTAATTCCCTTGAAATTCTTGAAAAGGTCTTTTCTTTCACAAAATCTTAGTAACTTGAGAGTTAAAAAGAAAAGTGTGCTCATTACACTTACTTGAGATACCAGATTAGAGATAGGTTTCTAATACCTGAGGAATTCAAATTCAATATGACAAGAAGGAAACGTGGGCATATGTAGAGAATGCAATTCAGCAGAGAAAAGTGCCATGTCATTCACCTAGGATGGAACAACCAACTGTACAAAAAAGAGCCTCATTTGAATGACTTTAGGCACCTGTGACAGGGGAAAAAAGATCATAGGCTTCAGCATCAGAAGAGATGCTAGAGATTAGCTTTTCTAAGTATCTCATTTTATAGACAAGGAGGCTGTAGCCTAAGGAAGAAAAGCAACTTGTGGAAGTTCAGATAAATAACTATCATAGTTCAAATGCACATATGTATTACTTTGAAGTTTACAAAATAGTTTCTTCACAATAATCCTGTGATATAAGAATTGCAATTGTCGTCATCATTCTGCTGATGAGAAATCTGAGGTTCAATGACTCTTACAGAGTTATATAGTGTGAAGAATTTGGATTTGTTCTGTTTTTTTTTTGTTTGAATACAGTGATCAATGCACTTTTTTTCCACTAAAAGTCTTAGTACATAATCACACCATCATCATCATTATCATCACCATTTTTATCCTCTTCCACATATACATAATTCTTTAATATTTTCAAGATGCTTTATATACACATAATTTTAAATGGGAGACAGAATGTCCGAATGAAGCTTTCTCTACAGGCAACAAAGGCTTCAAGGAGCCCTGGTGCTGGTGCTGTTGGCTTCCTTCCTGGACTGAATGGGTGTGGCCAAAGCCCACATTATGCTGGGGTTCAGGAGCTCACTATTTGCCTTTTGTAGCTGTGATGGAAGTCACACAGACCTGAACCACTTGCTTTTGTACTAGGACAGAGCATCCAATGCTGATGTATTTTGAATAAGACCCTTGTAGTAGATTTCACTGTGGTGTGGATACCATTCTTCCCTGTGTCCTTGGGCTGCACCTGAGCTTGGCCACCTGACCCCATGTCCGATTGAAACAGACATTTTCTGAAGTTCTTCCAAAATATCTTCTGCAGGAGATTTGTTACACTCCAAATATTTGGGAGTTCTGTCACTACAAAACCCATTCAGAGGCTTGATCTGGTATTGATCTGAGGGAAGCCAGGAAGAACTCAGACAAAGAAATGTCTATTCTCTGCCATCTTGGCTCAGCCCCCAATGGTACATCCTGTAGTAAGACTGGTGAACTGTTTGAGTTTAGGAATTCTTAGCTGTAACTGTAAGGCATTAAATGTATGAAGTGTTTTCATCAAGTAAGCATCAATATGATGCCTCAGTCCTACCATCCCTCCATCCTGGAAAGCAAGGGTCACTAGGCTGCCTAAGAAAGCTCAGATTGAGAAAATGTAGCAGGTTAAAGCATTTTTGTCAAGTAATATTTGAATTTGGACCCAAGAGTGACCATTGTACTTCCAGTCTGCCTGAGAACTGGAATACATAGTCTCAACCTCATTCCTATCCAAACAGAAACATCTGGGCTTGCAAGAAAAAAGTGGAATTTCAGAGTTCATTAACATGGAAGGAAAACATTGTGGGGTAAGGTAAGATCAAAAGTCTAGCTAAGGTAGGATGGATTTCTAGGTCATAGGGATTGTGTAAGTTGAGAAATTTGTATCTTAGGTATTTATGGGAATATCAATAGGCATGTATGCCTTACTATAAAGGCAGTAACAGAGGAGAAAAGAAAGACAGTGAACCAGACACTTTTTTTGTTGAGGAAAGAAAGTGTCCTAGAGGTTGGAAGATAATAGACACAAAAATCTTTTTTGGAAAATAATTATGGACTGAATGTATTTCAAAGAAGGAAATGTTATTATGTGATTATGGTAGCAGGTAAGCCTGGTAGAGGAAATAGGAAACAAGGAATATTCTGACTTACTATCATGGGAGTGGTATGAATGAAAGTCCTGCAAAGGGTATTCATGGGGGTGTTTATATTGAGAAGGGAGTAAAATGAATGCACAAATATGAGGGAAGCAAGCAAGGGGAAAAAAAAAGGTTATTGTCAAAGTTTCAGGAATTCCAGGGAGTACAACAGACATGGTAGCTAGTTTTAGAGGAAATTTTTGAGGGATGGGTTGAAAGGATGAGAATAAAGAAGGGAATGGAAGACTTAGAACAAGGTTTGAAAAATGGTAGGTGGAAGTTTGGAATTAAATGGGATGGGGATGATATAATGGGCATAGGGGTGTATTATGCATTGAAGAATGAGTTTGGTAAGTCATCTTTATCTACAGAGGTTTGACCTTTGAGTGGTGTTTTCATAGGGAGTCAGGCAGCTGAATGTGTCTGGAAAAGGGGAGAAAAGCACTTGTTCAGGGAAAAGACAACTTCTGTGGAGGTATAGGAAATTGGGAATGGTACCTATCAGATGCCCAGCAGGTAAGTGTTTGCTCAAGAAGGCCAGGAGGTTTTCCCTCCCAGGTAGGCTTAAATGAGGCAATTGCATTCTTTTCCTTTGTCGGGTGTATTCCATTTGGAAATCTACCCCTCTTCAAAGTATGCCCTCCTAACCTAGTTTTCTCATAGTAATTTCCCTAGACCTTGAGACAAAGAGATGAAAATGCTCTATCCCATGATATAAAAAGACAGTAGAAAGAAATGGAAGTATTGTTTTTATTGTTGTTGTTTGTCCAGGAAAGAGAAAATATGGGGAGGATCCAGTGCTGATGGTTGTCTTTAGATATTTGGAGAGCTGTCTTTTGAAGTGGAATTCAAGTTACTCTGTTTGAACCCAGGTAGAACTCTATATAGTAGATAAAAGTTACTGGTAGATTTTCACTCAGCATAAGGAACATTCTAAGAAATAGAGGTGTTTAGCTATGGGATGAGTGACTTCTTAGCAGTGAGTTTTCTGTCACTAAGCATATTTAAGTAGATTGTAGTTTGACCACTCATAAAGAATGCTGGGAAGGATCATAAAGGATGTGTGTATGTTTACATATGTGTGTGTGTATGCCAGAGGTAGAGGCATGATATAAATAACTGAACTAGGTAACATGAGTTCTCTTTGGTCCCTAAGAATTCGTAATTGAATAATTTAATACAGAGAACTTTTAAAGAAATTCTGTATTCAGTTATCTATCTGTAAATATGAGTATCTAAAGCAGGGATTCTTAACTTGAGGTTTCTGAACTTGTTTAAGAAAAATATTTGGTAGCTATACTTCAAAATAAATTATTTTCTTCATAATTCAATATATTTTATTTAATCTATTTCAAAACACTTTTCTGAAAATCATATTTCACTGACTGACAAAAGATTCCATGACCCACAAAAAAGAAGAGCCCCTCACATACATTGGAACATGTTGGATACCTTTGTTGCTTACATTCGTCTTCTACAAGTTTATGATTTGGCTAATAAGAGGCAGTATGAACCTGGAGGCTGCCCATGGGGAACAGTGAAGGAATACTCCATATTGTATTAGTCAAGATGTTGACCAAACACTCCTTTCAATTTGGGGTTTCAGAGTTGATATGGGGAACTTGGAGGGTCCAGAGGAGAACAATAAAAATGATTAAAAGTTTGGGAAAGGAACCTCTGAGGAAAGGCTAAAATAATTGGGTTTATATAGACTTGAGGGAAGAAGGCTTAAGGAGAGTTAATTACAATTTTCAGATCTATAAAGGGATTTAGCATGAGTGACAGCAGCTGTTCTTTACACTATGAAAAGAGAGGAAGGAATAGGCTGAAATGACAACAGCAGAGATTTTGGGTAGGCACTATGAAGGAATTTTTGCTATAAAGGTAGGAATACCCTGGAGTAAGTTTCTATACCTTTGTGGTTGCTGTTGTTGTTCTCAGGGATTAAAAAGCTCAGACATCAACTAGCCAAATATATTGATGGTGCTTATTATGAAACTGATTAAGCAATATGTGCACCTAGAAATGAATTAACCAATTGAATATAGGAGTAATTTTGAAATAATGTATAATGAATAACTGTGCTCAATAAAATGAGAATTTTCAATCTCTTCTATTCTTTTTTTGTAACTAAGGTTCAGAAATAGCCACTCAAAAGACTATCATATCTTCAAGTTCAAAGTCATTTCCAGATGACAAAGATATCTCCTCAGCCTTGGCTCCCTTGGATTTACGGGTGTGTGTGTGTGTGTGTGTAAAAGGAACATATTTTTAAACTTTGTTACATTGTTTAGTTGTAGTGCTGAATGAGAGAGTATAGATTGTCCAGTCAAAAAACATTCATAAGAGCCAATTAAATGCCAGGCACAGTACCAAGTTCTGGGAAATACAAAGAAAGGACATTAAAGGACGCACATTCACATTCTAATTCAGTGGTTAGAATGCCTGTCCAGTCAAAAGGATAGAACTGAGTTCAAATTTGTCCTTAGCCATTGTGTGACTCAGGGAAATCACTTGGCTTATATTTCCAATTTATCCTTAAAATTTTCTAATGCTCCTACCTCCCAAGTTTGTTTGGGGTAAATAAATATTTGTAAATAATGGCCTGGATAAATAGTAAATGCTATATAAATACTAATATGTAATTGTTATGAAAATTACCTTCATTATTTTGGGTGAGACAGCATGGTTAAAAAAAAAAACACAGAAGCAAATTATGAACAGAATAGAGGGAAGGAACTCTGATAGAGAAAGATATTAGTAATTGACAGGACCAGGCAACTTCTCCTAGAATAAGTTGCATTTAGACTTAATCTTTAAGGAAGTCAAGAAAACTAAAAGGTACAGCTGAGGGGAAAGAGTATTCCATACTTGTAAGAAAATGCAAATGCATGGAATGGTCTATTTAAAGGGACATAAGAAGGAGGAGAAAAGAATTGACACTTGGATTACCATCATATTAGGAAAAGGGGGACCAAGATGGCAGAAGAACACACGCCACTTTCTGCTTTCTCTTACCCTCTTTATCAATATTATATCGAGCTAAAAATAGTCTTGACTCCAATTCTAAAATAAGAAGTAGAACAACTCACCGGCCAAAAAACCAGTCTAAAAAGGTTGGTTTTAAAGGGGGAAGGGCGCAGACTGGGAGAAATTAGGTTCAGGGGAGTCTCAAACCGAGGTGAAGGCCAAATCTCGAAAAGCGCGCACCCCAACCCCAATACCAGCCCCTTGGGGCGTTTATCCTACGCGGTGGACCAGCCGGTTCCTCCAATCTGCGCAGGGGGATCCTTGGGGCCATAAACTTTTCAGGGCAGATTTGGGATTTGGCACTTTTCCCACCACAATCCCCGGGGGTTTCAAAACATTTAACCAAACCCCCTCGCCCTAAAAATTTCCCCTGCCCTCCCATTTGAAATCCCAAGGCCTCCCCCTGGGGGAAAACCTTTACCCCCTCCCCCAAACCCAAAACATTTAACTTTCCCCCCGGAAAAGGGAACCCCCAAGGAAAACCCCCAAAAACTTTAAAAAAAAAAAAAAAACATCCTTTCAAAAAAACCCAAAAAACCAAAACCTCAAAAAAAAAAAAAAAACCCCTTCCAAAACAAACCTTCCCGAAAAACCTAAATTAAAAAATAAAAAAAAAAAAAAAAAAAAAAAAAAAACCTAAAAAAAAAAAAAAAAAAAACAAAATTAAAAAAAAAAAAAAAAAAAAAATGAAATTAAAAAAAAAAAACCCAAAAATAGGGCCAAAAAAAAAAAAAACACAAAAAAAAAAAAAAAAAAAAATTAAACCAAAAAACAAAAAAAAAATAAAAAAAAAAATTAAAAAAAAAATTAAAAAAATTAAACACCCAAAAACAAAAACAAAAAACAAAAAAACAAAAAAAACAAAAAACAAAAAAAACCACGAAAATTACCAAAACCAAAAAAAAAAAAAAATTTAAAACCCAAACAAAAACCCAAACTTTTAAAAAAACCAAAAAAAAAAAAAAAAAAAAACCAAAAACCAACACCCAAAAAAACCCCCAAAAAAACCCCAAAATAAGAAAACAAAAAAAAAAAAAAAAACAAAAAAAAACCCCAAAAAAAACCAAAAACAAAAAACAAAACAAACCCGCCCTCTCAAAATAAAAACCCCCGGGCTAAAACAAAAAAAAAGGGAAAAAAAACCCCAAAAAAAACCCCCCAAAAGAAAAAAAAAAAACCTTTAAAAAACAAAAAAAAAAAAAAAAAAAAAACCCTTAAAAACCCAAAAAGAAAAAAAAAAATTGAAAAATTTAAAAAAAAAAAAAAAACAAAAAAAACCCATTTAAAAACAAAAAAAAAAAAAAAAAAAAAAAACAAAAAAATTTTTAAAAAAAAAAAAAACCCCTAAAAAAATTCCCTTAAAAAAAAAAAAAAATTTTTAAAAAAAAAACCCAAAAAACCCCCAAAAAAAAAATAAAAAAAAATTTGAAATTTTTTTAAAAAAAAACCCCCTTTTAAAAAACCCCCAAAAAAGGGAAAAGGGAAAAAAAAAAAAAAAAAAAAAAAGGAAAAAAAAAAAAATAAATCAAACCCAAAAAAAAAAAAAGAAAAAAAAAAAAAATAAAATTTTAAAAAAGAAAAAAAAAAAAAAAAAAAGGAAAAAACTCCCCAAAAAAAAGCACTACAAAAAAACCCCCCAAAAAAACAAAAAAGCCCCAAAACAAAAAAAAGGCCCAAAGCCCCCCCCCCGGAAACCAAAAATTCCAACCTCCCCAAAAAATAAAAAAAAAAAAAAAATAAAACCCACCCAACAAAAAAACCCTAAAAACCAAAAACCATAAAAAAATCAAATAACCAATCCCAAAAAAAAAAATTTTCAAAAAAAAAACAAACCCAAACCAAAAGGGAAAACTTTAAACCCAAAAAAATCCAAACAAAAAACAAAAAAAAAAATTTTAAAAAAAAAATTTCCAAAAGAAAGAAAATTTTAAAAAAAAAAGAAAAAAAAACCCCTTTCCCAACATAAAACCCCAAAAAAAAACCAAATTAAAAAAATACCCAAAAAAAAAAAATTTAAACTTTTCTACAAAAAAACCAATTCAACAAAAAAAAAAACCAAAATAAACCCCCAAAAAAGAAAACCCCACAAAAAAAAAAACCCCCAAAAAAAAAAAAAAAAAAAAAAAAGCCAAAAAAAAAAAAAAACCCAAAAAAAAACAAAAAAAATTTAAATTTAAACCCAAAAAATAAAAAAAAACCAAAAAACCCCAAAAAAAAAAAAAAAAAAAAAAAGAAAAAAAAATTTCAAAAACAAAATTTAACTAAACCCAAAAAAAACAAAAAAAAAACCCCTTTTTTACCCATAAAAAGGAAAAAAAATAGCCTAAAAAAAAACCCTTTCCCCCTTAAAAAAAAAAAATTTTTCCCATAAAAAGGACCCCCAAGAAAAAACCCCAAAAAAACCCCCCAACGAAAAAAAAATCTTGAAAACCCCTTAAAAAAAAAAAGAAACAAAATTCACTCCCAAAAAAAACCGGGCCCACGGCAAAATTTAACCCCACATTTAAAAACAAGGCCCAAATTTAAAAAAAAAAGAAGGGTTCCAAACCCTTTAAACAAAATAAAACCCCCCCAAGCCAAAGAAAAAAAAAAAAACCCCCAAAAAAAAATAAAAGCAAAAAACAAAACCCCAAAAAAACCCACCCATGCCAAAATGGAAACCAAAATTTACCCAAAAAAAAAACCCAAAAAAGCCCCAAAACCCCATAAGCTTTAAAAATTTCCCAAAACAAAAAAAACACCCTTTATTAAACCCAAACCCAAAAAAAAACCCCCCCAAAACCCCCCCAAAACCAAAAACACAAAAAAACCAAAACCTTCCCCAAAAAATTTGGAAAAACCCCCAAAATAAACCCCCCAAAATTTTAAAAAAACAAAAAAAAAAAAAAAAAAAAAAGGCGAAAAACCTCCCTTTTAAAAGGGATATCCAAAAAACCCCAAAAATTAAAAATTAAAAATTTCCAAATTTAGAAAAAAATCCCCCTTTGCCCCTTTTAAAACAAAAAAAACGAAGGTTAAAAAAAAAAAAAGGGAAAAAAAATAAAAATTTTGGAAAAACCCTTAAAAAGAAACCAACAAAAGTAAAAAGGGAAAAAAAACCCAAAACAAAAAAGGGAAAACCCCCAAATAACCTTTCCAAAACCAAAAAACAAAGCCAGAAAAAAAAACAAAAATTCCCAAAAAAATCCAAAAACAAAATTAAAAAAAAAATAAAAATTTTTTCCAAAAAATTTATTTGGCAAATTCCCATTTTAGGTTAAAAAATTATTTAAATCGGGAAAATTATTTAGGGGAAAAAGTAAAAAAAACAAAATTTTTGAAAAAAATTTTTATAAAAACCTGTTTATAAAAGTAAAAAAAAAAAATAAAAAAAAATTGGACCTTTATTAACGTTAAAAATAAGATCAAAAGGGATCCTGGATAAAGAATTTAAAAAATAAATTAGAGGAAAAGGAAAGTTACCTTAGACCTGTAAGGGAAGTTTAGAAAAGCAAATAAGTAAGATTTAAAAATAGAAATTTGTTAAAACAAACTAAAAGTTTTTAAAAAAAAATAATGAAAAGAAGAAGGGGAAAATAAACTAGAGTGTTACTACTGGGATTATATCCCAAAGAGATTATAAAGAAGGGAAACGGACCTGTATGTGCACGAATGTTTGTGGCAGCCCTTTTTGCAGTGACTAGAAACTGGAAACTGAATGGATGTCCATCAGTTGGAGAATGGCTGAATAAATTGTGGTATATGAAAATTATTGAATATTACTGTTCTGTAAGAAATGACCAACAGGATGATTTCAGAAAGGCCTGGAGAGACTTACACGAACTGATGCTGAGTGAAATGAGCAGGACCAGGAGATCATTATATACTTCAACAACAATACTATATGATGACCAGTTCATGGATCAGGCCATCCTCAGCAACGAGATCAACCAAATCATTTCTAATGGAGCAGTAATGAACTGAACTAGCTATACCCAGAAAAAGAACTCTGGGAGATGACTAAAAACCATTACATTGAATTCCCAATCCCTATATTTATGCACACATGCATTTTTGATTTCCTTCACAAGCTAATTGTACAATAATTCAGAGTCTGATTCTTTTTGTACAGCAAAATAATGTTTTGGTCATTATACTTATTGTGTATCTAAGTTATATTTTAATATATAACATCTACTGGTCATCCTGCCATTTAGGGGAGGGGGTGGGGGGGTAAGAGGTGAAAAATTGGAACAAGAGCTTTGGCAATTGTTAATGCTGTAAAGTTACCCATGTATATATCCTGTAAATAAAAGGGTATTAAATAAAAAAAAAAAAATTGGAAAAAAAAAAAGAGTTATAGGAAGAACTTTATATGACAGATGAATGGATTTATAGATGATGCTACAAGGAGGGGGGAATCCACTGGAATTCATGGGAAATAGGCAGAAAAATTACATTGGCAGTTGAATGGAGAATGAATTACAGTGGTGAGAGACTTGGGGTAAGTAGATCAGTTAAAAGGTTATTGCAAAATTCCAGGTAAAAGATTGTAATCAGACATTGTGAAAACAAAGCTAACAAGATGTAACAAATGTTTGGATATATGGATAATAGAGAGAAGTGGGATTGAGAATAACCCTGAAATTTTAAGCATGGGTAATGGGAAAGGTAATTAACATTAATGTAGGGGAAAACAGTTAGCATTTAGATAAATAACATGCTAATGCTTGGCAAAGGTTTTATATCCTCAGTGATAGATTGGGGACTAGAATCCAATTCTTTTGATTCTAAAATCAGGACTCTCTATACACTCATATTCTTATTTGAAACAAGAAAGGTTCTCAAGTGATAATGTCTTCTATTTTTATATGTAAACATATTAAATAAAAACAAGAATAAATTCTAGGTCTACCTCTAAGAAGGTTTAAATACTGTCCTTCTGGCAGGCAAATAGGACTCAACTTCTTCTTCTCTCTGACAGACCACCCAGATCCAATGAAGGTGCCTGGAGGGACAAAGCCAGAAATAACCTAATTAGGATCATCCTTTATATTCCACATTTTATAGCCTCTGGACAATCTTTGTGCCAATGTTCCCTTCCTCTTTTCCACTCTTGGTTATAGATAGAAACCAAAATTTCCTTCCTTAAGCTCTCTTCCCCTTTCCACTTGGTGCTAGTCACTCTTGTGGGGATAGGTAAATTATCATTCAACCCACAACTAGACTCTTCTATATGTCTGATCTTCATCAATTAGAAATAAAGCTCTTTTATATCTCCCATGGTTTTTCCCTTTTGTTCTGATTTTCTCTTCTGGCATGATTCATAAAACAATGTATATTAAAAATAAGCAAATTTAGTACAATAAAAAAATTAAAAAGAAGGTAAGCTCTTTTAGAGCTCATCTTCAGAAACACTATTCTTTCTTTATTTGTATTCCTCAATGCATAGTATATTTACATAGTAAATATTTAACAAAAGGGTTTTGATTTTGTTGCTTACATAGTCTGAAACTTTAGTGTTGTTTTTTTTTTTTTTCCTACAATACCATACTGCCTCTTATTTTGTCCTGTTTTTGGTTAGGAATAAAGCACATTTTTGCTTTTTATATGCTGATGTAAGGAATGGGCGTGGGGAGAGATTGTTGGTTAGAGAATTGTTAGGATTCTGATAACTAACATTGGTGCAAATTTGTTTTCTCCTGTATTGTATCTTCTCTGCTATTCAGTTTTATTTTTAGAATGGTGGGCAATATTACAAAAGAGGAGTGGCATGTATTTTCTAGTAGCACAAAATCCTTGAGTTTGAAGTCAGGAGAATTGGCTTTAAATTCTATCTCTGTACCTTGCTAGCCATATGAATCATTTATTTCACTTTAGTGAAAATCACTTTTCTTAGCTTTAAACTAGGGAAGATAATTCTTATATCATACAAACTGCTATTATGAAGAAAATATTTTTCATCCTTCCTCGGTTTGTCTCCCCCTCTTCTTCCTCTATCTCTTATTTTCATTAAATGATTATTCATACATTATCATACCTACATTTGATCATATAATAGTAGGATTTAATAAATATTTGCTTAATTGAAAATGAATAAATTACCTTTAAGGACTAAACTTCTGAAGTTATTTTTAAAAAGAGAAATAGAGAAAGAAAAATAGGTTGATGAAATTTGGAGATAAAGTTTTACAACTACTACTGGGACTACCCACTTCTGAAAAGAAATCTTTTTTCAAGGTAAATGACATTGATTAAAAGGAAGAATAAGAAAGAATGAATACCACAGAGAGGAATAATTGAGATCTAATCTGAATTAGTAATTTAGGTATCTTTAGAATCATATATGAATTGAGAATCAAATTAAAGGGAGTTAGGGAAAAGAAAAGAAAGAAAAATCTAAGTCTTTTCAAAATCATCTTTTATGCTTCTCTTCTGGAAAATTGATGCTTAGATCTGAAATATGCATCTTTCCATTGGGGAGCAGAAGAATGTTTTTGGTCTTGGTTTTGCCTTAGTTAGGGCAACAAGATGTATAACTATTTTGATGATTTGTTGGTGGTTGAATCATCTAAAATATTTCCTTGGCCAATGACATCATTGATTTGACCATTCCAATGAATGAACAACTGTATTTTTGTATTTACCTTAATTCCGGTTATGCATCAAGGATGCTTTTTGTTCAGCTAACTGAAGTTTTCAATTCAATTTGATGCACAGATTCCTTTATGGTTAGAAAAATAAAAACTAATAAAAATAGTGATTTTTGGAGGCACTTTTTATTGGTCCAAATATATATTTCCTATCTTTCCCACAAAACAAACTAACAAGCAAACAAACACCAAGCTAGTTGGTGTAGTGGATAGAGCACCACCAGAGGACCTGAGTTCAAATGTGATCTCAGTCACTTAACACTTCCTGGCTGTGTGACCCTTCCAGAGTAACTTAACCCCAATTGCCTCAGGGTGAAAAAATCTATATCAGCAATGTGGAGATGGAGTTGACTTCCCTAGTATAGATGCATTCAAGGTCCAAGAATCCCAGACAATGCTGGCTAGATGCATAGGCTATATCTGGAGGAAAGTACCATTTGAAAAACTTTCCTAGGAATCTTTAATTGAAACATATCCTATTTACACATCAGATCTTGTCATTTCCCACTAGACAAGCACAGTCATTCTTTGTTTTCAATCTACATAAATATAAAAGCAAAAAGTTTTAGAAAGTCATCACCAAAATTATTGTATCACTAGATGGGCTTTTATGTAACCAGAGAACTACAGTTGGTTTGGGGAAATCAAATGAGAAAGGTGTCTCCATTTCTTTCTGATGAATTTATGAGAAGTTTCCAGTAGAATACAATAGGCTAGCAAATTAGGCTATTTCATTCTACATGTTTAAGGCAGACTCACTTATGCTACCCCTAACCCCACCCCCTGCAAAAAAAATGTAAATAAACATTTATTCAGCATTTACTTTGTATTAGATACTGTGTTAAGCTGGAGATACAAATAAAAGGGGGAAAAAAGAAAGTCATTGACTTCAAGAGACTTACCTTTTTTTTAATTTTTGGATTGGGGAGGATACAAAGGTGTTAAGTGACTTACCCAGGGTCACAAAGTTAGTGTTTGAGGCCTCCACAGGGCAAGTGTATGTACATGCCACCTATCTGCCCCAGGGGCTTACATACTAATGGGGCAAAACAAGATTTAAAAGAGAGGTAAGAAGATTTAGGCAGTGGGAGGCCTGGTAGTGAAATCTAAAAAGCAGAAGCAGAGTCAGGAGGGTAGGCACAGCTGACTGGCTTTGCTATTTCCTCAAATGGAGATTCTAAGGAGAAAATCACAACCTGAGAAAGGAATTGTAGAGATGATAGAATAAACTTCCAGGTTAGAAAAACAGATAAGGCCCAGTGATAATATTTGGATAGTCAGAAGCAAAAAGGTTAAAATAAAATAGTTGGACTAATATGGGAAAGTATTTTTTAAGTATTTGATCTGGGGCGGAGCCAAGATGGCGGAGAAGACACACGCGTCTTTCTAAGCTCTTCTCTTACCCTCTTTATCAATATTATATCGAGCCTCAAAAATAGTCTTGACTGCTACAATTCGTAAAGATAAGAAGTAGAACAACTCACCGGGTCAAGAAAATCTGCAGTCTCGCCAAAAAGGTTGGTTCTGGGGCTGGGGAGATCGGCGCAGACTGGGAGAGAAATTAGGTCTCCTGAGGAGTCTCAAACCCAGGTGAAGGCACAGATCTCATGCACAAGCGCTAGCCCCAACCCGCAGTACGGGGCTTTTCCTTGGGCAGTTGTGATCCTGCACGGCAGGAGGACGCAGCCCGGTTAGCTTCCAATCTGCGCAGTGGGGAGCCTGGCTTGGGGCCATAGAGCTTTTCCAGGGCTGATTTGCATCAGGCAGAGACACTGGCAGAGTTTGTGGCTGTCTGCGTTCTGCAGTCTGCGCTCAGCTGCTAATACTCACAGTCCCATAAGAGGTTCCGCCTGGGCGGTGACACTTTCACCACTTAAGACCTAGCCGAGGGCAATCGATAATCCACTCAGCCCTACTAAGCCTTTTGATAGCTCGGCCAGTGCTGAATCCACTTCCTGTTGGGGGAAGGGAAAACTCTCACCCAGAGCACTCCCATACCTCGGAGCCGGAAATCGGTTTACATCTTCCCTGCTCTGCAGAGGAAGCTGGTAACCCCTTGCCTAGAGACCTACCCTAAAGGCTTTAAAACATGAATAAAAAGATGAAAAGAACAATCGACAGCTTCTATGCAGAAAAAGAGCAGGTCAGCAAACCTGAAGAGACCTCAAACAGCAAAAATGCATCAGACTGTCCTCCTTTACATAATGCTCTCATAGAAGAGACCATTAAAAGTCTCAAAAGAGAGTTAGAAGATAAATGGGGAAAGGAAAGAGAAGCTCTTTACAAGAGAGCAACAACTTCCTGAAATACGAATTGAAAAGTTAAAAAATTCTAGAAGTGCAGGGAAACAAAATTGGTGAATTGGAAAAAATAAAAAATCTCAGGAAAGTAAGAATTGTGAATTGAAAAAATAAAGAATTCACTAGAAAGTAGGATTTGTGAATTGAAAAGACAAAGAATTCGCAAGAAAGTAGGATCCGTGAATTGAAAAGACAAAGAACACGCAAGAAAGTAGGATCTGTGAATTGAAAAAGAAAATAATTCACTAAAAAAAATTAGTGAAATGGAAAAAATTCCACAGACCAAAACAATACATTCAAAAACTCAATTGGACATATACAGAAAGAAGTAAAAAAGCTAATGAAGAAAATAATCTTTAAAAATTAGAACTGAACAAATTGAAACTAATGATGCATTGAGACAAGCAAGAATCAGTCAAGCAAAACCAAAAAATGACAAACTGAAAAACCATGAATTATCTACTTGTTAAAATGACAGACTTGGAAAATAGATTCTAGGAGAGATAATCTGAGGATTATTGGACTTCTTCCGAAAACTATGATGAAAAAAAGAGCCTAGATACTATTTTTACAAGAAATCATCAAAGAGAACTGCCCAGATGTAATAGAATCAGAAGGTAAAATAGGCATTGAAAGAATTCATCGAACACCTTCTGAAAGAAACCCTAAAATAAAAACCCCATGGAATATTGTGGCAAAATTTCAGAACTATCAGATTAAGGAAAAAATTTTACAAGCAGCCAAAAAAAACCATTTAAATACCGAGGTGCCACAATAAGGATCACCCAAGATCTGGCTGCCTCTACATTAAAGGAAAGAAGGGCCTGGAATATGATATTCCGAAAGGCACAAGAACTTGGGATGCAGCTAAGAATAAACTACCCAGCTAAGCTGAGCATTTTCTTCCAGGGAAGAAGAT
The DNA here is from genome assembly GCF_902635505.1 of Sarcophilus harrisii. Classification (NCBI taxonomy): domain Eukaryota; kingdom Metazoa; phylum Chordata; class Mammalia; order Dasyuromorphia; family Dasyuridae; genus Sarcophilus; species Sarcophilus harrisii. The sequence goes on from NC_045428.1 coordinate 470,393,974, forward strand.
GGATGTTTAATGAAACAAATGAATTCCATTTGTTTCTGAAGAAAAACCAGAACTAAACAAAAATTTGATCTCCAAGAATAGAACTCAAGAGATGCAGAAAAGGTAAAAATAACTCTTGAGAATTGTATTTCTGTTGTGGATATACAAAAAAAATACATGTAAAATTTGATAGTACTGATATAACATAAAAAGGGAAGTAGATATGGAAAAGGGATGATGGCAGAATAAGGTGGGAAGGAGGGATAAAAAGAGGGAAACCACATCCCACAAAGAGGCTAAGGAAACTTATCATATCTGAGGGAATTTAGAGAGGGGAGGAACATTGTGTGAATCTTACTCTCATCAGGAGTTGGCTCAAAGGAAAATAATTGACATTTGTTTTAGAGAAAATTCTCTCGCCCTCATTAAAAACGGGGGAGAGGAAAAGGGAAAAGAAAAAGAGTAATAAGGGAAGGAAGGGGGAAAGACTCAAAGGGGGGGAGGGAGGGATTATAAAGAGGATAAGTATCGTGATACAAGAGGGATACATAAGTTTAAAAGGGGGAAAGAGGGTTGGGGAGGCAAGAATAAGTAAAGCACAATCTGGGGTTATTAGGATGGCAGGAAATACAGATTTAGTAATTCTAACCGTAAATGTGAATGGGATGAACTCCCCATAAAGAGGAGGCAGATAGCAGACTGGATCAAAAGTCAGAACCCTACAATATGTTGTTTACAAGAAACACATTTAAAGCAGGGGGATACATATAGAGTAAAGGTAAAAGGCTGGAGCAAAATCTATTATGCTTCAGGTGAAGTCAAAAAGTTAGGGTAGCCATCCTTATCTCAGATCAAGCAAAAGTAAAAATTGATCTAATTAAAAGAGATAAGGAAGGAAACTACATCCTGCTAAAGGGTAGCATAAACAACGAAGCAATATCAATATTAAACATATATGCACCAAGTGGTATGGCACTCAGCTTCCTAAAGGAGAAGTTAAGAGAGTTGCAAGAAGAAATAGACAACAAAAACTGTAATAGTAGGAGATCTCAACCTTGCACTCTCAGAATTAGACAAATCAAACCACAAAACAAATGAGAAAGAAATTAAAGAAGTAAATATAATATTAGAAAAATTAGGTATGTTGGATCTTTGGAGAAAATTGAATGGAGATAGAAGAGAATATACTTTCTTCTCAGCAGTTCATGGAACCTATTCAAAAATTGACCATATATTAGACATAAAGACCTCAAATTAAATGCAAGAAAGCAGAAATAGTAAATGCTTTCTTTTCAGATCATGATGCAATAAAACTACATTCAACAAAAAGTTAGGGGAAATAGACCAAAAAGTAATTGGAAACTAAACAATCTCATCTTAAAGAATGATTGGGTGAAGCAGCAAATTATAGATACAATTAATAATTTCACTCAAGATAATGACAATGATGAGACATCATACCAAAATTTGTGGGATGCAGCCAAAGCGGTAATAAGAGGGAATTTTATATCCTAGAGGCTTACTTGAATAAAACAGAGAAAGAAAAGATTAATGAATTGGCTTGCAACTAAAAACAACTAAAAGACCAAATTAAAAACCCCTAATCAAATACTAAATTGGAAATTCTAAAATTAAAAGGAGAAATTAAAAATATTGAAAGTAAAAACTATTGAAATAATTAATAAAACTAAGAGTTGGTTCTATGAAAAGCCAATAAAATAGATAAGCCTTTAGTAAATCTGATTAGAAAAAGGAGGGAGGAAATGAAATTAGTAGTCTTAAAAATGAAAAGGAGAACTTTCCACCAATGAAGAGGAAATTAGAGAAATAATAAGGAGTTATTTTGTCAACTTTATGCCAATAAATTTGATAACCTAAGTGAAATGGATGACTACCTCCAAAAATACAGACTTCCCAGACTAACAGAGGAAGAAGTAAATTGTTGAATAGTCCCATTTCAGAAAAAGAAATAGAACAGGCAATTAAACAACTCCCAAGAAAAAATCCCCAGGACCAGATGGATTTATATGTGAATTTTACCAAACATTTAAAGAACAATTGGCCCTAATGCTATATAAATTATTTGATAAAATAGGGAATGAAGGAGTCCCTACCAAATTCCTTCTATGACACAGACATGGTACTGATACCTAAACCAGTGTAGGCTGAAAACAGAGAAAGAAAATTATAGACCAATCTCCTAATGAATATTGATGCTAAAATCTTAAATAAGATATTAGCAAAAGACTACAGAAAATCATCTCCAAGATAATACACTATGATCAAGTAGGATTTATACCAGAATGCAGGGCTGGTTCAATATTAGAAAACTATCAATATAATTGGCCATGTCAATAACCAAATTAACTAAAACCATATGATCATCCTCAATAGATGCAGAAAAAGCATTTGATAAAATCCAACATCCATTCCTATTAAAACACTTGAGAGTATAGGAATAAATGGACTTTTCCTTAAAATAATCAGCAGCATCTATTTAAAACCATCAGTAAGCATCATATGTAATGGAGACAAACTGCAACCATTCCCTCAATAAGATCTGAGGAAACAAGGTTGCCACTATCACCGTTACTATTTAATATTGTATTAGAAAACGCTAGCTATAGCAATAAGAGCTGAGAAAGAGATTAAAGGAATAAGAATAGACAATGAGGAAGCCAAATTATCACTTTGCCGATGACATGATGGTATACTTAGAGAACCCCAGAGATTCTGCTAAAAGTTATTAGAAATAATCCACAACTTAAAAGTTGCTTGGTTATAAAAAAACCACATAAGTCATCAGCATTCTTATATATCAGTAAACAAAATCCAACAGTCAGAGTTAAGCAAAGAGAAATTCCATTTAAAGTAACTACTGATAATATAAAATATTTAGGAATCTATCTGCCAAGGAAAAATCAGAAACTTTATGAAAAATTACAGACCACTTTTCACACAAATTAAGTCTGATCTAACCAATTGAAAATATTAAATGCTCTTGGATAGGCGAGCAATATAATAAAGATGACAATATTACCTAAACTAATCTATTTATTTAGCGCTATACCAATCAGACTCCCAAAAACTATTTTAATGACCTAGAAAAAATAAAAAAGTTCATATGGAAAACAAAAGGTCAAGAATTTCAAGGAATTAATAAAAAAAAATCAAATGATGGTGGCTTAGCTGTACCAGATCTAAAACTATACTATAGAGCAGCAGTTACCAAACTATTTGGTATTGGCTAAGGAATAGATTAGTTGATCAGTGGAATAGATTAGGTTCAAGGGATAAAACAGTCAACAAATATAGCAACCTAGTTCTTGACAAACCCAAAGATCCCAGCTTTTGGGATAGAACTTACTGTTTGATAAAATTGCGGAAAATTGGAAACCAATATGGCAGAAATCTAGGAATTGATCCATACTTAACGCCGTAGACACCAAGATAAGGTCAAAATGGGTTCATGACCTAGGCATAAAGAATGAAATTATTAATAAATTAGAGGAACATAGGATAGTTTACCTCTCAGACCTGTGGAAGGGAAGGTTTTATGACTAAAGCAGAACTAGAGATCATTACTGATCACAAAATAGAAAATTTCGATTATACCAAACTGAAAAGTTTTGTACAAACAAAACTAATGCAGACAAGATTAGAAGGAAGCAAATAAACTGGGAAAATATTTACAGTCAAAGGTTCTGATAAAGGCCTCATTTCAAAATATATAGAGAGAATTAACTCTAATTTATAAAAATCAAGTCCATTCTCCAATTGAAAATGGTCAAAGGATATGAACAGACAATTCTCAGATGAAGAAATTGAAACTATTTCTAGTCATATGAAAGATGCTCCAAGTCATTATTAATCAGAGAAATGCAAATTAAGACAACTCTAAGATACTACTACACACCTGTCAGATTGGCTAAGATGACAGGAAAAATAATGATGATTGTTGGAGGGGATGTGGGAAAACTGGGACACTGATTCATTGTTGGTGGAGTTGTGAACGAATCCAACCATTTTGGAGAGTAGTTTGGAACTATGCTCAAAAGTTATCAAACTGTGATACCCTTTGATCCAGCAGTGTTACTACTGGGATTATATCCCAAAGAGATTATAAAGAAGGGAAAGGGACCTGTATGTGCATGAATGTTTGTTGCAGCCCTTTTGTAGTGGTTAGAAACTGAAACTGAATGGATGTCCATCAGTTGGAGAATGGCTGAATAAATTGTGGTATATGAAAATTATGGAATATTACTGTTCTGTAAGAAATGACCAACAGGATGATTTCCAGAAAGGCCTGGAGAGATCTTACATGAACTGATGCTAAGTAAAATGAGCAGGACCAGGAGATCATTATATACTTCAACAACAATACTAGATGATGACCAGTCCTGATGGATCAGGCCATCCTCAGCAACGAGATCAACCAAATCATTTCTAATGGAGCAGTAATGAACTGAACTAGCTATACCCAGAAAAAGAACTCTGGGAGATGACTAAAACCATTACATTGAATTCCCAGTCCCTATATTTATGCACACCTGCATCTTTGATTTCCTTCACAAGCTAATTGTACAATAATTCAGAGTCTGATTCTTTTTGTACAGCAAAATAATGTTTTGGTCATGTATACTTATTGTGTATCTAAGTTATATTTTAATATATTTAACATCTACTGGTCATCCTGCCATTTAGGGAGGGGTGGGGGGTAAGAGTGAAAAATTGGAACAAGAGGTTTGGCAATTGTTAATGCTGTAAAGTTACCCATGTATATATCCTGTAAATTAAAGGCTATTAAATAAAAAAAAAAAAAATAAATAAAAAAAAAAAAAAAAGTATTTGATCTCCAAAGTACATTAAGTGTTCTCTGAAATGAACTGGATAGGTGGAGTTTCTGTTCTCTAATTACCTGATATCTAAGGCATTGTTGACAAGCACTCTTAAATTCAAATAATTATGTATCAGACATTTTAGGTGATTGGAACTGGAGTTATTTTTACTAAAGAAAGTTAAAACTATTCTTCATTCTCTCTCAAAAAAATGTAAATCTGAGGACTTTTAAAACAAGCTCATGTTGAACATATGCAGTTCAGTACCTGCTAGAAAAATAAGTCCACTATTAAATTTAGAAAATATTGTATAACATTTCTTCAGGACAAAATAAATAACAATGTCATAAAAATAATTACCTTCCATATTCCCAGTGAGCACAATCTCATTTCCTTTGCTCTCAAATACTTTGGAACTTATGCTTCCTCCAGCGATTCATCATCCCAAATGGGGAAGACTTGGGTAAAACTGAATCAAGAGTAAGTGGTTGAAAACTTGAGATAAGGCAATGCTTGCACAAATGTTTCCACAACTTGTATAACTGTTCTCCCTACTTTATTAATTTAAAAAATAGTTGATGTGATCCATTGCTTCCTTAAGACCTCCTCCTCTACATGTCTTGATTCCACTCCCCTACATCACTTTTATAGAGTGTCCTTATGATCATCCTCTCCTTTTTCTAATATTAGTCTTTATTTATAGGTTTTTCTCTGCTGCCTACAAATATACCTAACTCTTTTCTAATCTTAAAAACATCACTATGATTAGCAGCCCGAAGACATATTATCATATGTCTCTCCTCCCTTTCGTTGTCGAAGCTGAGAAATTATTATCTATACTCCATATCTCTATTTATTCACCTCCTAATTATTTCTTTACAATTTGCAGTCTGGCTTGGGGTTTAATCATTCAACTAAAAGTATTCTAAAGTCACTATTGACTAGTTTTACTCAGTTTGATGGAGTTTTCTTCATTGTCATCTCTTGTTCTTTTTGCAAAATCTGATCTTATTCCTTGCCTCTCTCCCCAGATTCTAATACCTTCCTCATACCTTTCATCAACTCTATATATTTTGTATTTATATTGTGACATATACCTTGTCTCCACAATTATAATGTGACCTCCTTAGCAATTCTGTCTTTCTCTATGGCCCTAGCATTTAGCACAGTATCTGACATATAGTAAATATGTTATAAATACTTTTTGGCTTACTGACTGACAATTCGTTTGAATAGTCTTCCCTCCTTGTATTTTTGTGATATTATTCTCATACAAGTCTAAAATATTCTTCCCATTTGCCTTTGCTAGATTATCAGTCATGCCTTACCTATTATATGTGGATGAATCCCAAATTTGTTTTCAGTTGTCTCCTCTTCTATATCTAAACTCTATGATCTTATCACAAATACTTGTGATTCAAATATGAGTTCTATGCATGAATTCTGAAATCTACAAATCTAGCCTTTATCTCAATGTTGTTTGTTTTATCCTTTTCCAATTCTATTAGGCTACCTGATGAGCATCTCATTCTCAACCTGTCCAAAACCAAACTCATTATCTTTCCTAGTATAGTCATGTTTCTGCGTAATTTTCCTATTTATTTTGAGGGAATTACTCTTCTTCTAGTCATCAAGATTTATAACATAAGTGTCATATTGTTTGCCCACTTTCTTTCCCATATCTATTAAGTTGTTAATTACTAGATTTACTTATTTTTAAATATGTGTTTCTTTACTCTTTACCTGCTTATACGTTACTAGGAAGCAGGAACTATTTTCTTTTTGCATATTTATCCTGAGTCCCTCAGCAGAATTCCTGTAATAATGCTCAACAAATGTTTCTTGATTTACTATTTTATATATATGTATATATATACACATGTATGTATGTATATAATAGTTTTGTAAAAGGGAAAGCCAAAATGAGAAATTATCCAAATTGTAGATTACATAAAAAACTACTATTATACAACAGTCTATAAGACACTCCAAACTTTCATTTAGGAGGAGGAAGTGAAAATGGATTCATTAGAATAGTATGCCACTTACCATGTGCTGGATCAGAAGAGATTCCATTATTTCTGATAGACAATAGACAAATTCTGGTTCATTATAAATGGGAAGAAAGTTACAGAAACTGAGACTTGACAGCCATTCTCATGCCTTAATAGTTTTCCATTTCACTTTGGATCAGGCAGGAAGCAAATATAAAGAAAGAGCTTCTTGCTTCCATGTGAATAGCTGATAGCTACAATTGTGCTCCAGTTCCTTTATCACTATATCTTAGCTATTGCCTTGGCCAATCTTGTTAGGCTTTATTTTTCTCATTTGTGAATTATGAATAATACTACTGTGCCTGCCTAAAAACTGAATTGGATCATCTTTTGAGGTCCCTTCTAGTTCTAAGATCTATACCTCTCTGTCAATTAATAAAGCTGGTATCACAGAAAGCTCTGTTGTGCCCCAGTTTCAAATAATGTCTGTCTTTGGGGTTCAGATTAGGTACTCCAGGATGAGTTTGGATGAAAATTATGAGGTCATATCTTAACTATTGGGTAATATTAGAGAGATAGAAACTCTTAATTGAACCAGAATATACTAAAAAAATCCTACTTTCAATTGTTATCCCATTTCCACTAACTTCCTTGGATTATATAAGCTGATCATTTTTCATATTACTAGATAATATGCAACTATTTTTATAAACACAGAATAGAAACTATAGGAAAATTATAGACTGTCTTATTGGAGGGAATTTATACTATACATAGAGCCATTGAATTATAGGAACATTTTAATAAAAGGGTATTATTTTTTACTTTAATACATCTCTATCATCTCAATGCCTGTAGAGCTATTCTAAGTCTGTGAATCTTTCCCAACAAACGATAAAATAGTAATATGTAGTGGAAACTATTGTTATCATATTTTCTAAGGGAATAACTTAAGCTGTAGAGGTCACAGTCAATGCAGACTCTTCATCATTCCTTTTATAGCAATATTCCCTTTGATGATCCTCTTTTAGTGAAATAGGTACATTTTTACAAATTCAAATTTATTTCAAAAGTCTTAAAATCTATACAAGGAAGCAATGTTTACTATTACAGTTCAAAGGAGTTTCAGGGTATGGCAAACTCATTTCCCTTAATAGAATGTATTCCATCTTGAAAAAAATCAATTAAAAAAAAGAAGAGAGCTTTTGAAAAAAATTGAATCCATTATTTAGTTATTCTTACCCTCTACCCTCCCTACCACAATTGGATTAGTGTAGTGATATAGTTAATTTGGAAGATTTATTTTTAGGAAAATGGGCTCCAGTCTTTTCACAGCCATTAATGCCTTCTCCTTTTGATTTTTTTCCCTTCCCCCCCCCTTTTTTTTGCTTTCTAGTTATTTTAAAGAAACTGCTTTGAATGAAAAAGAGCAATTATCCACTCCACAGAACTGTTAGAATCTTTCATAACAGAAACTATATTCATATGATTTTTAATTTAGTCTAGTTTAACAAGTATATTAAACACCTATTATACACAAGACATGGCTACAATATTAGGGTTGCAAAGATAAAACAAACCATAGCTCTTGATCATCAGAAGTTTGTAGGGGAAATGAAACAATCAAACATATGATTATCAATCTTTTTTAGCAGCTTCTTCCTAAGACACAAAAAGCTTATTATACACTAGGAAGGATCTTACAAATCTCTCTGTCCCATTTGCTCCCATTTAAATGAAACTTAAGAATGTCAGTATCTGGCAGACCTTAAACAATGGTCATTCAGGGAGCTGGAGCCAAGATGGCAGAGAATAAATTGGTCTTTCTCTGAGGTCTTCTTGACTTCCCTTGGATCAATACCAGATCAAGCCTCTGAACTGGTTTTGGATTGAGAGAATTCACAACTATTTGTAGTGTAACAAATTTCCAACAGAAGATATTTTAGAAAAATTTTAGGAAAGGTCTGTATCAATAGGAGTTGGGGGTAAGAGGGGAACATGATCAATTGAAGGCACAGTCCAGGGACCCAGAGTAGTGTGGTATCCGGGCACCACAGGAATGTACCAGGAGGCTCTTAGCAAAATATGGCATGACTGGCTACTCTGTTCTAGTTCAGAAACCAGTGAATCAGTAGATTAGCTGTGAGACATACAATATAACTACAAAAGGCAAATAGCAAGCTCTTGAACTGCAGCATAATGTGGAACTTGGTCACAGCCACGCAGCATGGGAAGGAAGTCAGCATCACTGATCTAAAGGCAATGTGAAGTCACTGTTAACTGTAGAGGAAGCTTGGGACAATCTTCCCTTTGCCCTAAGAGCAGACCTTAAACTTTTAAACAAAGCAAAAAGAATTCTGACCATAGATAGACTAGGAAGAACAGACCTCAAATCCTGAGAATACCAAAGGCAAAACATCTCCAAATGAAGCCTCAAAGGCTGATATGAGTTGATCTATATCTCACAAGGTTTTCTTGAAAGAATTTTAAAAAGAGCTTTTTTAAAAAAAATTAATACACATTACTTTATGAATCATGTTGGGAGAGAAAAATAAGAGCAAAAGGGAAAAAAAAAAAACATGAGAGAGATAAGAAAAATAAAACAGAAAAAAGTGAATATAGCCTGTGTTGATTAACATTCAGTTTCCATATTACTTTTTCTGGATGCAGATGGCATTTTCTGTCCAAAGTCTATTGAAAATGCTTTGGTTTATTGAACTACTACGAAGATCCAAGTATTTCATAGGTGATCATTGCATGTTCTTGCTGTTGTTGTGTTCAATGTATATTTGGTTCTGCTTGTTTTGTTCAGCATTGGTTCATATAAATCTTTCCAGGCCTTTCTAAAATCAGCTCGGCTTTTTCAACATTTTTATAGAACAATAACATTTCATTATCTTCTCTTCATATACCACAACTTGTTCAACCATTACTTAATTAATGAGCATCTAATTATTTTCCAATTCTTTGAGGTCACATAAAGCTGCTACAAACATTTTGCACATGTGGGTCCTTTCCTCTCTTTTATGATTTCCTTGGGATACAGATCCAGTAATGTCACTTTTGACTCAAAGAGTATGCAGTTTGATAGCCTTTTGGGTATACTTCCAAATTGCTCTCCAGGCTGGTTGGATAATATCACAACTCCAACATCAATAGATTAACTCACTAAAATTAAAATTGAACTAGTGGAATTGAATGTCTCAATGAGATTTCAAGGTTCAGTCAAACAAAGCAAAAGAAAAATAAAAAATAGAAGAAAATGTAAAATATGTCACTGGAAAAACAACTGCCCCAGAAAATAGATCAATGTAAGATTCAGTCCTGGGTACAAACAAGAAATTTTATCTTTTGTTGTTTCAGAAGTCACATGGATTTAAGTTCTAAATCCAGTCATCTTCTATCCAGTGCTCCTTTCCTGTAGAGGGCCTGAACTTTGGAGAAGTATACTTGAAGCGAGGATACTTACAACAAGGTGTTAACTCAGTAAAACTGATGAAATGACGGTTCTCTAGTATACATATATTTAGTTCTTAGCATGGTGATGTAATGGTTCTTTGATTCACACATAATCAGTATGCTGTAATGATGTAATTGTAATAGGGTATTTTAAGGCTGAGAAGGACTGGAAATGAGACATTCCATTTTTGACCATCCTCCTGGTGGCTCTCCTGCCTCCTGCACTCTTCCACTAAGATCAAGATTGGGGCAGAATAAAGAATATAGACTCTATTCCTGATCATTCTTGTGGTGTCTATCTTGCTGAGACCAAGGTCTGTCTGAAGGACCTCCAGAAAGCTAACCTGGACATTACAGATCAAAGAGAGACAATCTAAAAATTATTGAACAACCTGAAAACCATGATGAAAAAAAGAGTCTGGATAATGTCTTTCAAGTAATCATCAAAGAAAGTGCCCTAATGTCTTAGAACCAGAAGGTAAAATAGCCATTGAAAGAATTGACTGATAACCTGAAAGAGATCCCAAATTGAAAACTCCAAAGAATATTACAATTAAATTTCAGAATTATCATATCAAGAAGAAAATATTGCAAGCAGCCAGGAAGAAACATTTCAAATATCAAGGAGCCATGATCAGGATTTTCCAGCACTTAGAAGCTTTCACGTGAAAGGACTAAAGGGTCTGAAATATAATAACCCAGAGAATAAAGGAGATTGAACTGCAGTCAAGAATCAACTATTCAGCAACACTACATGATAATTTTCAGGGGAAAAGATGGACATTCAATAAAATATGTTAATTTTATTTATTTTTGAGGAAAAGACTAGAGCTGAACTGAAATTTTGATCTTAAAATGCAGAACTCAAGAGAAGCATAAAAAGAAAGAAATATTATGTTTCTTTTAAAAGATAAAAAGTTTACATCCATATATGGGAATACAATATGTTTACCTCTTGGGAGCTGTACCTCTAAGGTCATGCTTAAAGGGTGTAGGTATAATTTCACTTTATTGAGATGATATTAAAAAGAAACTAGAGGTAGAATATGGATTGTACTGGAGGAAGAGGAAAGAAATGGTAAAACATGGTAAATTACACCTCATGAAGTGGCAAAAAAGACCTGTTTCATATGAAGGGAGGGGGATGAGAATTGTTGGAACCTTAATCTTATTGGAATTGTCTCAAAGAGAGAACAACAGACATATTTGGTCTTATAGAGAAACTTGTCTCAACTTATAGAGAAATCGAGAGGAAAGGGTAAAGGAAACAGGGAAACTAATAGAAGGGAGAACAGAAGTAGAAGGGGAAAGGAATAAGAAAAGGGGGAGGAACTGTAAACAGGAAAAGTTATTTGATGGGGATGGTGTTCAGAAGCAAAACACTGGGGAGGAGGAAAAAGAGGAAAGGAAAGAGAAAAATATAACTTGGAGAAAATAGATGGCTGGAAATACTGTTAGTAATTTTAACCATGAATATGAAGGGGATGGATTCTCCCATCAAATGGAAGTGGATGGAAGACTGTATTAAAAGCCAGAATTCTACAACATGCTATTTAAAAGAAACACATTTAAAGCAGAGTGATACATACAGACTAAAGGTAAAATTATGGAGCAGTATATTTTATGTATCAGCTGAAGTAAAAAAAAAAAAATCAAACGTAGTAATCCTGATTTCAGATCAAGCAAAAGAAAAATAGATATAATTGAAAGAAATAAGGAAAGAGACTGAACTTTGCTAAAGGGTACTATAAAGAATGATGTGATATCAATAACTAAATATGTATGCACCATGTAGTATAACATCAAAATTCCCAGAGGAGAAGTTAAGAGAGCTGGAGTAAAAATTAGATAGCAAAAATATTTTATTGGAGGATCTCAAACTTGTATCAGAACTAGATAAAACAAACCACAAAATGAATAAGAAAGAAGTTAAGGATTTTAGAAAAGTTAGGTATACTAAACCTTTGGAGAAAATTTAATGGAGACAGAAAGCAACATACTTTTTTCTTGGTGGTACATGGAGCCTACACAAAAATTGATCATGCATTTGTGCATAAAATCCTCAAAATCAAATGCAAAAAGGAAGGAATAGTAAAAGCATCTTTTTTTTAAAATCATGATGCAAAAATTACCTTTAGTAAAGTGTTGGGAAAAAAATAAACCAAAAATTAATTGGAAATGAAATAATCTGATCCTGAAGAATGAACAGGTGAAACAACAAATCATAGACATAATTGATAACTTCACTCAAGAGAATGACAATGAGAGAGTATAGCAAAATTTTGGGGATGCAAAACAAGCAGTTCTTGTGGGAAATGTTATATTTCTAGATGCTTATGTCCATAAAATCAAGAAAGAGAAGATCAATGAATTGGGTGTGCAATTTAAAGAGTTGAAAAAGAAAACAAATAAACCCCTCCAATTAAATAGCATGTTTAAAATTCTGAAAATAAAAGAGAAGATTAATAGCAATGAAAGTAAGAAAAATATTGAACTAATAAAGAAAACTAAGATGTAGTTTTATGAAAAAAAAAATGGCAAAGTAGATAAGCCTTTAGTTAAATTGATTAGAAATAGGAAAGAAGAAAATCATATTATTAGTATCAAAAATGAAAAGGGTGAACATTCCACCAGTAAAGATAAAATTAGAGCAATAATTAGGAGCTACTTTGCCCAATTATAAACCAATAAATCTGACAATCTAAATGAAATTGAAGTAGAATCAAATTACTAATATAGATTGCCAGATTAACAGAGTAAGAAAAAAATCATTTGGACAGTTCCATTTTAGAAAAAGAAATTGAGCAAGTTATTTATCAACTCTCTAAGAAAACATCTCCAGGACTAGATGGATTTACATGTGAATTCTATAAAATATTTTAATAATAATAGTTCCAATAATATGCAAGTTATTTGGGAAAATAAATTCCTTTTATGACACAGATATAGTGCTTAGACCTAAACAAGGTAGGGTCAAAATAGAGAAATAAAATTATAGGCCAATTTCCCTAATGAATGTTGATGCAAAAATCTTTTTTTAAAAATGAGCAAAAGATAATAGCAAATAGCAATGGACAGGGTAATAAACCATGAACAAGTAGGATTTATATGAGTAATGCAAAGCTGACTCAGCAATATTAGTAAAAGTATTAGCATAACTGACTATATCAATAACCAAACTCATAGAAATCATATAATTATCTCAATAGATGTAAAAAAAGCATTTGTCACAATCCAAGAGTCATTCCTATAAAAACATTAGAGTATAACAATTAATGGAGTTTTCTTTAACACGATCAGTAGCATCTATTTAAAACAATCAGCAAGCATCATAGATAATGGGGAAAAACTACAACCATTCACATTAAAATCAGGGATGAAACAAGATTGCCTACAATCATCATTACTATTCAGTATTGTATTAGAAATATTATCTTCAGGGGCATCTCTATCTGAGCTCCTCCTAGTTTCCCTCAGATTAATACCACATTAATTAATTAATTAATTAATTAATGGTTTTGGAGAGACACAACCTAAAAATATTTGGCGTACAACAAATTTCCAGAAGATGATACTTTGCAAGCACTTCAGAAAAGGTCTGTTTCAGTTGGGCAGGGGAAAAGGCTGCTGAGCCCAGAGACAGTACAGAGAGCTCCCTGGAAGGGATTGGGACTGTGAGGGAGGGTTTATAGAGAGCCAGGACATTGCAACATCCACTCACTGGGAATCTACTGTGAGGCTCTATTCTGGTTATAAGCCAGTGGTTCAGCATATTTGCTATGAGACATACAAAGCAAATACAAAAGGTAAATTGTGAGTCTCTGAACCAGAGAAAAACATGAGACCTGTCCATGCCTACCCAGCACCAAAATTCAGTCAGCAACACTGGCCCCAAGGTAAACCAAAGCAACTATTACCCTTTGCCTTAAGAGCAGATATCAACCTTTAAAAAAATTGAGCAAAAAAGCAAAAATAACTCTAACCACAGACAGTTTTTATGGAGAAATAGAAGAACAGACCTCAAATCCTTAGAGACCTAAAGTGTCAGATGAAGCCACAAAGGGTGACATGAGTTGATCCCACAACTCGTGGGATCACAAGATTTTCTTGGATGAATTAAAAAAGGATTTTAAAAGAATTAGAAGAAAAATTGAGAAAGGAAAGGAGATGTTTGCAAGAGGATTTGGAAAAGGAAAAATAGAAATTATCTGAAGAAAACTTTAAAATAGATTTGATGAAATGGAAAAAGCATATAACTGCTTACAAAATAGATATTAAAAAGAAATTAATTGGTTGAAAAATAAAACCTGTGAAATGGAAAAAAAATGCAGTGACTAAAATACCTCATTTAAATGTTCAATTGGCCAAATACAAAGGAAATAAAAAAGCTACCTGCAGAAAATAATTCATTAAAAATGTTAATTGAACAAATAGAAGTGAATGATTCAATGAGATTTCAAGAATAACTCAAACAAAACACCCCCCAAAAAATGAAAAAAATGTAAAATACCTCATTGGAAAAACAACTGACTTGGAAAATAGATCTAGGAGAGACATTTTAAGAATTATTGGACTTTTTGAAAATCATGATGAAAAAAGAGCTTAGGCATCATCTTTAAGGAAATCATCAAGGAAAGCTGCCCTGATGTCCTAGAACCAGAAGGTAAAATAGTCATTAAAAGAATTCACCAGTCACCTCCAGAAAGAGACCCCAAAATGAAAGCTCCAAGGAATATTTTAGCTAAATTTCAGGATTATCAAAGGAAAAAGTAAATATTAGAAAGTGCCA
This sequence comes from Sarcophilus harrisii, assembly GCF_902635505.1. Lineage (NCBI taxonomy): Eukaryota > Metazoa > Chordata > Mammalia > Dasyuromorphia > Dasyuridae > Sarcophilus > Sarcophilus harrisii. Next base: position 470,409,033 of record NC_045428.1, read on the forward strand.
GAAGGAAACAATTCAAATATCAAGGAACCATAATAAGGATTATCTAGGACCTAGCAGCTTCCACTTTAATGAATTGAAGGGCATATAATCTCATATTGCAAAAATCAATTATCCAACAAAATTGAGTGTCATCTTTCAGGGGAAAAGATAGACATTCAATGAAACAGGTTAATTTCATTAATTTCTGATGAAAAGATCACAATGGAGTAGCAAATTTGATATTCAAATTCAGAAGACAAGACAAGCATAAATAGGTAAAACGGAAAGAAAAAGTAACTTTCTTTTTAATGTTAAAAAGCTCATATTCCTATATGGGAAGATGGTGTCTTTAATTCTTGAGAACTGTATCTCTGTTATGGCTATACTTAGAGTGTGCAGATATAATTTGATTTTATTGTGATGATATTAAAAAGAAACCAGAAGAGGAAAGGTGATTCTCCTTGAAAAAGAGGAAAATGGAGTTAAAATAGGGTAAATTACATCTCATGAAGGGGGGGGGGAAGACCTATTGCAGTTGAGGGACAGAAGGGAGGGGGAATGAGCATTGTGTGATTTTTATTCTCATCAGATTTGGCTCAAAGAGAGAAAATCAAGCACATTTAGTTTCACTGAGATGCTTGTGTTACTCTATAAGGAAGTAGGGATGGGAAAGGAAAAGGACACAGGGAGGCTAATAGAAGGGAGAACAGAAGTAGGAGGGCAAAAGCATAAGAAAGGGGAGGACCTGCAAAAGAGAAGGACTGCTTAAGGGAGGGCTGGTCAGTAACAAAATATTGGGAAGGAGGAAAAGGGGAAAAGGAAGGAAAATATGATGGGGGAGTAAAGAAGAGGAAATACATAGTAAGTAATGTTATGTATGAATGTGAATGGAATGAACTTTCATATAAAAGCCAGAATCCTACAATTTGTTGTTTACAAGAAACACATTTAAAGCAGAATGATACATTCAGAGTAAAGGTCTGAGGCTAGAGCAGAATCTATTATGCTTCAGCTAAAGTGAAAAAAACAAGCAGGGATAGCAATCCTGATCTCAGATCAAGCAAAAACAAAACAATAGATATAATTAAAAAGAAATAAGGAAGAAAACTACATCCTACTTAAAGATACCATAGATAGTGAAGTAATCAATACTAATATCAAAAGCAAATAAATATACACCACATGGTATAGCATCTAAATTTTAAGCGAAGTTAAGAGAGCTACAAGAAGAATTAGACAGCAAAACTACACTAGTGGGAAGATCTCAATCTTGTTCTCTCAGTATTAGATGAATCAAACCACAAAATAAATAAGAAAGAAGTTAAGGAGGAAAATAGAATCCTAGAAAAGTTAGGGAGTATAGCCCTTCGAAGAAAATTGAATGGAGAAATAGAGAAATGTAGTTTTTTCTTCACAGTATATGGAACCTTCACAAAATTGATTATGTATTAGGGCATAAAAATCTCAAAATCAAATTCAGAAAGATTAGTAAATGTATTTTTTTTTTCAGATCATGATGCAATAAAAATAAATGCAATAAAAGGCAGGAGAAAATAGACCAAAAATTAATTGGAAACTAAAGAATCTAATTCTAAAGAATGAGTTGGTGAAACAACAAATCATAAACACAACTGATAATTTCATCTGTGAGAATGACAATAAGACCACATATACCAAATTTTGTGGGATGCAGCCAAAACTGTTATTAGGGGAAATTTTATATTTCTAGATGCTTACTTGCAGAAAATAAAGAGAAGGCCAGTGAATTGAACTTGCAACTAAAAAAAGTAGAAAAAGAACAAATTAAAACTCCTAATTATCTACCAAATTCGAAATGCTGAAAATAAAAGGGGAGATTAATAAAATTCAAAGTAAGAACACTATTGAATTAATATATTATACTAAGAGTTGGTTTTGTGAAAAAAATACAAAATGGATAAATCTTTAGTTCATTTGATTAGAAAAAGAAAAGAAGAAAATCAAGTTGTTAGTTTAGAAAATGAAAATGGAGAACTTCCCACCAAAAAGGAAAGTAGATCAGTAATTAGGGATTATTTTTGTCCAACTTTCTTTCAATAAATTTGATGATGTAAATGAAATGGAGGAATACCTATAAGAATATAAGTTACCCAGATAAACAGAAAGAAAATAAATTACTTAAATAGTTCCATTGTAGAAAAAAAAAATGAAAAAGCTATTAATCAACTCCCTAAGAAAAAAATCTCTAGGTCCAAGGATTTACATGTGAATTATTCCAAACACTTAAAGAACAATTAATTCCAGTATTGTGGAAGCTATTTGAAAAAATAGGGAAAGAAGGTATCCTAATAAATTTTTTTTTAATGACACAGATATGGTGCTGATACCTAAATCAGGATAGAATGAAAACAGAAAGAAAATCATAGACCAAATTCCCTAATGCATATCATTGCAAAAATCTTAAATAAAACATTAGCAAAGAAATTCCAGAAAGTCATCCCCAGGATAATACCCTATGACCAAGTAGGATTTATACCACGAATACAGGGCAATTTCAAAATTAGAAAAACTATTAGCATAATTGTCTATATCAATAGCCAAACTCAATTGAAGCAGAAAAAAGCATTTGATAAAATCCAACAATCGTTCCTGTTAGAAACATTCAAGAATATAGGAATAAAAGCAGTTTTCCTTGAAATGATCAGTAGTCTCTAATTAAAACCATCAGCAAGTATCATATGTACAAAGGAAAACCTTTCTCAATAAGATCAGGGGTGAAATAAGGTTGCCCACTATCACCATCACTATTCAATATTGTATTAGAAATATTAGCTCACAAGAAAAAGAAATTAAAGGAATTAGAGTAGGTAATGAGGAAAGCAAATTATAACCCTTTGCAGATGATAGAATGGTATACTTGGAGAACCCTAGAGAAACAACTAAAAAACTACTAGAAACAATTTACAACTTTACCAAAGTTTCAGGATACCAAATAAATCCACATAAACCATTAGTATTTTAATATATTATTAACAAAGTCCAGCAGCAAAGACACAAAGAAAAATTCCGTGTAAAATAACGGTAGATAATATAAAATATTTGGAAGTCTATGTTAAGGCAAAGTCAGGAACTATATGAACACAATTACAAAACATTTTCCACACAAATAAAGTCAGATCTAATCAATTGGTTAAATGTCAAGTGTTCATGGGTAGGCCTGGAGAATGTAATAAAAATTTCTATACTGCCTAAGTTTATTTACTTATTCAGTGCTATACCAATCACAGTCCCAAGAAATTATTTTACAGATCTGGAAAAATTAAGAACAAAATTCATCTGGAAGAACAAAAGGTCAAAAATTTCAAGGGAATTAATGAAAAATGCAAATAAAGGTGGCCTAGCTGTGTCAGATCTCTAACTATATTATAACACAGTGGTTATAAAAAAACTATTTGGTACTTTATAATAAATAGAGTTGTCAATCAGTGGAATAGGTTAGATTCACAAGACAAAATAGTCAATGGCTATAGCAATCTAGTGTTTGACAAACCCAAAGACCCCAGCTTTTGGAATAAGTACTCACTATTGGACAAAAACTTCTAGGAAAATTGGAAATTAGCATGGCAGAAACTAAGTACACATAACACCATATACCAAGATAGGTAGAAATGGACTCATGACAGACATAAAGAGTAATATTAAAATCTAATTAGAGGGACAAATGATAGTTTACCCCTTAGATCTATAGAGAAGGAAGAAATTTGTGGCCAAAGAGGTCCTGGAGTTCATTATTGAACACAAAATAGATAATTGTAATTATATTAAATTAAAAAGTTTATATATAAGCAAAAGTAATGCAGACAAAATTAAAAGTGAAGGAATAAACTGGGAAATTTTTACATTCAAGGGTTCTAATAAAAGCCTCATTTCTAAAATATATAGAGAAATATGAATAGACAATTTTCACATAAAGAAATTGAAACTATTTCTAGTCATATGAAAATGTGCTCTAAATCACTATTGATCAGAGAAATGCAAATTAAGACAACTCTAAGGTGTCACTATACACCTCTCAGATTGGCTAAGATGACAGGAAAAGGTAATAATAAATGTTGGAGGGTTTTGGGGGAAAACTGGGTCACTAATATATTGTTGGGGGAATTGTGAATTGATCCAATCATTCCAGAGAGCAATTTGGAACTATGCCCAAAGGACAATCAAATTGTGCATTCCCTTTGATTCAGCAGTGTTTCTACAGGGCTCATATTCCAAAATGATTTTAAAAGAGGGAAACATACCCACATATGCAAAAATGTTCATGGCAGTCTGTTTTGTAGTGGCATGAAATTGGAAACTGAGTGGATGCCCATCATTTGGAAAATGGTCAAATAAATTGTGGTATATGAATATTATGAAATATTATTGTTCTATAAGAAATGATCAGGAGGATGATTTCAGAGAGGCTTGTAGAGACTTACATGAACTGCTGTTAAGTGAAATGAGCATAACCAGGAGATCATTGTACATGACAAAAACTAGATGATACAATGATCAATTTTTATGGATGTCATTTTTTTCCCAACAATTACATGATTGAGGCCAGTTCCAATAATCTTGTGATAAAAAGTACCATTTAGAACCAGAGAGGGGACTGTGGAAACTGAGTGTGGACCACAACATAGCATTTTCACTCTTTTTGTTGTTGTTTGCTTGCATTTTATTTTCTTTCTCATTTTTTCCCTTTTTGATTTCATTTTTCTTGTGCAGCAAGATATTTGTCTAAATATGTATGCATATATTTGATTCAACACATATTTTTACCACGTTTAACACAAATGGGATTACTTGTCATCTGGGTTGGGAGGAAGAGGAGGAAAATTTGGAACATAGGATTTTGCAGCGGTCAATGTTGAAAAATTATCCATGCATATGTTTTGAAAGTAAAAAGCTTTAATATAAAGAAATATTAGTTTTAGCAATAAAAGGAAGAAATTACAGGAATTAAGAGTATGTAAGGGGGAAACCAAATTATCATCATTTATAGACAATATGATGGTATACTTAGAGAATCAACTAAAAAAACTACTAGAAACAATTCACAACTTTAACAAAGTTGCAAATTACAAAATAAATCCACATATATCATCAGCATTTCTATATATTACCAACAATGTCCAGCAGCAAGAGATATAATAAGAAATTCAATTTGAAATAATTGTAGATAATATAAAATATTTGGGAGTCTACTGGCCAAAAAAACCAGTCCGGAACTATATGAATACAATTATAAAACACTTTCCACACAAATAAAGTCAGATCTATCAACTGGCATAATATTAAGAGCTCATGGGTAGGCTGAGCTAATATCATAAAAATGACAATTCTATTTAAATTAATCTACTTATTCAGTGACATACCAATCAAATGCCCAAGAAATTATTTTATAGGTCTAGAAAAAATGAGAAAAAAGTTCATCTGGAAGAAAAAAAGGTCAAGAATTTCAAAGCAATTAATTAAAAAAAATACAAACATAGGTGGTCTAGTTGTACCATACCTGAAACTATATTATAAAATAGTGTTCATCAAAACCATGGTACTGCTTAATAAATGCATTACTCATTCAGTGTAATAGGTTAAGATCACAAGACAAGAGTAATCTAGTGTTTTATAAACCCAAAGACCCCAACTTCTGGGATAAAGAAGTCATTATTTACAAAAATTGGTGGGAAAATTAGAAATCAATGTAACAGAAACTAGCTATTGACCCACAACTAACAGATTATATAAAGTTAAGATCAAGATGTATTCATGTTTTAGAGACAAAGAGTGATGCTCTAAGTAAATTAGAAAACAAAGGATAGTTTACCTCTCTGATCTGTGGAAAAGGAAGGAATTTATTGCCAAAGAAGAATTAGAGTACATTATGCAGTGCAAAATGGATAATTTTTATTATTTTAAGTAAAAAAGTATTTATGCAAATAAAATCAAGGCAAAGGAGATAAGAAGGAAAACACGAAACTGGAAAAAATTTTCATTCAAGGGTTATGAAAAAGGCCTCATATTTATTGTATTTAGAGAATTGACTCAAATTTATAAGAACAACAGACATTCTCCAATTCATAAATAGCCAAAGTATATGAACAATTTTCAGATGAAGAAATGAAAACCATTTCTAGTCATATGAAAAATACTCAAATCACTATTGATCAGAGAAATGAAAATTAAGACCACTCTGAGGCACTATTACTCACCTCTCTGATTGGCTAATATGACAGGAAAATTTGCAGAGGAATGTTGGAGGGCTTGTGGGGAAACTGGGACACTAATACATTATTTGTTGAGTTGTGAACTTATCCAACCATTCTGGAGAGCAATTTGGAACTATGCCTAAAGGACTCTCAAAATGTGTATCCCCTTGGATCCAACAGTGTCTCTATGTGGCCTTTATTCCAAAGAGATCAAAGGCAAAGGACCCACATATGCAAAAAATGGTTTTACAGTCCTTTTTGTAATGGAACTAGAAAGTAAATAAGGAACTAGTAAGGAACTAGAAACTGAGTGGATGGTCCATCAGCTGGAGAATGGCTAAATAATTTATGGTTTCTGAATATTATGGAATATTATTGTTCTATAAGAAATGATCAACAGGATGATCTTAGAAAGGCCTGGAGAGATTTACATGAACTGATGCTAAGTGAAGTGAATAGAACCAAGAGAATATTGCATACATGAACAGCAAGATTATGCAATGATGAATTCTGATGGATGTGGCTCTTTTCAATAGTAAGGTGATTCAAGCCAATTCTAATTGTCTTGTGATGAAGAGCGATATCTTCACCCAGAGAGTAGACTGTGGGGGCTGAATATGGATTAAAACAGTATTTTCACATTTGTTTTGTTGTTTGCATGCATTTTGTTTTCTTTCTCATTTTTTTTCCTTGTTGATCTGACTTTTCTTGTGCATCATGATAACTGTAGATATATGTATAGAAGAATTACACATGTTTAACATGTATTGTATTACTTTTCATCTGAGAGAGGGTGTTGGGGAAGGGAGTGAGAAAAATATTTGGAAAACAAGGTTTTGCAAGGGTGAATGTTTAAAATTCTCTATTCATGTGTTTTGAAAATATAAAAAGTTATTTTTAAAATGGTCACCTGGATTAATAATGCTATTATCAATGGAATCTTCCCACACAAGTAAAGAACTTTGGATTTTCTGAAATGCCAAGAAATATATCTTCTTATGGGCCAATGCTTATCTTTCTTTTTTTTATTTTTTTATTTTAATAATAATATTTTTATTTTAATATTAAATAATTTTAATTTATTTAATTTTATTTACAGGTTATATGTATGGGTAACTTTACAGAATTGACAATTGCCAAACCCCTTGTTCCAATTTTTCCCCTCCTTCCCCCCACCCTCTCCCCCAGATGGCAGGATGACCAGTAGATGTTAAATATATTAAAATATAAATTAGATACACAATAAGTATACATGACCAAACCGTTATTTTGCTGTACAAAAAGAATTGGACTCTGAAATATTGTACAATTAGCCTGTGAAGGAAATTCAAAATGCAGATGGGCAAAAATATAGGGATTGGGAATTCAATGTAATGGTTCTTAGTCATCTCCCAGAGTTCTTTTGTTGGGCGTAGCTGGTTCAGTTCATTACTGCTCCATTTGAACTGATTTGGTTCATCTCATTGCTGAGGATGGCCAGGTCCATCAGAATTGGTCATCATATAGTGTTGTTATTGAACAATGCTTATCTTTAAAGAACTTTTATGGTTCTTGATAGGTAGCTTGCTAGTCAGGCTCTCCTATAAGAGGGAAGAATTAAAAGTTTATTAGGACACAAAACATCATCATTTGACTCCTTTACCTGTGTGTCTTCACCATTCCATAAGCTACTACTTCTACATTCATTTAGACTAGTTTCATCTAGACTAAAGATTACTATTCCTTTCAAGATGGAAATTGAATTCTGGGCTTACTAAGGAAGAAATGCTCTCTGCTTAATTACCCCTCGCCATATACACACTACAGTGTTTCTAACTTCCTCCAAATATTTTTTTTGACTTAAAGAGCTACTCTGGGCAAAGCTCCCAAACAGTGAGAAAACTTTGTAGTTCACTAAAATCTTTACTCTTTATCTTCCTTCTACTTTCTAGCCAAACTTACTCAGCCTCTATTAAATTCCACATGATTTAATACTTGTGTAGTCTATAGTAATCTCTTGTGAAGGCAAAGTTTGCATTTTCCCTTCATATGATGACTCTGTACTTTGATAGACTTTTCTCTTATCACTGCTCCCTTGTTCTACTCTCATTTCACCACATAACAATCATTTTCTCCCATTGGAATTCTGGGATTCCAAATGTTATTGTTGTCAACTCCTGCAGTTGATATATTTACTTCCCATGGCTGCTATCAGATTGGCTTTGCTGCTAAAATTTCCTCTTTCCTTCTCAAAAGGTTGTTATAGGTTTCTCAGAATTAAATGGCTAATACCAAGATGGCACATGGCAGAGGAACTTTATAGTAATAGTAAAAATAATATCATTTATATTATGCTTAAAGCTTTGTAAAGAATTTTACATGTTATTTCATTTGATCATCACAGTAACCATCTGAAAGTAGGCTTTATAATTGTCTCCATTTTGCAGATAAGGAAACTTAAGTTGAGCAGTTAATGACTTGCCTAGTGTCATATAACTAAGTAACTGTCTGAAGGTTTTGGACCCAGGTTTTCCTGACCCTAAGTTTAATATACTATGAACTGAACCATCTCACTGCCAGATCTTTCTAGACAAGTGGTTCTAATTCAAGACAGAGGAGTAGATAGTAAAATACTCCTGAATGAACTGAGCCATCTCCATGAATTATGACTTTTACAGTGGATATCTAGAATGAAAGATTTGTCTGCTAAGTAATATTCAATGTTTAATTATTCAATATTAATTTAATGTTTTTATTAAATATTATTGAGTTTCAATGTAATAAATTAATTTTGAAACTCCTCAAAGTGACTGGGATTATTTTTATATTCATCCAGCTCTATATTTTTTATGTCTAAAATAAATATCTCTTAATAGAATACTACTCAAAATGTGTAACATAGCAATAATTTCAGTTACCCATCCTCCCACTCTATTAGTATCAACAAATTTCTGTGCCTTAAGATTTTTTTTTTTCCTACAGAACATGTCTCTGGAACACATGAACAAAGGCCATATTCTGCAGAAATTCCTTTTCCTTTTCTCCATGGTTTGGGATTTAATCTGGCCAATGGCACCTGAAACCAGTGTGATTTTGTTTCCATTGGGGAAAAACTCTTCTGCTTTTTATAGAAATTTTCACCAATTCAAATTCTGATAACTTTGAAAGAAAATAAAATTTAATTGGTGTAGAATAGGTCATGTTAGCAATCTCCTTAAATTCTGTTGGAAAAAAAAAAATGGTTCTTAGAGAGTTCAAGTAAAAGGGAAATAATATTCTTATGATTATCATTTTCTATGTTTTTTAACTTCTAAGAAAATAGATAAATATTTTCACTTTTCAAAAGATTTCCCCCTCTCCTTCTTGTTTCAAAGTCCATGAGACTTCCTAATTCCCTTGCAGTCAGAGAACTCTTTGTTGGATTCCTTTGACTCATGCTGAGTTGTAGATTATAGTTTCTCCTTGAACTTTGAAAGGCTGCAAATTAGTACTGTTCTAGTTCTGGAGGCAATGTGTGAAATGAGGAGGATGGGCCTGTTGTAAGTTTGTTTTCCCAGATAGGTTTCCCCTGTAATCTTATAAAATATTGTAAATCAATAAACAAAATGTGTAAAATGGTAAATGTTCAAATTCCATGTGATTAAATTGGGTGAATCAAAATACCAGATGCTATTTTGGTCTTCTGCCGTGCTGAGATTGTGTTATTGTTCCTGACATGTACAACAGCTGCAAGGATAATTTTTATGTTCATTATATTTACTATGTTGCTGAGAGAATTAGAAGCCTCTGAAGTACATCTTAAAAGGTTTTATTACACTATAAAAGACTCTGTCACTTTAAACTCCATTAGCTGAGATCTCTGGGTTAGTAATGAGATGCTTAGAAAGAAGCCTAGACCGCAGAGTTTAAGGGCCTCATTTGAATTCCCTGTATACAGTGGGACATGTCACTTGCTGAGACAGTCATTTGCATAAAAGGCTCAATGAATTTGTTGGTTTGTTTCCTTTTTACTCCTCTCATTACAGCAATGTCACACAATCACAGAATGCTACATAAGACCTCAGGAAACATGCAGTCTAGCCCGTATTCCCAAAAGAATCTTTACTTCAACATACATGACAGTCATACAGCCTTTTCTTGAAGATTTGAAGTGAAATGAAATAATTTCCTCCAGAGAAAGCCTATTTCACTTTTGAAGAGCTCTAATTCTTAGAAAGTTTTTCCTTTAAACCAGATTTAATCTGTTTCCTTGAGGCCTCCATTTATCACTCTTATGTCCATTCTCTGGCACCAAATGGGGGGAAAAAGTTTCTTTTTTCTACATGATAGCTTTTCAAATTACTGAAGACAATTAAAGCATTTTCTTCAGCTCTTTTTTTTCTAAGCACCCACAAGTACTTGAACCAGTCCTCAGCTGACATGAATTCCAAACCCTTTGCTATATTGGTTACCTTTCTCTGATTTCCTCAGCTTATCAATATCCTTTCTAAAATGTGGTAGCCAGAACTGAATACAGTATTCCACTAGGTTTGACCAGGGTACAGTATGGCAAAACTGTCACATTCCTAGTTTTGAATGCTTTACTATGTTTAATGAAATATGTGATTACATTTTCGTTTTTAGTTTCTTTGTCACATTTAAAAATTATTTGATTTATTTGATTTTTACATTTTATTGATTTTTTTTTTGTTTTTGCCATCTTCAATTTTAAATGTGCATTCCCCTCCTAATCTGATAGATTACAACAAAGAATTTATAAATATTTCAGCAAAACTAAACAATACACTAATCAATTCTGAAGAAATGCAATATTCCACACCACTGATGTCCCACATGCCATGCTTCAGACCCATGATTCTCTGCAAAGCAGGAAGGACAAGCAAATTTTTCAGCTTTTTTGATGAGGACAAACAGCAGTTCACTGTTTTCATAGTATCAATTTCTTTTCTGTTTCTATTTTCTTCCCTTTATACAAATCCATGCAAATATTCTTCTAATAATTCTTCATATACATAATTTTTACATCTCAGTAATATTTCAATATATTTACATGACACAATTTATGTAGCTATTGTCTACTCAAAGAACATCCACATTGTTTACAAATTTTTTTTTTACTAGTGCTATATGTTTGTTATTTATCTATACATCCTGGATAATGGGAGAATATCAGAGATAATTAGTACATAGAATTTTCCCTCTATTTGCTTCCCTATCCTATCCTATTCATGCCATTATCTTAGTGGCATGAATTTTTCTGTGCAAAATGTTTAAAATTTTATTATATTTAAAATGTCTATAGAATTTTTTATGTTCACTTCTATCTTTTGTTCATTTAAGAGTTCTCCCCATAGCTATATCTTTGAATAGTACCTCAGTTTTTAAAATTTTTGTGTTAAAATAGTTAATAATCAGATCACATAAATGTTTATTAAAATTTAGAATATAAGATCAGTATCAGCAGAGTAATATGAGTATAAATTTTATATCTGCCAATCTTCTTTCTGGTTTTCCTACCAATTCTTTTAAAATAATGTTCTCCAAATAATTTGCTTTTGGCTTTAGAAAATATTGGGTTATTCAAATAATTTATGATTTTCTTTTATGTAGCTTCTACTATTCTGTTTTTCTATTTTCTAAAATTAGCATCTAATACTTTTACTGATTACTATTAAATGGTATGGTTTGAATATAGGTAGTCTTATTTCTCCTTTAGATAAAGTTTAAAAAAATATTTATTGAGACTAAAGAGCTTTAATTTCCTCAAATAGCTTTTATAATTATTTTGCATAATTCTACAAAATTTCTCTTTGCACTTTGATTGGAATAGCACTAAATTTATATCTTGATTTAGTAATAATAAAATATTTGCTATAATATTGGTATGATCCAGTCATGAATGTTGAATATCTAGATAGCTATTTAAATTATTCTTTATTTCTTTAAGGAACATCTTATATTTTTATCATTACAGGCCTTGAGTATTCATTAATAGATTATCTGATATTTTGTTAATTTTGTAGTTTTGTTTTATTGTGTTTCCCTTTTCCTGATTTCCTTCTAAATTTTGTTATTGCCTAATAGAATTCATGTTGATTTTTCTATACACATTTTTAATTCTATTATTTTGATGAAGCTATCATTTGGCTTAATCATGTCATGAGAAAATAAGGATAATTTTTATCTCCTTTGTCTATTTTCATTCTTTAGTTTCTTTTTCTCTGCTGATTGCCATTACTAACTTTTCCTGAACAATATTAAATAAAAGAAGCAAATGGGAAATTCTTATTTTATTTATATATTTATTATGAAAATTTCCAGTGGATAACTTTTAGTTTTAGAAAGTTTCATTGTCTCATATTAAAAAAATATTTTCTGCCATTTTAATGTGTTTTTAGAAAGAAATGTTTTACTTTGTCAAAGACTATTTTCTGAACCCACTGGCATTAGCATGTGGTTTGAGATACTTTTATTTTTTAATATTATTATCTAAATTGATTTCCTAATATTGAATTATCCTTGAAAATCTGATATAAATTCAATTTGATGATAATAAATAACTATATATTTCTTCAGTATTTTTTATCAAAATTTTTTTAAGATTAAAAAAAATTAATGAATGATACTAGCATGTTGTTATCTTTCCCTGAGTTTAAGTATTAGGACAATATTTGTTTTATGAGCACAGTTTGAGGGTGTTTTATTCAATCTTAATTGAAAACTTAAAGAATGCTGTTTCTAGTGGTTTCCATTTCTGCTCCTCATTCTTCTTTCCAGCTCTCCTCCTCATGATTTTTTCACTATTGTTACAGTTGATTATTTACTCTATGAGATCAGAACAGAAAGTTCATTCTGTGTTTAGGATAGGCTGACTTTCCATATATATTGAAGCCAATGGGGGCAAAAGGCTGCTACTAAAATTTATAGCTTTTAATTAATTACTTAGTCTTTTTTTTTTTTTTTTTTTGGTATATGGAATTGCCTGTGAGGAAACTATTTTATATAAATATATTTTCCCATATGAGTATTTTCCATTCTATCCTAAATTTATTAGTTTTGTCTGTGGAAAAGCTTTTCAGTTTCAAGAATTCAAAGTTCTATCTTTTCTTCTCTTATTTTATTGTTTAATATATTCTTTGGTCATTGCCTTGATCTCTTTTATTTTTTTCTACTATGATCTCATTGCTAGCTTTCAAGCAAAGATTGAATGAATAATGACCACTTATCAGAATGTCATGGACAGAATTCTGTTTAGGCTATGTGGTCTCTGACATCTCTTCAAAATCTGAGTCTTTAATTATATACTTCTAAGGGAAAAAAATTGCTTGAATCATGGAAAGAAAAGGCTTGGGAGGAATTATAAGCTTTCTCTCTCTTTTTTTTTTAAGAATTTGCATAGATTTTAGATGATTAAACATATGTAACATATCAAATTACTTACTGTTTTGGAAAAGAGGAAGAATGTGAGGGACAGAGGGAGAAAATTTGGAATTCAAAATTTTTACATTATTTAAAAAAAAGGATTTCCATATCCACTTACTTTTTACTGCTTCTATGAGCTATCTAGTTGAGTGCAATCTATAAGTCCTTATCCTGGGTTGTTTTGATGTTAACCAGTAAAGTCTTGAGCTACCTTTCTGATTCTGGTAGTCTGTTTCTACTTCAGTGAAGATGGAGCCCTAGGCAATTCTGCTGGTGAATTGCCATTAACATACTATAACAAATTTTTTTAGATGTCAAAAGTGAATATAGGTGATATACTCTTGTGTTTGGCACAGAATCTTAATGACCTGAAGGAAAAACAACACCCAAGTTGAAGGGTAACCCGATCCCAAAAGGATCTTTCTGTCATCTCTTCTCTCAAATTCTGTATCTTAAAAACAACAAGAACAACAACAAAAACAAGCAAACAAACAGAAAGATCATGAGTAAAAAACTTTGGTGCTCAATTCATTTTCTGCCAACAAGTGGGATTTAAGTTTCTGGCCCTAGATCTTTAAACAACTAATGGCTCTTACAATGAATTTGGGTTAATCACTAATGGAGTTCCATCAAAGAAGCCAAAACTCTTGGGAGCTAATTCAAATCAAAGCCCTAAAGTAATCAGAAGTTGTACTGTAAGGCCAACATATGAAGGGAAATACGAATCCCACAAAATGTGTTTTTCAGATACTGTCTACTTAATAAAGTATTTGAATTCAATAGCCTGCATTATCCAGTTTCTAAAGTAAGCTCATGGTAGAGTAGGAACTCTTTTCAATTTTTCTTCGTATGCCTGGTACCTAAAAAGGTGTGAAATACATAATTGTTGATTGAAAGGAGTTAGAACTGTATTAATTTGTTGAGAAATATTTTTTTTTAATCCTAGAACATCACTGTTATTAAAGTATTTCATGTGCATCCCTTGTTCAAAACTTTTTCTTTGTACTGGGCTCTGGATTTTCCCCTTTCCTTCCTGTCTATTCTAAATTTTATTTTCTTATTTTGTGGATTATATAATTTTCTGGGGACTTCTCTATTCTTTCTGTATTTTGTGAAATCAACAGTTATATCAATAAGCATTTATTAAGCACTTACTTTGTGTAAAGCATTATGCTTGGTAGTAGTAATACAAAGAAAAATAAATTGGTCTCTATTCTCAAGAAGTTCATATTCTAATGGAAGGAGACAATATGAGAACAAGTGTGTGCATATACAATGTATTCAGGATGTATCCTGAAATCCTGTATTCAGGATGAATTGAAGGTCATCTCTCTGAACATCCCACACAGCTCCATTACTTCCAAGATATAACCATTCTCCAAGTCATGTGGGCTCATAAACAAGCTCTCATTCTTTACTCCTCACTCTAATGTTCTGCATCATTTCTCTAGCTCCTCCAAGAACTTTGTGATCCAGGACACTAATCTCTTTGTTGCTTGTCAAAAAAGAAGTTATTTCATGAATGAACATTTTCACTTCCTGACCTGGAATACAGTTGCTTCTCTGCTTCCTTTGACTTTCAGCTAAAATCCCACCTTTCACAAGAAATCTTTCCTGACCTTTCCCTTTGTTAATTTTCTCCAATTTATCTCATATGTATTTTTTTTTTCCTAAAAGGGATAATTTCTGGGATGTTATCTCACCCATTAGTCTGCAAGCTTCTTGAGAGTAGTTAGTCTTTTGCCTTTTTTTGTATCACAAACACTTAGCACAATTCCTGGCACATAATATAGGAGCTTAATAAATTTTTGTTGACTTATTGACTGACTGATAACAAATTCTATGTATAGACTTTAAACTAAGAAAATACAATGACATCTACTCTTTTCAGAGATGGAGAAACTCAAGGGTTTTAGCTGTGCCAGAACGTGGAAATTCTTGAAAGTATATCAGAACAGAACCCATTCAAGACTACAGATCTAGAAGCAAAGCCTCCATGATAAGTAGAAGACCTCCTGGGTAAGACTAGGAATCTAGCAAAAGATAATTCAGCGGATAGTCCAAAATCCAAGCTTAAGTAACAATGTGAGCTAGAAGATATCAGTGGGTCTCCACTGTTGGAGGTATCAATTGGGCTTCCACATGTGCCTCTGCACATGTTATATATATTTTAAAATCCCCATGCATTGCCTATATATCTTTTCATATGTGTTATGTTTGTTATTTCTTAAACCATAAATCTCTTTCCTGGTCACCACTCTGTATTTTTCTCTATTATTCTCCAAGCTTCAGAAACACAGAGATTGTTGCCATGTTGCATTTGTTCCAGCTGCAGTGCTTGGTACACAGTTTAATATATTATTTTTATTCATTCATTCATTAATTTGTTAATTCTACTGACCTCTTGAGTTTTTCAGAAAGAGTATGCAGCACATTTGGGGGTTATTTTTCTTGTTTTTCTTATATTATTTTCTTTAAATTCTCTTGTTTTGCACTAAGTTCTCTGACTGACTATTAAGGATATGAATGTAGTAAATAGAGTACCTTGAGGAGCCATCTTGTACTTGTCCTGGTGCTGGTGGGAGTGGTGATATATTCAATTGTATTACCTTACTGTACTGTAATCTGATGAAGTAATCTATGTAAAGCACTTTACTAACTTAAAAGTCTGGATAATATTAGTTATTATTACCTAACTCACTGGTCTGTCAAAAGAAAATCATTTTATAAATTGTAAAATGTTACATAAATATGATTCATTTATCAATAAGTCCAATACCTTCATTTAAAATGTAATAATGGTCATTATTATTATAAATTGTGTTTTGGAGGGAACCCAAAGTTCTCAAAGGCTATGCTAGGGGAATATAAACTGTGGTAAATATTTCTAAATCATAAAGGCTTTGTATAGAAACTCTGCGATGACTTGCATGTCTATTGTTTGAAGAGCAGACTAGCTACAGAGATTACATTCTTTAGCATCTGCATTTCTTAGTTGTTTCATCTGTAAAATGAGGTTAATAACAGTAACTATCTCCCAAGATTGTTGTGAGGATCAAATGAGATAATATACATAAAGCACTTTGACCCCTTTTAAATACTGAATACAAGTTTCCATCATCATCATCATCATCATCATCATCATGAGTAGTATAAAGTATTTAAGATTTTACAAATTGCTTTTCTCAGTGCAAGAATATCAACTGAAAGTATTATTACTTTCATTTTACATATTAAAAGCTGAGATCCATGAAGATTACATGGTTTGTCTGATAAGGTCACAGGGAGCATAAGTATAGCTGAATGTGAAATCCAAGCCTTTGTACTAGTTGTAGTCCCTTTTAGAAAAATGCATGTCTCCACTTTGTCATTGTAGTCCAAAATGCTAAAGACAAATATAAAATGTGAATGAAAGAAAAGAAGCCACTTGTTGAAGGGGGAAAGCATAGTAGGACTATCTTAGAAGAGACCTAAGTTAGAGTTTTGACATTTTTGACATTTACTAGTTTTGTGATCATGAGAAACTCTCTGAGGATCATTTTCCTCACTTTAGAATGATATTAATAGTATGAAGTTTGCAGTAAAAATATTCTTCTCATTTTACAGATAAAAAAAAAAACCTAATACCTAGAGGATTTGAGTAATTTGTTGCTTGAGTTGCTTTAGTTGAGTTATGTGAGTATCTCACATAAATGAGAGCTCAGGTCTCTTGACTCTTAAGCCATGGATTTTTTTTTTTAACAAGACATGAGGAAAATATCCCCCCACACCCTTTTGATTGTATGACATTAGAGAATGGACTGATTCTCTACTGCTTTCATTAATTATGGTCTGACAATCAACACCAAGAAAGCAGCTTCTCCACAAGCCAACACTCTATCATCTATATGTGGAACTATTGGTCATAGTCAATGGGGACATTTTGAATGCTGTAGATAAGTTGACTTACTTTGATAGTATACTTTACAGGGATGTACACGTTTATAATGAGGTTGATACAGGCATTGCCAGAGCTAGCCAAGCATTTTGGAGCTTCTGAAAGAAACTATGAGGGAGATGGGACACCTAACAAACTGAAGGTCTATGTATGACTGTATGACTGTGAAATCAGGTCAATCGGTCAAAATCATGCAATAAAACTAAACTGCTTCCATTTGAATTGTCTTAGGAAGATTTTTAAGATTACTTAGAAAGATGAAGTCTGAACAATTCAAACAAGTCTTTCCAGGTTTTTCTGAAATCTATCTGATTACCATTTAATACTCACAATAGTACTTTTACATTAAGACACCCTGTTTTGTTCAGCCATTCCCTAATTGATGTTCATGCCCCAAATTTCTAATAGGTGACTAGCACAAAAATGGCTGCTATACATATTTTTTCATATGTAGGTCCTTTTCACTTTTTAATGATCTGTTCAATTATTCTTATATTCTCTTCTTGATCTGTTCCACAAATCTGTTGTTTCACATTCCGTTCTATTTTTTTTCATTCTTTATATTCTGTTTTGTTATTTGTTGATCTCATAACTTTACTGATTTCCCCTTGCCCAATTCTAATTTTCAAAGAGTTATTTTAATTTCTAAGATTCTGTATCTCCTTTTCTAATTGGATAACCCTCCATCCATCTTCTTGTCTTTCTTGGATGGCTTTTTATTTTTTAGTTTTTCCTCAGTGTCTCTCATTTGATCATTAAATTCTCTTTTGAGTTCTTCTTAAAATTCTCTATGGGGAGGGGACTATTTACTATTACACTTTGGGGTAGAAAAAGTTCTTTTTAATTCAGTATCTTCCTTGAAGATGAACCCCAGTCTTCCCTATTGCCAAAGCAGATTTCTGTGATTTGGTTGTTTCTTCTTTGCCAGTTCATTTTTGCAAGATATCCATGAATTTATGTCCCTTCAGGCATAGATAATATCTTTTTATTATTTATCAATTGGAACATGGCTTTTATTTTTTATAAATATGACTCAGGTCATGTTTGAGAAATAAGGCCTTATCAGAAAAAATTGCTTCAAAATTCTTTTTACAATTACTACGGCTAACTGTTTTTCCTCCCTTTTATCCTATTCCCTCTCTCCATTCACCATGTCTGTCCTCAAAAGTGTTTTGCTACTGACCACTTCGACACTCAATATACCGTTTCTTTTATTATCCTCCCTCCTTCTTGTATCCGACTCCCCTCCTATTTTTCTGCAGGGTAAGATAGATTTCTATACCTTTATTTTGAGTATATATATATTATGTCTTCTTTGAGTCAATTCTGATGAGAATAAGATTCACTCATTCCCCTTCTTCTCTGCCTCTTCCCCTCTACTGTAAAAACTTTTTCCTCCCTTTTTTATGGCAGATAATTAAAATCATTCCACTCTTCCCTTTCCCTTTCTCCCAGTACATTCCTTTCTCCCACCTTATTTTCATCATTTTAAAAGATATTATCCCTTCATATTTAACTCACAACTAATATGTGCCCAACTATCTTCAAACTGCCATAATAATGAGGAAGTTCTAATAAATTGAAAACATCATCCTCCCATGCAGGGATGTAAACAGATAAAATTAATTAAGTCCCTTATTACTTTCCTAGTTATTTCCTTATGCTTTTTCTGAGTCCCTGTTTCTGAAAATTAAATTTTCCATTCAGCTCTTGTATTTTCATCACGAATACTTGAAAGTCCTCGATTTCATTAAGTGACCATCTTTTTCTCTGAATGATTTTATTCAGCTTTTCTGAGCAGGTGATTATTGGTTATAATCCTAGCTCCATTGTTCTCCAGAATATCATATTCCAAGCTCTGTGGTCCTTTAATGTAGAAGCTGCTAGATCTTGTGTTATGCTGACTGTGGCTTCATTATTCTTGAGTTGTTTCTTTCTGAACACCTGACATATTTTATCTTTCACCTGGAAGTTCCAGAATTTGAAGTTTTCATTTTGTAATGTCTTTTAGGAAGTATTCTGGGGATTTTTTCAATGTCTATTTTACCATTTGGTTCTAGAATATCAGGACAGTTCCCCTTGATAAATTCTTGAAAGATAATGTCCAGACTCTTTATTTTTTTGATCATGACTTTCAGGTATTCAATAATTTTAAAAAGTATTTCTCCTAGATTAATTTTACACATCAGTTATTTTTCTAATGAGATAATTCATATTTTAAAATTTGTTTTCATTTTTTGGTTTTGCTTTACTGCATATTCTTTTCTAAAAAGACATATTAGCTTTCATTTGCTTATTTCAAATTTTTAAAGAATTATTTTCCTCAGTGAACTTTTGTACCTCTCTCAATTGGACATTTTAATTTTGCTTTTTAAGCCATTCTTCTACTCATTAGCTTTTTGTACTTCCTTTTGCACTATTCTCAATTCTTTCCCTAATTTTTCCTTTATCTTCTTATTTGATTTTCAAAGTCCCTTTTGAGTTCTTCCATGGCTTGAGCCCAATTCACATTTTTTCCTGGAAGCTTTGGATGTGGGAGCTTTGACTCCCCTATCTTTTGATTGTGTGTTTTGATCTTCCTTGTCACCATCATAACTTTCTATGGTCAGAAACTTTTTTTTCTTTTCTACTCATTTTTCTAGTCTATTACTCAGCTTTTAACTCTTTGTTAAAGTAGGGCTGTATTTCCAGGGTGTAGGGTGCATCATCCCAAGCTTCAGGTTTTTGTGCAGCTGTTTTCAGAGATCTTCCTAGGAATCTGATCACAACCTTCCTTTTATGCCCTAGAACTATTAGGAGTATGTCCACCCCCTTGTAGCTGTAAATCCAAGCTAAAGCCACAGAGTTCTGCTTTGCTGATGCTGGGATCAGAGTTCGAGCCAGGAGTGTCATAGTCTGTACTGGGAATGCATCCATGACTCCCACACCATTGCCACAGATCCTTTCCAATGAGGTTCCAAGTCTACTCTACATCAAGAGAACCACCAGAACTACTGCTGATTCAGAGGTCCAGCCTTATTGACCCTGAGATTTGGGGTGGGGCTAGGTCTGATATACACTGGGATTACATGCTGGACTTCTTCCCTGATTCCACAGGCCTTTTCTGCTGAGCTTCAAAATTCTTTTTGGTGTCTCTGAGCTGAGAGGTCTTGATGCCATTAGTATTATTGCTGAGTCAGAAGTCCTGCTTTGCTGACACCAACATCAGGGGTGGGTGCTTGCAGGTGCTGGGGCTGCTCTAGCTTAGCCTGCACTAGGATTGTACCACCTTAGTGTCACACACTTTTTCTGCTGAGCTTCTAAGTTATCTTTGGCTGGAAAATATTCTACTTCATCTTGTTGGGTGTTCTAATGCTCAACAACTTGTTTAGGTCATTATTTAAATGAATTTGGAGTGGTTTGGGGAAGAGATTGGGTGAGTTCCTACCTTTACTCCACCATCTTGGCCCTGTCTCTCTCCAGATATACTTTTAAAAGAAAAATTCTTAGATGGTTATTAAATAAGCAAATAAGATATTTTCTGTAGGTATATATTATATGCTTTACAAGATTTCCTTTAAAATCTATCTATCTATCTACTTATATCTATCTATCTATCATCATCTATCTAACTATATCTATAATTTGATTGTTATTTGTTCAGTGCTCTTTTTTATTTGATAAAGTTCATTTTCTCCTCTTATTGGGGCCACAAAAAAAATATGCATCATTACAATTACTGACTCAACAAGTCAAAATGACCTATGTTATTTTGCATGTCACTATATTCAAGATATACTAGTTAAAGGCTTTTTGTTAATGTTTGCCAAGCTTATGAGAAAAAAAAAAAAAAAAAAAAAAAAACTACAGAGTATAATAAAATCAACCTGGGTTTGTCAAGATCCATTGGGATAATGGGATTGAGAATCACTTCCCTCTTTGTATCCTTATCATCTCTATGGGACTATGTCCAGCACAGAGCATTTTCAATAATAGACACATCAGTCCCTCTCTTCATGAATAAAACCTGACATATTCTATTTGTACTAGTTTGCTAGTTAAGTATTTGGATATGACAAGAGTTCAACTACAGTCTTTTATGTTAGAACCTTGTTTTACAATTGAAAACATTTGTTTCTAAGTTAACATTTAAGTTTTGTAGAACTTGTTTTAAAATCCCCCCCTACCCCCTGCCTTAATTTACAGAGGTTTCCTGAGAGAGTAGTGGGGAAAAGACTGAGTGCTATATTCATTGTGCTACGCCTCCCTTTAAACATCTAGTGGCACCTGGTGAAATGGATCCTTAAAGTATAGAGGCTGAGAATAAAGCCATGATTTTCCTAGGTATGAGCCAATTTAATTTGCCCAAAGGATAGCCTTGGTATTGAAGCACAGAAAAAGTACCATTGAAAATAACATAATGCCTAAAAAGGGGAAGGAGAGAGATTGTATTTGATATGGATTTGTAACGCATTACTGGAGCTAATTGATTTCAATTGGAAGCAACTGATACATCAAACTGCAAGCAAAATATTAGAAAATGTCATATATACTCTATTGGAAATGACCAAAAGATTGGCTAGTGATTTATAGCTTTATAAACTTCTTTACAAAGTGTATGCTATTTTCTGCATATTATATGATTGGTCAATGAGAAAACATGACTCTGATAATATTTTAGGTACATGTGTTTGAAACTTTTTGTTCTATTTGGCTAGAAGAAAACCTCTTATTCTCTTCAGCATGCATGCATGTGTGCTTGACCACACAAACACACATACACATTTAGTTTCAAAATTGGGCAAATTCTGTGAGGGAAATCAAAGGTGCAGGTGGGCAGGGATGTGGGGATTGGGAATTCAATGTGATGATTTTTGGTCATCTCCCAGAGTTCTTTTGCTGGGCGTAGCTGGTTTGGTTCATGGCTGCTCCATTGGAACTGATTTGGTTCGTCTCGTTGCTGAGGATGGCCAGGTCTGTCAGAATTGGTCATCATGTGGTGTTGTTGATGAAGTGTGTAGTGATCTCTTGGCCCTGCTCGTTTCACTCAGCATCAGTTCGTGTGGGTCTCTCCAGGCCTTTCTGAGAGGACAAATACTGATATAAATGGATACATTAAGATAGCCATAGGAAGTAAGAAGTGGCTTCAAAGACCATGTGCCCTTATGCCAGAAAAGAATAGAGTTAGAGTTCTTTATATTTAGGGAAAACTTTATGAGGTCTCTATGAAGAGAGAAAAAGACTCCAAGGAACTAGAAATTATAAATTAACCCGTGTTATATGTACAGTGGTACTTTTACATTAAAGTTTAACATGAAATTAAAAAAAAAACAAAATTGGGCAGATTTATGAATTCCTCAGTCATTTCTCCTTTATTCATGGTGGTCTATAGTCTTCATGAATTTTTTCTTTACCATAGGTGATCTGTCCAAGGGCAAAATTGCTTCTCTTTCATTTTTGCCTTTGATGAAAGTTCAATTAAATGATTAGTCAATCAGCTGGCAAGTGTTCCTTAAACACCTGCTAAATGACAGGAACTGTGCTGGGTGCTAGGAATAGAAAGGTAAAAGACATATCTTGCTCTTAAGGAGATCAAATATTAGTGGAGACAACAGGGAAGCAGTTATGAACAAACAAAAAATCAGAATAAATCAGAAATAATCAATAGATTAAAAGCACTACTCATGCAGTGGTACTAGTTCTTACAGAAGGTGAGAATTTAACTTGGGGAAAAAAGGAGGGAGAGATTTCAACTCATGGGTGATAATCAATAAAAATTCTCAGACATAAGGTGTAATGTCTTATGCAAGGAGTAGCAAGAAACATAGTTCACTGGATCAAAGTGTGTTGTTTATATGTGTATGTTGGGGAAATTAGGAAGGGCAATAAGAACCAAATTGAGGATTTCACATGTGATTCTGGAAGCAATAGTGAGCCACTGGGGTCAATTGAATAGGGTAGTGATATGGTCAGACCTGCATTTTAGGAAGATCAATGGGACAGTTATGTGAAAGATGCACTGGTATGGAATGAGATTTGAAGTAGGGAGATGGAAGCTGCCACAACTGTCCAAGCATGAAGTAAAGCTGTGTTATCAGAGGAAAAAGGAAAGCATGTAAGAGAAATACTGAGGAGGTAGAATCAACAGGGTTTAAAAACTGATTATATATACAATTCAGGAGTTGCACATAAAATCTAGATTGTGAGTTCTTGTGACCAGGAAGATGGTGATACTTTCCATAATAATAAGGAAGTTAGGAAGAAAAGAGGGTTGGAGGACTGGGAGGTAATGAGCTTACTTTTGAACCTTGTGAGTTTAAGAGGTCTGTGGAATATCCATTTTGAGATGTCCAATAGGAAGTTGGAGATGGAAATCTAAAAGATCAGGAATTAGATTAGCACTGACATCTGAGAATCATCTGCATAGAGATTACAGTTAAATCAGTGGGATCTGAGAGTTTATCTAGTGAAATAATATAAAGGGAAAAGGGGAAATTACCAGCATAAAGCTTTGAAGACAATTATGGTTAATGGGTATATCCTAGAGGAAGATCCAGTAAAAGAGACTGAAGAAATGGTTAAACAAGTAGCAGAAATGGGAGAATGCTGTATAATGAAAACCTAGAGAGAAGAAATTATAAAGAGAATGTGACAAACAATGTTAATAGCAACAGAGAAGTCAAAAAGGATAAGTTTGAGAAAAGGCCATTACTTCTGACAATTAAGAAATAATTGATAACTGTAGAGAGGAAAATTTCTTTTTTTTTAAATTTATTATAATAACTTTTTATTGACAGAACCCATACCAGGGTAATTTTTTACAACATTATCCCTTGCACTCACTTCAGTTCCAATTTTTCCCCTTTCTCCCTCCACCCCCTCCCCTAGATGGCAAGCAGTCCTATATATGTTAAATATGTCGCAGTATATCCTAGATACCATATATGTGTGCAGAACCAAACAGTTCTCTTGTTGCACAGGGTGAATTGGATTCAGAAGGTAAAAATAACCTGGGAAGAAAAACAAAAATGCAAACAGTTTACATTCATTTCCCAGTAATCTTTCTTTGGGTGTAGCTCCTTCTGTCCATCATTGATCAATTTAAACTATTAGGTCTCTTTGTCAAAGAAATCCATTTCCATCAGAATACATCTTCATACAGTATCATTGTTGAAGTATATAATGATATCCTGGTTCTGCTCATTTCACTTGTAAGTCTCTCCAAACCTCTTTGTATTCATCCTGCTGGTCATTTCTTACAGAACAATAATATTCCATAACATTCATATACCACAATTTACCCAACCATTCTGCAATTGATGGGCATCCATTCATTTTCCAGTTAGAGAGGAAAGTTTCAGCTGAATAATGGTGTTAATTGAAAAAAGGAGTGATGAAACAAAATGGATCAATTATAGGGAGATTTATCAAAGAGTTTAGTCAGAAAAAGGAGGAGAAATATACAATAATAGCTAGAAGAGATTGATAGATCAGATAATGCATGTATTAAGTGCTATGATGATTGTACTTAAAGGAAAATGAATATTTATAAATTTATATTCATTAAGAAATTAAAATATAGACATTACATGCTAATGGGAGTTTTAATCCAATATTGTATTTATTGCCATAGTAAATCTGGAATTAAATAAGTATAAAATGGTGA
Source organism: Sarcophilus harrisii (assembly GCF_902635505.1). Classification (NCBI taxonomy): domain Eukaryota; kingdom Metazoa; phylum Chordata; class Mammalia; order Dasyuromorphia; family Dasyuridae; genus Sarcophilus; species Sarcophilus harrisii. The sequence goes on from NC_045428.1 coordinate 470,434,222, forward strand.
AAATGGTAAAGTTCATATGTCTGTAGTTGTAAAAAAAAAAAAGAAACTATATTTAAATGGTTATTATAAGCAATATAATAAAATTTAACAGAAGTAGCATCATTTTCCCATGAAAGAGAACATGGTAATGATATGCTTGAGATGGTTTGAAACTTTTTTTTTCAAAAGCTCAAAGATATGGATATAATAAAAAAATGATATGATTTTGGAGCAAGAAATGTGATAGTACAACAAAATATTTAATGAAGATTAATTATTTGAACAAAATAGTTTTTTTCGCCTTTGTATTAATAATCATTTACATAAAAATTCTTTCAAGAACTGTTACTGCCGCACATTTTCTAGCTCATTTTTATGGAGTGAAGACAACTGACAATTTAAAATAATACAAAGAATTCATTTGAGGCACATATCTTGAGACAAACACAGACTCAGCTCAATGTCTCTCTTCACATAAGGCATAGTAAGACAAGATGTCATAACAGTGACCCTGCATCCCCAAGAAAAAGACCAAAAAATTTTGGTCTGTGATACTTACTTACCAAGTAAAAGAGGCATTATGATTTATTTCTGTCAAAATAAGAGTGAAACACAATTTCAGTGTATAATGCATTAGCCTATAGTTATCCTTTGCAGAACATGCAACTCCTGTGTGAACAGAAGTTTATTGCATAAGCATTAATGCTACAAGAATTTAGCTCAAGGATATCCAAATAATTCAACTGGGACAACTATATGTTAACAATATCTGGAATTTTGTTTGTGGAAATACAAATTCTTCTACCATTCATCATTTCATGAAACAATTTTAAAAAGTCTTATATTATGTTTAACTGTAATGCTAATATTATCCTGTACCAAATTATATTAGTCCCTTTTAAAGCATCATAAAAAGGTGATGTGTTCAATGTAAACTGATTTTACAGAGAGTTAAAGTTTAACACTTTAAGTATCAAAGGTTTTTAAGTAAGCATTTTCTACTTCTAGCATATGAGAGAAGGACTCAAACTGAATAAGATAGAGAAGAAAGAATGAAGAAAATTAGAAGAGGTTAGGCCTTGGGTACAATGCAACATGTCAATTGAATTTAGGTAAGGGAAATTTGGGGGACATGTGCAAAAATGTTTGTGGCAGCCCTTTTTGTAGTTGCAAGAAACTGGAAACTGAGTGAATGCTCATTAGTTAGAGAATGGTAGAATAAGTTATAGTATATGAATGTTATGGGATATTATTGTTCTATAAGAAATGATCAATATAATGATTTTAGAGAGGTTTGGAGAGTTACATGAACTGATGCTAAGTGAAATGAGAAGAACCAGGATTTCAGTGTACATGGCAAGTTAAGATTATATGATGATCAATTCTGATGGACATAGCTTTTCTCAACAATGAGACAATTCTGGCCAGTTCCAATAATCTTGTGATGATGACAACTATTTACACCTGGAGAGAGGACTGTGGGAACTTAATGTAGATGACAAAACTGTATTTTCACTTTTTTGTTGTTTGCTTGAATTTTATTTTCTTTCTCATTTTTTTCACTTTTTGATCTGATTCTTGTGCAGGAAGATAATTGTATAAATACGCATGCCTATATTGGATTTACATATATTTTACCACATTTAACATGTATTGGAATTACTTGCCATCTAGGAGGGGGTTGCAGGGAAGAAGGGGAAATTGGAATACAAGGTTTTTGCAAGGGTCAATGGTGAAAAATTAGCCTTGCATATGTTTTGAAATGAAAATTCTTCAATAAAAAAATAGAAATTTCGGGGAAAATGAAAAAAAAATCTGAAGGAAAACAACCATCAACTTTGGAATTCTCTGTATTTCCAGTTTCCAACCTTGCACCTTAAGCTGAAAAAAGGTAGGAAAACAAAACCTTCCAAAAATGACTTCAAGTAGTTTGGGCTTCTGAACAATATGAATATTTTAATTTGAGGAATGATAAATACTAGTAAACTTTAGGATAAATAGAAAACAAGTTTCTTTAAGAGAAGAAAGAGACTAAATATGAAGACAAAATGCATTGGTAAGTAAGAAACTATAGGGAAGGATTCAAGTTCTTCTTGAGTAAAGAAAATACATAAACATATAAATAAAATTAGTAGCTTAGTGAGAGAAAAGAAAGTGGGATTTGGCCATTAGTGGATTAAAAAATGGAAAGGAATTGGCTAAAGGTTTCAATTTGATAAAAAAGTTAAAAAGTTGTATAGTTTTTTTTTTTTTTTTTTAAGAAGGAGCTTAGAAGTTTTGTGTAAAGGTAAACTAGTGGTCCAGAAAAGTGGGATGAGAATCTCAACCAGTAGAATTGTGCCATCATTTTTACTGAATGTGTATTGAGTTTTTCCTCAGTCAAATTTTGTTATCCACATTGTTGATGAAATGGATTGAGCATTAGATTCGAGGTAGGAACACCTGAGTTCAAATTTGGCATCAGAACCTTAACTTTGCTACCATGGATGTGGCACTTATCTGCTGTATACACAATATATTTATGTCTCAGGTTGTTGAAAAGATAAAATCAAAGTATATTTTTTAAACTGCTTTGCAGACCTTAAAATGCTATATAATGTTTGTTACTATTATATTTGAAGTCTACAATTTCCCTTCTAAAAAGGGAGCAAATTGATTACATCAATTTAATAAGAAAAATAATAACAAATAATATCAATCCACATGCTGCATTGTACCAGAGTACTAATCTTTCCTGTCTCTTCTTTATTTCTTTTACGTCTTATTCAGTTTAAGTTCTTCTCTGATAAGCTAGAAGTAGAAAATGGTTCTCCCCTCCTTTAACAGGTTAAACTTTAACTATCTGGAAAATCCATTTACATAGGTCAGATCCCTATATGATGCTTAAAAATGGAATGTTCTAGCTTGTCATACAGGATAACATTAGCATTACAGTTAAATAAATAATAAAAATTTTAAAAATCCTAATCTGATAACCAGTTTTGAAAGGGACCCTAGATTCCAGTTAGTTATGAAGACAGAGAACAAGATCTTGCATATCTTGACTAATCTTATATATAATATACATCTCTCTATATATAATCTAAATGCTTAAATGAAGCAATACTAATTTCCCATCAAGATTTCCATCATTTCAGAATTACACATGTTTAACCTGTTTTGGATTACTTGTCTAGGGAAGTTGATGGAGGAAATGAAGGGAGAAAAATTCAGACAAAAATTTAAGAGAGATATATTCCAAAACACAGTACTTGTGGTGTCATGAATTCTTTCATATGGAAAACTTTGACATTTTTCCTAATAAATTATTTTTGTTGAGTCATTTTTTAAAATTTCCTTAATTTCTCACTCTTTCTGTTCTTCCTTATTATTGAGAATGATTTTGAGTTGAATTTTCCCTTACTGGTGGTTGCTATATTTTTGAATATTGGACATATGTTTAAGCAAACTAGAACTTATTAGTTGCCACTTTCTTGGCTAATTTTGTAAAAGGAAAAAAAGCCCCTATGGATATTTAGATAACTGATATTCCACATCATAATCATGTGATATCTCTGTGCTAGATTTGTGAAATATTTAGTTATTTCTCCTTTCTCCTAAGTGGTCTATATCATACTTGCAATGGCAAAATCATTTCTCTATCATCCTTCTTTCACCTTTGAATACTCTTTCCTATGCTTTCCCCTATAGTTTTTGGATTTTTTTTAACGGAACATTCTTTGTTAAAATATAGTATAATTCTACTTTTTGCTCTCTTACTTATTCTATCACTTTTGAATAAGATATGTATGTTCATCCATAGTTTCATTTTCTTTTCTACTTCAGTATTTTATTTTTCCAGCTTCATATAAAAAGTATTTTAACATTAACTTTAAAATCTTGAGATCCAGATTCTCTCCTTTCTTCCCAATCCCTCCATTGAGAACAGAAGCAATTCTATATAAGTTATCCATCTGTAGTCATGCAAAACATTTCTGTAATAACCATGTTGCAAAAGAAAACACAGACCAAAAGAAAAACAAAACAAAATTCAAGAAAAATAAAGTTTAAAAAGTGTGCTTCAATCTATAGTCAGATAACATCAGTTCTTTCTCTGGGTTTGGATAGCATTTTTCATCATAAGGCCTTCAGAGTTGTTTGAGATCATTGTATTGCTGAAAATAGCTGTCATTCATAGCTGATCATCTTATAATATTGTTGTTATTTTGTACACAATACATTTCACTTTTCATCAGCCCATGGAAATCTTTCCTGTTTTCTTTTCTTTCTGAGAGCATCCTGCTCATCATTTCTTATAGCAAAATAGTATTCCATCATAATCATATAGCACAATTTATTCAGTCATTCCTGATAGGCAGATGGGATACACAACTGATAGACATCTCCACAATTTCCAAATTTTTTGCCCCAAGAGTACAAATATCTTTATACTTATAGTTTTTCCTTTTGATTTTGTTTTTGTTTTATTTCTTTTGTGATACAGAACTAATAGTAGCATTGCTAGATCAGAGGGTATGCATGGCTTTGTAGTTCTTTGGACATAGTTCCAAATTCTAATGAATGGTTGAATCAATTCACTTCTCTGCCATCAGTGTATTAATGCATCATTTTCCCCACATCTTCTACACCTTCTGACATTTCTCTTTTCTTTCCAATTAGTCAATTTACTTTTTATTTCTCCAAATAATAGTGAGATAAAACATTTTTTCATATGGCCATAGCTAATTTTGATAGTGATCTCAGAAAACTCTTCATATCTTTTGATCATTTATCAATTGAGGAATGGCTGTTAGTTTTATAAATATGACACAGTTCTCTATATGTTGAGATACAAGGCCTTTATCAGGGAAAACTGCTTGAAAATTGTTTTTCACAGTTGCTATTGTAACTGTATTTCCCTCCATCCTATCCCCTTATTTAATCTATTATGTTTCTCATTTTTGCTCTGTTCTCTATCAAAAATGTTTTGCTCCTGTCTACCCTGTTCCTAATTTTCCTTCCTTTTGGCCTTCTCCTTATCCCTTTCCCCTCCTAATTTTCTGTAGGATAAGATATATTATTATATCCAATTAAGTTTGTATATTATTTTCTCTTTCAGGCAATTCTGATGAGGTTAAAGTTTTACTCACTTCCCTTTATAACCTTACTCTTCTCCAGTGTAACAATCTTTTCTTGCCTCTTTTATGTGAGATTATTTACCACATTCTACCTTTCCCTTTCCTTTTCTTCTAGTAAATCCCTTCATGCCTTATTATTCATTTTTTTAGATATCATTCATTCACATTCAACTCACACCTGGTCCCTCTGTCTATATATATATATATATATATATATTCATTCTATTCATTCTAACTATCCTAATAATGAGAAAATTATTATGATATATACCTTACCATATATAAATATAGGCAGTTTAACCATATTATGTCTCTTATAATTTTCCTTTTCAGTTTACCTTTTTAAACAAAGTCTTGTCAATTTTCTATTTAGTTCTGGTCTTTTATCAAGAAGCTTGATTTTTTTTTTAATTTCATAGGATGTCTATTCCTCACCCCCTCCCAGAAGGATTATATTAACTTTTATAAATAGATGATTCTTGGTTGTAATTTTGCCTTCTTCACCCTCCATTCCAAACTTTCACATCCTGTAAAGTAGTAGCTGCAAAATTTTGTTTTGTCCTGACTATGGTTCCATGATACTTGAATTGTATTATTTTGTTTTGTTTTGCTTTTTCCTCTGGATGCTTGCCACCATCTTTTTCTTGACCTGAGAGTTTTGGAATTTGATTGTAATATTCCTGGAAGTTTTCATTTTGATATCTCTTTCAGGAGATGATTGGTGGATACTTTTAATTTCTATTTTTACCCTCTAGTTGTAAAATATCAGGACAATTTTCTTTGATGATTTCTTGAAAGGTGATGTCTTGGGTCTTTTTTTCTTTTTGGATCATGGCTTTCAGATAGTCTAATTATTTTATAATGATCCCCCCTGAATCTATTTTCTAGTTTAATTTTTTCCCAATGAGATATTTTACATTGTTCTCTATTGTTTCATTCATTTGGCTTTGTTTTATTGTTTCTAAATTTCTTTTCATTTTCATTTGTTCAATTTTAAATTTTAAGGAAGGGATTATTTTCTTGTGAATTCTGTGCCTCCTTTTCAATTTGACTAATTTTACTTTTTAGGTATTTTTCTCATTGGCTTTTTATACTTCCTTTACCATTTCTCCTGGTATGTTGTTATTTTCTTCAGTATTTTTCTGTGTCTCCTTTATCAAACTGTTGGCTTGTTTTTCAAGATTTTCTTGCATCCCTCTCATTTCTTTTTCCAATTTTTCCACTTCTCTTACTTGATTTTCAAAACCTTTTTGAAATCTTCCATGATTTAAAACAATTTCATATTTTTCTTAGAGACTTTGGAGGTAGGAGCTTTGATTTTGTTATCTTCTTCAGACTGTGTATTTTGATCTTCCTTATCATTTCCCACGTATTCCTAATAACTTTCTATTGTCCACTTTTTTTCCCTTGCTATTGCTTAATTTCCCAACCTATTACTTGACTTTTAACTTTTTTTTTTTTAAAAGGGCTCTGCTTCCAGGGTAAAGTGTTCATTGTCTAAAGCTTCAGAAGTTTTGTGCATTTCTTTGCAGAGATACTTCTAGAGACCTGTAAATTTTCAGTTCTTCTAATGTGGTAGGATGTAAAGAGAGGTACTTATTACTTTCCTGGCTTGTTCTGTGATCTGGGAGTGAGCCATGCACTCTTTTCCACCCTAGAACTGTGAATAGAGTCTCTATTCCATAGTGAACATAAGATCTAGTGTGCTAGCATTCATCCCTTGCCCTGGGACTGCCACCCTACTGTGACTTGCTTCCAAGTATAAGTAAAGCAATACTCCTGTTTTGGTGCTAAAAAAGAGATTCTATAATCTTCTGACCAGTTGTTTAACCCCCTTACCAGCTTGTGCTGGACTGAGATCCATTGTCAAGAAATATTAATAGATCTTTCCTGCTGATAAAGTTGCCTTTGATGTCTGTGGTCTGAGAGGTCTGGAACATCCCATTGTTGCCACTTTTTAATCATGTAGAAATCTGTTCTTGGTTTGCTGGGGCCTGGTATGCATTAAAGTCTGGTTTAGACTGAACTCCATTCTCATCTTGCTAGAACAGAACTTTTCTTCCTTCTTTCAAAGTTGCCTTGGGCTAAAAAAAAAAAATTTATTCTTTTTTCTTTTTTTTTTTTTTTTTTATTTTTTTTTTGTAGGTTCTGCCTCTCTAGAATTTGTATCAAGTTACTATTTAAAAGTTTTTGTACAGGTTTTGGGGAAAATCCAGGTAATATCCTGATTTTACTCTGCCAATTAGGTCCCACTCCATAGCCATATTCAATCATGGATTTTATTGCACAGAACCTCAATGATAAGATTACATTGTGACTTTTGAATGTGAACTGTAGCTTTTTTTTTTTTTTTAACTTGTTGCCTAGAATTGCGGCATCTTCTTGCTTTCCTGCTGTCTTATACCTCAAGTTCAATATTCTAGTACCAGTCCTAGAGCCTTGTATTTCCTGAATAATGGGGTCACTATATCTAGATAGAATAGAACCACCATGCTGCACTGTGTTCTTCTTCTTGTCATGTCAACAAGCACTTATCTTTTTCTCCCCTCCCCCACCTGCTTTCTACCCCTTTCTCTAAGAATCAGTAATAAAATCAATACAATTATTTTTAGAAAAAAAGATGCAACAATCAAAAGGTTTATCACTCTACATACAATCTCTATGACTTACCAGATCAAAATATACATTCATGTCCCCCCAACACACATACATATAGACATATGCAGACATATATATATCTGTGTGTGTGTGTGTGTGTCTATGTGTGTGTGTGATTGTGTGTGTGTGTGTGTGTGTGTGTGTATGAAGGCCTATGGGTATATATCTATATCTATACATAGATATACATATAGGTACTAATATGGATTTATATATCTGTTCTTTGTCTTTGTCTTTTTCTTTTCTTCCCCTATTGAAAAATAAGTTTCTTGGGAACAAAGCTTGTCTTTTTTTTCTTTTTTGGTATTTTCATTCATAGTGATAAACAATTTCTTGGATTTTGTTCCTTATCAACTTCCTAATACTATCTTCTTATTTTTTATGGCTATATTTTATGACATTTTGATTGATGATATACCTAAACAATTTTATCCCTTTATCATCTCTTAAAATTTCAAAGCCCTCTTCAATTAAAGGCTGTAGAACAATTGAAAACTCAGGGTATATATGGTGAGCATTGTCTATTTTAATATGCTAAACTTAAATTGAATGTTCTTTCACTTAACAAACGATGGACTACAAAAATGGAATGAATGTTGATGTACTGTTACATATATTAACCATATTAGGTAATTTTCTTAACTTTCCAAAATAATAATGCTTTCTGGAGATGTAGAAATTTTTTGATTTTCATGGATAATAATTAATGAGTTTAAAATATATCAATGCAATTATTTTTTAAGAAATATATATGGATATCATCAATAAAAGTAGTTTAGATTGGGCTTATACATTTGAGAGAGATTAGCAGTGAATTTGTTAATTTGATTCATATTTTGATTTTTTTATTTTGATTTGGTTTATCATTTTCAAATTTTAACAATGCATTCAAACTGGCATTCCTAGCCTATCATCATCATTATTATTGAATAAATAAAAATTTGCATGAATTATATAACTATATGTGAATTGAATATTTTGGATTTCCTATAAAGGTGGAATCATAATTCTACTGAATTCCTAAGATTATTATAATAATATTTATCTTTTTATAGCACTTTAAGGTTTACAAAACCCTGTATAAATATTTTGTTTGTGCTCACAACAACCCTAGAAGTAGATAATATTTCTAACCCCATTTTACAGGTAAGGAAGTTGTGGCTGAGATTCAGTGTCTTTTCCAGTGTCTTATGATTAATAACCATCTGAGGCCAGATTTAAATTAAGATCTTTTTTACTTCAGTTTCAGTATCTGTCTAGTTTACCATCTAAAATGATGTAATGGAGTAGAAAATTCATGAAACCCTTATTCTAGTACTAGCTTTTCCACAATTTGCTCTGATATCTTGGATGAGTCATTTTCCTTCTCTGGTACTCTATTGTCTTCTTCATAAAGGAGCACTGTTGGAATAATCTCTAAAGTCCTTTATAGTTTTAATATTCTATAATTTGAAGGCTCAAAGTCTGACAAGATAACAAATATTTATTCTTTACTTAGAGCTTTAAACTGGACCCTGATGAATTTGCTAATGGTTGTTACCTATTTAGAGAAATTAAGCCAAATTAGGTCTTTAGCCATAATGTGTGTCTATTTAAGTACCTTAATTATTTTATATCAGTGTCACCTCATTCCCTCTAATTTACCATTCAGGTTAAAACAACAACAATAGCTTAAATCTATGTGCTGAATGTTAAAGTAATTGTTTATTACTCATGTTATTATTTCTAATCTTGGCTTAAAATTTTGCAATGATTGTAAGTTCAATTCAGCATTATTAATGATTTTTCTCTTTTTTCAATTCATATAGGCAAAATTGTACCTCACATTAAGACTATAGTTAGTCTCAACTTCTTGAGCTCATAGTTAGGTTATAAATTGACAAGATTTCAGAGTTGAAAGAGACCTCAGAGGACATCTAATCTAATTTATATTGAGAAAAGAATCTTCTCTACAATATAATTGACAAACCACCACACACCCCTAAGGCAGCCCATTTTACTTTTAGATAGCTTTAGTATTATGAAGTTTTTTCTCTCTCCTTACTTTAAGGCAAAACTTATATCTTTGCAGTCTGTATACTTGGTTTCTACTTCTATCTTCTTAAGTTAAGCAGAACAAGTACTTTTCTTCCAGAAGAACTACACTTTAAATACCTGTATATGTCCTTATCTCTGCCTTTACGTATTCCCATTTTTGGCACATAATTCTTGTATAGGTTTCTTTACCATCATAATTGCCCTTCTCTGGACTCTTAATTAAGTATAGTTTTCCTTAAAAAAGGTCATTCTGTATTATATGCAAGGCTTTATAAACAACTTGTTAAAAAAATTGTCTATGTCTATAAGACATTATTTTAGATGACTTTAATTTATAAACAGTTCTGCAAAAGGTCTGGAGTAGCTTTTGCATGGAAGGCTGCTTTTGTGGAAAGATGCCGATAAGCACAAATAATACTAGAACTTATATATGACAAATCCAAGTATGTCATTGGATCTCTAGTGACTAAAAGAGGGTGAATAATTAATTTGGATAGGCCTTTCACAGAAGCCAAAGATCTAGTCCTTGGGGAAAAAAGAATGTATACGCACATAGCCACAGACACATAGATTATAGACACACATACAAAAACAAACATATACATATTTATGTGTATATATGTGTATATGTTTACATATGCATAATATATGTATATACACAGATATACTAATTTGTGCATATTTTTGTATAATGAGACTCCAGGATTAATCAGGACACATGAAAATCTGTGTAGAAAAGACAAGGTCCTACCTGAAATATCTCATTTTCAAGATTGCTGTGTATATATTAAATTAATTATCAAATATAAACTATTGTTTCTGACAGTTTAGTTGGATGTATATGATGGCTATAAGGTAACACAGTTAGGACATAAATTCATATAGAACATTTTTCAAAGAAGGATGATAAGGAAAGATTGTATCACCTCTTAAAACAGAGGGTAGTTGAGTTTAAAACAGTCTAAAGAAAGTTTAACAAGATAACCAACTAAATTAAGTAATATAAAGGGTGTTCAAAGATAACAATAGAAAGAAGTCTGCAAATAGGAGAAAAAATGGAAAATATTTGCAAAAGTCATTGCAATAATATGTTTTATTCATCAGTTATACCATCACACATTGATATCATAAAATCAAGTCCTTTTGAGTACTTTACAGAAGATATAAAAATGGCATGAAAGAAAAAATTGGAGAAATACCAGTATGAGATCAAATAAAAGAGTTCTTATGTAGAGGTAACACAACTGTGAAGGCACCAAAGGTTCTATCTGTAAGTTTACTAAAGGAAAAGAAGACACTAAAGATATTAAAGGTTAGTCAGGTGGTGGTAGTGGACAGAATGCTGAGCCTGGAGTCAAGCAAATTCAAATCCATGAATTCAAATCTTGCCTCAGACACTTATTGGCTATATGACTCTGGACAATTTACTTGATGCTGTTTGCCTCAGTTTCCCATCTATAAATGAGCTAGTGAAGGAGATGACAAATCACTCCAATATCTTTGCCAAGAAAGCATCAAATAGGGTCACAAAGAGTTGGAATGACTGAACAAAAACAACAATAAAGAAACAGCAATATCATTTAAAAAAATCTCTGACCTTTTTGACATCAAATGCCTGTTCTTCAATTTATACAAAACTTTTTTGAATCATCTATAAATGAATTGAGGGCATCTTTGTGTGTCTCTTTTAGTAGGGAAGAAGTAAGAATCTCATAATCTTTACCCTCTCAAAACTGAATATAAGACTTAGAGATTACAAGATGCTTTTGTTTTTACTGTTTGTACAGCAGTACAAGTACGGCAAAAGAGCCTCAACTCAAGAAAAAAGCTACTTTAAAAATGTGTCTCGTTTTTGTATTAAGATCATTCACAATTCCTTTGAAAATATTAAATAAGTAATAATTCTGTTCAATGATCAGTTTGGTCATTCACAAAGATCAGGATATTTGTAGAAATAATAAAAAAAGCTTAACAATAGCATTTACCACAGCAATAGGAAAGTCAATTTAGAGTCAAAGTGGAGGAGGAATTATTTGTGGGTGGTGAGGTTCTTTACATACTCCTGTTTATAGATGACATTATGCTGAATTCATCAAGTCTAGGGCATTTGGGAACTTCTGAAGAACATCTTAATCACTTAAAAGAGTATGGTCTTTCCATTCACACAAGAAAGATCAAATGCATGAAAAATATCTATTGTCAAAATTTCATCATGTAGTTTAATACAAGTATATTTTTGGTAGATAATATAGACAGTTAGCCAGAAAAGAGTTGAAAAGAAATAAGGAAATGATCCTTTTTATTTTGGATGAATTGCTTATAGGGATTTTTTTTTATTAAAGCTTTTTGTTTACAAAACATATGCATGGGTAATTTTTCAACATTGACTCTTGCAAAATATTTTGTTCCAAATTTTCTTCTTCTTCCTCCCCCCCCCCTTCCCCTAGCTGATAGGTAGTCCAATACATGTCAAATATGTTAAAATATATGTTAAATCCAATAAAAGTATACATATTTATACAGTTATGCACAAGAAAAATCAGAAGGAAGAAAAAAATTGAAAAAGAAAACAAAAGGCTAGCAAACAACAACAGAAAGAGAGAGAATGCTAGGTTGTGGTGCACATATAGTTCTCACGGTTCTGTATCTGCATGTAAATGACTCTCTTTATCACTGCACAAGTGGAGCTGGTTTGTATCCTCTCATTGTTGAAGAGAGCCACATCCATCAAAACTGATTGTCATATACTTTTGCTGTTGCCTTGTATAATGATGTCCTGGTTCTACTCATTTCACTCAGCATCAGTCCATGTAAGTCTCTCCAGGCCTCTCTGAAATCATCCTGCTGGTTATTTCTTACAGAACAATAATATTCCATACCATTCATAAATCATAATTTATTCAGTCATTTTCCAATTGATGAGCATCTACTCAGTTTCCAGTTTCTTGCCGCTACAAAAAGGGCTGCCACAAACATTTTTGCACATGTAGATGCATTTCCGTCCTTTAAGAGTTCTTTGAGATATAATGCCAGTAAAACACTGCTGGATCAAAGGGTATGCACAGTTTAATAACTTTTTGAGCATGGTTCCAAATTGCACTCCAGAATAGTTGGGTCTGTTCATATTTCCAGCAGCAATGTAACAGTGTCCCGGTTTTCTCAGATCCCCTCCAACATTGGTCATTATTGTTTCCTGTCATCTTAGTTTATCTGACAGTGTATAGTGGTATCTCAGAGTTGTTTTAATTTGAATTTGTCTGATCAATAATGTTTTGAAGCGCCTTTTTATATGACTAAAAATAGTTTCAATTTCTGTAGTATATGAATATTATGGAATATTATTATTCAGTAAGAAATGACCAACAGGATGATTTCAGAAAGTCCTGGAGAGACTTGCACAAACTGATGCTGAGTGAAATGAGCAGGGCCAGGAGATCATTATATACTTCAACAACAATCTATGTAATGATCAATTCTGATGGACCTGGCCTTCCTCAGCAATGAGATGAACCAAATCAGTTCCAATGGAGCAGTAATGAATTGAACCAACTACACCCAGAGAAAGAACACTGGAAGATGACTAAGAACCATTACATAGAATTCCCAATCCTTATATTTTTGTCTGCCTGCATTTTTTATTTCCTTCACAGGCTAATTATACATTATTTCAGAGTCCGATTCTTTTTGTACAGCAAAATAACTATTTGGACATGTATACTTATTTTGTATTTAATTTATACTTTAATATATTTAACATGTATTGGTCATCCTGCCATCTAGGGGAGGGGGTGGGGGAAAGGAGGGGAAAAATTGGAACAAAAGATCTGGCAATTGTCAATGCTGTAAAATTACCCATGCATATAACTTGTAAATAAAAGGCTATTTTTAAAAAATAGTTTCAATTTCTTCATCTGAAAATTGTTCATATCCTTTGACCATTTATTAATTGGATAATGGCTTGAACTATTATAAATTTAAGTCCCTTCTCTATATATTTTAGAAATGAGGCCTTTATCATAACCTTTGAATGTAAAAATGTTTCCCAGTTTGTTGCTTTCCTTCTAATCTTGTCTTCATTAGATTGGTTTGTACAAAAATGTAACTTTATATAATCAAAATTATCTATTTTGTGATCAATAATGATCTCTAGTTCTTCTTTGCTCACAAATTCCTTCTTCCTCCACAGATTTGAGAGATCAACTATTTTAAGTTCTAATCTGCTTAAAATATCATTCTTTATGTCTAGATCATGAACCCATTTTGACCTTATCTTGGTATATGGTATTAGGTGTGGATGAATGTCTAGTTTCTGCCATACTAGTTTCCAAATTTCCCAGCAGTTTTTGTCAAATAGTGAATTATTATCCCAAAAGCTGGGATCTTTGGGTTTGTCAAATACTAGATTGCTATAGTCATTGACTATTTTGTTCTGTGAACCTAATCTATTCCACTATTCAACTGCTCTGTTTCTTAGCCATTACCAAATGGTTTTGATGACCCCTAATTTAGAATGTATTTTTAAATCTGGTACAGCTAGGCCACCTTCATTTGATTTTTTTCCCATTAATTCCCTTGAAATTTTTGATCTTTTGTTCTTCCAGATGAATTTTGTTGTTATTTTTCCTAGGTTAGTAAAATACTTTCTTGGGAGTTTGATTGATATAGTACTAAATAAATAGATTAATTTAGGTACTATTGTCATCTTTATTATATTTTCTCAACATTCCCAAGAGCACTTGATATTTTTCTAATTGCTTAGATATGACTATTTGTATGTAAAAGGTTTTGTTTCATATAGTTCCTGACCCTCCCTTGTCAGATAGATCCCCAAATAATTTATCCTATTAACCGTTATTTTAAATGAAATTTCTCTTTGTATCTCTTGTTGTTGGATTTTCTTAGTGATATATAAAAATACTGATGATTTATGTGGATTTATTTTGTATCCTGCAACTTTGCTAAAGTTGTGAATTACTTCTAATAGTTTTTAAGTTGATTCTCTAGGGTTCTCTAAGTATACCATTATATCATCTGCAAAGAGTGATAATTTGGTTTCCTCATTACCTACTCTAATTCCTTTAATCTCTTTTTTTTCTCTTATTGCCAAAGTTAGTACTTCTAACACAAATTTGAATAGTAATGGTGATAGTGGGCAAATTTGTTTCACTCCTAATCTTATTGGGAATGGTTGCAATTTATCCCCATTACATATGATGTTTACTGATGGTTTTAAATAGATGCTACTGATTATTTAAGGAAAAGTCAATTTATTCCTATACTTTCAAGTGTTTTTAATAGGAATAGATGTTGGATTTTATTAAATGCTTTTTCTGCATCTATTGAGATTATCATATGGTTTTTGTTAATTTGGGTATTAATATGACCAATTATGCTGATAGTTTTCCTAATATTGAACCATTCCTGCATGGTTGGTATAAATTCCTGCATTCCTGGTATAAATCCTACATGATCATGGTGTATTATCCTGGGGATGATTTTCTGTAATATCTTTGCTAATATTTTATTTAAGACTTTTGCATCAATATTCATTAGGGAGGTTGGTCTATAATTTTCTTTCTCTGTTTTCATCCTACCTGGTTTAGCTATCAATACCATGTCTGTGACATAAAAGGAATTTGGTAGGAGTCCTTCATTCCCTACTTTTTCAAATAGTTTATATAGAATTGGAGTTAATTATTCTTTAAATGTTTGGTAGAATTCACATGTAAATCCATCTGGTCCTGGCAATTTTTTCTTAAGGAGTTGATTATTAACTTGTTCTATTTTTTTAAATGGGACTATTTAAGTAATTTATTTCCTTTTCTTTTAATCTGGGCAATCTGTATTTTTGTAGATATTCCCCCCTTTCACTTAGGTTGTCAAATTTATTGCATAAAGTTGAGCCAGTAAGTCCTAATTATTGCTCTAATTTCCTCTGCATTGGTGGAAAGACTAACAATTTGATTTTCTTCTTTCCTTTTTATAATTAAGTTAATTAAAGGTTTATCTATTTTGTAGGTTTTTCCCCACAAAACCAACTTTTACTTTTTTTATTAATTCAATAGTTTTTTTCATTTTGAGACTATTTGATTTTCTTCTTTCTTTTTCTAATCAAATTAACTAAAAGGTTATCTATTTTGTTGTTTTTCCCCCATAAAACCAACTCTTACTTTTATTTATTAATTCAATAATTTTTTTCTTTCTTTTAATTTTATTGACATCTTTTATTTTTAGAATTTCAAGTTTGGTATTTGATTAGGGGTTTTTAATTTGTTCTTTTTCTAGCTTTTTTAGTTGCAAGCCCAGTTCTCTACTTTATGCAAGTAAGCCTTTAAAGATATGAAATATCCCTTATTATCATTTTGGCTGCATCCCTAAAATTTTTGGTATGTTGTCTCATTATTGTTATTCTCTTGGATGAAATTACTGATTGGGTCTATGGTTTGCTTTTCACCCATTCATTGTTTAAGATGAGATTATTTAGTTACCAGCTACTTTTTGGTTGATTTTCCTCTAACCTTTTATTGAATGTAAATTTTATTGCATTGCAATCTGAAAAAAAATGTATTTACTATTTCTGCCTTTCTGCATTTGATTTTGAGGTCTTTATGTTTCTAATGTATAGTAAATTTTTGTATAGATTCCATGAACTGCTGAGAAGAAAGTATACTCCTTTCTGTCTCCATTCAATTTTCTTCAAAGAGCTATCATACCTAACTTTTGTTGTATTCTATTTACCTCTTTAACTTCTTTATTATTTATTTTGTGGTTTGATTTATCTAATTCTGGGAGAGCAAGGTTGAGATCTCCCACTATTATAATTTTGCTATCTATTTCTTCTTGCAACTCTCTTAACTTCTCCTTTAGGAATTTAGATGCTACACAACTTGATGCATATATGTTTAATATTGATATTGCTTCATTATCTATGGTACCCTTTAGTGAGATATAGTTTCCTTCCTTATTTCTTTTAATTAGATCATTTTTTTTTCTTTTGCTTGATCTGAGATAAGGATGGCTACCCCTACTTTTTTTTTTTATTTCACCTGAAACATAATAGATTTTATTCTAGCCTTTTACCTTTACTCTGTATGTATCACTTTGCTTTAAATGTGTTTCTTGTAAATAACATATTGTAGGATTCTGGCTTTTAATCCATTCTGCTATTCGCTTATGCTTTATGGGAAGTGTTCACCCCATTCACATTTACAGTTAAAGTACTAATTGTGTATTTCTTGCCATCTTATAAACCCCAATTATAAATTTCTCCTTCTTTTTCCCCTTTCCCTCCACTCCAGTATTTTACTTATGAGCAGTACTTGCCTCCAGCAGTCCTCCCCCTTTAGTGAAACCCTCCCCTTTTCTTATATTTTCCCCCTATTACTTGTTTTCCCTTATATTTAGCCTACTCCTTCCCTTTTCACCTTTTCTCTTATACTTTTCCATATGGTGAAAGCAGTTTCTTGGTGAAACCAAATATGTCTAATATTTCTTTGAGCCAAATCTGATGAGAGTAAGATTCACACAATGTTCATCACTCTCTTTTCCCCGCCTCAACTATATAATAGGTTTTCTTTGCCTCTTCCTGAGATGTAATTTTCCTCATTTTACTTCTACTTTCTTTTTTTTCCAGTACAATTTTCTTTCCACCTCTAGTTTCTTTTTTATAACAGTAAAATCCGATTAAACATGAACTCTTTATGTATATCCATAACAGAAATACCGTTCTCAAGAGTTTTTTTTTTCTTTTTACCTTTTTATGCTTCTCTTGAGTTTTATATTTGGATATCAATTTTTTTGTTTAGCTCTGGTCTTTTCATGAGAAATAAGTGGAATTCATCAGTTTTATTGAATGTCCATCTTCTTCCCTGAAAGAACATGCTCAGTTTAGCAGAGTAATTTATTTTTAGTTGCATTCCAAGTTCTTTCATCTTTCTGAATATCAGATTGCAGGCCCTTCAAACCTTTAAAACAGAAGCTGCTAGGTCAGAGTAATTCTTATTGTGACTCCTCAGTATTTGAATTATTTCTTTCTGGCTGCTTGTTATATTTTTTCCTTGGTCTGATAGTTCTAGAATTTAGCCATGATAATCCTTAGGATTTTAATTTTGTGGACTCTTTTAGGAGGTATTCAGTGAATTCTTTCAATGGCTTATTTTACCTTCTGATTCTATGACATCTGGGCAGTTCTCTTTGATGATTCCTGGAAAAATAGTGTCTAGGCTCTTTTGTTCATCATGATTTTCAGGAAGTTAATAATCCTTAGATTGTTTCTCCTAGCTCTATTTTCCAGGTCAGTTATTTTCTCAATTTTACATTTTTTCTTTTTTCTTTCTTTCTTTCTTTTTTTTTTTTTTTTTTGGTTTTGCTTGACTGATTCTTATTATTTCACTGAGTCGTTTATTTCCATTTGTTCAGTTCTGAATTTTAGTAAATTATTTTCTTCCTTTACTTTTTAAATTCTTTTTTATTTGTTCAATTGAATTTTTAAATGAGTTGTTTTGTTCTACGAGATATTTTACATTTCACAAATTCTGTTTCTTATGGAATTATTTTCTTTTTCTATTTCATGAATTCTGCTTTTCTGGGAGTTGTTTTCTTTTTCCACTTTATCAGATCTTTCTTTTAATGAGTTATATGCCTTATACAGACCCTTTTGCAAAGTTTTCCTTTCCTTTCCCCATTTTTATTCCAGCTCTCTTTTAAGATCCTTTTAAATTTCTTCTAGGATAGCTTTGTGTGATGGAGATGATCTATTTTTATTCTCCTCAGGGTCTGAAATCTGTTCTTCTCTTTCACCATAAAAATTGTCTGTGGTTAGAGTTCTCTTTACTTTTTTACTAATTTAAAAAAAAAAATTAAGGTCTGCTTTTAGGGCAGAGAAGGTTTTCCAAGCTTCCTCTACAAGTGGCTGGCTATGCTGAGTCAGTGTTTACTGACTTCTGGTGCTGGGTGGGCATGGCCAGGCCTCATGAGATTCTGGCATTTTGGGGTTCACTCTTTACCTTTTGTGTTTGTGTTAGATGTTTTATAACTTCTCTGATGATCTACTGGCATGCAGCCAGGATAGAATAGCTTACACTGGCAACTGGTTGTAGATGCCTATGGATTCCTCCCTGTAGATTCTCAGTCACATGGAGTCTGCACTGTCCCACAGAATCTGTACCACTTTGGCTCTGTACTGTCTGGGCTTGTGTCTGTACTCAGCACTTGGCCCACTTCCCTCCCTTTCTGAACGAAAATTATCTTTTCTGGCTATCTTCAAAATTATATTCTGCTGGTCATTTTTTTGCACTCTCAATATTCATGGATTCTTCCAGTCTAATACAGAGGTTGGATTTGCTAATTAGTCTGGGGATTGTAGGAGAAAGTCAGAAAAAAAAAAAAGTGTGTCCTCTCTACCATCGTGACTCCACCCCTGTAAACCTTTTAAGAATTAGAAAAAGTACTATTATCAAAGAAGACTTATAAAAACAAAGACACATCTTTTTAATACTAATATTTTAATGATTTTGCAATTTGGTAATAAAATATAAAAGAAATTGCCTCTGAAACACTAATACTGATTATTATACACTTTCCATCTTAGATGAACTCCCAACATAAACTAATAACTTAAAAATCCCACCACCATGAGCTAACTCAGATTAGGATACACAATTTCTTCCCAACTTTCCTTAATTTCCTTTCCTTTCTGAGTGGATGGAGGGTAGAGCCCTAAACTCTTTTCAAAATTTTCTTTCAGAGGAGAGTATTTAAATTTTCTAACATTTTTCTCTTACTTATAGACTTCTTTCAATTTTCATCTTTACATAATGTTTGGATAAGTGCTTAGGTGGGTATCTTGTCAACTCCATTTTCCACTTGCAGTTCATCTTGGGTTCAAAGCTGTGCTTTGATAATACTCCTCCTCGGGGGGCGGAGCCAAGATGGCGGAGAAGACACACGCGACTTTCTAAGCTCTTCTCTTACCCTCTTTATCAATATTATATCGAGCATCAAAAATAGTCTTGACTGCTACAATTCGTAAAGATAAGAAGTAGAACAACTCGCCGGCCGAAGAAAATCTGCAGTCTCGCCAAAAAAGGTTGGTTCCGGGGCCAGGGGGGAGATCGGCGCAGACTGGGAGAGAAATTAGGTTCCAAGGAGAGTCTCAAACCGAGGGTGAAGGCACAGATCTCAGCACAAGCGAACCCAACCCGCTTAGACGGGCTTTTCCTTGGGGCAGTATGTGATCCTGCACAACTGAGGACACAGCCGGGTTAGCCTCAAATCTGCGCAGTGGGTACTCTCGGCTTGGGGCCATAGAGTTTTCAGGGCCTGATTTGCATCAAGGCTAGAGACTACTAGGCAAGAGTTTGTGGCGGTCTGCGTTCTGAGGTCAGCTGCTAATACTCACAGTCCCACAAGAGGCTCCGGCCTGGGGCCCTGACACTTTCACCACTTAGTCTCTAGCCAAGGGAAATCGATAATCCACTCAGCCCTACTAAGCAGTTTGATAGCTCGGCCAGTGCTGAATCCACTTCCTGTTGGGGAAGGAAAACTCACCAAAGAACTCCCATACCTCTGAGCCAGAAATCGGTTTACATCTTTCCCTGCTCTGCAGAGGAAGCTGGTAACCCCCGTTGCCTAGGAGACCTACCTCAAAGGCTTTAAAACATGAATAAAAAGATGAAAAGAATAATCGACAGCTTCTATGCAGAAAAAGAGCAGGTCAGCAAACCTGAAGAGACCTCAAACAGCAAAAATGCATCAGACTGTCCTCCTTTACATAATGCTCTCATAGAAGAGACCTATTAAAGTCTCAAAGAGGTTAGAAGATAAATGGGGAAGGAAAGAAGCCTTACAAGAGAGCAACAACTTCCTGAAATATGAATTGGAAAAAATAAAGAATTCACTACAAAGTAGGATTTGTGAATTGGAAAAGACAAAGAACTCGCAAGAAAGTAGGATCCGTGAATTGGAAAAGACAAAGAACACGCAAGAAAGTAGGATCTGTGAATTGAAAAGAAAATAATTCACTAAAAAAAAAAATTAGTGAAATGGAAAAATTCCACAGACCAAAACAATACTATTCAAAAACTCAATTGGACATATACAGAAAGAAGTAAAAAAGCTATTGAAGAAAATAATTCTTTAAAATTAGAACTGAATCAAATAGAAAACTAATGATTCATTGAGAACAGCAAGAATCAGTCAACAAAACAAAAATGACAAACTGGAAAAACCACGAATTATCTACTTGCAAAACGATACAGACTTGAAGAAAAATAGATCTAGGAGAGATAATCTGAGGATTATTGGACTTTCTGAAAAACTATGATGAAAAAAAAGAGTCTAGATACTATTTTACAAGAAAATCATCAAAGAGAACTGCCAGATGTAATCAGAATCAGAAGGTAAAATAGGCTTGAAGAATTCATCGAACACCTCTGAAAGAAACCCGTAAAATAAAAACCCCAAGGAATATTGCTGGCAAAATTTCAGAACTATAAGATTAAGGAAAAAATTTTACAAGCAGCCTAAAAAAAGCATTTAAATACCGAGGTGCCACAATAAGGATCACCAAAGATCTGGCTGCCTCACATTAAAGGAAAGAAGGCCTGGAATATGATATTCTGAAAGGCACAAGAACTTGAGATGCAGCTCAAGAAAAACTACCCAGCTAAGCTGAGCATTTTCTTCAGGGAAGAAGATGGACATTTAATGAAACAAATAAATTCCATTTGTTTCGAAGAAGAAACCAGAAATAAACAAAAATTTGATCTCCAAAATAGAACTCAAGATGCAGAAAAAGGTAAAATAACTCTTGAGAATTGTATTTCTGTTGTGGATATACAAAAGAATACATGTAAAATTTGATTGTACTGATATAACATAAAAAGGGAAGTAGATATGGAAAAGGGATGATGGCAGAATAAGGTGGGAAGGAGGAGAATAAAAGAGGAAACCACATCCACAAAGAGGCTAAGGAGCTTACCATATCTGAGGAATTTAGAGAGGGGAGGAACATTGTGGAATCTTACTCTCACAGAGTTGGCTCAAAGAAAAAATAATTGACATTTGTTTTAGAAAAATTCTCTCTCCTCATTAAAAAAGGGGAGAGGAAAGGGAAAAGAAAAAGTAATAAGGGAAGGAAGGGAAAAGACTCAAAGGGGAGGGATTATAAAGAGGATAAGTATCGTGATACAAGAGGGGTACATAAGTTTAAAAAAGGGGAAAAAGAAGGGTTGGGGAGGCAAGAATAAGTAAAGCACAATCTGGGGTTATTAGGATGGCAGGAAATACAGATTTAGTAATTCTAACCGTAAATGTGAATGGGATGAACCCCCATAAAGAGGAGGCAGATAGCAGACTGGATCAAAAGTCAGAACCCTACAATATAGTTGTTTACAAGAAAAACATTTAAAGCAGGGGATACATATGAGTAAAGGTAAAGGCTGGAGCAAAATCTATATGCTTCAGGTGAAGTCAAAAAAGACAGAGTAGCCATCCTTATCTCCAGATCAAGCAAAAGTAAAAATTGATCTAATTAAAAGAGATAAGGAAGGAAACTATATCCTGCTAAAGGGTAGCATAAACAACGAAGCAATATCAATATTAAACATATATTGCACCAAGTGGTATGGCACTCAACTTCCTAAAGGAGAAGTTAAGAGAGTTGCAAGAAGAAATAGACAACAAAACTGTAATAGTAGGAGATCTCAACCTTGCACTCTCAGAATTAGACAAATCAAACCACAAAACAAATAATAAAGAAATTAAAGAAGTAAATAGAATATTAGAAAATTAGGTATGTTGGATCTTTGAGAAAATTGAATGGAGATAGAAGGGAATATACTTTCTTCTCAGCAGTTCATGGAACCTATTCAAAAATTGACCATATATTAGGACATAAAGACCTCAAAATTAAATGCAAGAAAGCAGAAATAAGTAAATCTTTCTTTTCAGATCATGATGCAATAAAACTACATTCAACAAAAGTTAGGGGAAAATAGACCAAAAAGCAATTGGAAACTAAACTCCATCTTAAAAATGATTGGGTGAAGCTATGAAATGTATAGATACAATTAATAATTTCACTCAAGATAATGACAATGATGAGACATCATACCAAAATTTGTGGGATACAGCCAAAGCGGTAATAAGAGAATTTTATATCCTTAGAAGCTTACTTGAATAAAAAAGAAAAGAAAATTTAATGAATTGGGCTTCAACTAAAAACTAAAAAGACCAAATTAAAACCCCAATCAAATACTAAATTGGAAATTCTAAAATTAAAGGAGAATTAAAAATATGAAAGTAAAAAAAACTTTTGAACTAATTAATAAAACTAAGAGTTGGTTCTATGAAAAAGCCAATAAAATAGATAAGCCTTTGGTAAATCTGATTAGAAAAGGAGGAGAAATGAAATTAGTAGTCTTAAAATGAAAAGGAGAACTTTCCACCAATGAAAGGAAATTAGAGAAATAATAAAGGAGTTATTTTGCTCAACTTTATGCCAATAAATTTGATAACCTAAGTGAAATGGATGACTTACCTCAAAAATACAGACTTCCCAGACTAACAGAGGAAGAAGTAAATTGCTTGAATAGTCGCATTTCAGAAAAAAAAAAAACAGGCAATTAAACAACTCCCTAAGAAAAAATCCCCAGGACCAGATGGATTTACATGTGAATTTTACCAAACATTTAAAGAACAATTGGCCCCAATGCTATATAAATTATTTGATAAAATAGGGAATGAAGGAGTCCTACCAAATTCCTTCTATGACACAACATGGTACTCTGATACCTAAACCAAGGTAGGCTGAAAACAGAAAGAAAATTATAGACCAATCTCCCTAATGAATATTGATGCTAAAATATTAAATAAGATATTAGCAAAAAGACTACAGAAAATCATCTCAAGATAATACACTATGATCAAGCAGGATTTATACCAGGAATGCAGGCTGGTTCAATATTAGGAAAACTATCAATATAATTGGCCATTATGTCAATAACCAAATTAACAAAAACCATATGATCATCTCAATAGATGCAGAAAAAGCATTTGATAAAATCCAACATCCATTCTATTAAAAACACTTGAGAGTATAGGAATAAATGGACTTTTCCTTAAAATAATCAGCAGCATCTATTTAAAACCATCAGTAAGCATCATATGTAATGGAGACAAACTGCAACCATTCCCAATAAGATCTGGAGTGAAACAAGGTTTGCCCACTATCACCGTTACTATTTAATATTGTATTAGAAACGCTAGCTATAGCAATAAGAGCTGAGAAAGAGATTAAAGGAATAAGAATAGGCAAATGAGGGAAGCCAAATTATCACTCTTTGCCGATGACATGATGGTATACTTAGAGAACCCCAGAGATTCTGCTAAAAAGTTATTAGAAAAAATCCACAACTTTAGCAAAGTTGCTGGTTATAAAATAAACCCACATAAGTCATCAGGATTCTTATATATCACTAACAAAATCCAACAGTCAGAGTTACAAAGAGAAATTCCATTTAAAGTAACTACTGATAATATAAAATATTTAGGAATCTATCTGCCAAGGGTAAATCAGAAACTTTATGAGCAAAATTACAGACCACTTTTCACACAAATTAAGTCTGATCTAACCAATTGGAAAACTATTAAATGCTCTTGGATAGGGCGAGCAAATATAATAAAGATGACAATATTACCTAAACTAATCTATTTATTTAGCGCTATACCAATCAGACTCCCAAAAAACTATTTTAATGACCTAGAAAAAATAACAACAAAGTTCATATGGAAAAACAAAGGTCAAAATTTCAAGGAATTAATGAAAAAAATCAAATGATGGTGGCTTAGCTGTACCAGATCTAAAACTATACTATAGAGCAGCAGTTACCAAAACTATTTGGTATTGGCTAAGGAATAGATTAGTTGATCAGTGGAATAGATTAGGTTCAAGGGATAAAACAGTCAACAAATATAGCAACCTAGTCTTTGACAAACCCAAAGATCCCAGCTTTTGGGATAAGAACTTACTGTTTGATAAAAATTGCTGGGAAAATTGGAAACTAATATGGCAGAAACTAGGCATTGATCCATACTTAACGCCGTACACCAAGATAAGGTCAAAATGGGTTCATGACCTAGGCATAAAGAATGAAATTATTAATAAATTAGAGGAACATAGGATATTTTACCTCTCAGACCTGTGGATGGGGAAGGTTTTTATGACCAAAGCAGAACTAGAGATCATTACTGATCACAAAATAGAAAATTTCGATTATACCAAACTGAAAAGTTTTTGTACAAACAAAACTAATGCAGACAAGATTAGAAGGAAGCAATAAACTGGGAAAATATTTTTGCAGTCAAGGTTCTGATAAAGGCCTCATTTCCAAAATATATAGAGAATTAACTCTAATTTATAAAATATCAAGCCATTCTCCAATTGAAAAATGGTCAAAGGATATGAACAGACAATTCTCAGATGAAGAAATTGAAACTATTTCTAGTCATATGAAAGATGCTCCAAGTCATTATTAATCAGAGAAATGCAAATTAAGACAACTCTAAGATACCACTACACACCTGTCAGATTGGCTAAGATGACAGGAAAAATAATGATGATTGTTGGAGGGGATGTGGGAAAACTGGGACATTGATTCATTGTTGGTGGAGTTGTGAACAGAATCCAACCATTTTGGAGAAGTAGTTTGGAACTATGCTCAAAAGTTATCAAACTGTGCTCCCTTTGATCCAGCAGTGTTACTACTGGGATTATATCCCAAAGAGATTATAAAGAAGGGAAAGGGACCTGTATGTGCACGAATGTTTGTGGCAGCCCTTTTTGTAGTGGCTAGAAACTGGAAACTGAATGGATGTCCATCAGTTGGAGAATGGCTGAATAAATTGTGGTATATGAAAATTATGGAATATTACTGTTCTGTAAGAAATGACCAACAGGATGATTTCAGAAAGGCCTGGAGAGACTTACACGAACTGATGCTAAGTGAAATGAGCAGGACCAGGAGATCATTATATACTTCAACAACAATACTAGATGATGACCAGTCCTGATGGATCAGGCCATCCTCAGCAACGAGATCAACCAAATCATTTCTAATGGAACAGTAATGAACTGAACTAGCTATACCCAGAAAAAGAACTCTGGGAGATGACTAAAAACCATTACATTGAATTCCCAGTCCCTATATTTATGCACACCTGCATCTTTGATTTCCTTCACAAGCTAATTGTACAATAATTCAGAGTCTGATTCTTTTTGTACAGCAAAATAATGTTTTGGTCATGTATACTTATTGTGTATCTAAGTTATATTTTAATATATTTAACATCTACTGGTCATCCTGCCATTTAGGGGAGGGGGTGGGGGGGCTAAGAGGTGAAAAATTGGAACAAGAAGTTTGGCAATTGTTAATGCTGTAAAGTTACCCATGTATATATCCTGTAAATTAAAGGCTATTAAATAAAAAAAAAATAAAAAAATCAAAAATCAAACATTTTATAGATTGACAAATGAAATGAATATGATTTTAGAGAATACTCACCATATCCTGAAAGGATATGGCATATATATGGTTTTATTTTGCTTGATTATGTATATTTTTAAAAGAACTTTTTCTTTTTTTTAATTTGAGGGTTGGATAATTAATAGAATGGGGAGTATCAAGAGTATTGCCAAGAAAAAAAAAAGAAAAAAATTACTAAGGAATTTTTAGAAATTCACAGAAGAGAAAGGAATACAAACAAGTGGGATAGAGTGGAAAGCAAACTACTGAATTTGTTATATACTTTATAAAACAAGTATACAAGAAATACTAGTAATGACACCCCGGCAATTGAGGTTAAATGACTTGCTGAGGTTCACACAGTTATGGAGTGTTAAGTCTCTGAGGCTAGATTTGAACATAGGTCTTCCTGACTTTAGGGCTGGTGCTCTATCCACTGTACCACCTAAATGTCCCTATATGTTTTTTTAAAAAGTAGTCAACAAAACAAAACAAAAAAGTCCTAGTCTTTTGATTTCAGTTGAGCCTGAGTTCCTGTCATTACATGATAAAATATTTGAATTTTCATTAATATACTAGTTTTTCATAATTCATACCTTTCATAATTTCATAATTCATAAGAACTACCACCACATATTTTTGTCCTGTTACTAGTGTTCCTAACATAGGTTTTTACTCAAACTGATCAATTAATATTTTTTAAAATTAGAAATCATTCCATGATTTCACACAATTGTGAAGATTCTTACATGTTAGAGACACTAGCTGTATCAGCTAATACATAAGATTCAAAAATCAAACAAAACAAGTCACCAAGCATTTTTCAAGTACCGTTTATGTACCAGATATTACTCTAAATGCTGGAGATTCAGAAAGCAAAAGACTTTACTTACTTTCAAGGAAGTCAAATTCTAATGAGAGACATTGTATAAATAGCTACATACAAACAAGATATATACATATGGGATAAAATGGAAATACTGTCATAAGAAAGAAAGAAGCTGGAACTTCTGCATCTAAAAGAAAGTTTGAAGATAAATAAAAGAAGGTAGAAAATTTGGACGTGGCTTATAGCTAGTGAAAATACTCATAGATTGTGCTAATACAAACAAGTCACTTTTTCAAGATTATTTCTAATTTTTTAAAATTTTAATTGATTTTTTTTGTTCCTTTATAATTTTTTGATCTTGGAGTCCAAAGTAAAGAGATGAGATTTTTCTCTGATACACTTGAAATAGACACTATGAGATAGAAATCTGTTACATAGACTTGGGAAGAAAATAGTAAGATTTTTTTTTTCAACTTTAGAGACAAATTTATTCTCTGTTTTCACTCATACATTTTTATTATAGAATAATAGAAAACTAGTTCGAAACAGGCAGCATAGGAAACAAAACCAAACATTCCCTATCTTTCCAACAGATAAACAAATGAAGGAGAACATTTATTCCTTAGGAATAAAATCTGTTGTAAGGCATTATTTTAAGAAGCAAATGTTCTTAAGAGCAATTAGATTTCCATTGTCCTCTATAGTTGCCCACTGCAACTGTCCACAACCTTTCACAATTTTTATTCAAGCATGCTCAGTTTTTAGATCTTAAAATAGGTTTTGGCTAAACCAGCTGTTCAAGAACTGTGAAGAGGGGGTGGGGAGGGAGGAGAAGCAAGCATGGGAAAGCACAATCCCTGCCTTAGATTTTTGCATAGTTGCTATACTAATCAATATCAGGGTAATTAAAATCACTCATGATTAATGGGCTGGCATTTTTATGGGGCTTTGTTGTCTGGGAAAGCATTTCATGATCTACTTTGTCTAACTTCCCAGCAGGAGCAAACCTCAAATCACTATACTACCTTTTGTCTTAAATTTCAATCTGGACTCTTTCTATAGGCTCCACTGTAATGAATGCTTTAGGCATCTTTTAAAATTTCTTTTTTATACTTAATCAAGAAAGTTCTTTCCTCTTAAAGTTAATGACTAGAGTACAGGCATAACTAGTTCTGCTTCCTTTGCATGTCCATTCATTTAGATTGCCTTTACTCTATATATAGTTCCCAGGGATTTTGTATTACCAGATATATGTTTTTTCTTAATTTAAGCTTGTACATATGTGCATTATTTCTCTTTGGAAATTAGAAGACTCAGTATCATTAGTCTTTAGATGTCTAGACAACATTGCATTGGAGAAAAAGAATAATTGTATTTTAGAGCTTGTCAGTAACCAGGAAATAACTTTTCAAGCTTTACTTTTCTTTTTTTATTTCTTTTTATTATAGCTTTTTATTTACAAGATATATGCATAGGTAATTTTTCAGCATTGACAGTTGCAAAACCTTTTGTTCCAATTTTTCTCTTCTTTCCTCCCACCCCCTCCCCCAGATGGCAGGTAGACCAATACATGTTAAATATGTTAAAGTATATGTTAAATATAATATATGTATACATGTCCATAGTTATTTTGCTGTAGAAAAAGAATCTGGGGGGTGGAGCCAAGATGGCGGAGAAGGCACATGTGACTTTCTAAGCTCTTCTCTTACCCTCTTTATCAATATTATATCGAGCCTCAAAAATAGTCTTGACTGCTACAATTCATAAAGATAAGAAGTAGAACAACTCACTGGCCGAAGAAAATCTGCAGTCTCGCCAAAAAAGGTTGGTTCCGGGGCCAGGGGGGAGATCAGCACAGACTGGGAGAGAAATTAGGTTCTGAGGAGAGCCTCAAACCGAAAGTGAAAGCACAGATCTCAGCACAAGCGCTCAGCCCCAACCAGCAGTACGGGGCTTTTCCTTGGGGCAGCTGTGATCCTGCAGGGCAGGAGGACACAGCCCAGGTTAGCCTCCAATCTGCACAGTGGGGAGCTCGGCTTGGGGACATAGAGCTTTTCCAGGGCCGATTTTCATCAGGCAGAGATGCTGGGGCAGAGTTCTAGGTGGTCTGCGGTCTGCTGTCTATGGTCTGCGGTCAGCTGCTAATACTCACAGTCCCACAGGAGGCTCCGGCCTGGGGCAGTGACACTTTCACCCCTTAGTCTCTAGCCGAGGGCAATTGCTAACCCACACAGCCCAACTGGGCAATTCCATAGCTAGGCCAGTGCTGAATCCACTTCCTGTTGGGGGAAGGGAAGACTCTCACTCAGAGCACTCCCATACCTCGGAGCCGGAAATCGGTTTACATCTCTCCCTGCTCTGCAGAGGAAGCTGGTAACCCCCTTGCCTAGGAGACCTACCCTAAAGGCTTTAAAACATGAATAAAAAGATGAAAAGAACGATCGACAGCTTCTATGCAGAAAAAGAGCAGGTCAGCAAACCTGAAGAGACCTCAAACAGCAAAAATGCATCAGACTGTTCTCCTTTACATGATGCTCTCATAGAAGAGACCATTAAAAGTCTCAAAAGAGAGTTAGAAGATAAATGGGGAAAGGAAAGAGAAGCCTTAGAAGAGAGCAACAACTTCCTGAAATACGAATTGGAAAAGTTAAAAAATTCCCAGGAAGTGCAGGGAAACAAAATTGATGAATTGGAAAAAATAAAAAAAATCTCAGGAAAGTAAGAATTGTGAATTGGAAAAAATAAAGAATTCACTAGAAAGTAGGATCTGTGAATTGGAAAAGACAAAGAACACCAAGAAAGTAGGATCTGTGAATTGGAAAAAGAAAATAATTCACTAAAAAAAAAAATTAGTGAAATGGAAAAAATTCCACAGACCAAAACAATACATTTAAAAACTCAATTGGACATATACAGAAAGAAGTAAAAAAAGCTAATGAAGAAAACAATTCTTTAAAAATTAGAACTGAACAAATAGAAACTAATGATTCATTGAGACAGCAAGAATCAGTCAAGAAAAACAAAAAAATGACAAACTGGAAAACCATGAATTATCTACTTGCAAAAACGACAGACTTGGAAAATAGATCTAGGAGAGATAATCTGAGGATTATTGGACTTTCTGAAAACTATGATGAAAAAAAGAGCCTAGATACTATTTTACAAGAAATCATCAAAGAGAACTGCCCAGATGTAATAGAATCAGAAGGTAAAATAGGCATTGAAAGAATCATCGAACACCTTCTGAAAGAAACCCTAAAATAAAACCCATAAGGAATATTGTACAAATTTCAGAACTATCAGATTAAGGAAAAATTTTACAAGCAGCAAAAAAAAACCATTTAAATACTGAGGTGCCACAATAAGGATCACCCAAGATCTGGCTGCCTCTACATTAAAAGAAAGAAGGGCCTGGAATATGATATTCCGAAAAGCAAAAGAACTTGAGATGCAGCCAAGAATAAACTACCCAGCTAAGCTGAGCATTTTCTTCCAGGGAAGAAGATGGACATTTAATGAAACAAATGAATTCCATTTGTTTCTGAAGAAAACCAGAACTAAACAAAAATTTGATCTCCAACCATAGAACTCAAGAGATGCAGAAAAGGTAAAAATAACTCTTGAGAATTGTATTTCTGTTGTGGATATACAAAAAGAATACATGTATAATTTGATTGTACTGATATAACATAAAAAAGGGAAGTAGATATGGAAAAGGGATGATGACAGAATAAGGTGGGAAGGAGGGATAAAAAGAGGGAAACCACATCCCACAAAGAGGCAAAGGAAACTTATCATATCTGAGGGAACTTAGAGAGGGGGAGGAACATTGTGTGAATCTTACTCTCATCAGAGTTGGCTCAAAGAAAAAATAATTGACATTGTTTTAGAGAAAATTCTCTCTCGCCTCATTAAAAACAGGGGAGAGGAAAAGGGAAAAGGAAAAGAGTAATAAGGGAAGGAAGGGGAAAGACTCAAAGGGGGGGGAGGGAGAGATTATAAAGAGGATAAGCATTGTGATACAAGAGGGGTACATAAGTTTAAAAGGGGGAAAGAGGGTTGGGGAGGCAAGAATAAGTAAAGCATAATCTGGGGGTATTAGGATGGCAGGAAATACAGATTTAGTAATTCTAACCGTAAATGTGAATGGGATGAACTCCCCCATAAAGAGGAGGCAGATAGCAGACTGGATCAAAAGTGAGAACCCTACAATATGTTGTTTACAAGAAACACATTTAAAGCACGGAGATACACATAGAGTAAAGGTAAAAGGCTGGAGCAAAATCTATTATGCTTTAGGTGATGTCAAAAAAGCAGGGGTAGCCATCCTTATCTCAGATCAAGCAAAAGTAAAAATTGATCTAATTAAAAGAGATAAGGAAGGAAACAACATCCTGCTAAAGGGTAGCGTAAACAACGAAGCAATATCAATATTAAACATATATGCACCAAGTGGTATGGCATCCAACTTCCTAAAGGAGAAGTTAAGAGAGTTGCAAGAAGAAATAGACAACAAAACTGTAATGGTAGGAGATCTCAACCTTGCACTCTCAGAATTAGACAAATCAAACCACAAAACAAATAAGAAAGAAATTAAAGAAGTAAATAGAATATTAGAAAATTTAGGTATGTTGGATCTTTGGAGAAAATTGAATGGAGATAGAAAGGAATATACTTTCTTCTCAGCAGTTCATGGAACCTATTCAAAAACTGACCATATATTAGGACATAAAGACCTCAAAATTAAATGCAAGAAAGCAGAAATAGTAAATGCTTTCTTTTCAGATCATGATGCAATAAAAACTACATTCAATATAAAGTTAGGGGGAAATAGACCAAAAAGTAATTGGAAACTAAACAATCTTATCTTAAAGAATGATTGGGTGAAGCAGCAAATTATAAATACAATTAATAATTTCACTCAAGATAATGACAATGATGAGACATCATACCAAAATTTGTGGGATGCAGCCAAAGCGGTAATAAGAGGGAATTTTATATCCTTAGAGGCTTACTTGAATAAAACAGAGAAAGAAAAGATTAATGAATTGGGCTTTGCAAACTAAAAAAAACTAAAAAGACCAAATTAAAACCCCAATCAAATACTAAATTGAAATTTAAAATTAAAAGGAGAAATTAAAAATATTGAAAGTAAAAAAACTATTGAACTAATTAATAAAACTAAGAGTTGGTTCTATGAAAAAGCCAATAAAATAGATAAGCCTTTGGTAAATCTGATTAGAAAAAGGAGAGAGGAAAATGAAATTAGTAGTCTTAAAAATGAAAAGGAGAACTTTCCACCAATGAAGAGGAAATTAGAGAAATAATAAGGAGTTATTTTGCTCAACTTTATGCCAATAAATTTGATAACCTAAGTGAAATGGATGACTACCTCCAAAAATACAGACTTCCCAGACTAACAGAGGAGGAAGTAAATTGCTTGAATAGTCCCATTTCAGAAAAAGAAATAGAACAGGCAATTAAACAACTCCCTAATTAAAAACCCCAGGACCAGATGGATTTACATGTGAATTTTACCAAACATTTAAAGAACAATTGGCCCAATGCTATATATAAATTATTTGATAAAATAGGGAATGAAGGAGTCCTACCAAATTCCTTCTATGACACAGACATGGTACTGATACCTAAACCAGGTAGGCTGAAAACAGAGAAAGAAAATTATAGACCAATCTCCCTAATGAATATTGATGCTAAAATCTTAAATAAGATATTAGCAAAAAGACTACAGAAAATCATCTCCAAGATAATACACTATGATCAAGCAGGATTTATACCAGGAATGCAGGGCTGGTTCAATATTAGGAAAACTATCAATATAATTGGCCATGTT
Source organism: Sarcophilus harrisii (assembly GCF_902635505.1). Lineage (NCBI taxonomy): Eukaryota > Metazoa > Chordata > Mammalia > Dasyuromorphia > Dasyuridae > Sarcophilus > Sarcophilus harrisii. Next base: position 470,467,219 of record NC_045428.1, read on the forward strand.
AATAACCAAATTAACAAAAACCATATGATCATCTCAATAGATGCAGAAAAAGTATTTGATGAAATCCAACATCCATTCCTATTAAAAACACTTGAGAGTATAGGAATAAATGGACTTTTCCTTAAAATAATCAGCAGCATCTATTTAAAACCATCAGTAAGCATCATATGAAATGGAGACAAACTGTAACCATTCCCAATAAGATCTGGAGTGAAACAAGGTTGCCCACTATCACCGTTACTATTTAATATTGTGTTAGAAACGCTAGCTATAGCAATAAGAGCTGAGAAAGAGATTAAAGGAATAAGAATAGGCAATGAGGAAACCAAATCATCACTCTTTGCCGATGACATGATGGTATACTTAGAGAACCCCAGAGATTCTGCCAAAAAGTTATTAGAAATAATCCACAACTTTAGCAAAGTTGCTGGTTATAAAATAAACCCACATAAGTCATAAGCATTCTTATATATCACTAACAAAATCCAACAGTCAGAGTTACAAAGAGAAATTCCATTTAAAGTAACTACTGATAATATAAAATATTTAGGAATCTATCTGCCAAGGGAAAATCAAAAACTTTATGAGCAAAATTACAGACCACTTTTCACACAAATTAAGTCTGATCTAACCAATTGGAAAAATATTAAATGCTCTTGGATAGGGCGAGCAAATATAATAAAGATGACAATATTACCTAAACTAATCTATTTATTTAGTGCTATACCAATCAGACTCCCAAAAAACTATTTTAATGACCTAGAAAAAATAACAACAAAGTTCATATGGAAAAACAAAAGGTTAAGAATTTCAAGGAAATTAATGAAAAAAATCAAATGAAGGTGGCTTAGCTAAGTATTCAGATCTAAAATTATATTATAGAGCAGCAGTTACCAAAACTATTTGGTATTGGCTAAGGAATAGATTAGTTGATCAGTGGAATAGATTAGGTTCAAGGGATAAAACAGTCAACAAAATATATGTAACCTAGTCTTTGACAAACCCAAAGACCCCAGCTTTGGGATAAGAACTTACTGTTTGATAAAAATTGCTGGGAAAATTGGAAACTAATATGGCAGAAACTAGGCATTGATCCATACTTAACGCCTGTACACCAAGATAAGGTCAAAATGGGTTCATGACCTAGGCATAAAGAATGAAATTATTAATAAATTAGAGGAACATAGGATAGTTTACCTCTCAGACCTGTGGAAGGGAAGGTCTTTATGACAAAGAGAACTAGAGATCATTACTGATCACAAAATAGAAAATTTCGATTATACCAAACTGAAAAGTTTTTGTACAAACAAAACTAATGCAGACAAGATTAGAAGGGAAGCAATAAACTGGATAATATTTTTACAGTCAAGTTCTGATAAAGGCCTCATTTCCAAAATATATAGAGAATTAACTCTAATTTATAAAAAAGCCATTCTCCAATTGAAAATGGTCAAAGGATATGAACAGACAATTCTCAGATGAAGAAATTGAAACTATTTCTAGTCATATGAAAAGATGCTCCAAGTCATTATTAATCAGAGAAATGCAAATTAAGACAACTCTAAGATACCACTACACACCTGTCAGATTGGCTAAGATGACAGGAAAAAATAATGATGATTGTTGGAGGGGATGCGGGAAAACTGGGACATTGATGCATTGTTGGTGGAGTTGTGAACGAATCCAACCATTTTGGAGAGTAGTTTGGAACTATGCTCAAAAAGTTATCAAATTGTGCATACCCTTTGATCCAGCAGTGTTACTACTGGGATTATATCCCAAAGTGATTATAAAGAAGGGAAAGGGACCTGTATGTGCACGAATGTTAGTGGCAGCCCTTTTTGTAGTGGCTAAAAACTTTAAACTGAATGGATGTCCATCAGTTGGAGAATGGTTGAATAAATTGTGGTATATGAAAATTATGGAATATTACTGTTCTGTAAGAAATGACCAACAGGATAATTTCAGAAAGGTTTGGAGAGACTTACATGAACTGATGCTGAGTGAAATGAGCAGGACCAGGAGATCATTATATACTTCAACAACAATACTAGATGATGACCAGTTCTGATGGATCAGGCCATCCTCAGCAACGAGATCAACCAAATCATTTCTAATGGAGCAGTAATGAACTGAACTAGCTATGCCCAGAAAAAGAACTCTGGGAGATGACTAAAAACCATTACATTGAATTCTAATCCCTATATTTATGCACACCTGCATTTTTGATTTCCTTCACAAGCTAATTGTACAATATTTCAGAGTCTGATTCTTTTTGTACAGCAAAATAACGTTTTGGTCATGTATACTTATTGTGTATCTAAGTTATATTTTAATATATTTAACATCTACTGGTCATCCTGCCATCTAGAGGAGGGGGTGGGGGGGTAAGAGGTGAATAATTGGAATAAGAGTTTTGGCAATTGTTAATGCTGTAAAGTTACCCATGTATATATCTTGTAAATAAAAGGGTATTAAAAAAAAAAAAGAATCTGACTTTGAAATAGTGTACAATTAACTGTGAAGGAAATAAAAAATGTAGGTGGACAAAAGTAGAGGTATTGGGAATTGTATGTAGTAGTTCACATTCATTTCCCTGAGTTCTTTTGCTGGGTATAGCTGGTTAAGTTCGTTACTGTTCTATTGGAGCTGATTTGTTTCATCTCATTGTTGAAGAGGGCCATGTCCATCAGAATTGATCATCATATAGTATTGTTGTTGAAGTATATAATGATCTCCTGATCCTGCTCATTTCATTCAACATCAGTTCATGTAAGTCTCTCCAGGCCTTTCTGAAATCATCCTGCTGGGCATTTCTTACAGAACAGTAATATTTCATAACATTCATATACCACAATTTATTCAGCCATTCTCCAATTGAGGGGCATCACCTTACTTTCCAGTTTCTGGTCACTACAAAGAGGCTACCACAAACATTTTTGCACATACAGGTCCGTTTCCCTTCTTTAAGATCTCTTTGGGATATAAGCCTAGTAGTAATACTTCAAGCTTTACTTTTCAAAAAAAAAATCTCTTAAAGGGAGAGCATGAAAATGTATTAGTGTCTATTAATTGGAGGTAGTCAAATGGTAGAATCAGACCATTTTTAAATACAAGATGCTTTGAGTTTTTTTATTAAACACCAATAATCCTTAATACTTCCTCCAGACATATAAGTGGCTAATGAAGCAATGAGGCAAATGTAGGGAAACAAAGACAACAATAAGAAGAAAAACTGCAAAAGGCTATATTGATAGAATTGATATGATTTTCTTAGAGAAGATAGTTCTAGCTATCTTCAAGCACTAATTGGGTTGTATTGTGGAAGGACTGAGTTTTTTCTCTTTGTCCCACCTGTCTGAAAGTTATGATGGGAAAGGGCGGAGATTTAGATAGACATAGATTTGATAAAAGGAAAAACAAAAACAGAAACAAAAATTAAAAAGTACCCCAAAAAACCCCTCTTTAAAACAATTAGACCTGTGTAGAAGTTGAATGGGCTTCCTTGAGAAGGAATGAATTTCCTCACCAGAATTTATAAGTAAAAACTGAATGATAACTCCAAGTATATTGCTTGGGAGATGCTAGTTCAATTAGGTGTGAGTCTAGCCCTAAAAGCCTTAGAGAACCCATTCACTTCCATTCTGGATAGAAAATTAAGTAGCTTGGGGGAATTCTAAAACTCATTGAAGGCTGTCCATTTACATTTCAAATAAAACAATATCATAATGTACTTCAAAACTGCTTAGTCTAAGTATTTATGATAAGCTTGGCTTGCATGGTTAGCTTACACTAAATAAATGCAAATTTCAAAGCAATTTCCAAACCATACTTACTTTTCTTTTTCCAAATTATGTTTTTAAAATTTGAAAACATTTTTTATTTAAAAGTTTGAGTTCTAAATTTTATCTCTCCCTCCCTACCTTCTGTACTTGCTGAGGTGATAAGAAATCATATGTTTAAATATTTAAATATGAAAAAATATGTTTAATTATATAAAACATTTTCATACTAATTATTTTGTACAAGAAAACTCACAAGAAACAAAATGAAAATAAAACCAACATTTTTTTCATCTATATCAAATCAATACAGTTCTTTTATTAGAGGCAGATAATATACTATATCATTAGTCCTTTGAGATTATCTTAGATCATTACATTGCTGAGAATGGTTAAATTGTTCATAAATCTATATCAAACAAAATTTCTATTACAATGTACAGTGTTCTCCAATGATTCCTTTCACTTTACTATGAATTTCACATCAATTCATGTAAGTCTTTAATGGTTTTTCCAAAATCATCCTGCTGGTCATTTCTTATAGTATAATAATATTCCATTATTTATCACATACCATCACTTGTTTAGCTGTTCCCTAATTGATGGTTATCTCTTTGATTTCCAGTTCTTAACCACCACAAAAAGAGCTGCTATAAATATTTTCATACATATAGGCCCTTTTCCATTTTTAATTTCTTTGGGATATACACATAGTATTGGTATTGCTAGATCAAAGGGTATGCACAGCTTTTAAATTTTTTTCTATTAATAGTATTTTATTTCCCACTAATTACATGCAAAGATAATTTTCAAAATTAATTCCTGTAATATTTTTGAGTCCCAAATTTTCTCCTTCCCTTCTTTACGTTTCCTCTCCCCAAAACAGCAAGCAATCTGATATAGGTTATATATGGACAATCCTTCCAAACACTTCCATATTAGTCATGTTGTAAAAGAACAATCAAAACAAAAGATAATAGCCACAAGAAAAAAAAAAAAAAAGAAAATAATATTCTTTGTTCTACATTCAGTCTCCATAGTTCTTTTTTTTTTTTTTTTTTTTTTATTGGATACAGATGGCTCTTGAAATACCAAGTCTATTGGAATTGTCTTGAATTATTGCAGAATTCCTGAGAAGAGATAAATCTATCATTTTTTATCATCACACAATGCTACTGTTACTATGTACAATGTTTACCTCATTCTGCTCAATTCACTTAGCATCAGCAAGTCTTTCTAGGCTTCTCTGAAATGAGTTGATATTTCATTACATTCATACACTACATCTTATTCAGTCATTTCATAATTGATGGGCATCCACTCAATTTCCAATTCATTGTTGCCACAAAAAGAGCTGCTATAAACAATTTTACACTTGTCAGTTCTTTCACATATTTTATGATCTTTTTGATATATAGACCCAGTAGTAGAACTATTGGATCAAAGGATATGCACAGTTTTATAACCCATTAGGCATAGTTTCAAATTGTTCCCTCCAATGGTTGGATCACTTCACAACTCTACTAACAGTGCACTAATATTTCAGTTTTCCCAAAGTCCCTCCAGGATCCAATATTTCTATTTTTTTGGTCATATTAATCACTCTAGTAGATGTGAGGTGTTACATCAGAATTTTTAAATTTGCATTTCTTTGATCAATCATGATTTAGAGCATTTTTTAAATAAGATTGTAGTTTTGTTTTCTTTATCTGAAAACTTTTTGTTCATATGCTTTGACTGTTTGTCAATTGAGGAACAAATTGTATTTTTATAAATTTGACTCAATTATCTATATATTTTAGAAATGAACACCTGTTGCCAAATTCTACCTTTCCATCCCTAGGTTTCTGTTTTTTTTTATAATCTTGGTTGCATTGGCTGTGTTTAGGCAAAACTTTTCAAATATATATATATATACATACATATAAAAATATGTATGTATATATGTAGTTAAAATTATCTATTTTACATTTTTAATGCTTTCTTTGACTTATAGTCTTCCCTTATTTATAAATATGACAGATCAACTATCAACTATTTCGTGCGTTCTTAATTTGCTTATGTTATCACCCTTCATCTTTTATGTGTAAATTGTGTGTCCATTTTGACTTTATTTTGGCATATAATGTGAGATGTTAATCTATATCTACTTTTTGCCACACTGTTTTCCAGTTTTCCCAGCAGTTTTTGTCAAATATTTAGTTTTATTTCAAAAGGATGGATCTTTTGCCTTATTACATACTAGATTAAGGTGGCTATTTACTATGATGTAATTGGTACCTAATGTATTCCACTGATCCACTACTTTATTTCTTAGGGTGTACCAAATTGTTTTTTTAGTTACCACTTTATAATACAGTTTTATATCTGTTACAGCTAGACCACCTTCTTTCACATTTTTCCATTGATTGCTTTGATATTCTTGAGCTTTTGTTCTGGATGAAGTTTGATATTATTTTTTCCTGGATCTACAAAAATAATTCTTTGGTACTTTCATTAAATAAAGAAAATATGTTTGGTAGAATTGTCATTTTTATTATATTGGTTCAGCTTACCCATGAGCAACTAATATTTTCCCAACTATTTAGAGTTGACTTTATATGTATGTAAAGTGTTTTATAATTGTGTTCATATGGCTTCTAGGTTTGTCCTGACAGATATCCTCCCAAGTACTTTATATTGTCTACAGTTATTTGAAATGGAATTTTTCTTTCTCTCTTTTGCTGCTGGTCTTTGTTGGTAATCTAGAAAGTTAATAGTTTGTATAGATTTATCTTATATACTGCAACTTTGTCAAAGTTGTTAATAATTTCTAGTAGTTTTTTTTTACTTGATTCTCTAGGATTTTCTAAGTATAATAACATATCATCTACAAAGATTAATCATTTTATTTTCTTATTACCTAATCTAATTCCTTTAATTTCCTTTTCTTCTTTTATTGATGTAGCTAATATTGTGGGTACAATTTTAAATAATAAAGGTGATAATGGTTATCCTTGCTTCATCCCTGGTTATATTTGTATGGCTTCTCTTTTATCCCCATTACAAATAATGCTTGCTGATGGCTTTAGATGTTACTTATCATTTTAACGTAAGATCCATTTATTTCTAATAATTCTAATTAGAATTAATTCTAATATTAATAGGAATGGATGCTGCATTTTGTGAAAAACTTTTCCCCATCTATTGAGGTAATCATCTGATTTCTTGGCTTTGTATTGATGTGGCCAATTATGTTGATAATTTTCCTAAAAATGAATCAGCCTTGCATTCTTCTTAAAAAATCCCACATGGTTATAGTGTATATTAAAATTGCTTTGAAAGATTCTCTGTCAGTGGTTCTTAACTTTGGATTAGTCAACTTCTTTCTTCCTCATAATTGTCTTTTAGAATAATTATTTCTTATTGTAATCCTTTATACTTTATTTTTTTGAACTTATTAACTTTTTGGGAAGAGAATATATTCATAAGCTTCACCAGGCAACCAAAGGCACCTGTTACATACACATATACACATTTAAGAACAGATGGTTTAAAGGCAAAAAACAGAAAGAAAACAGAATTTTATGGTAATAACAAGAGCATAGATTCATAATAGTTGTCTTTTAGAACAATTATTTCTTATTGTAATTATTTATACTTTGTTTTTTGAACTTATTAACTTTATGGGAAGAAAATTCATTCACAGTCTTCACCAAAAGTGACCTGTTGCATATGCATACACATTTTAGAATAACTTGTCTAAGAAAAACAAACAGAAAGAAAAATAATAGGTAATCTATATTATAGACTTATGCAATGGAAGGAATCATAAAAGTCATCTCATCCAACACTTTTATTTTATCAATAAGGGAAGTGTAGATGCAGAGATAATAAATTATTTGCCCAAAGTCACATAGGATGTATGTAACAGAACCAGAATTCAAACTAAAGATTTATCAATCCAAATATGACATTTTCCCCAATTGTTCCATCTTGTATATTAAAGACAATATATGAATATATCACCTTTCCTTCACTGAACACAATCTGTAAAACTATTTTGCTCTTGCCTTTAATTAGTAGTTCCTGCTTCAACTGCTAATGATCCTGTTTACGGTAATTTGTAAAAACTTTTTTTTTCTTTTCTTAATTGTAGTGTGCTTTCTAGTGCCCCCCAATTGGGGTGCCAAAATGTACTATGCTTTCTAGAGCCCCCACACTGGGGTGCCACAATATACCATCCAGACTAGCTCTCTGGAGGATCTCGGGACCAGCCTGAGTCCTTGGTCTTAGTGGAAGAGTAATGAAGGCAGGAGGCCCATGAGGATGGTAACTTAAAGATGGTGTCTATTTATGTCAAGGACTCTCAGCCCTTAAATATCTTAGTATGATTCCATCACTACAGTACACTAAGCATGTGCCAACTACAGAACCATTACATCACCACATCACTACAGCACACTGCACAAATGCTAATTATGGTAGCTTTATATCACTCTGCTATAGATATGTAAATCCCTCTTAATGTAAGTATCCCTAGCTTCTAGTAGAACACAGGTGGTCATGCCCCCTTGACTTCTCAGGAAGGATGGGAACCCTTGGGGAGATGAGAGCTGAACCAGACACTGTCAGCAGGTTCCCTTTGGGCTGAAGGGTCTTATACCTTACCCAGAATTCCCCTACTATGTGCAGTCCTCTACACTTAATCTGAAGCATGCCATGTTTATTCATTCTTTACTCATATTAATGGTATTTTCTATGTCTTCAAAACTTTTTTCTTGACTCATTAAGAAAGTAGCTTGCCATTTCCTTCTCTGGGTCATTTTAGAAATGAGAAAACTGAGACAAACAAGATTATATGACTTGCTCAGGGTGCAACAGCTAGTGATTGGCAGAGGCCAGATTTGAACTCATGAAAATGTGTCTTCTAGACTCCAGGCCCAGTAGCCTATCCACTGTGACTCTTAGCTTCCTATTGAACCCTTACTTCTCAGAACAATATTTTTAAAAGTATAAAACAAAATACACAAGATTACAAAGAAAACCAATTATAGAAAACATGCAATTTCCAAAAATGATTCGAAAGGAACTCAGGTTAAGATCCTCTGTTTAGGATTTTATACGTGAAAGTGAGCCATTTGTATCTATATTCATTCACAACACATTGAACTTGTGTGTAGAGGCACTCATACGTTGTATTAGTGGGTCACTATAAATGCTTGTTGAGTTTATATTGTCTTGTTTGTACAATAAATCTATGTCTGGAGGCAATATGGTTTAGTGTTTGATGTAACATTTTTAATCAAAGGACCTGAGTTTCAACTCTGCCCTTGCCATTTACTACTATCATGACCCAGAGCAAGTTCCTTTTCTATCCTTCAGTTGCCTCACATCTATAAAATGATTGGGGATGGGAGCTCAACAGGATAATGTATAAGAGTCTTTCCATATTTAAAGCTATGCTCCTGTGAGCGTATGCTTTTGAGAGAAGAACTGGGTTGTCCAATATAAGGATTCCTCCAAGACACTAAGCAGCATAAAAAAGGATATCTGTTTCCAAAAAGATCTAAGTCCTTTGTACCCTTCAGCTAAAGAGGAGATACACTTTTTGTGCATATTCTTTTCCTAATTTGGAAAGTGTTGAATCCTATGTTTTTATGTTGAAATGGAGATGATGGTTATTGATTCATGCTTCTCTCTCCAACATGAGATTTTGCTTCAACTACTTTTTCCTAATATCCTTCACTATCTTCTACATATCTTAATATTCCATCTAGACCAGTCTATTTATTGTTTCTTTAACTAATCATTCCTCATTATTTTCTTATATCCATAAGAGCATAGATTCAGAACTAGATCTTATAGATAATTTAGTCTAACAGCTCCAGAATTTTAAGAAAAAGAAACTGAGTTACATTGAAATCAATTAGAAAATAAGAGGCAGGATTCCAGAATTTTCCCATATCCGTTCTTTAAATATCCTCCATATAACCTTTTCAGAGTCTTATTTGATAATTATTCAGATGTACCACATAAATTGAATTGTAATGGTGTACTAACTCATTTTTAAATTTTGGGAATAGTCATTATTGAAATCTTAAAGCTTTTTTTTTTTTTTTTTTTTTACCCCTAAGTCATATATTATATCTTATTATTATTTTGTACAAATAAGTCCTATAGGTGAACTTTTAGACAGACTAGGAGGACATAATTTCTTAAATAACATTTAAAAACCACTCATTTGAAGGAAATATTTGCCTTTCAATTTTGTCTAAGTAGTCAATGCATTTCAGTACTTTTCAATGTGCTTGGTTTACAAAACTTTTTAAGAAAAATAAAAACTGTCACAAGAATTCTTATTGGACTGATCAAGAAATCATTAGCTCATTTGCTTTTGGAAAGGACTAAGTTCTAGGAAATGCCTGGACAACTGAAGTTCCACATCACTATTATATTATACCGCTGTGATGGTCTTGGGATCTGTTTTCAGAAATTCTAACATATTTCTTTTTTCTGTTCTGGTGACCTGAAATATATTCAGAATATATCTGAAAATTATTATTTTTTAATGTTTCTATTAACATTGACTCAAATATTTCGCCCTTTTGGTTCTTTGATTTCTATACATGTATATATCTTATTATACATTACCCATTCCTACTCCCTATGCCTCTACTGCTCTGACTTGTTTCTTTTGAACAAAGTAACACCCAGAGGCATATTTCAGCATGCGTTTTACCCCACGAAGTTTCGGTGAAGCATATGAGATAAAATTTACTTCCTTTCCTTATGATCTGTAGATAATCTTGCCTATACTTGATGCATTTATGTATGGATTTTTGAAGGCATGATGGGTTTTTATCACAGTCCTTTTTTTTTTTTTCTTGGATTTTTCTTTTTTGGTCTGTAACTTCTGAGCATGATGCTTACTATTCTTCTAACAGCACAACTATTTTGTAACATCTAACTTCATATACTAGGGAAATTTTTATTTCCACTTGCTTTACAATTCAAAGCCCTTTAATTTTGTGATTTTGGGTAGTTTAGATTTTCTTCTGTCAGTCTCATGTAGACTCAAATGAATAAAAAGAGTAACACCAGCAATGTTTTTACTAGCATGGAAAATTTTCTCAATTATGTTCTTGATTTATGTGCTAGGAAGAAAACATACTTCATTGGTTAAGTTGACAAAAAGCTGCCTAAATTCTACCAGGCAAAGGGACAACTTATCACTACTATGCTATCTTTTGATCCAGACCCAATGATCTCTTACCTGACAGACCCCTGGATCTATTTTATCATTCCTTAGTCTCAAAGCACAAAATAAAGGAAATTTTAATGATCAGAATTGTCTGAAAGTCCAATGTATAGTTATGGTATCTAGTAGATTCCTTATAAGGCTGTGCTGATAAATGTTTAACAACCAGTTCAAGGGAAAAATTTTACATATGACATTATTTTGAAGTTTATTCTAGAAGATTATTTTCTCATCATTTTATGCATCCAGAAATCACTAAATAACAAATCAAGCTCTTAATTATTATGTTTGCAGATTACTGAGGTGCAAATACTCTTGCTTAAAGATAAGATTGACTTCAGAACACTTCTCATTCTTTGTCACAAAAGGCCAATCAAAGCTACAGAATGTGCAGTTGAAAGTGCTGATTTGAGAGTCAAAGGACTTTGGCTAAAAGGTTAGTTCTCCTACTTACTTTCTGTGGCTTCAGAAAAAATAATTTCTCTGGTCCTGTTTCCTCATTTGTGAGATGAGAGGGTTGATGCAGATGACCTATAAAGTTCTTTCCAGTTCCAGAACCATGCAGCTAATTATATTTATTGAGATGCTAATCTATCAAATGCATTTATTAATCACTACTATGTGTTGTACTAATTGCAGTGGATACAGATACAATAAACCAATTTTGCTTTTAATGAACTTGCATTATAGAGGATTCTCATGCTTCAGGAATGGATTGAACTTCTAAGATCATTTTTAAAAAATCAACTCTTTTATATTTAATGGGGGTAGGGTGGACATTTGGTTAATTTTTCGTTAGTGAAGTCCAGTATCCTTCCTCCTATATTGTATTCAAGAAAGATATACAAAGATATATTTATGGGGATTGTAAACATCTCAAAAATTTCAGTGACTAGAATTTGTTCTCATGAATCCTTGGAAATATGCATCTTTGTGCTATTATTCACTCTGTTCATTGAAAGAAGCATAATACTTTATTACTTGGAAGAATATTTTGAGGAGTTACAGATCATTGATTTTGAGGGCTTCATAAATTTCTCATGTTTCAGACCATTAGGTAGAACTACTTGTTCCACTTCCTGCAGCATCAATCAATCAATCAATCAATCAACAAACTTTAATTGAATAGCTACAATATCTAGATCTCTGGAAATATGATAACTTTTTTATCTCAATTACCATAGGATTTAATAAATACACATACATAGATTTTATATATATTATATATAAACAAACAGTTTAAAATAAAGTACAATAATGCAAGATATTAAGGTATAAATAAACAATGCAGACAGTAAGTGTTATAGCTATTCTGAGATGATAGTCTTTGGGCTTTAGTCTTTGGGGAAATCTTCATGGGGACATAGGATGTATGGAGGAATTCTTTAAATTTATGTTTTTTTTCTCAACTTAAACATTATATTTGGCCATAACTGTTCTTTTTCTGATGACTCATTATGATGTGAAGGTGAACTATGCTATATCAACAGAACAATACATGTTATGGAAGGTTTTAAAATGTTACACTTAATATAATTGTAAGCCCGATGACAAACTATCTGTCATCTGATGACAAATCCAGATAAGTTAGGAGAGACTTGCTACCAAAGGATGGCCACCAGCCAAGTTAATATAATGAAAGTCTTTCAGATTCATTCACACACACACACACACACACACACACACTATATTTTTTTTTTGACTAGCATAACCTCAGTACAATTTAATCAAACACTTACTATGTTAATTGTGTCATGTATACTTATAATGCACCTATTATATGCGACTCATTAAAGTCTAGGGATTAAAGAAAAAAAACACCTTTCAAAAACTTATATGTAGTGGAGAAGCTAGAAATTATGCATAGATGGATGTAAATTACATACAAAATTTTGGAATTAATTTTAAGAGAAAGAAAATTGATAACTGTGGGAATATCCAAGAAAAGTCTTATGTGCTTGAATTTGAATTATACTTTTAGGGAAGTTAAGAATTCTGAAAGGGAAATTGAGAAAGGAGATCATACCAAACATTGATGATCCCTTATGAAAAGAAATGATGGTTGGAGATAGAATGAAATAACCAACAGGTCAGACACAATTGTGCCTCAGGGTAAACATTGAGTGGTGAAAATAGACAGAGTTGGTGCAGAGCAGTGATCCTCCTGAGGCAGTCAGAGAAGTTCCAAAGAAATGAAGTTTAGCCTGTGTCAAGTACAAACACCTCTACCTAGTTCTACTGAAAGGCCAAGCAGTCAGTCCTAGAACTAGCTGGTTTGAGAGGTAGACTTGGCTACAAGCATAGGAATTTATACCTTCCAAACTGTGGGAAGTCCAGTTTCTAATTTAGAGAAGATTAGGGATCTCTGCTGATAAGGACTATTAGTGATAATGAAATATGGCCCTGGGCAAGAATGAACAAGCACAAGCTGGGGTAAGCACAAGCTGCAGAAGGTCTGGGGTAGGAATACTTCTGGATACACACTTACAGAAGGGCAGAATTATTGGCTTTAGCTTCCAGGATAGAGGGGAGAACTAAAGGAGGACCAGGGATAGGGGCATCATCTCCCACATTCCAGGACTAGGGGTGATTATACAATAATCTATTGTAAATAAATATGAAAGTATAGACAAAGGAGAAAGAACCCACTTATTGAAAGTTAGTATGGAAATAAGGAAGAATTCAAAAGAATTCATAGAACTCAAGAAAGACTTTAAAAATCAAATGAGAGAGACCAAAGAAAAACTAAAAATTAAAATAAGAACAATCCAAGAAAAAACAAGATTATGAAGAGAAAATCCATCAACTAGAAAAGAAGAACCAGAATGTTAAGGGAGAACATGATTTCTTAAAAACTAGAATTGGGCAAAAGCAAGTCAGCAAAGTTATAAAAGAACAAGAAATAATAACACAAAATATAAAGAAAGCAAAAGAGAATGTGAGGCACCTCATAAAAAGCAACAAATCTGGAGAATAGATTAAGTAGAGAAAATAGAATAACAATTGAACTCCCTGAAAGCTACAATAAAAACATTATTGATACAATAGCATTAGAAATAATTAAAGAAAATTGCCCTGAAGTGATAGAACAAGAAGGGAAAGTAGAAATAGAAAAAACAAAAACAAAAACAAAAACAAAACAAAAAACAAAAACAAAAACAGTAGTCACTATCTGAAAGAGGTTCTCCTAGACAAATTTCAAAAATCCCAGATCCATGAGAAAATATTATGAAGAAAAAACAAAACAATTCAAATATAGAGGAGTCATAATTAGATCACACAAGACCTAGCAGCAGCTACATAAAAATACCACAGGTCTTTGACCACTATATGGATGAACAAAAGAACTAAGGTTGCAGCTGAAAATGTCATACCCAGCAGAGTTAAGTATAATCCTTAATGAAAAGAAATGGACGTGCAATGAATTGCCAGATTTTCTGACTTTTGCTATATAAAGATCTGAACTTTGTAGAAAATTTAAGATCAAAGCGAAATACAAGGTAAGCATTAAAGGCTACTTTCAAGAGAGTCAAGGACAAATTGTGTTTTTATAGGTGGAAAAACTATGTATAAGATTATCATTAGTAATTGGATAGTTCAAAAGAAAGGTTGGGGTAGAGCTGAGTGAAGTAATTATACAAAGCAATACTGTGTAGGAAAAGGTAAAAAGAATTTTGTTACATGATAGAAGGAATACAGAAAGGTACGCAAATTAATAGGAATGGAATAAAGAGGGAGGAAAAGAGTTAGGGAAAAGTGAGGGAGCGATCAATAGAAGGAGGCAAGGTAGTGGGTAGAAGTAAAGCAAAGGACTCAGCAGGGATAAGAAATGAGAGATACACACAATAATAAAGATCAGGAGTAGAATGTATTAGAAAAAAGCAGGGGTAATAATCATTGATTTCAGACAAATATAAAGCTAAAATAGATTTAATCAAAAGAAATAAAATAGGAAAACTACACTATATGTCAGCCATATTAATCAGTATTTTTCAGACTATTTAAAAAAACTGTATAGTTTCAGAATATTGCCGTGGCATAGGAAATAATGAGTTGAGTTTAGAAAAATATGGAAAGACGTGGACTTATGGAGGATGATGTTATCCATATTCAAAGAAACAGGAAAAATCAATGTAATACCTATGTTTATGAATGTATATGTGCAGATATGTATATAATTATAGATATCTATCTATCTATATATGTGTGTGAGTACATATATGTGTATTTGCTAATATTTCTGTGCTTAACTAGCCTTCTTTGGGGAAGTAGTGAGGAAGAAGGGGAAAAAGGAATAAGATAAAAGGGTATAGGAAAAAAAGAGAAAAACTATAAGGAAGAAAAGAGAACATAGACAATAAATGTGTAGTATTCATTATATGTGAAATGGAAAATCATATTTTGGAAGAAAAACATCAGATCAAAAGGAAAAACTCATAAGGAAAAAAAAAGGGGGGGGAAATGAACATAAAGTGCTTATTTATATTCAGTCTCAATGGTTCTCTTTCTGAATGCTCATAGCATTTTCCATTTAAAGTTTGTTGGAACTGCCTTGCATCACTGCACTGCTGAGAAGAACCAACTCAATCATAGTTGATCATCATATAATCTTGCTGTTGCTTTGTACAATGTTTTCCTGGTTCTGTTTGTTTTGTTCAGCATTAAGTTCATGTAAATCTTTCTAGGCCTTTCTAAAATTATCCTGTTCATTATTTTTATAGAACAATTACATTCCATTACTTTCATATACCATAACATATTCAGCCATTCCCCATTTGATGGACATCTATGCATTTTTCAATTCTTTGCCACCACAAAAAGAACTGCTACATTTTCACATGTGAGTCCTTTTTCTTCTTTGATAATTTCTTTGGAAAAGAGACCAAGAAATTGCACTGCTGGATCAAAGGTTAAACACAATTTTATATCTCTTTGGTCATAGGTCCCAATTGCTCTCCAGAATGGTTGAATCATTTAACAACTACATCAACAATGACTGAGCTTTCCCACATTCCTTTTAACATTTATCATTATCTTTTCCTGTGATCTTAGCCAATATGAGAGATATAAAGTGGAACCTTAGAACTGTTTTAATTTGCATTTCTCTAATAAGTAGTGGGGTTTTTTTGTTTTTTTTTTTTTGTTGTTGTTGTTAATTATAGCTTTGTATTTACAAGTTATGCATGGGTAATTTTATAGCATTGACAATTGCCAAATCCTTTGTTCCAATTTTTCCCCTCCTTCCCCCCATCCCCTCCTCCAGATGGCAGGTTGACCAATATATGTTAAATATGTGAAAGAATAAATTTAAATACAATATAAGTATACATATCCAAACAGTTATTTTGCTGTACAAAAAGAATCAGACTTTGAAATAGTGTACTATTAGCCTGTGAAGGACATCAAAAATGCAGGCGGACAAAAATAGAGGGATTGGGAATTCTATGTAATGGTTCATAGTCATCTCCCAGAGTTCTTTTGCTGGGGTGTGGCTGGTTCAGTTCATTACTGCTCTATCAGAACTAATTTGGTTCATCTCATTGCTGAAGATGGCCACGTCCATCAGAACTGATCATCATATAGTTTTGTTGCTGAAGTATACAATGATCTCCTGTTCCTGCTCATTTCACTCAGCATCAGTTCATTTAAGTCTCTCCAGGCATTTCTTAAATCATCCTGCTGGTCATTTCTTACTGAAAAATTATATTCCATAATATTCATGTACCACAATTTATTTAGCCATTCTCCAATTGATGGGCATCCACTCAGTTTCCAGTTTCTGGCCACTACAAAGAGGGCTGCCATAAATATTCTTGCACATACAGGTCCCTTTCCTTTATTTAAGATTTCTTTGGGATATAAGTCCAGTAGTAACACTGCTGGATCAAAGGGTATGCACACTTTGATAACTTTTTGAGCATAGCTCCAAATTACTCTCCAGAATTCTTGGACAAATTCACAATACTACCAACAATGTATTAGTGTCCATGCTTTCCAACATCCCCTGCAACATTCCACATTATCTTTCCCTGTCATTCTAGCCAATCTGAGAGGTGTGTAGTGGTATCTCAGAGTTGTCACAATTTGCATTTCTCTGATTAATAATGACTTGGAGCATCTTTTCATATGGCTAGAAATAGTTTCAATTTCTTCTTCTGAGAATTGTCTATTCATATCCTTTGACCATTTATAAATTGGAGAATGGCTTGATTTCTTATAAACTAGAGTCAATTCTCTACATATTTTAGAAATGAGGCCTTTATCAGAACTTTTGACTGTAAAAATGTTTTCCCAGTTTATTGCTTCACTTCAAATCTTGTCAGCATTAGTTTTGTTTGTACAAAAACTTTTCAATTTGATATAATCAAATTTTTCTATTTTGTGATAAATAATGATCTCTAGTTCTTCTTTGGTCATAAATTCCTTCCTCTTCCACAGGTCTGAGAGTTAAACTATCCTGTGATCTTCCAATTTATTTCTAATCTCATTCTTTATGCCTAAATCATGAACCCATTTTGACCTTATCTTGGTGTACGGTGTTATGTGTGGGTCAATGCCTAGTTTCTGCCATACTAATTTCCAATTTTCCCAGCAATTTTTGTCAAATAGTGAGTTCTTATCCCAAAAAACTAGGGTCTTTGGGTTTATCAAACACTAGATTATTAAAGGTATAGGCTGTTTTGTCCTTTAAACCTAACCTATTCCACTGATCAGCTAGTCTATTTCTTAGCCAATATCAAATGGTTTTAGTAACCGCTGCTTTATAATATAATATTTAATCTGGTACAGCTAAGCCACCTTCATTTTATTTTTTTTCATTAATTCTTGAAATTCTGGACCTTTTGTTTATCCATATGAACTTTGTTGTTATTTTTTCTAGGTCATTAAAATAGTTTTTTGGGAGTCTGATTGGTATAGCGCTAAATAAATGGATTAGTTTAGGTCATCTTTATTATATTTGCTCACCCTATCCAAGAGAATTTAATATTTTTCCAATTGGTTAGATCAGACTTAATTTGTGTGGAAAGTGTTTTTTATGCTCATAAAGTTTCTTACCTTCCCTTGCCAGATAGATTCCTGAATATTTTATACTATCAGCAGTTTAAATGGAATTTCTCTTTAACTCTAACTGTTGGATTTTGTTAGTGATATATAAGAATGCTGATGACTTATGTGGGTTTATTTTGTATCCTGCAACTTTGCTAAAGATGTGGATTATTTCTAATAATTTTTTAGTAGAATCTCTGGCGTTCTCTAAGTATACCATCATATCTCAGTAAAGAGTGATAATTTGGTTTCCTCATTGCTTACTCTAATTCCTTTAATCTCTTTCTCAACTCTTATTGCCAAAGCTAGCATTTCTAATACAATATTGAATAGTAATGGTGATAGTGGGAAACCTTGTTTCACTCCTGATCTTATTGGGAATGGTTGCAGTTTATCCCCATTACATATGTTGCTTACTGATGGTTTTAAATAGATGCTACTGATTATTTTAAGGAAAGGTCCATTTATTCCTATACTCTCAAGTGTTTTTAATAGGAATGGATACTGGATTTTATCAAATGCTTTTTCTGCATCTATTGAAATGATCATATGGTTTTTGCGAATTTGATTATTAATATGGCCAATTATAGTGATAGTTTTCCTAATATTGAACCAGCCCTGCATTCCTGGTATAAATCCTATTTGATCATGGTGTATTCCTGGGTATGTTTTTCTGTAATATTTTTGCTAATATTTAATTCAAGATTTTAGCATCAATATTCATTAGGGAGATTGGTCTATAATTTTCTTTCTCTGTTTTCAACCTACCTGATTTAGGTATCAGTACCATGTCTGTGTCATAAAAGGAATTTGGTAAGACTCCTTCATTCCCTATTTTAAAAAATAGTTTATATACCATTGGGGCTAATTGTTCTTTAAATGTTTGGTAGAATTCACATGTAAATCCATCTGGTTCTGGGGATTTTTTTTTTACAGGATATATGCATGGGTAACTTTACATCATTAACAATTGCCAAACCTCTTGTTTCAATTTTTCACCTCTTACCCCCCACCCCCTTCCCTAGATGGCAGGATGACCAGTAGATGTTAAATATATTAAAATATAAATTGGATACACAATAAGTATACATGTCCAAAACGTTATTTTGCTGTACAAAAAGAATCAGACTCTGAAATATTGTACAATTAGCTTGTGATGGAAAGCAAAAATGCAGGTGTGCATAAATATAGGGATTGGGAATTCAATGTAATGGTTTTTAGTCATCTCCCAGAGTTCTTTTTCTGGGCATAGCTAGTTCAGTTCATTACTGCTCCATTAGAAATGATTTGGTTGATCTCGTTGCTGAGGATGGCCTGATCCATCAGAACTGGTCATCATCTAGTATTGTTGTTGAAGTATATAATGATCTCCTGGTCCTGCTCATTTCACTCAGCATCAGTTCGTGTAAGTCTCTCCAGGCCTTTCTGAAATCATCCTGTTGGTCATTTCTTACAGAACAGTAATATTCCATAATTTTCATATACCACAATTTATTCAGCCATTCTCCAACTGATGGACATCCATTCAGTTTCCAGTTTCTAGCCACTACAAAAAGGGCTGCCACAAACATTCGTGCACATACAGGTCCCTTTCCCTTCTTTATAATCTCTTTGGGATATAATCCCAGTAGTAACACTGCTGGATCAAAGGGTATGCACAGTTTGATAACTTTTTGAGCATAGTTCCAAACTACTCTCCAAAATGGTTGGATTCGTTCACAACTCCACCAACAATGCATCAATGTCCCAGTTTTCCCGCATCCCCTCCAACAATCATCATTATTTTTTCCTGTCATCTTAGCCAATCTGACAGGTGTGTAGTGGTATCTTAGAGTTGTCTTAATTTGCATTTCTCTGATTAATAATGACTTGGAGCATCTTTTCATATGACTAGAAAGTTTCAATTTCTTCATCTGAGAATTGTCTGTTCATATCCTTTGACCATTTTTCAATTGGAGAATGGCTTGATTTTTTATAAATTAGAGTTAATTCTCTATATATTTTGGAAATGAGGCCTTTATCAGAACCTTTGACTGTAAAAATATTTTCCCAGTTTATTGCTTCCCTTCTAATCTTGTCTGCATTAGTTTTGTTTGTACAAAAACTTTTCAGTTTGGTATAATCGAAATTTTCTATTTTGTGATCAGTAATGATCTCTAGTTCTTCTTTGGTCATAAAGACCTTCCCCTTCCACAGGTCTGAGAGGTAAACTATCCTGTGTCCCTCTAATTTATTAATAATTTCATTCTTTATGTCTAGGTCATGAACCCATTTTGACCTTATCTTGGTGTACGGTGTTAAGTATGGATCAATGCCTAGTTTCTGCCATATTAGTTTCAAATTTTCCCAGCAATTTTTATCAAACAGTAAGTTCTTATCCCAAAAGCTGGGATCTTTGGGTTTGTCAAACACTAGGTTGCTATATTTGTTGAGTGGGGATTTTTTCTTAAAGAGTTGATTAATAGCTTGTTCTATTTCTTTTTCTGAAATAGGACTATTTAAACAATTTACTTCCTCTGTTAATCTGGGAAGCCTATATTTTTGGAGGTAGTCATCCATTTCACTTAGGTTATCAAATTTATTGGCATAAAGTTGGACAAAGTAACTCCTTATTATTTCTTTAATTTCCTCTTCATCAATGGAAAGTTCTCCCTTTTCATTTTTAAGACTACTAATTTGATTTTCCTCTCTCCTTTTTCTAATCAAATTTACCAAAGTTTATCAATTTTTATTGATTTTTTCATAAAACCAACTCTTAGTTTTATTTATTAGTTCAATTTTTTTTACTTTCAACATTATTAATTTCTCCTTTTAATTTTAGAATTTCAAGGTTAGTGTTTGATTGTGGGTCTTTAATTTAGTCTTTTTCGAGCTTTTTACGTTGCAAGCCCAATTCATTGATCTTCTCTTTCTCTATTTTATTCAAGTAAGCCTCTAAGGATATAAAATTTCCCCTTATTACTGCCTTGGCTGCATCCCACAAATTTTGATATGATGTCTCATCATTGTCATTATCTTAGGTGAAATTATTGATTGTGTCTATCATTTACTGTTTCACCCAATCATTCTTTAAGATGAGATTATTTATTTTCCAATTACTTTTTGGTCTATTTACCCCTAACTTTTTGTTGAATGTAGTTTTTATTGCACCATGATCTGAAAAGAAATGATTTACTGTTTCTGCCTTCCTGTATTTAAATTTGAGGTCTTTCTATCCTAATATATGGTCAATTTTCGCATAGGTTCCATGAGCTGCTGAGAAGAAAGTATATTCTTTTCTGTCTCCATTCACTTTTCTCCAAAGATTTATCATACTTAATTTTTCTAATATTCTATTTACCTCTTTAATTTCTTTCTTATTTGTTTTGTGGTTTGATTTATCTAATTCTGAGAATGCAAGGTTTAGATGTCCCACTATTATAATTTTGCAACTCTCTTAACTTCTCCTTTAGGAAGTTAGATGCTATACCACTTGGTACATATGTTTACTATTGATATTGCTTCATTGTCTATGCTACCCCTTAGCAAGATATAGTTTCCTTCCTTATCTCTTTTAATTAGATCAATTTTTACTTTTGCTTGATCTGAGATAAGGATGGCTATGCTTGCTTTTTGACTTCACCTGAAGCATAATATATAGTACTCCAACCTTTTACCTTTACTCTGTATATATCTCCCTGCTTTAAATGTGTTTCCTGTAAACAACATGTTGTAGGGTTGTGACTTTTGATCCATTCTGCTATCCACCTCCACTTAATGGAAGATTTCATCCCATTCACATATACGGTTAGAATTACTAATTCTGTCTTTCCTGCCATCTTATTATCCTCAGATTATGCTTTTCTTTTTCTTGCCCTCTCCTGCCTAACCCTCTTTCCCAGCTCTAAATTTATGGGCCCCACTTGTATCACACCACTCACCCTCTTTAGGATCCCTCCCTCTCCCCTTCTGCCTTCAGGTTCTGCCTTCAGGGAATGGAGCTTACCAGCTTCCTCTGCAAAGCAGGGATATGTATAAACAGGATATGTATAAATAGCAGTAAGGTACAGGAGTGCTCTGGGAAAAATTTCCCCACTGGAAGTGATTCAGAACTCCTTAGCACAGACTAAGCTCTGGAAGTGCCCAGTGAAGAACCCCACTTTGCAGATTAGTGACTGTCCTGATACTAGAGACTGAGCAGTGAAAATGTCACTATCCCAGACCAAAGTCCACCAGGGTCTGTGGGTATTAGCAGCTGACCAGTGAGTAATCCCGCACAGACCAGAAGTGTCCCTGCCCAGGGAAGCACAGTCATACTGCAGAAGTTCTATTGCCCCAGGTTGAGCCCCACACTCTGCAGATTAGAGGCTTCCCCAGGCTGTGCCCACCTGCCATGCAAATTTGTAACTGCCCCAAGCAAGCCCCATACTGTGGATGTGACTGTAGAGCTGTGTTATGGTCTGCACTGAGTCTTTCACTTCCGCTTTTGGGTGGGTATAGCCAGATCCTGTTAGGTTCTGGTGTTCTGCTTTTCTACTGTTTTGCAACCCAGACAGAGCAATCAGCCTATGCCAGAGCCTCCTCTGCAATTTTCTAACCAGAGGCCACCCCCTTTCCCATCAGCTCTGTTTGCTACCCTTTCCTACTTCCCTGTCTGTGCTGGTCTGTTCCTGCCCCTTAGGACAAACCTTTCCTGGTGATCTTCCAGATTATCTTCAGCTGGTGAGTTGTTGTACTTCTAATCCTCATGGATTTTACCAGTCAAGCACTATTATTGAGGCTGAATTTAATAATTGGTCATGAGGTTATGAGAGGAGCTTAGAAAGTCCCGTGTGCCTTCTTTTCCATCTTGGCTCCACCCCTAGTGCCACTCTTTACACCCATACCCATTTTAACCTTATTGTAGTATGGATTGTGAGATATAGGTCAATAGCAAATTGGTCACATATTATTTTCCATCTCCCCAGCAACTTTGATGGAATAGTGAGTTTTTATTTCAGATGCTACAGTTTGGGGTTTTGTCAAATACTAGATTACTATATTCATTGATTATCATGTGATGTGTTTCCAATCTATTTCACTAATCCACCACTCTGTTTTTTATGTAGTATGATATGGTTTTGATGACTGTTGTTTTATAATAGGGCTTTAGATCTAATACTTCTATGATACCTTCCTTTGTATTTTTTTCATTAATTCCCTTGATATTCTTGATCTTTTGTTATTTCAAATGAATTTTGTTATTATTTTTTCTAGCTCCATAAGATATCTTTTGGCAGTTGGATTAGTATGCCACTGAATAAGTAGACCAATTTAGATAAAATGATCATTTTCATCATATTTGGTAGGTCTATTCATGAGCTATTAAAGTTTTTCCAATCATTTTGATTTCATTTTATTTGTGTGAGAAGTATTTTGTAGTTCATACAGTGCCTAGGCTTGTCTCGGGAGGTAGAACCCCAAATATTTTACAGTTATTCCAAATGGAATTTCTCTTACTATCTGTTGCTGCTGTGTCAGCAGCATGTCAATGCTTTCTGTGGATTTATTTTATATCCTGAAATTTTGCTAAAGCTATTAATGGTTTCAAGTAGGTTTTGTATGATTTCTAGGATTCTCTAAATATGTCATCTTATCATTTGAAGAAAGTAAGAGTTATATCTCCTCATTGCCTATTCTAATTCCTTTAATTTCTTTTTCTTTTCTTTTTGCAAAAGGCAAGATTTCTAGTAAGATATTGAATAAAAGTGTTGATAATGGGCATTCTTGTTTCACTTTGAATTCATTGGTAATGCAGCCAGATTCTCTCCATTATAAATGATGCTTGCTGATGGTTTTAGATAGATGCTGCTTGTGATTTTAAAGAAAATTTTATTTTTATGCTTTCTAGTATTTTAAATAGGAATGGGTGCTGTATTTTACCTAACACTTTTTCTGCATCTATTGAGATTACCATATTATTTCTATTAGTTTTATTATTGATCTGTCCAATTATACCAATAATTTTCTATATATTGAACCAGTCCTGCAATCCTGATACAAATCCCAGCTGATCATAGTTTATTATCTTGCTGATAAGTTGTTGTAATCTCTTTGTTAATATTTTATTTAAAATTTCTGCACCAATTTTTATTGGAAAGATGGGTTTGTAGTTTTGGCTCTTCTGGGTTTAAGCATTGGCACAATATTTGTATCAAAGAAGGAATTTGGCAGGAATTCTTTGCCTATTTTTCTAAAGAGTTTATACAGTATTGGAATTAATTTTTCTTTAACTGTTTGGTAGAATTCAAATGTAAATCCATCTGGCCCCAGAGATTTTTTCTTAGGGAGTTAGTTCATTGAGGGTTTGTTCATTTTTTTGCCCTAAATTTGGGTTATTTAAATAATTTCTTCCCCTTTCTATTAATGGAGCAATTTATATTTTTTAAATATTTTTTACATATTCATCCATTTCAATTAGACTGTCATATTTTGGGGCATACAGTTGGGCAAATTTGCTCCTAATTATTGCTTTTATTTCTTCTTCATTGGTGATAAATCCACACCTTTCATTTTTAATGCTGTTAATTTGTTTTTTTCCCTTCCTTTTTCTAATCAAATTAATCATTTTTCTCTATTTTGTTGGTTTTTCCATAAAATCAAATCTTAGCTTTATTAATTAGTTCAATACTTTTTTTACTTTCAATTTTGTTAATATCTCCTTTGATTTTTAGCATTTTTAATTTGCTATTTAATTGGGATTTTTAAATTTTTCTTTTTGTTGCTTTTTTCATTCATTCCCAATTCATTGATATCCTCCTTTTCTTTTTATTCATGTAATTATTTATAGATATAAAAATTTCCCTAAGAACTGCTTAAGCTGCTTCTCACAGATTTTTTGCTATCTTGTCTTATTGTCATTCTCTTGAATGACATTTTTGATTGTTTCTCTGATTTTTTTATTAAATCCAATCATTCTTTAAAATTAGATTATTTGATTTCCAATTGGTTTTTAGTCTATCTTTCTATGGCCCTTAAGTGAATATAATTTTTATTGCATCATGATCTGAAAAGGAAATCTTTAGTATTTCTGCCATTCTGCATTTTATTGTGAGATTTTTATGTCCTAATACATGATCAGTTTTTATATAGGTGCCATTTACTGTGGAGAAAAATAATTATTCCTTTCTATCCTTATTCAATTTTCTCCAGATATGTATCATACCTAAGTTTGCTAAGATTCTATTAACCTTTAATTTAATTTATTTATTAAATGTTAATTAATTAATTAATGATTACTTAATAATATTTATATTATTACATATTTATATGTAATATATAATTATGATATAAATATTAATTTAAAAATTTAAATTTTAAATTATTAATAAAATTAAAATTTAATTTAATTTAATAATTAATAATGTAATAAACTAATTAATTAGTTAAATTATGGGCACATTGAGGCTGATACATTGCTAGTGGAGTCATGAACTGATACAACCATTCTGGAGAGCAATTTGGAACTATGTACTAAAGACAATCAAAATGGGCATACCCTTTGATCCAGTTCCACCAACAATATATTAATGTCCCAGTTTTAAGTACATCCCCTCCAAAATTCATTATCATCTTTCTTCTCTCATCTCAGCCAATCTGAGAGGTGTGTAGTAGTACCTCAGAGTTGTCTTAATTTGCATTTCTCTGATCAATAGTGATTTAGAGCACCTTTTCATATGACTACAAATGGCTTTAATTTCTTTATCTGAAAATTGTCTCTTCATGTCCTTTGACCATTTATCAGTTGGAGAATGGCTTGAATTCTTATAAATTTGTGTCAAATTTTATTGATATATTTTAGAAATGAGGCTTTATCACAACTTTTGAATGTAAAAATGTTTTCCTAGGTTATTGCTTCATTTCTAATTTTGTCTGTAATAATTTTGTTTGCACAAAAACTTTGTAACTTAATATAATCAAAATTAACCATTTTATGTTCAATAATGAACTCCAGTTCTTTGGCCACAAATTCCTTCCTTTTCCACAGATCTTAGGGGTAAACTAGCCTTTTTTCTTCACAAATTTACTTCTTTTCTACTTTACTTCTTCTACTCTTCTAATTTACTTATAATGTCATTCTTTATGTTTATGCTATGAACCCATTTTGGCCTTATCTTGGTATACAGTGTTAGGTGTGGGTCATTGTGTAGTTTCTGCCTTACTAGTTTCGAATTTTCTCAGAAATTTTTGTCTAACAGTGAATTCTTATCCCAAAAGCTAAGGTCTTTGGATTTGTAAAACACTAGATTATTATAGTCATTGACAATTCTGTCCTGTAAACCTAATCCCATTCCACTGATGTAAGACTATATTTCTTAGCCAGTACCAAACAGTTTTGATGGCTGCTGCTTTATGATGTAGGTTTAGGTCTAGCATAGCTAGGACACCTTCATTTAAATTTTTTTCATTAATTTCCTTGTGATTCTTGACCTTCTGTTCTTCCAGATGAACTTTATTATTATATTTTCTAGATTTCTAAAATAATTTCTTGGGAGTTTGATTGGTATGTCACTGAATAAGTAAGACAATTTAAGTAGTATTGCATTTTTATTATATTAGCCTGCCCTAACCATGAGCACTTACTATTTTTCCACTTGATTAGATCTGACTTTATTTGTGTGGAAAGTGCTTTATAATTGTATTCCTAACTTTCCCTTGACAATTAGACTCCCAGATGTTTTATATTATTTACAGTTATTTTAAATGGAATTTATCTTCATATCTCTTGCTGCTGGACTTTGTTGGTAATATATAAAAATGCTGATGATTTATGTGCATTTATTTTGTATCCTGCAACTTTGCTAAAGTTGTGAATTGATTCTAGTAATTTTTTAGTTGATCTCTGGAGTTCTCCAAGTATACCATCATATTATCTGCAAAGGGCGATAATTTGATTTCTTCATTACCTACTCCAATTCATTCAATCTTTTTCTTCGGTTATTGCCAGAGCTATCATTTTAAACACAATATTGAATAGTGATGGTGATAGTGGGAAAAATTGTTTCAATCCTGATTTTTTTAAAGCTTTTTATTTTCAAAACATATATATGAATAAATTTTCAACGTTGACCCTTGCATAACCTTATCTTTCAGATTTTCTTCTCCTTTCCCCACCTTCTCCCTTAGATGGCAAGAAATTTAATGTATGTTATACATGTTAAATTGTATGTTAAGTCCAATATGTGTAAACATTTAAACAATTCCCTTGCTGCACAAGAAAAATCACATAAAAAAAATGAGTGAGAAAACAAAATGCAAGTGAACAACAATAAAAAGAATGTCAATGTTATGTTGTGATCCATGTTCAGTAACCTCATTCCTCTTTCCTGGTATAGATGGCTCGCTTTGTCACAAGATCATTGGAACTGGCATCAGTCATCTCATTGTTGAAAAGTTGCATTCATCAGAATTGATCATTGCATAATATTAATATTGCCATGTATAATGATGTCCTAGTTCTGCTCATCTCTTTTACTATCAGTTATTTAAGTCTTTCCAGGCCTCTCTAAAAGCATCTCACCAATTATTTCTTTTTTTTTTTTTTTTTAATTTAATAGCCTTTTATTTACAGGATATATACATGGGTAACTTTACAGCATTAACAACTGCCAAACCTCTTGTTCCAATTTTTCAACTCTTACCCCCCGCACCCCCTCCCTAGATGGCAGGATGACCAGTAGATGTTAAATATATTAAAATATAAATTAGATACACAATAAGTATACCTGACCAAAACGTTATTTTGCTGTAGAAAAAGAATCAGACTCTGAAATATTGTACAATTAGCTTGTGAAGGAAATCAAAAATGCAGGTGTGCATCAATATAGGGATTGGGAATTCAATGTAATGGTTTTTAGTCATCTCCCAGAGTTCTATTTCTGGGCATAGCTAGTTCAGTTCATTACTGCTCCATTAGAAATGATTTGGTTGATCTCGTTGCTGAGGATGGCCTGATCCATCAGAACTGGTCATCATCTAGTATTGTTGTTGAAGTATATAATGATCTCCTGGTCCTGCTCATTTCACTCAGCATCAGTTCGATGTAAGTCTCCAGGCCTTTCTGAAATCATCCTGTTGGTCATTTCTTACAGAACAGTAATATTCCATAATTTTCATATACCACAATTTATTCAGCCATTCTCCAACTGATGGACATCCATTCAGTTTCAGTTTCTAGCCACTACAAAAGGGCTGCCACAAACATTCGTGCACATCAGGTCCCTTTCCCTTCTTTATAATCTCTTTGGGATATAATCCCAGTAGTAACACTGCTGGATCAAAGGGTATGCACAGTTTGATAACTTTTGAGCATAGTTCCAAACTACTCTCCAAAATGGTTGGATTCGTTCCAACTCCACCAACAATGAATCAATGTCCCAGTTTTCCCACATCCCCTCAACAATCATCATTATTTTTCCTGTCATCTTAGCCAATATGACAGGTGTGTGAGATGTTATCTTAGAGTTGTCTTAATTTGCATTTCTCTGATTAATAATGACTTGGAGCATCTTTTCATATGACTAGAAATGGTTTCAATTTCTTCATCTGAGAATTGTCTGTTCATATCCTTTGACCATTTTTCAATTGGAGAATGAGCTTGATTTTTTATAAATTAGAGTTAATTCTCTATATATTTTGGAAATGAGGCCTTTATCAAGACCTTTGACTGTAAAATATTTTCCCAGTTTATTGCTTCCTTCTAATCTTGTCTGCATTGGTTTTGTTTTGTACAAAACTTTTCAGTTTAGTATAATCGAAATTTTCTATTTTGTGATCAGTAATGATCTCTAGTTCTTTTGGTCATAAAACCTTCCCTTCCACAGGTCTAGGGGTAAACTATCCTATGTTCCTCTAATTTATTAATAATTTCATTCTTTATGCCTAGGTCATGAACCCATTTTGACCTTATCTTGGTGTACGGCGTTAAGTATGGATCAATGCCTAGTCTCTGCCATATTGGTTTCCAATTTTTCCAGCATTTTATCAAACAGTAAGTTCTTATCCCAAAGCTGGGATCTTTGGGTTTATCAAAGACTAGGTTGCTATATTTGTTGACTGTTTTATCCATTGAACCTAATCTATTCCACTGATCAACTAATCTATTCATGCCAATACCAAATAGTTTTGGTAACTGCTGCTCTATAGTATAGTTTTAGATCTGGTACAGCTAAGCACCATCATTTGATTTTTTTCATTAATTCCTTGAAATTCTTGACCTTTTTGTTTTCCATATGAACTTTGTTGTTATTTTTCTAGGTCATTAAAATAGTTTTTGGGAGTCTGATTGGTATAGCCTTAAATAAATAGATTAGTTTAGGTAATATTGTCATCTTTATTATATTTGCTCGCCTATCAAGAGCATTTAATATTTTCAATTGGTTAGATCAGACTTAATTTGTGTGAAAAGTGGTCTGTAATTTTGCTCATAAAGTTTCTGATTTTCCCTTGGCAGATAGATTCCTAAATATTTTATATTATCAGTAGTTACTTTAAATGGAATTTCTCTTTGTAACTCTGACTGTTGGATTTTGTTAGTGATATATAAGAATGCTGATGACTTATGTGGGTTTATTTCATAACCAGCAACTTTGCTAAAGTTGTGGATTATTTCTAATAACTTTTTAGCAGAATCTCTGGGGTTCTCTAAGGATACCATCATGTCATCGGCAAAGAGTGATAATTTGGCTTCCTCATTGCCTATTCTTATTCCTTTAATCTCTTTCTCGGCTCTTATTGCTATAGCTAGCGTTTCTAATACAATATTAAATAGTAATGGTGATAGTGGGCAACCTTGTTTCACTTCAGATCTTATTGGGAATGGTTGCAGTTTGTCTCCATTACATATGATGCTTATTGATGGTTTTAAATAGATGCTGCTGATTATTTTAAGTAAAGTCCATTTATTCCTATACTCTCAAGTGTTTTTAATAGGAATGGATGTTGGATTTTATCAAATGCTTTTTCTGCATCTATTGAGATGATCATATGGTTTTTGTTAATTTGGTTATTAACATTGGCCAATTATATTAATATATTAATAGTTTTTCTAATTTTGAACCAGCCCTGCATTCCTGATATAAATCCTACTTGATCATAGTGTATTATCTTGGAGATGATTTTCTGTAGTCTTTTTGCTAATATCTTATTTAAGATTTTAGCATCAATATCATAGGGAGATTGAAGTCTATAATTTTCTTTCTCTGTTTTCAGCCTACCTGGTTTAGAGTATCAGTACCATGTCATTGTCATAGAAGGAATTTGGTAGGACTCCTTCATTCCCCTATTTTATCAAATAATTTATATAGCATTGGGGCCAATTGTTTCTTTAAATGTTTGGTAAAATTCACATTAATCCATCTGGTCCTGGGGATTTTTTCTTAGGGAGTTGTTTAATTGCCTGTTCTTTTCTTTTTCTGAATGGGACTATTCAACAATTTACTTCCTCCTCTGTTGGTCTGGGAAGTCTGTATTTTTGGAGTAGTCATCCATTTCACTTAGGTTATCAAATTTATTGGCATAAAGTTGAGCAAAATAACTCCTTATTATTTCTCTAATTTCCTCTTCATTGGTGGAAAGTTCTCCCTTTTCATTTTTAAGACTCCTAATTTCATTTCCTCCCTCCTTTTTCTAATCAGATTTACAAAGGCTTATCTATTTTATTGGCTTTTTTCATAGAACCAACTCTTAGTTTTATTAATTAGTTCAATGTTTTTTTACTTTCAATATTTTTAATTTCTCCTTTTAATTTTAAATTTTTTCAATTTAGTATTTGATTGGGGTTTTTAATTTGGTCTTTTTAGTTTTTAGTTTGCAAACCCAATTCATTAATCTTTTCTTTCTCTGTTTTATTCAAGTAAGCCTCTAAGGATATAAAATTCCTCTTATTACCGCTTTGGCTGCATCCCACAAATTTTGGTATGATGTCTCATCATTGTCATTATCTTGAGTGAAATTATTAATTTATTATAATTTGTGCTTCACCTAATCATTCTTTAAGATGAGATTGTTTAGTTTCCAATTACTTTTTGGTCTATTTCCCCTAACTTTTTTGTTGAATGTAGTTTTTATTGCATCATGATCTGAAAAGAAAGCATTTTACTATTTCTGTTTCTTGCATTTAATTTGAGGTCTTTTATGTCCTAATATATGGTCAATTTTTGAATAGGTTCCATGAACTGCTGAGAAGAAAGTATATTCCCTTCTATCTCCATTCAATTTTCTCCAAAGATCCAACATACCTAATTTTTCTAATATTTTATTTACTTCTTTAATTTCTTTCTTATTTGTTTTGTGGTTTGATTTGTCTAATTCTGAGAGTGCAAGGTTGAGATCTCCTACTATTACAGTTTTGTTGTCTATTTCTTCTTGCAACTCTCTTAACTTCCTATAGGAAGTTGAGTGCCATACCACTTGGTGCATATATGTTTAATATTGATATTGCTTCGTTGTTTACGCTACCCTTTAGCAGGATGTAGTTTCCTTCCTTATCTCTTTTAATTAGATCAATTTTTACTTTTGCTTGATCTGAGATAAGGATGGCTATCCTACTTTTTGACTTCACCTGAAGCATAATAAATTTTGCTCCAGCCTTTTACCTTTACTCTATATGTATCCCCCTGCTTTAAATGTGTTTCTTGTAAACAACATATTGTAGGGTTCTGACTTTTGATCCAGTCTGCTATCTGCCTTCTCTTTATGGGGGAGTTCATCCCATTCACATTTACGGTTAGAATTAATAAATCTTTATTTCCTTCCATCCTAATAACCCCAGATTGTGCTTTACTTATTCTTGCCTCCCCCAACCCTCTTTCCCCCTTTTAAACTTATGTACCCCTCTTGTATCACGATACTTATCCTCTTTATAATCCCTCCCTCCCCCCCTTTGAGTCTTTCCCCCTTCCTTCCCTTATTACTCTTTTTCTTTTCCCTTTTCCTCTCCCCGGTTTTTAATGAGGCGAGAGAGAATTTTCTCTAACAAATCAATTATTTTTTCTTTGAGCCAACTCTGATGAGAGTAAGACTCACACAATGTTCCTCCCCCTCTCTAAATTCCCTCAGATATGATGTTTCCTTAGCCTCTTTGTGGGATGTGGTTTCCCTCTTTTTATCCCTCCTTCCCACCTTATTCTGCCATCATCCCTTTTCCATATCTACTTCCCTTTTTTATGTTATATCAGTACAATCAAATTATACATGTATTCTTTTTGTATATCCACAACAGAAATACAGTTCTCGAGAGTTATTTTTTTCTCATTGTTGAAGAGAGCCACATTCATCAGAGTTGATCATCTTATAATCTTGCTGTTGCCATGTATAATGAGAACATCAAATTTTCTTTTAAACTCTGGACTTTCAATCAGAAATTGATGAAATTCTTGTTTCATGGAATTTCTGTAAAGGGCTGAAACTCTGAGTAGATGCACCGGAATCAGACAACCAAGCACTTAAGGCTAATTGCTTATTGGACAATACTCTATTAGCATATGCTTGGAAAATTGCCCTTCCCACTATGCTGTGCTGGCTCCATCTTTTAGTTTATACAGAGAATTGTAGGAGGGATTAGGAGGTGGAGTAAAACAAGCCAGGGTCACTTTTGTGGGGGACAAAAAGAAGAGAGATTGTAGAGAGCTTGTGTCCATGCCCTTCACTTCTATCCCTAAAGACCAAGAATAAAGACCAAGGACTTTTGCTTATCCTGACTCCAGCTGATTCTAAGGCACCCAGGGTGCTAACTCAGTTTTCACAAATGTCCATCTTTTACCCTGAAACATGGTGCTCAATTTTGCTGGGTATTTGATTCTTTGCTGCAATCCAAGTTCCTTTCTGTTTCAGAATATCAAATTTGATGCCCTTCAATCTTTTAAAGTGGAAATTGCTAGGTCCTGGGTAATTCTGATTGTGGCTCCTTGATATTTAAACAATTTCCCTTTGGTTGCTTGCAATTTGATATGATAATTCTGAAATTTAACTACAATGCTTCTTAGCATTTTCATTTTGGGGCTCTTTCAGGAGGTGATTGATGAATTCTTTCAATGGCTATTTTATCCTCTCATTCTCAGACATCAAAACAGTTTTCCTTGATTATTTCTTGAAATATGTTGTCTAGGATCTTTTTTTTTTTTTTTTCATCATGGTTTTCAGGAAGTCCAACAATTCTTAGATTGTCTTTCTTAGATTTATTTTACTGGTCAGTTATTTTTTCAATGAGGTATTTTACATTTTCTTCAATTTTTTTTTCATTTTTTGGTTTTGTTTGAGTGATTCTTGAAGTTTCATTGAGTCATTGAAACAGATCTTTTTTGAAGTTCTTCCAAAGTATCTTCTTTGGGTAATTTGTTGTACTACAAATATTTGTGGGTTCTGTCACTCCAAAACCAATTCAGAGGCTTAATATGGTGTTGAGGAAAAGGTGAGGAAAAGTTGAGGAAATCTTGGAGGAGGTCACATAGATGCATGTCTATTCTCCATTATCTTGGCTCTGCCCCGTATGACTATTAAGAGAACCATTTCAGAAGAGGGGTAGAAGCAGAAATATCTGTATGATGATTTGAGTGAATCTGAGATTAGAAAGGTATCTCAGAGGATATCTAAATATCTGAACAAAAAATGTCATATAAAACATCCAATCAAGTGACAAGTCTTTGCTCAAAGTCTTCCAATTAGGGAGAAGCCATTACCTTCCATTACAATCCATTCTACTTTTGAATTGTTATAATTAGCAGAAAGTTGTTTTTTCTGATCAATTTGCCTCTGCAAATTTTACTTATTATTTCTATTTTTCCCCTTTGGGCATAAACCCAATAAGTCTAATCCCTCTTCCATAAGATAATTCTTCAAATATATGAAGATATAAATCATATCCCTTGACTCCATGTCTTCCTTTCTTCAGAATAAATATCTGTAGATTTTTTCATATACAGCATAGTCTTGGGACTATAAGCCATTGTCTTTTGGTTGTTTTCCAGTTTATCAATGTGATATCTAGAATCAAAGATAATAATTTTGGCTTTGATTAAAGAACAGACAGAGACTATCATATAAGACATATTAGACGATCATATTAGACATTAGACAGTATTTCAACATAGTTTAATGTCACATTAGATTTTTTAGTTGCCTTTGAATCATATTAAGTTTTCTTTCCTCTGAAAATTTCAAATACCTTTAAATATTATATCTTTAATGGCCATTCTTATCCATATTTTGTTCTGTTTTTATTACATTCTATATTATTTGCTTTGGTTCAATGTTCAAGTAGTACAACAGATGCTTAGGGATAAAAACTGAGAATAGACATTCAAGTGGGAATGCTAAGACATGGATGATTAAATTTTTAATTTTCAGTGACCATTATTCTTAACTAGCTTTCTATAGCAACTAGTTCAATGTCATTTTGGAAGTAAATAGATAGTTTTTTGTGATAAAGATGAAAAAAAAATAAAGCTTTTGACTTTAATTAAATTTCCCACTGGCTTTTGCCATAATCACTGAATAGAATGCAAGGCTTTTATAAATGCTGAATCCAGGGGCAAAAATTTGGCTGCTGCATGAATGGGACTATAGCATTTAAAATTATGGGATGTGGGAACATGGCAGCAATTCATAAAAAGACTGTTAGGCAAAACATTGTGCATCACTGTGACACATCCAAAGCTTTGCTCTGTCGTTTTAAAAGCTTGCCCAAGCAATTCAGGAAAATCATATTCTTTTAATAGATGCATGTGTACATTTAAAGTACATGGTTTATGTTAACATGAGGAAACAACAGAGAATGAGAGTTTTACTCACTCTTCTTTTGAGGATTCTCTTCGTGAAAAAGCTGGTCAGAATCATGCCAGATAATACCTTTAAATAGATTTAACTAGCATAGTTATTGCTTCCTTACTATGTGCCAATCTACAAAAAGACAGGTAGTTTAAACAGAGTGGACATATAGCAAATGCTTATTGAATTGAACTGAGCTTCTAAACTTTTCACAAAGTGCTATACTTACAAAAATCTTATGAGGTACTAAAATATGCACATTAACATCTCCATTTTACATTTTAGATAGTTGAAATGCTAAAAAGGTAACTGACCAGTGTATTTTAGCATGGCTAATAATAGGCAACTTTTTGACTGAGAATGAATATTTTAATTTTGCCAAATTGGCTCAAGTTAATCTTTTATTGGTATAGTGGGTTCCTGTTATTTATACCAATTAAAATGTGTATGAAAAAGTTAGTTATTTAGAGTACTAAAATCTAGGCATTAGAAATACCTAATGATACTTTAAAAAACCCCAAATAATCAATCAACAAATATTTATTAAGCATTTGTGATGGATTGTAGAGTGCAAAACTAACTATTGAAGAGGAAAGAACTTCTCATCTGTATTAGATGAGGATACAAGGATGTCACTGAAGAAGAAGGCATCTGTTACTCCTACAAAGAGGAGCAAACAAGTACAAGTGATTGGTAACTTCCTCATGAAAGGCACTGAAGAAATCATGTGATAGCCTTACAGTAATCATAGAAAACTGTATCAACTTCCTTGGATTAGTGTCTGTGCATAAGAAATGTCTGGAATCAAACCTGTAAATTTCACTTTTGTTATAGTAGAATAAGGTTACCTGTCAAAAAGAAGCTAGAAAGAGCATGTGATATGGGGCTACTAGTTTTTGAGTGAGAGGTTGAAGAATTTACACTTGTGTTGTTTGTATTAATTTTGTTTACTTAATATATTAAATTCATAAGAGAAATACAGTAGGAAGTGAAAACTGAAGCCTAAGACTGTAACTTGCATTTCCAAATCATATTTTCAGAGGTAGGAATTATTGGTTTTTTGCCAGGATGACTTTACTTCAATAAATATTTTTTCAATGTTATGATAAGTTTAATTTCTATCAACAAAACAATCAGCAATCATAAACAATATGACATTTGTTTCTCATAACAACACATACTTATCTTTTTAACAAGAAAGAATCAAATGAATTAATGTAACGACAAAGTAAGTATACAACATTTTGCTTTATATTAAGGTCCAGACTTATCTGGCCATATAAATATGGATACAAAGATAAGCAAAAAGAAAGACATTCTGCCCTTAAGGAACTTACCACCAACTAAACATGTTTAGTTGTTTACTACATGTAAAGGGGAGTTAAAAAGCAAAAAATCAAAGATGCAAGAAGTGGGGCAACTAATCTGAAGAAGCGTATGGTAAAATATAGAGATTCAAAGATGTTTTGTGTGGACCCTTTTTCAAAATATATATTCCAGGTAAATTTCATGAAAAAGAGGAGGGTCCTTACAGAAGTGGAGTAAAAAGGCAGCTGAAGTATGTTGGCAAAATTCAGAGATTAAAGTGATTCACATTTTATATCACTCTATTCTTCTCTACATTCTACAATTCTAGCATGACAATATCTACGCTTCTTCAATTTTATCACATTAAGTTATTATTATTTGCTTTTTTTATTCTATTTGTTTCTCCATTATAATGTATTATCTTAACACTGCCTTGACTTACATTTATATAATATTTAAGTGATTTTTCATGTTATTAAAAGGTTTCCTTCTTTATAGCTTGTATTTTGAACCTTGCTCTATTGAAAATTTAATAAACTTCTATATATTAATTAATTATTCCTTTAATTGATTTATCTATAGCAAATAATTTACCAAAGCAGTTTTTTCTTTTAATTTTAGAGATATTGTTTTGTGTTGTGCAAAACTCTTTTTTTCTCCTACCAAACCCCTCATGATTTCTATTTGTTTAATTGATAAACGTGTCTTTTTCTCCTTTGTATAAAAACATATCCCCCTCCTTTTTAACAAAAAGATTTGTCTTATTGATTCAGTTAGCTTGCTGGAATTCATCATATGCAGTATGGATTCAAACCCGTTTTAGACATATTTTTCATTTTTTTTTCAACAGTCTCCATTACACCATTAAATGTAGACAGTATTAAAAAAGAACCTCGTGCTTAATATATGCAGTTAATTATACTAAAGTTAATATATAAAGCTTAATATATAAATAAATAATATATAATATAAATATATAAAGTGCTTAATATATAAAGAACCTAGTGCTTAATATATAAAGTTTATAATAAAATATATAATACATAAAATATAAAATATACATATGTATAAATGTTCTACATGCTCAGGATACAGAAGCAAGAATGAAACAGCCTTTGTCTTCTACAACCATGTATTTTAATAGAAAAATAAACTTAAATACAGATCAATAAATACAACATAAATTGAATAGGAAGAGAGTGTTAATAACTGGGAAAGGGAACAGAAAATAATTTATGTTAACATTGAATGATATATAAGATGTGTCCTAAAGCAAGTTAGGTCTTCTGAGAAGTAAATATCAAGGAAGAAATTATTTTAGCCAAAGGAGAAAACCTATGTAAAAGCAGAAATAGGAGATGCAATGTTGAGTCCAACCTAAAGTTACAAGACAAATATTTGAAAATAAATCAATATGGAATACTTAGTACTATAGAAGAGTTATAGGAAATAAGTCTTTAAAATTACATGAGAACCAGATTGTGGATGTCTTTATATTCTATCTTAAGGAACTAATTTGTGAAGAAGCAATAAGAAGTTTTTGAATAGTTTTTTGATTAAGAAGACTATTTGATTATATTGATGTTTGAATTAGAGTTGTGAATTTCTCAGCCTTTTAATTAATGACCTGGAGAAGAGAGAATATGGAAATAGGTTGACCTATTAAAAGGTTTATGTGTTAGTTTTAAGTGAAAGGTGATGAAGATCTGAAATAGAGTGGTGGCTCTGAGAGAAGGAAACAGATGTGAATAATATTGTGGATATAGATTTGTGACAGTTTAACAAATGATTGGAGATCAGACATGAGATAATAGGAAGAAATGAAGATTCCTCACCTATTTGTGAAACTGGTTAATTGGAAGGATGTCATTATCAAGAGAAATGTGAATGTTTTGGAGGGCTGGAGTTTAGAAGGTAAAATAATATGTACAGTTTTTGAACTGTTTAGTTTGAAATACTGATGTCATTAGGCAGCAGAAATATGAGCCTAGAATTCTGGAGATAATTAAAAGCAAATATAGATTTGGGAGTCATTTATATATGGGGATAATAATTAACTTATAAAGTTCAAAGAAGTAGAGAGAGGGATGGTAATCCAAAATCCTAAAAGATGATAAAGGCTAAGGCATGGGACATGAATGATAAAGCAAAATCAGAAAAGTCCAGTGTCATGGAAGCCAAGGAAAGAGATTTTTACTGCAGCACTGCTATCTATAATATAATAGAGGCATGAAGGAGGTTTCCATTGAGTTATTAGATCTGCAAACAGGACCTATGAAAAGATGTGAATTAGAATTGCAAAGGACAAGATGACTTTGATTAATTGTAATTTGTGCCAGTAGAGGGAGTGCTGATTTTAGAGATCAAAGATTCACCAAAGTACCCATGTAGAATTATTGAGAATAATTTAATCTGTGCCTTTGTTCTGTTGACAAGTATGTCCTTCATAAGTTTTCTATAATCATTTGTGAGTTCATCTTTACAATGCTCTTTTGAGAAAGAATGTGATCAACATTCTTATCTGCTTTTTTTTTTTTATTCCAAGGAAAAGAGGAGTACATAGAAGACTGAAGGATTGTCCATAAATTATAAAGGAGGCAGTACTTTCCATTGATTTATTCTATTCTAAGTCACAGTGATGTGATTTTACCTATTATGAACCTGAGAAAATGTAACCATATGTCACACTAACAATATTATGCTATTTGGACAGCAAAACAACTGTGTTCTATATTGTATATAGGCTATTTATGTCTATAATTTAATGCAGCCTAGCCAGAAAAGCTTGCATTATAAAAAGATATATATTAAGGAATAAGTAAAGTACATCACTAGATTGTTTTTTTACCTCACTAGGTATTATGAGAAAAGAACTTTGTAAATCCAAACTGTTGCCAAAATCTGACCTCCTCCTACTGCTGTTGTTAGCACTATTGCTATTATTTTCTATACTCTTTCTCTTCTTCTTGCTCTTCCCTTTGGGAATCAAGAAATTCTTCCAAAGCACTTAGTACTAATCAGAGAATTTGGGAGGTTAGTTCAGGGTTCAGGATTTTATTAGAATAATGATTCAGGGAATATATTAGTCTGATTTTGTTGCTACATAGCTTTGTAATTCTAGGCAAGTCACTAATGTGATAAATATTTGTTGAGTATCCAATATATGAAAGGATTCATGCT
Source organism: Sarcophilus harrisii (assembly GCF_902635505.1). Classification (NCBI taxonomy): domain Eukaryota; kingdom Metazoa; phylum Chordata; class Mammalia; order Dasyuromorphia; family Dasyuridae; genus Sarcophilus; species Sarcophilus harrisii. The sequence continues at coordinate 470,506,558 of NC_045428.1, forward strand.
TTGCTAAATTAGGTTATTTTGGAGATTTCATTTTTCTCTACCTGTGACCTGTGGATTAGAGAGAATGTTTTGAGAATTTCATGGAGGCATTTTACATATCCAGTGATTAAATATATATGAAAGTTCACTGAAGAAGACAAACTACTCTAAAATTCTATTTGCTAGTACTATTCTGGGTTCTCCTACAATGTGAAAAGGAAGCTGAAAATGTGTAGAAGGTTCAAAGGAGACACCTGAAGATCATTTAAAAATCCAAGAATTATCCAAGGAAAAGAAGCCTGGATTTTGAGTCACAAAGAGGGAGGGAAGAAGAAAGAGAGTCTGAAGAGAAAAAGAGAGAGAGACAGAGACAGAGAGATAGAGAGACTGATTTTGAACTTTAAACTTATGTTCTAGAAGGAGGGGAGGTGAATTTTTCCCCATTTTATAGGCATTGCTTTAAGGGACTGATTGGGATACAAATACAAAGAGGCAGTCTCTTCCCTAAACCCAGGATTTGAATCCAGGATCTTCTACTATATTATATCTGTATGAACTTGGGCACAGGATTAGATGATTTCTGGAATTTCCTCTGGCTTTAAATAAGCATTATTCCATCAACAAATCAATCAGCAAGTATTTTAAGGCATTTTCTTAACAAATTTGGGAGGAAATGTAGATAAATTGAGACATTAATTTGTTGTTGGTGGAATTGGGAATTGATCATTTTGGAGAGAAATTTGGAATTATGTCCAAAGAGTTATTAAACTATCTCTGCTCTTCAATTCACCAACACTAGTATTGCAATACCATATTATTTACAAAAAATTAGTAAAAAAAAAGGAAAATAACAAATATGTTCTAAAATATTTATAGCAGCTTTCTTTGTGTTGAAAAGAAACTAGAAATCACAAGGATGCCTATTAATTAGGTTTTGATTGGACAAGTTGTGGTATGAATGTGATGGAATACTAACTAACATGTAATATGAAATTATGAACTCAATGATATTAGAGAAAAGCATGTATAGACTTCCACAAAATGAGTAGAACTAAAAGAATTTTGAACAATAATATTCTTTTAAAAACACCTTTGAGTGATTAAATCATTTTAACTATTGTAAATAACCAAATTAATTGTGAAGGACCTATGAGGAGAGACATTATTTTCATTCAGAGAAAGAACTGATAAATAGAAGTGTGCTTAGAAAGATTTTTGCATATATACATAAAAATGTGCAATGGTGGCCTTCTCTAGATTAGGGGGGAAGGGAAAATTTTACATGATAATTGTATTGTATATTTAAAAGGAATATCAAGTTGTATACAATATATTTGCAGTTTCTTTTTTAAATTAAATTTTGATTTATTTTTAACACACATTTCTTTATGAATTATGTTGGGATAGAAAATTCAGAGCAAAAGCGAAAAACCATGGAAGAGATTAAAAAAAAGAAACAGAAAAAAATGGGAACATATTATGTGTTAATTTACATTAAGTCTCCTTAATTCTTTTTGTGGATGCAGATAGTATTTTCTGTCCAAAGTCTATTGTGATTGCTTTAGATCACTGAACCACTGAGAAGAACCAAATCATTCATAGTTGATCATTGTGCATTCTTGCTGTTATTGTATACAGTGTATTCCTGGTTCTAATTGTTTCACTCAGCAATAGTTCATTTAAATATTTCCAGGATGTTCTAAAATCAGCTTGTTCGTCATTTTGTTACTGAACAATAATATTCCATTACCTTCATATACCACAACTTTTTCAGACATTCCCCAATTGATGTGAGCTACCCATTTGGTACCACAAAAAAGATCTGCTACAAACACTTTTGCACATCTGGGTCCTTTTCCTTCCTTTTTGATTTTTTTGGAATACAGACCCAGTAATGGCACTGATGGCAAAAAGGGCATGCACAGCTTTATAGCCCTTTGGGCATAGTTCCAGATTGCTCTTGAGAATGGTTGAATCATTTCACAACTCCACCAACATTATATTAGTGTCCCAGTTTTCTCACATCCTCTCCAAAGTTTATCTTTTCCTGTTATCTTTGCCAATCTGAGAGGTGTGAGGTAGTACCTCATAGTTGTTTTAATTTGCATTTCTCTAATCAATAGAGATTTAGAGCATTTTTTGCAATGGTTTTAATTTTGTCATCTGAAAAGTGTCTGTTCATATCCTTTGACCATTTATCAATTGGAAATGATTATTCTCTTCATTTCTAATATATATATATATATATATATATATATATATATATATATTCTAATACACACACACGCATATATATATATATATATATATATATATATATATATATATATATAAAAACCTCTTTTAGGATATAATCTCTCTTTTTCAGTGAGAATTCATTATATTTGTTTCTCCAGAATTGGTTATAGTGACTGACATGAAGAATACAAATGCATACCAAATAATTAAATTCAAAGGAGTTAGGGAGAGCGCAAATATCATGAAAGACTTCATATAAAGGCAAGGCATGAGATACATCTTGAATGAGTGGGAATTCTATGAGGTGGGTATTTGTTCATGCTTTGGTGGTTGTCTAGTACAAATATCCAGAGATGGAAGATTGAGGAGCAGAGAAAAGGCTAGTTGGGTTAGGTCACAAAATATAGAAAGCAGAGAACATGAAAATAAGATTGGATCAATAAAGTACAAAATGAATACATCAACTAATAAGCACTAATTAAGCACAAAACAAATGGCAGGCATTGTGATAAGCCCTAGAGATTCAGAGAAGCTCACAGATATATAGACACTTATAAAATGATATAATGAATATTAACCACCATATGAACTATAATCAAACCTCATGCTTTTGTCAATAGAATTTTAATCTGAAGTGTAGAAATTAGGCAGAAACAAAGGATAATCCATATTTCATTTTACCATTTTGTTGTTCTTCAGGTGTTCAGTTATATATGATTCTTTTTGACTCTGTAAACCATACTGCCAAAGGATTTTCTTGATAAAGATACTGAAATGATTTGATATTTCTTTCTCCAGTGCATTAAGACAAATAGAAATTAAATTACTTGCCCAGGGTCACACAGTAAGAGTCTAAAGTCAATTTTGAATTCAGAGCTTTCTGACTTTATACCCAATGTTCTATCCACAGGGCTACCTAGCTGCCCATTTACAGAGAAGTTATATAGATCATCTACTATATTACAAGTCAAGTATCATTTTAATTTACTTCAACAACTACCAGCTAAGAACCTGTTTTTGCAGAATGTTAGAGGTTAAAAAGAAAACATTTCCTTCCCTTACACTACTTTGAATCTTTGATACTTATAGCAACTCTATAAGATAGGCACATTATTACAAGAATTATTATCTCCAGTTTGTAAATGAGTGAAAAAAGTATTCATTTAGCACTTACCAGTAAGTCAGGTATTATCATAAGTGCTAAGGATCTAAAAAAAAATATAAAAATGATTACGATAGCCTCTGCCTTCAAGGAATCTATATCAAATTAAGGGATGACATCACAGAAATAGAGCTAGAGGTTAAACCAAAAAGAAAGTGGCTAGAGAAATACTTGCACATTAGTGGCTTAGAGGTGGCTGGGCAGAATATAGTGGGCCAGAGACCATGCTAAGAAAGGTAAAAACCATTACTACAAGCCCAGAGCCCCAGAGGAGGGAATCTGCATATTGGTGGAACAAAATTCAGCTTCTATGAGAAATGATCAGGAGATGACCATGAAGAAACAGAATCAAATTTAATTAGACTAAGTCCAGGTGTTGAACTAAGTCCTAGATATCCAGAGATAGAGATAATTCAAATCTAAGTCTTCTTTCACTCAAAGTCCATTCTCTCTAACAAACAATTACTTATTTAGAAAGAGAATAAAGTTACTTAGTAATTTATTTTTACTTGTTTAATAATTCTATTTTTTTACTGATCTTCAGAGGGCTCTATAAAATATATATATTTTTTCTTTCCTTTCTAGGTAAATAAGGTTGTAATTTTTTCTGTACTATTTAAAACAGTTCCTTTTTATTTACCTAAAACAATTTCATTTTGTTTTACTAAGGATTAGGAAACAATTTTCTTTGGGAGAGGGTAGGATGGAAATGAAGTGTTTATCATTGTTAACTTTTGCTCAGTGTTTTGACTTTTAATTATTGCAAACCCCTATAGAGAATATTATGATTTTGGAAACCGGCCTTTAGCAAAACAGGCAATAACTGTGTGGACTCAAGTTTTCTCTAATCTCTATGACTTGTTTTATTTTTTTTTCCTGAATGCCTTACAGTAAATTCATAGTACTTACTTCCCATAGAACAGGTACAATATATGAATACATACATATTATGTATGTATATACATACATACATATATATGTGTATATACATATTATGTATATATATATATATATATATATATATATATATATATATATAATCAAGTTCTTGGACAAGAAGGAAATAGTCCTTGACTAGATAAGGCTCTGTCAGAAAACTGCATTTTATTTCATTTTCTTTCCTCATGCTGAATTTATAGGCATGAAGAGGTAGGGCAATAATATACTCCCTAGGAAGTGAATGACAAATTGTGAGTGTTGACTAAGCAGAGAGGGATAGTGAAGAATGTAGTCTGGGGAAAAGGAGAGGATTGTATAAAGGGGAGAGCAGAATAACTAGAATTCAGTTATAGTAAAAATGAATTAAAAAATAGGCACTTTAAAAATAATCCAAGTTCTTTTAAGGATTTGTTGTTTCTACTTCCTTATCTGTTCTCTACTGGCCCCACTCCCAATATCACTCCAGTTTCTCTGTCTGACCTGAGACTAATTTAGGCTTAAATGTGAAAGAAACTTTTTGAAAATGTCTTACAATCATCTTATCAGATTGCACACTGGTATGAAGAGCAGCATTTAACTTTGAAAATGATAGTAAATAAGATGTGAACTGTAATGTGGAATGAGAAGACGAGCACATGGAGGGCTAAATCACTTAAATGCATTTGCTAGCATGGCAGGTGGAGTCTGGAATAGACAAAAAGAGAATAACAAGTTCTGAAGCAAAGATCCCAAAGAGAGAAGAAATTGAAAGGCACAATAGCATATAACCAGAAGGTGCAAATAAATTTTGGAGTTATTACAGAAAAATTCCCCACAGTTTAAAACTCACTATGTTCTATATTGAAGAAGCCAAACAGAATTGCTAGAAAAAATACAGTATAAATCAAAGGAGATGGTCTTATTGTATATAAAATAGTTAGACTTCACCTGGAGAACTATAAACAACCTTGCTCATGATACCTTAGAATAGATATAATTGCCTCTAAAAGTGTAATGCCAGATAGCCCGAGACTTAAAGACGTTTGCATCAGGAACATAGAAATATTCTTAATGGTCAAGAGGAGAGTCTATGCAGAGATATAACAAGAAGGATTTTCATCTGGGGCAAAAACAGAGGAGAAATAGTAGAGGTAGAGTGTGATAGGATATGTGGGAACAGAAAAATGTGAGGCTCTCTTCCTCATAAGAGGTGGCAGGAAAGCTGTATACCTGGGCAAAGTTCCATAGTAAGGGAGATCTTCAGGGATACATTGGACAATAGGACCTGGTTGATTGTAGTAGTGCTATATAGCTGGCAACTAGGAGCCAAAATATGGAGATAGTGATCCCCATAAGGAGGAAAACTCTTTCCTGAAAAATCACTGCTCAGGGACAAAATCCTATTCTTCTCATGGTAGTTACATACTTGAATTGTTAATGAATAGGTTTCTCTTTTTAAAATTAACAGTATTGTGTCAAAACAAAATTTATCTCATAAGATTCCAGAGTCAAGGCTTTGGGTGTCAGGGGTAACTGTGGTCAGCAGTGAGGAAGATTTACTCCTGGATATTTCTAAAATTCCTATTTTTAATGGATGACTACCTCCAAAAATATAGACTTCCCAGACTAACAGAGGAGGAAGTAAATTGCTTGAATAGTCCCATTTCAGAAAAAGAAATAGAATAGGCAATTAAACAACTCCCTAAGGACCAGATGGATTTACATGTGAATTTTACCAAACATTTAAAGAACAATTGGCCCCAATGCTATATAAATTATTTGATAAAATAGGGAATGAAGGAGTCCTACCAAATTCCTTCTATGACACAGACATGGTACTGATACCTAAACCAGGTAGGCTGAAAACAGAGAAAGAAAATTATAGACCAATCTCCCTAATGAATATTGATGCTAAAATCTTAAATAAGATATTAGCAAAAAGACTACAGAAAATCATCTCCAAGATAATACACTATGATCAAGTAGGATTTATACCAGGAATGCAGGGCTGGTTCAATATTAGGAAAACTATCAATATAATTGGCCCATGTTAATAACCAAATTAACAAAAACCATATGATCATCTCAATAGATGCAGAAAAAGCATTTGATAAAATCCAACATCCATTCCTATTAAAAACACTTGAGAGTATAGGAATAAATGGACTTTTCCTTAAAATAATCAGCAGCATCTATTTAAAACCATCAGTAAGCATCATATGTAATGGAGACAAACTGCAACCATTCCCAATAAGATCTGGAGTGAAACAAGGTTGCCCACTATCACCGTTACTATTTAATATTGTATTAGAAACGCTAGCTATAGCAATAAGAGCTGAGAAAGAGATTAAAGGAATAAGAATAGGCAATGAGGAAGCCAAATTATCACTCTTTGCCGATGACATGATGGTATACTTAGAGAACCCCAGAGATTCTGCTAAAAAGTTATTAGAAATAATCCACAACTTTAGCAAAGTTGCTGGTTATAAAATAAACCCACAAAAGTCATCAGCATTCTTATATATCACTAACAAAATCCAACAAAATCCAAAAAAGTCAGAGTTACAAAGAGAAATTCAATTTAAAGTAACTACTCATAATATCTATCTGCCAAGGGAAAATCAGAAACTTTATGAGCAAAATTACAGACCACTTTTCACACAAATTAAGTCTGATCTAACCAATTGGAAAAATATTAAATGCTCTTGGATAGGGCGAGCAAATATAATAAAGATGACAATATTACCTAAACTAATCTATTTATTTAGCGCTATACCAATCAGACTCCCAAAAAACTATTTTAATGACCTAGAAAAAATAACAACAAAGTTCATATGGAAAAACAAAAGGTCAAGAATTTCAAGGGAATTAATGAAAAAAAAATCAAATGATGGTGGCTTAGCTGTACCAGATCTAAAATTATATTATAGAGCAGCAGTTACCAAAACTATTTGGTATTGGCTAAGGAATAGATTAGTTGATCAGTGGAATAGATTAGGTTCAAGGGATAAAACAGTCAACAAATATAGCAACCTAGTCTTTGACAAACCCAAAGATCCCAGCTTTTGGGATAAGAACTTACTGTTTGATAAAAATTGCTGGGAAAATTGGAAACTAATATGGCAGAAACTAGGCATTGATCCATACTTAACGCCGTACACCAAGATAAGGTCAAAATGGGTTCATGACCTAGGCATAAAGAATGAAATTATTAATAAATTAGAGGAACATAGGATAGTTTACCTCTCAGACCTGTGGAAGGGGAAGGTCTTTATGACCAAAGCAGAACTAGAGATCATTACTGATCACAAAATAGAAAATTTCGATTATACCAAACTGAAAAGTTTTTGTACAAACAAAACTAATGCAGACAAGATTAGAAGGGAAGCAATAAACTGGGAAAATATTTTTACAGTCAAAGGTTCTGATAAAGGCCTCATTTCCAAAATATATAGAGAATTAACTCTAATTTATAAAAAATCAAGCCATTCTCCAATTGAAAAATGGTCAAAGGATATGAACAGACAATTCTCAGATGAAGAAATTGAAACTATTTCTAGTCATATGAAAAGATGCTCCAAGTCATTATTAATCAGAGAAATGCAAATTAAGACAACTCTAAGATACCACTACACACCTGTCAGATTGGCTAAGATGACAGGAAAAAATAATGATGATTGTTGGAGGGGATGCGGGAAAACTGGGACATTGATGCATTGTTGGTGGAGTTGTGAACGAATCCAACCATTTTGGAGAGTAGTTTGGAACTATGCTCAAAAAGTTATCAAACTGTGCATACCCTTTGATCCAGCAGTGTTACTACTGGGATTATATCCCAAAGAGATTATAAAGAAGGGAAAGGGACCTGTATGTGCACGAATGTTTGTGGCAGCCCTTTTTGTAGTGGCTAGAAACTGGAAACTGAATGGATGTCCATCAGTTGGAGAATGGCTGAATAAATTGTGGTATATGAAAATTATGGAATATTACTGTTCTGTAAGAAATGACCAACAGGATGATTTCAGAAAGGCCTGGAGAGACTTACACGAACTGATGCTGAGTGAAATGAGCAGGACCAGGAGATCATTATATACTTCAACAACAATACTAGATGATGACCAGTTCTGATGGATCAGGCCATCCTCAGCAACGAGATCAACCAAATCATTTCTAATGGAGCAGTAATGAACTGAACTAGCTATGCCCAGAAAAAGAACTCTGGGAGATGACTAAAAACCATTACATTGAATTCCCAATCCCTATATTTATGCACACCTGCATTTTTGATTTCCTTCACAAGCTAATTGTACAATATTTCAGAGTCTGATTCTTTTTCTACAGCAAAATAACGTTTTGGTCATGTATACTTATTGTGTATCTAATTTATATTTTAATATATTTAACATCTACTGGTCATCCTGCCATCTAGGGGAGGGGGTGGGGGGGTAAGAGGTGAAAAATTGGAACAAGAGGTTTGGCAATTGTTAATGCTGTAAAGTTACCCATGCATATATCCTGTAAATAAAAGGCTATTAAACAAAAATAAATAAATAAATAAATAAAATTCCTCTTTTCTTTTTTAAAAAGCAAATCAGTAGCTTCAATCTAGTTTTAGGCTAATCTAGTGAATGGGCCTTATTTGGACACTCTTCTGTGATCAAGCATAGTCACTACTTTAGCCCTTTGCTGGCTTTCATTTTTGAAATATGTTGTTAATCAATCCCTAATCCAAAAGAAAGGGCTTTCACCAGCAAATTATTGATTATTGGAAGTTCCAAGTATGTTAATATTGAGTGATTCTAAGTGTTGCTGACTTAAATATACAATTTGGTAACCTTGAAATAAAGCTGTGATAGATATGAGCCAAAGTTGTTAAGTCTTGATTTTGCCAAAATGAGCTGCTAGAAGAAGTAATAATAATTGATATATTAATTCCCCTTTCTCTTCAATGATACTTCCTGAGAACTGCAATATTCACTATTATTTTACTGTTCCAGACAGATAACAGATCAGACAAGGATGAAACTTTAAAATTAGTAAATGATTTTGGTGAATTTTTTGTTTGTAATCAAAAGGTGCTCCTTGAATGTTGTATTTTATTTTGTAAATAGAAGTTGTCTTCCAATTACATGGTGGAAGTTTGAAACAGAAAATTTCAATTTATGAATTTCTCTGGCATACAGACTTTGCCAGCTGTAATACTTAAGACTCTAAAGGCCCAGGATCCAAATCCATTGAGAAAATGGATTGATGAATGGTATTTCTTTGAATTATTGGAGGTAAATTGGTTGACTAATTGTTTAATTAATTTATTTATTAAAGTTAGTAAATATGAAATGCCTTTTATATGTAAATTGGGGATACAAATACAGAAACTAAATGGTCTTTGCCTTCAAAGATTTTATTGACATGGTACATGTTTCACAGTAAGTCATGGAAATTGAACCATTGTTACTTAAGATCAAGTAGTTCAATATCTTTATTTTACAGTAGAAAATAATGAGATTCACAAAAGTCTCATGACTAGCTGAAAAATCTCCCACTTTGTGAATGGGAAAACAAGAACAGACATATTGTTCTCCATACTCTCACCTAGCACAGAGTTTTTTCCCCTATACTAAGCTGTAGATGGTGGTAGGGGACACAACCTAGAGATTATGTTAGTTTAAGGTTGTACCAGGAAAGTTCCTCCCTTACTTGCTCATGAAACCTGACAATTATTCTGGTGTATTTTCAATGGTCTAACCCAGGGGTGTCAAAAATTTTATCTGTTGACCACAGCCACATAACTTTAGAATGTCCCCTAATCTAGTTTAAAATATTTGGGAAAATTTTACTTAACGAAATAAGTAAAATACAAAAAACAATGTTATATTATATATAGATAATATACTTGTATAACACTAGATATAGTGCATATAGATAATATTATATTTAAACCTAAGACAACATATGGTTCATAGGGATTCTCATGTAGAAGTCAGTGACCTCTGTTTCTATAGTAGTTTGAAACCATTGATCTACAATGTCTCATGTCATATACCAAGGAAAGGTGAAAAGCAGTAGATGATTTAAGACATAAAAGATAATATTATAAGCAAATAAGGGGAGCATGGAATACTATACCTGTTAGAGCTGTGGAAAATTCTGGAAAAACTTACAACTGACATAAAATTAGGTAAGCAGAATCAGGAGAACATTGTACATAGTAACAGGAACACTATATGATATAATTGACTGTGAATGCTTTAGTTACCCTTACTTATGGAAGGATCTAAGACAATTTTTAAAGACTTCTATTCATTTCCAGAGAAAAAGCTAATAAAGTCTGGATGCAGACTTAAGTATACTGTTTTTTATTTTCTGTATTTTTTGTTTGTTTTATTTTTTGGCCTGTGTTTGTTTCCACATTGTGACATATGACTTATTTTGCATGACTTGTACACGTGAAGCCCATGTGAATTATTTTTCAGTTTCAGGAGGGAGGAGGAAAGGGAAGGAGGGAAAATGAATTTGAAATTTAACATTTAAAAAATGCTAAAATTATTATTACATGTAATTGGAAAAAATAAAATATTATTTTAAAAGGAACTGCAGCTCGAGTCAACTGCTTATTTAGGTTTGGTGGATTGTTTCCCAGATTTGGAGTCAGGAAGAGCTGAATTTGAAACCCAATTTATATACTTGACTGTAAAGCTTATTAAAAGTCAGGCAATTTCTAGGATTTTCAATTGTCTTTTTTTAACTAAAGATTTTATTTTTAAAATATATGCATAGGTAATTTTCAGCATTCACCATTGCAAAGCCTTGTGTTCCAAATTGTTTTCCCTCCCTTCCTCCCACACTGTCCCCTAGACAGCAAGTAATATATGTTAAACATGCACAATTCTTCAATACATATTTCACCAATTATAATCCTGCACAAGAAAAATAAGATCAAAAAGAAAAAAAATGAGAAAGAAAACAAAATGCAAACAGCAACAACAAAAAAATAAAAATAATATGTTGTGATCCAAACTCACTACACATGGTCCTCTCTCTGGATACAGATGGCTCTCTTCATCATAAGACCAATGGGACTGATCTGAATCATTTCCTTGTTGAAGAGCCAAGTATGTGAGAATTGATCATTGTATTATCTTGCTGTTGCCGTGTACAATAAAATCCTGGCTAAACTCATATTACTTAGCATCAGTTCAAGTAAATCTTTCCAGGCTTCTCTGAAATCATCCTGCTGATAATTTCTTATAGAGCAATAATATTCCATAATATTCATATACCATAACTTATTCAGCCATTCTCCAACTGATGAGCATCCATTCAGTTTCCCATTTATTGCCACTACCAAAAAGGCTGCCATAAACATTTTTTTGCACATTTGATCTCTTTGGGATACAAGGCCCAAGAAGCACTGCTGAATCCAAGGGAATGCACAGTTTGATAGCCCTTTAGGCATACTTCCAAATTGCTCTCCAGAATGGTTGAATCGGTTCACAACTCCACTAATAATGTATCAGTGTTCCAGGTTTCCCATATCCCCTCCAACATTTGTCATAATCTTTTCCTCTAATCTTAGCCAATCTGAGAGGTAATTAGTAGTACCTGAGAATTGTCATATATATATATATATATATAATTATGCTAATAGGTTTCTTAATGTTGAACCAGTCCTGAAATCCTGTATATATCCACTTGATCAGTGTATTATCATGAGGATAATTTGCTATAACCTCTTTACTAATATTTTATTTAAGATTTTTGCATCAATATTTATTAGGGAAATTGGTCTATAATTTTCCTTCTATGTTTTGACCATGCTTCGTTTAGATATCAGTACCATGTCTGTATCATTAAAAGAATTTTTATATACAACAACTATATACATTATAAATCTGCATGTAGATATAACTAAATCAGTTTATCCTTGCACTGAATAGTTTCTTCACAATGTACAATCTGGTAACCCACCACGCACAAGTTCTTACCAAAACTGCAGCTGTGATTATAGAGGAGTTTTGTTAGTTTTCTTTTATTAATTTAAAATATCATACACCTTACTGGGGATGTTATTTCCCCAATGCTTTATATAGTGTACTCTATTATGAAGAAAAATGGACACAAATAGTATCCAAAAGAGAAATGAAATTTAATCTATTTTAGCTATAATTTTAGGGAAGCAATGAGACTTCTCTGAATGTCAGGAGAATGAATAATGGAATACTAAAAGTCCAACAAACAGCTGAAAGTCAGGCTACTGGTTCTGTTAGCTAAAATGATGCAGATGTGAGACCAAGACAGATGTTCCACAATCAATGAAGTCTTTATGAATTTATTAAAGAATCACTTCAACATAATATACTTTGAAAAGCATTTTCTTCAAGATAGAAAAAGTTTCCAAATAGAGCATCCATGAAAGTGGACTGCACTTATAAATTGTCTTTGGCACACAATCCAGTGGCTAAAAATCTTTAGGGCTCCAAATTCAGTGCAATGTGTTCAAATTGTTTAGATCTATTCACTAGGACTGGTAATGCTATTAATGTTTCTTTATATCCAGTTGCTATCCTATTGAAATATTAGTTATTTTATTTTATTATTTTTGTCCTTTAAAAATTTTTTTGTTTTCAGATCTTCCTCCCATTTTCCCCTAACCTACCCTCCACTTCCAGTTGAGAAAACAAGAAAAATAAAATTATCATTAAAACATGTACAATTAAGCCCTACATTAATTGGCCACATCCAATCAAAAAAGATATGTCTTGATCTAAATTCTTAATCATCATCTCTAATAAGAGGAAATAATCAGCATATTTTATCATAAGATCTCAGGAACTGGTTGGTCCTTGTATTGTTTACAGTACAAAGAAGTTCTTTGTCTTACAGTTTTGATATTAGTGTATAAATTATTCTCCTGCTTATGCTCACCTCATTCTGCGTTACTCCATACAGATCATTTTTCTCTGACCATCTCATTAAATATTTTCATAGTACAACACTATTCTGTCACATACATAGAACAACTTGTTTAGCCTTCCTAATTAACAGTTTCCAATAGTACACAAAAATTACTATTTCTCATCTCTTTGGGGTACAAGTAGTAGTAGCATCTATTACTTAGTCAATGACAGGCTTTGATAGCTTTTGAGGCATAGTTCCAACTTGTTTTAACAGACTGTTTAGATCAATTCACAACTATACCAATAATACATTAATGTTCTTATTTTCCAACAGCCCCTTCTGCATCTGTCATTTACCATTTTTGTCAGCTTTGCCAATTTGATGGGTTTGAGGTGGAACCTCAGAATTGTGTTCATTTGCATTTTCCTAATTGTTAGTGATTTAGAGAATATTTTTAATGTGGTTATTTATAGCTTGAATTTCTTCCTCAGAAAACTACTTATTCATATCCTTTAATCTTTTTCTCATTAGTATTATTACAAAGCACAATCTGCTTCAACTCAATGAAGTAATGACCTAAGTCATCTAGATATATATCAGACATTTTTGGTTCCTATCTAGTAAAAAAGTACTTATCTTTCTCTTTTGGATTATGGATCCCCTGAGACACCTACCACATGTTAAATTGAGCTGCTCCACCACACTTTTTTCTATTCCTTTTTTTTGCAATTATTGCTGAATTATTTTAAATGTATATAACACTAAGATACCTTTTTCAGAAGATCTATAAAATGTGGAAAAAATAGAAATGAAATAATTAAATTGAGAGTATCATTAAGAAAACATAATAAAATATGCTTAAATAGGAAGAAAACGAAAATAAGTCATTCTGTTTGAATTCCTCCAAAACAATTTTGGAAAATGCCCTTACCTAATAACTTTATCCCCAGACTATAGAAGAGACTCCATGGAGAAAAGAATTTCCATATACCAATTTTCTTTTCAAAGACATACTTAAACAGAAGAATACTTTCTTAATCTGAATTTCTTTATGTTTGAGAAACATTATGAATAGTAATCTATTACAATCAAATATTGTTTTTAAGCACTACATTTTAAACTCACAAGTTGAACATAAGTACACACATATCCAGGATTTTGAAAAAAATTCACTTTCTAGTAGATGTCCAGCAGATAGTTGATATGAACAATTACTCTTCATAATTATTTATTTGGCTTGCATTAGACATCTTTGGTTAAAGATTCTGGGATCTGAACATCTAATAAATTTCTCAAAACTTCTGTTCTTTCCATTTCTGTTTGAAATGGCTGGAAAAGCTCTACAAGAATTGCACCCAACCTATACATATCTAATTTACAACATACTCAGATGCTTGTAGCTATTATGGTGAAACATACAGATTAATATACAGATTAATACTCACTACTGAATTGTGTCAGTATTTTTCCTTCTCTTTCATTTTTGTTGGTCCAGTCTGTGTCTTTCTGAATGATTTCTGTGCAAGCTATGTCAAAATCTTCCTATTCTTTTATGATGATCAGGGCTTCATGAAAGATATTCCTGGACTTGAGATCTCTGTGTATCACTCCCATGTTACATATACAATATATATTTTCTAATAGCTCTTGAAAAAATTTTTGTTGAAATACTGAAATGTGCATCTACAGATTCCAACTGGAGAGATGGCAACTTGACAATAGAAGGTTTCTTGTCTTATTACTAGCCTGAAGGAACATGTTCTATCCAAGCTTTGTGATAACCTACACTGTTAGGATCTTGCAGAACTGCCAATACATTAGCCTTATCTCCCGAAATACCTTCATACAATATTTTCTTTTTAGTGGCTTTCTTAATTGACATTTTAAAAATTGCATAAAATTGACTTTTTAATTTGCTCTTCACATTGTATACTTTCCCCACTGTCCTTTCCTAGGACAGCAATTTCCTCAAACTTATAAATAACCAGAAGTTTGTGCATCAAAGACCACCTCTTTTGCTCTGCCTTTATGGACATGAAAGTATTCTTCATGCTGAGCCTCAAGAATTCTCTGCTTGGCTATTCTCATTAACTCAGTAATAGCTTTGTTGTGATGCAGCCTCAAAAAATTAAATTCTTCACTGCAGGATGGGGAAGACAACAGCTCTATTGGGGTAAAAATATGTCAAAGAAATGTGGACACTTGTCTTGAATGATCAGAGTCTGGTTCATGTATATGGCTCGTGTTCTAAGACACAGATAATAGTTATTTTGTGACTGCAGAGAGAAAAGTGGAATGTGGTAGAGGTCTTCTCACAGCCTTAAGTTCAGCAAGAACCACAGATTCTTTAGAAGAAATGTCCAACCCCTTCCTGGAAGAAGTCTATGACAGGCATGTCCGGTGCCTTTTGCTGCATATTCTTGGAGTCCTTGGGAGCAATGTGTCAACACAAAAAGGTCCATCCAAGGGCTACATAGGGTTCATAAAAAGCAGAATTTATTCACACTGGTATGTGCTATTGAGGGAAGCCATGAAATCCTTTCTGGCTGTGGACATGTCTAAGAGAGTTTAAATGTAGTCATCCTTAAAGATGTGAGGATTGATGAGATGACCTTCCCCATGTTTCTAGTCCTAATTGTGAGGCAGGATCAGTGCCAGCGAATTGGCCTCCAATACCTCAGAGCCTTTCCCTCCCAGATTTATCTATTTATTTAGGGTTCTTTGGACTAAGTAAAACAGGAGACACTTTGCCTCAATTGATACCTACAATTAATCACTCTATAGGTGCAGCATCAGTCAAACTGAGACCTGTTGAAGACTTAAGCTTAAAAAAGCCAAGGGTCTCCCATTGCATCCAGGGTCATCTCAAGTCAACCGAATCTATACCTTGCTATTGGATACAGATGGATCTGAAGGGGAAAGTGATGCAAGTGACCTTGTGCTGACCTCCTTCACTTAACTACAATTTACTTGCAAGTCATGGCATCAAGTGCCTGATATCATAATCCTCTTTCAGAATGGACAAACCACTAAAACAACAGATCCAAGCAGCTGCAGGGAGTGCTGCAGATCCTGCAGAAGAAGAGGATGCAAATGTGTGGAAATAACTGACACACATCCTGAAGTCAAGTTGGTGGAGAAGGAAAGTAAGCTGCCCCTTCTCTAGATGAAGCTGCTTTACAATACACCCAGTTAAAGGAGACACATTGTTGTGACAACCCCTGCCAATGAGGGCATGGAGTCTTCCATGACATAACAACCCACTTGTCTGTCTGTCTGTCTCTTTTAATAAAGCTTTTATTTTCAAAATATGTGCATGGATAATTTTTCAACATTAACTCTTGCAAAACATTGTATTCCAATTTCCCCCCTTCTCCTTATCCCCTTCCCTAGATGGCAAGTAATCCCATATATGTTAAACATGGTAATATATTTGTGTGTGTGTATATCTATATATGTTATATACATATATATTAAATATATATAATTTAATGTATTCATACATATTTCTACAATTATCTTGCTGCACAAAAAATCAGATCAAACAAGAAAAAATTGAGAAAGAAATAAAATGCAAGCAAACAATAACAGAAAGAATGAAAATGCTATGTTGTGAAGCACATCAATTCCAACAGTCCTGTCTTTGGGTGATGATGGCTTTCTCCATCCCAAGATCATTGGAACTGGCCTCAATCATCTCATTGTTGAAAAGATCCATGTCCATCAGAACTGATAATCATACAATCTCTTGCTACCATGTACAATGATCTTCTGGTTCTGTTCACTTCATCTATCATCAGTTCATGTAAGTCTATCCAAGCCTCTCTGAAATCATCCTCCTGATCATTTCTTATACAACAACAATATTCCATAGCATTCATATGCCTATAATTTATTCAGCCACTCTCCAATTGATAGGCATCCACTCATTTTCAATTTCTTGCCACTATAAAAAGGGCTGCCACAAACATTTTTGCACATGTACGTATGTTTACTTCCTGTAAGATCTCTTTGGGATGCAGGCCCACTGCTGGATCAAAGGGTATGCACATTAGGCATAGTTCCAAATTGCTCTCTAGAATGGCTGGATCAGTTCACAATTCCATCAACAATATATTATTGTCCCAGGTTTTCCACATCCACTTTTATGCAATCTGAGAAGTGTCTACTGGTACTTCAGAACTGTCTTAATTGCATTACTCTTTTCAATACCAATTTAGAGCACATTTTTATATCACTCGAAATGTTTTCAATTTCTTCATCTGAAAAATTGTCTGTTTATATTTTTACCATTTATCAATTGGAAAATAGATTGAATTCTTCTAAATTTGAGTCACTTCTTCATATATTTTAAAATGGAAAAAGGTGTTCCCAGTTATTACATTCCTACAATTCTTGTCTGCATTAGTTTTGTTTGTATAAAAAAATTAACTTGTATAATCAAATTATCTATTTTATGATCAATAATGATCTCTAGTTCTTCTTTGGTCACAAATTCTTTCCTCCTCCACAGAACTGAGAGGTAAACTATCCTATGTTCTTCTAATTTGTTTATAATATAATTCTTTATGTCTATATCATGAACCCATATCAACCTTATTTGGGTACATGTTGTTAAATGTGGGTCAATGCCTAATTTCTTCCATACTAGTTTCCAATTTTCCCAGCAGTTTTTGTCAAATACTGAGTTTTTATGCCAAAAGCTGGGGTTTTGGGGTTTGTCAAACACTAGATTACTATAATTGACTATTTTCTTCTGTGAACCTATTCTTTTCAATCAACTGCTCTATTTCTTAGCCAATACCAATTGGTTTTGATGACTGCTGTTTTATATTATAGTTTTATGCCTGGTACAGCTAAGGCTCTATCATATGCATAGTTTTCATTAATTCCCTTGTAAATTTTGATGTTTTGTTCTTCCAGATGAACTTTGTTCTTATTTTTTTCTAGATCTGTAAAATATTTTCTTGGGACTGTGATTGGTATGGCACTGAATAAGTAGATTAATTTAGGCAGTATTGAAATTTAATTATATTTGCTGCGCCGAACCATGAGCAGTTGACATTTTTCCAGTTGATTAGATCTGACTTTGTATGGAAAGTATTTTGTAATTATGTTGATATAGTTCTTGATATTGCCTTAGCAGATAGACTCTCAAATATTTTGTAATATTAACAGTTATTTTAAATGGAATTTCTCTTTGTATCTTTTGCTGTTGGACTTTGTTGGTAATATATAAAAATCCTGATTATTTAGGTTGATTTATATTGTATCCTGAAAATTTGCTAAAATTGTGAATTGTTTCTAATAGTTTTTAGCTGATTCTCTAGGGTTCTCTAAATATACCACCATATCATTTGCAAAGAGCAATAATTTAGTTTCTTCATTACCTATTCTAATTCCTTTTGTGAAGACCAAGTTAGCACCCAGGATACCATAGAATCAGTCAGAGTCAGGATAAGCAAAAGTCCTTGGTCTTTATTCTTGGATTTTAGGGATAGAAGTGAATTGGATGTAAGCAGGTTCTCCACAACCTCCTTTTTCATCTTCTACTGCCAAAGTGACCCTGGCTTGTCTTACTCCACTGCTTAATCCTTCCCATAATTCTCTGTATACACCAAAAAATTGAACCATCACAGAATAGTGGGAAGGACCAGTTTCCAAGCATATGCTAATAAAGTATTGTCCAATTGGTAATTAGCCTTAAGTGCTCAGTTGTCCGACCATGGTGCATCAACTGAGATTTCAGTCCTTTATATTTCCTGCATTCTTTTGTTTTAGAACACAGGCAGCCATGCCTTTCCTGACTTCTCAGGGAGAAGAGAACCCCCAAAAGGAGATGATCACATTTCCTGCCCCCCCGACTTCTCAGGAAGGAGGTGAAAACACTAAAAAGGAGAGGATCACGCCCTCCTTGACATCTCAGGAAGGGAGATGAAAAGCACCAAAGAGAAATGGGGATTGCTAGTGGGTTTCTGGGCTGAAGGGTCTTATTAGAAACAGGTATGCACAAACCCATCAGCATGGGAGGTATTACACAAGCATATAGCAATAATACACAGGCTATTAGTTATGACTCTCTCCACAGCAAGTGCAGGCTCAATGTGGTATAACAAACATGAATTGTACATGCAAGTAGTGATATAACAAACAATATAAATCAACATAGTGTTGTAAAAGATTTCCAGAAGTCCTAGAAGGAGGGTATGTAAACAAAAGTCACACATACGCCTTCTTCAGCAGCAAAGAGATAGTCCAAAACCAATCTATTGTCCATTGCTTTACATATCAGGGAACCCACTGATCCCCACGAGTTTTTGAAGTCCTGAAACAATCTTTTTATGTATTAGGGAATCCAATGATTCTTGCAGATTTGGAAGTCATGCAACAGTCTTATCATGTCTCAGAGAATTCAGTGATTCCTGAGGGTTTTCAAGTCCAACAACAGCCATATTATGTCTCAGAGAATCCAATGATTCCTGGGAGTTTTGAAGTCCTACAACAATCTTTTCATGTCTCAGGGATTCCAATGATTCCTGAGGGTTTTGAAGTCCAACAATTTTCGATGTCCATGAGTCAAATGCCATAACTTCCATCCTCTTTAGTGGTGGACACAGACAGTAATGGAAGCACCCAATGTTTCTTGGGTATTCTCCTTTGTTTCAAGGGTCTGCTCCATCTCTCTCTGATGGACAAAAAGAATACAGCTCGAAGGCACCCATCTGATTCCTTTCCCACTTGTAGAGATACAAGCAAACCCTCTCCCCCAAGCAGTTAGCCTTTCTGGTCCCTTCCATTCACCACTTTCTGGGTCTTTCCACATCACCTGGCGATTATCTAAAGATAGTGAAGCTGCTTGCACTGGACACTGCCCTTCCAGTGGGTTATAAAACCTGTCTGCCGGAGCCAGTGCATCTTTGTCAAAAATCAAGAAGTTAATAGTATAAAGAGCTAGATTTAGAAGTTCTCTGGGGTTACCTGTGGCTCCCCCTTTTTTTGTTTTTGGAGGAGCATCTTGATGTCTCTGTTCCTCCTCTCTATGATTGCCTGTCTTTGAGGATTAAAGGGTATGCCAGTAGTGTGTAAAATCTTATACTGTGCACAAAAGTGTACAAAATGTTTAGAAATATATGCAGGTCCATTATCTGTTTTTATTGCTTGTGGCACACCCATAATTGCAAATGCTTGTATAAGGAATTCAGTGACCACTTGGGCTGTCTCTTTTGCTACTGGTATTGAAAAAGTAAACCCTGAAAAGATGTCTACCACAACATGGATAAAAGACAGATGACCAAAAGATTTATAATGGGTCACATCCATTTGCCAAATTTCATTGGGTCTCAAACCATGAGGGTTCTTCCCTGGAGGCCATGTAGGAGCCTGGAAAGGAAAGCAAGCCATACAGGCTTTTACTATGCTCTTAGCTTCCTCTCTTGTTATTCCAAATTGTAAATGTAAAGCTTGAGCAGCCTGATGATATTTAAAATGAGAGTCTTGGGCTTCTTGTCATAAAGGAGTATTGGCCAACATAGTTAGGCTATCTGCCTTTGAATTACCATCAAAAATAGGACCTGGAAATTCACTATGAGAGTGGACATTCAAGATATAAATCTTACCTGGTTATTTTCTCATTTGCTCTTGAAATTTCTTAAAGAAATACAGGCTACAAATTTTATTTGGGCTGTGGCAATTCTTTGTACACACCTACTGAACAGGCTGAATCAGATATTCTCTTTATATCTCCTGGATAATAAGTAAGAGCTAGAATGATGGCATACAATTCATTCTGCTGAGTGGACTGAAAAGGAGTTCTGAGTCTCTTTTTAGTTAAGTCACAAGAGTATATAGCACAAATATTATGTTTGGATGCATTTGTAAAGATAGTTGGTTCTTTAAGAGGAACTTCAGAAACCTTCTCTTCAAGAATCCATTGCCAATTATGTAATAGCTGGGCTGTCTTTAATGGAGACCCGTGTATAAAAAAACCTCCCCTCTCACTCCTCCATCCCTGAAGGTGGAGTTGATGGGGGCATGCCAATAATCTGCTCATTAGTTGGGGTTGAAACTGTCTTGTGAGAATGAGAATCACCATGCCCTTGAACCTGACAATTCCTCGTGCCCTCGTAATATTGCCATTAATATGTTCTTTGTCTTCATCTTTTTCCTCACTCTTCCTCATCTGGCTGTTCTTAAAACTTTTCTTTTTTTCTATAATTTGAAGGATTCTTTAAGGCCAATGTATATATAGAATGTTTCCTTGGAAATTCAATGAGGACCTTTATCATTGTAGTATTCACATAGTTGATCTATTAGTTTCCAATTATCTGGCCCTGTTTCTTCTTCATTTAAAAACCAAGGGGATGTGCATTCCAATGTACCCAAGAGTCTAGTGATCTGCTCCCAAGTTACAATTAAGCCTTGTCCATGGATCAACTTAAGTATGCTTTTTATAGTGCCCCATCAGGTTGGGGGTAGGGGTAGGGTTGGAGATGGGGGAGAATCTTTTCCTAATATGTGCCCCATTTCATCTAGAAAAGGTTACTAGTTTAGCCATTAACAAAATAAGTTCCCTGTTTGTCTATTAAAATATTCACCCTATTTCCTGGTCACCGGGGACTTCTTCAATGAAATTAGGGTCCTTGGTCCACACATTGGGCACCAAATGTGAAAGAATGAGTTAGGACCCTGGATACCTTAGAATCAGCCGGAGTCAGGATAAGCAAAAGTCCTTGGTCTTTAGGGGTAAAAGTGAATTGGATGGAGGCAGGATCGCCACAACCTCCTTTTTCCACTTCTACTGCCAAAGTGATCCTGCCTTGTCTTACTTGACCCCCCCAATCCTTTTCACAATTCCCTGTATACACCAAAAGATTGAATCAGCACAGAATAATGGGAAGGGACATTTTCCAAGCATTTGCTAATAGAGTATTGTCCAATTGTCCAATTGATTATTAGCCTTAAGTGCTCGATTGTCTGACCTCAGTGCATCAACTCAGATTTTTAGCTTTTTATATTTTAGTCTCTTTTTCTTCTCTTATTGCCAAAGCTAACATTTCTAATACAATATTGAATAGTAATGGAGATGCTGTGCAGACTTGTTTCAGTTCTGATCTTGCTGGGAATGGTTCTAGTTTGTCCCCATTACATATGATGCTACTGAAGATTTTGCTACTGATATTCAAAGTATCTATTTAAAATAGATATTCAAAGTATCTATTTAAAATAGATATTTAAAGTATCTATTTAAAATAGATACTACTGATCATTTAAAGAAATCTCCATTTATTCCTATACTCTCTAATGTTTTTAATGGGAATGGGTGTTGGATTTTATAAAAATATATTTTTCCTGCATCTATTGAGATAAGCATATGATTTTGTTACTTTGGTTATTGATACAGTTAATTTGCTAACAGTTTTTCTATTCATAATAGATTCTGCTTCAGCCTTATACCTTTACTTTGTATGTATCTCCCTGCTTTAAATGTGTTTCCTGTAAACAACATTTTGTATGGTTCTGGCTTTTGATCCAGTCTGCTATCTGCCTCCACTTTATGGGAGAGTTCATCCCATTCACATTTACAGTTAAAATTACTAATTCTGTATTTCTTGCCATCCTTATATCCCCAGTTTATGCTTTTCTTTTTCTTGCCCCCCTTAGCCTCTTCCTTAGTATTAAACGTATGGGTCCCATTAGTGTCACACAGCTCTCCCTTTTTAGGATCCCTCCCTGCTCCCTTTGAATCCCTTCCCCTTTTTTGTAGCCTTCCCTTATTACTCTTTTTCCTTTTCCCTTTTCCTCTCCCATTTTTTAATGAGGTGAGCGAAGATTCTCTGTAAAATAAATATGTCAATTATTTCCTCTTTGAGCCAACTCTAATGAGAGTAAGCTTCGTACAATGTTCCTCCCCCCTCTAAGTTCCCTCAGATATGATAGGCTTCCTTTGCCTCATCATCACATGTAGTTTTGCTCTTTTTATCTCCCTTTTTCCCTTTTTCCGACACCATCCCCTTTCCATATCTACTTCCCTTTTTTCATGTTATATCAATAAAATCAAATGATACATGTGGTTTTTATGTATATCCACAACAGAAATACAGTTCTCAAGAGTTCCTTTTACCTTTTTCTATTTCTTTTGAGTCCTATGGTTGGAGATCAAATTTTTTGTTTAAATCTGTTTTTTTTTTTTTCCTTAGAAAAGAATGGAATTCCTCTGTTTCATTAAATGTCCATCTTCTTCCATGGGAAAAAATGTTCAGCTTAGCTGGGTAGTTTATTCTTGACTGCAATGCAAGTTCTTTTGCCTTTCAGAATATCAGACCCCAGGCCCTTCAATCCTTTAATGTTGAGGCAACCAGATCTTGAGTGACCCTTATTGTGGCACCTCGATATTCGAATTGTTTTTTTCCTGGCTGCTTGTAATATTTTTTCTTTAGTCTGAAAATTCTGAAATTTGGCCACAATATTTTTTGGAGTTTTTATTTTAGGGTCTTTTTCAGAAGATGTTTGATGAATTCTTTCAATGCCTATTTTACATTCCAGTTCTATTACTTCTGGGCAGTTCTCTTTGATGATTTCCTGTAAAATAGTATCTAGGCTCTTTTTTTAATCAAGATTTTCAGGTAGTCCAATGATCCTCAGGTTATCTCTCCTAGATCTATTTTCCAGGTTTGTTGTTTTTCCAAGTAAATATTTGACATTTTTTTCCCCAATCTTTCATTTTTTGGTTTTGGTTTTTTGGTTTTTGTATTCTTGATGTCTCAATGAATCAGTCATTTCTATTTGTTCAGTTCTGATTTTTAGTGCGTTATTTTCTTCAATAGCTTTTTTTACTTCTTTTTGTATATGTCCAATTGAGTTTTTAAATGAGTTGTTTTGCTTTATAGAATTTTTTTCCATTTCACTAATTTTTTTTAATGAGTTATTTTCTTTCTCCAATTCACAAATTCTGTTTCCTTGCACTTCTTGAGAGTTTTTTACCTTTTCCAACTCACATTTCAGGAAGTTGTTGCTCTCTTGCATAGCTTCTCTTTCCTTCACCATTTTTCTTCTAGTTCTCTTTTAAGGTTTTTAATAGTCTCTTCTATCAGAGCCTTTTGTGTTGGGGACCAACAATTGTCTGGAGACTGTTATTTGTCTCCTTGGGGTTGAAAAGTGGCTCTCTTTTTGTATAGAAGCAATCATTGTCTTTTTAATTTTTTCATTTTTTTAAAACCTGTAGGGTCTGCCTTCAAGGCCAGCAGGTTACCAACTTCCTCTGAAGAGCAGTGATAGGTGTATGAATGGGTTGCTGTCCTGCCAACTGGCTACAAAGAGCAGTGAGGTATGGGAGTACTCTGAGAAAGAGTACCTCAACTGGAAGTAACTCAGGCCTGCAGGGCTGAGTTGGGAAAATGCCCTGCAAAGAACCTTGCTGTGCAGGTTAACAACTGCCCTGGGGCTAGACACTGAGCAGTGAAAGTTTCACTATCCCAAGCCAAATCCTGTCCTGGGGCTGGGGAATTAGTGGCTGAGCAGTGAAGAGCCCTGCAGGGATCAGAAGTGTCTCTGCCCAGGGAAGCACAGTTATGCTGGGGAAGTTCTATTGCCCCAGATCAAGCCCCACATTGTGCAGATTAGCAGCTGCCCCAGGCTATGCCCCACTGCTGTGCAGATTTGTAACTGCCCCTGCAAAAGCCCTGTATTGCAGGATGTGGCTGCAGGGCTGTGTTAGGGTCTGCCTGAATCACTTCCGGTTTTAAGTGGTTACAGCCAGATCTTGTTAAGTTCTGGCATTTTTTAGAGAGTACCCTCTGTTTTAGGCTTTAATTTCTCTGCTGGTTTACTGCTTTGTAATCAAGGCAGAGGAGTTAGCCTATAGCAAAGTCATCTGTATTATATCTCTAGCCACAGAGACCACCCCCTTGGTCTGTTCAGGAGGCTAGTCTCTCCCTACCTGCACTGGTCTTTTCCTGGCCCCTCAGGACAAACCTTTCCTGGCAATCTTCCAGATTATCTTTGCCTAGTGAGCTGTTGTGCTTTTAATTTTCATGGGTTTTACCAGTCAAGGGCTATTTTTGAGGCTCAATTTAATAGTTGGTTCTGAGGGGATGAGAGGAGCTTAGAAAGTTGGGGGTGCCTTCTCCACCATCTTGGCTCTGCTCCCACCATCAAATCTATCTTTGCAAAGATCTCATTTCCTTTCCCCATTTTGCTTCTCTCTCTAAATATCCTTTTTGAATTCTTCTAAGAGAGCCTTGTGAATGGAGGCCTATTGATATCACCCTTTGGAGCTTCATCTGGATTTGCCTTTTTTGCATTTAGTATCCTTAGGGTGCAAGGTCTGTTCTTCTCTTTCTCCACAAAAGCTGTCTAAGGTCAGAGATCTTTTTGCTTTTTTGTTAATTTTTTTAAAAGCTGAGGTCTACTCTTAAGGCAAAGGGGCAATAGCTATTTACCCTGAAGACTGATTTCTGGTACTAGGTAGGTGTCACATCTGCATCCCATGTTCTGAGGTTCAGGGGCTCACAATTTGCCTTTTGTATTTGCTTTGTCTGTCTTATAGCTACTCTCTTTATCCCCTAGGACAAAGTAGCCTAAGAGACTTGAATTACATTTTTCTATAGGCAAACACCAAAATGTCCTGGCTCCCCACCCCAGCACCTTGACCCAGGCTCCCTGCATTGTAATCTGTGCTCAGCAGCCTCTTCCCCTGACCGATTGAAACACCTTTTATGAAGTTCTTCTGAATTATCTTCTGGAAATTTGTTGTATGACAAATGTTTGTGGATTCTGTTACTTCAGAAGTAATTCAGAATTTTATTCTGCTTTGATTTGAGGGAAGCTCAGAGGAGGTCAGATAGCAATGTGTCTATTCTCTGCCATCTTGGTTCTGCCTGCCTTTGTTTCTTCTTTTATCGACTCCTGCTCTTCCATTATCCAAATAAAAAAATCATGGAGTCTCCTGAATCCATGAGTCTTTTTCATTGTCTTCCCTCTTGGTGCACAATCCTACCCCCCACCCCCCCATACATATGGTGGAATAAATCTATGCCTCCACATTTCTCTTTTTTTTTTTTTTTCTTTAATAGCCTTTTATTTACAGGATATATACATGGGTAATTTTACAGCATTAACAATTGCCAAACCTCTTGTTCCAATTTTTCACCTCTTACCACCCCCCCCCCTCCCCTAGATGGCAGGATGACCAGTAGATGTTAAATATATTAAAATAGAACTTAGATACACAATAAATATACATGACCAAAACATTATTTTGCTGTACAAAAAGAATCAGGCTCTGAATTATTGTACAATTAGCTTGTGAAGGAAATCAAAAATGCATGTGTGCATAAATATAGGGATTGGGAATTTAATATAATGGTTTTTAGTCATCTCCCAGAGTTCTTTTTCTGGGCATAGCTAGTTCAGTTCATTACTGCTCCATTAGAAATGATTTGGTTGATCTCGTTGCTGAGGATGGCCTGATCCATCAGAACTGGTCATCATCAAGTATTGCTGTTGAAGTATATAATGATCTCCTGGTCCTGCTCATTTCACACAGCATCAGTTCGTGTAAGTCTCTCCAGGCCTTTCTGAAATCATCCTGTTGGTCATTTCTTACAGAACAGTAATATTCCATAATTTTCATATACCACAATTTATTCAGCCATTCTCCAACTGATGGACATCCATTCAGTTTCCAGTTTCTAGCCACTACAAAAAGGGCTGCCACAAACATTCGTGCACATACAGGTCCCTTTCCCTTCTTTATAATCTCTTTGGGATATAATCCGTAGTAACACTGCTGGATCAAAGGGTATGCACAGTTTGATAACTTTTTGAGCATAGTTCCAAACTACTCTCCAAAATGGTTGGATTCGTTCACAACTCCACCAACAATGAATCAATGTCCCAGTTTTCCCGCATCCCTTCCAACAATCATCATTATTTTTCCTGTCATCTTAGCCAATCTGACAGGTGTGTATGTATCTTAGAGTTGTCTTAATTTGCATTTCTCTGATTAATAATGACTTGGAGCATCTTTTCATATGACTAGAAATAGTTTCAATTTCTTCATCTGAGAATTGTCTGTTCATATCCTTTGACCATTTTTCAATTGGAGAATGGCTTGATTTTTATAAATTAGAGTTAATTCTCTATATATTTTTGGAAATGAGGCCTTTATCAGAACCTTTGACTGTAAAAATATTTTCCCAGTTTATTGCTTCCTTCTAATCTTGTCTGCATTAGTTTTGTTTTGTACAAAAACTTTTCAGTTTGGTATAATCGAAATTTTCTAGTTTTGTGATCAGTAATGATCTCTAGTTCTGCTTTGGTCATAAAGACCTTCCCTTCCACAGGTCTGAGAGGTAAACTATCCTATGTTCCTCTAATTTATTAATAATTTCATTCTTTATGCCTAGGTCATGAACCCATTTTGACCTTATCTTGGTGTACAGCGTTAAGTATGGATCAATGCCTAGTTTCTGCCATATTAGTTTCCAATTTTCCCAGCAATTTTTATCAAACAGTAAGTTCTTATCCCAAAAGCTGGAATCTTTGGGTTTGTCAAAGACTAGGTTGCTATATTTGTTGACTGTTTTGTCCTGAACCTAATCTATTCCACTGATCAACTAATCTATTCCTTAGCCAATACCAAATAGTTTTGGTAACTGCTGCTCTATAATATAATTTTAGATCTGGTACAGCTAAGCCACCATCATTTGATTTTTTTTTTCATTAATTCCCTTGAAATTCTTGACCTTTTGTTTTTCCATATGAACTTTGTTGTTATTTTTTCTAGGTCATTAAAATAGTTTTTTGGGAGTCTGATTGGTATAGCGCTAAATAAATAGATTAGTTTAGGTAATATTGTCATCTTTATTATATTTGCTCGCCCCATCCAAGAGCATTTAATATTTTTCCATTTGGTTAGATCAGACTTAATTTGTGTGAAAAGTGGTCCGTAATTTTGCTCATATAGTTTCTGATTTTCCCTTGGCAGATAGATTCCTAAATATTTTATATTATCAGTAGTTACTTTAAATGGAATTTCTCTTTGTAACTCTGACTGTTGGATTTTGTTAGTGATATATAAGAATGCTGATGACTTATGTGGGTTTATTTTATAACCAGCAACTTTGCTAAAGTTGTGGATTATTTCTTTTTTTTTTTTTTTTTTTATTTAATAGCCTTTTATTTACAGGATATATACATGGGTAACTTTACAGCATTAACAATTGCCAAACCTCTTGTTCCAATTTTTCACTCTTACCCCCCACCCTCCCTAAATGGCAGGATGACAGTAGATGTTAAATATATTAAAATATAACTTAGATACACAATAAGTATACATGACCAAAACATTATTTTGCTGTATAAAAAGAATCAGACTCTGAATTATTGTACAATTAGCTTGTGAAGGAAATCAAAGATGCAGGTGTGCATAAATATAGGGACTGGGAATTCAATGTAATGGTTTTTAGTCATCTCCCAGAGTTCTTTTTCTGGGTATAGCTAGCTCAGTTCATTACTGCTCCATTAGAAATGATTTGGTTGATCTCGTTGCTGAGGATGGCCTGATCCATCAGGACTGGTCATCATCTAGTATTGTTGTTGAAGTATATAATGATCTCCTGGTCCTGCTCATTTCACTCAGCATCAGTTCGTTAAGTCTCTCCAGGCCTTTCTGGAAATCATCCTGTTGGTCATTTCTTACAGAACAGTAATATTCCATAATTTTCATATACCACAATTTATTCAGCCATTCTCCAACTGATGGACATCCATTCAGTTTCCAGTTTCTAGCCACTACAAAAGGGCTGCCACAAACATTCGTGCACATACAGGTCCCTTTCCTTCTTTATAATCTCTTTGGGATATAATCCCAGTAGTAACACTGCTGGATCAAAGGGTATGCACAGTTTGATAACTTTTTGAGCATAGTTCCAAACTACTCTCCAAAATGGTTGGATTCGTTCACAACTCCACCAACAATGAATCAATGTCCCAGTTTTCCCACATCCCTCCAACAATTATCATTATTTTTCCTGTCATCTTAGCCAATCTGACAGGTGTGTGAGTAGGTATCTTAGAGTTGTCTTAATTTGCATTTCTCTGATTAATAATGACTTGGAGCATCTTTTCATATGACTAGAAATAGTTTCAATTCTTCATCTGAGAATTGTCTGTTCATATGCTTTGACCATTTTCAATTGGAGAATGGCTTGATTTTTATAAATTAGAGTTAATTCTCTATATATTTTGGAAATGAGGCCTTTATCAGAACCTTTGACTGTAAAAATATTTTCCCAGTTTATTGCTTCCTTCTAATCTTGTCTGCATTAGTTTTGTTTGTACAAAACTTTTCAGTTTGGTATAATCGAAATTTTCTATTTTGTGATCAGTAATGATCTCTAGTTCTCTTTGGTCATAAAAACCTTCCCTTCCACAGGTCTGAGAGGTAAACTATCCTATGTTCCTCTAATTTATTAATAATTTCATTCTTTATGCCTAGGTCATGAACCCATTTTGACCTTATCTTGGTGTACGGCGTTAAGTATGGATCAATGCCTAGTTTCTGCCATATTAGTTTCCAATTTTTCCCAGCAATTTTTATCAAACAGTAAGTTCTTATCCCAAAAGCTGGGATCTTTGGGTTTGTCAAAGACTAGGTTGCTATATTTGTTGACTGTTTTATCCCTTGAACCTAATCTATTCCACTGATCAACTAATCTATTCCTTAGCCAATGACCAAATAGTTTTGGTAACTGCTGCTCTATAGTATAGTTTTAGATCTGGTACAGCTAAGCCACCATCATTTGATTTTTTTTATTAATTCCTTGAAATTCTTGACCTTTTTGTTTTTCCATATGAACTTTGTTGTTATTTTTCTAGGTCATTAAAATAGTTTTTTGGGAGTCTGATTGGTATAGCGCTAAATAAATAGATTAGTTTAGGTAATATTGTCATCTTTATTATATTTGCTCGCCCTATCCAAGAGCATTTAATATTTTTCCAATTGGTTAGAT
This sequence comes from Sarcophilus harrisii, assembly GCF_902635505.1. Taxonomy (NCBI): domain Eukaryota; kingdom Metazoa; phylum Chordata; class Mammalia; order Dasyuromorphia; family Dasyuridae; genus Sarcophilus; species Sarcophilus harrisii. The sequence goes on from NC_045428.1 coordinate 470,536,765, forward strand.
CAGACTTAATTTGTGTGAAAAGTGGTCTGTAATTTTGCTCATAAAGTTTCTGATTTTCCCTTGGCAGATAGATTCCTAAATATTTTATATTATCAGTAGTTACTTTAAATGGAATTTCTCTTTGTAACTCTGACTGTTGGATTTTGTTAGTGATATATAAGAATGCTGATGACTTATGTGGGTTTATTTTATAACCAGCAATTTTGCTAAAGTTGTGGATTATTTCTAATAACTTTTTAGCAGAATCTCTGGGGTTCTCTAAGTATACCATCATGTCATCGGCAAAGAGTGATAATTTGGCTTCCTCAATGCCTATTCTTATTCCTTTAATCTCTTTCTCAGCTCTTATTGCTATAGCTAGCGTTTCTAATACAATATTAAATAGTAACGGTGATAGTGGGCAACCTTGTTTCACTCCAGATCTTATTGGAATGGTTGCAGTTTGTCTCCATTACATATGATGCTTACTGATGGTTTTAAATAGATGCTGCTGATTATTTTAAGGAAAAGTCCATTTATTCCTATACTCTCAAGTGTTTTTAATAGGAATGGATGTTGGATTTTATCAAATGCTTTTTCTGCATCTATTGAGATGATCATATGGTTTTGTTAATTTGGTTATTGACATGGCCAATTATATTGATAGTTTTCCTAATATTGAACCAGCCCTGCATTCCTGGTATAAATCCTACTTGATCATAGTGTATTATCTTGGAGATGATTTTCTGTAGTCTTTTTGCTAATATCTTATTTAAGATTTTAGCATCAATATTCATTAGGGAGATTGGTTTATAATTTTCTTTCTCTGTTTTCAGCCTACCTGGTTTAGGTATCAGTACCATATCTGGGTCATAGAAGGAATTTGGTAGGACTCCTTCATTCCCTATTTTATCAAATAATTTATATAGCACTGGGGCCAATTGTTCTTTAAATGTTTGGTAAAATTCACATGTAAATCCATCTGGTCCTGGGGATTTTTTCTTAGGGAGTTGTTTAATTGCCTGTTCCATTTCTTTTTCTGAAATGGGACTATTCAAGCAATTTACTTCCTCCTCTGTTAGTCTGGGAAGTCTATATTTTTGGAGGTAGTCATCCATTTCACTTTGGTTATCAAATTTATTGGCATAAAGTGATTTAAATATTTCCTAACTAGCAGTCCTCAAAGCCAAACTTTTTTTATAAAAAGAGATAAACATATATGCTAAATCCAATATATGCATACATATTTATACAATTATCTTGCTGCACAAGAAAAATCCAGTCAAAAATGGAAAAAATGAGAAAGAAAATAAAATGCAAGGAAAAAACAACAAATTTATTGGCATAAAGTTGAGCAAAATAACTCCTTATTATTTCTCTAATTTCCTCTTCCTTGGTGGAAAGTTCTCCCTTTTCATTTTTAAGACTACTAATTTCATTTTCCTCCCTCCTTTTTCTAATCAGATTTACCAAAGGCTTATCTATTTTATTGGCTTTTTCATAGAACCAACTCTTAGTTTTATTAATTAGTTCAATAGTTTTTTTACTTTCAATATTTTTAATTTCTCCTTTTAATTTTAGAATTTCCAATTTAGTATTTGATTGGGGGTTTTTAATTTGGTCTTTTTTTAGTTTTTTTAGTTGCAAGCCCAATTCATTAATCTTTTCTTTCTCTGTTTTATTCAAGTAAGCCTCTAAGGATATAAAATTCCCTCTTATTACCGCTTTGGCTGCATCCCACAAATTTTGGTATGATGTCTCATCATTGTCATTATCTTGAGTGAAATTATTAATTGTATCTATAATTTGCTGCTTCACCCAATCATTCTTTAAGATGAGATTGTTTAGTTTCCAATTACTTTTTGGTCTATTTCCCCCTAACTTTTTGTTGAATGTAGTTTTTATTGCATCATGATCTGAAAAGAAAGCATTTACTATTTCTGCTTTCTTGCATTTAATTTTGAGGTCTTTATGTCCTAATATATGGTCAATTTTTGAATAGGTTCCATGAACTGCTGAGAAGAAAGTATATTCCCTTCTATCTCCATTCAATTTTCTCCAAAGATCCAACATACCTAATTTTTCTAATATTCTATTTACTTCTTTAATTTCTTTCTTATTTGTTTTGTGGTTTGATTTGTCTAATTCTGAGAGTGCAAGGTTGAGATCTCCTACTATTACAGTTTTGTTGTCTATTTCTTCTTGCAACTCTCTTAACTTCTCCTTTAGGAAGTTGAGTGCCATACCACTTGGTGCATATATGTTTAATATTGATATTGCTTCGTTGTTTATGCTACCCTTTAGCAGGATGTAGTTTCCTTCCTTATCTCTTTTAATTAGATCAATTTTTACTTTTGCTTGATCTGAGATAAGGATGGCTACCCCTGCTTTTTTGACTTCACCTGAAGCATAATAGATTTTGCTCCAGCCTTTTACCTTTACTCTATATGTATCCCCCTGCTTTAAATGTGTTTCTTGTAAACAACATATTGTAGGGTTCTGACTTTTGATCCAGTCTGCTATCTGCCTCCTCTTTATGGGGGAGTTCATCCCATTCACATTTACGGTTAGAATTACTAAATCTGTATTTCCTGCCATCCTAATAACCCCAGATTGTGCTTTACTTATTCTTGCCTCCCCAACCCTCTTTCCCCCTTTTAAACTTATGTACCCCTCTTGTATCACGATACTTATCCTCTTTATAATCCCTCCCTCCCCCCCTTTGAGTCTTTCCCCCTTCCTTCCCTTATTACTCTTTTTCTTTTCCCTTTTCCTCTCCCCCGTTTTTAATGAGGCGAGAGAGAATTTTCTCTAAAACAAATGTCAATTATTTTTTCTTTGAGCCAACTCTGATGAGAGTAAGATTCACACAATGTTCCTCCCCCTCTCTAAATTCCCTCAGATATGATAAGTTTCCTTAGCCTCTTTGTGGGATGTGGTTTCCCTCTTTTTATCCCTCCTTCCCACCTTATTCTGCCATCATCCCTTTTCCATATCTACTTCCCTTTTTTATGTTATATCAGTACAATCAAATTATACATGTATTCTTTTTGTATATCCACAACAGAAATACAATTCTCAAGAGTTATTTTTACCTTTTCTGCATCTCTTGAGTTCTATTCTTGGAGATCAAATTTTTTGTTTAGTTCTGGTTTTTTCTTCAGAAACAAATGGAATTCATTTGTTTCATTAAATGTCCATCTTCTTCCCTGGAAGAAAATGCTCAGCTTAGCTGGGTAGTTTATTCTTGGCTGCATCCCAAGTTCTTGTGCCTTTCGGAATATCATATTCCAGGCCCTTCTTTCCTTTAATGTAGAGGCAGCCAGATCTTGGGTGATCCTTATTGTGGCACCTCGGTATTTAAATGGTTTTTTTTTGGCTGCTTGTAAAATTTTTTCCTTAATCTGATAGTTCTGAAATTTTGCCACAATATTCCTTGGGGTTTTTATTTTAGGGTTTCTTTCAGAAGGTGTTCGATGAATTCTTTCAATGCCTATTTTACCTTCTGATTCTATTACATCTGGGCAGTTCTCTTTGATGATTTCTTGTAAAATAGTATCTAGGCTCTTTTTTTCATCATAGTTTTCAGAAAGTCCAATAATCCTCAGATTATCTCTCCTAGATCTATTTTCCAAGTCTGTCGTTTTTGCAAGTAGATAATTCATGGTTTTTTCCAGTTTGTCATTTTTTTGTTTTTGCTTGACTGATTCTTGCTGTCTCAATGAATCATTAGTTTCTATTTGTTCAGTTCTAATTTTTAAAGAATTATTTTCTTCATTAGCTTTTTTTACTTCTTTCTGTATATGTCCAATTGAGTTTTTGAATGTATTGTTTTGGTCTGTGGAATTTTTTTCCATTTCACTAATTTTTTTTTTTAGTGAATTATTTTCTTTTTCCAATTCACAGATCCTACTTTCTTGCGTGTTCTTTGTCTTTTCCAATTCACGGATCCTACTTTCTTGCGAGTTCTTTGTCTTTTCCAATTCACAAATCCTACTTTCTAGTGAATTCTTTATTTTTTCCAATTCGTATTTCAGGAAGTTGTTGCTCTCTTGTAAGGCTTCTCTTTCCTTTCCCCATTTATCTTCTAACTCTCTTTTGAGACTTTTAATGGTCTCTTCTATGAGAGCATTATGTAAAGGAGGACAGTCTGATGCATTTTTGCTGTTTGAGGTCTCTTCATGTTTGCTGACCTGCTCTTTTTCTGCATAGAAGCTGTCGATTGTTCTTTTCATCTTTTTATTCATGTTTTAAAGCCTTTAGGGTAGGTCTCCTAGGTAAGGGGGTTACCAGCTTCCTCTGCAGAGCAGGGAAAGATTTAAACCGATTTGTGGCTCTGAGGTATGGGAGTGCTCTGAGTGAGAGTTTTCCCTTCCCCCAACAGGAAGTGGATTCAGCACTGGCCGAGCTATCAAACTGCTTAGTAGGGCTGAGTTGATTAGCGATTGCCCTCGGCTAGAGACTAAGGGGTGAAAGTGTCACTGCCCCAGGCCTGAGCCTCTTGTGGGACTGTGAGTATTAGCAGCTGACCCGCAGACCGCCTGGAACTCTGCCCCAGAGTCTCTGCCTGATGCAAATCGGCCCTGGAAAAGCTCTATGGCCCCAAGCCGAGCTCCCCTCTGGGCAGATTGGAGGCTAACCCGGGCTGTGTCCTCCTGCCGTGCAGGATCACAACTGCTCCAAGGAGAAGCCCCGTACTGCGGGTTGGGGCTGTGAGCTTGTGCTGAGATCTGTGCCTTCACCCTGGGTTTGAGACTCTCCTCGGAACCTAATTTCTCTCCCTGTCTGTGCTGATATCCCCCCTGGCCCCAGAACCAACCTTTTTTTGGCGAGACTGCAGATTTTCTTCGGCCGGTGAGTTGTTCTACTTCTTATCTTTCCGAATTGTAGCAGTCAAGACTATTTTTGAGGCTCGCTATAATATTGATAAAGAGGGTAAGAGAAGAGCTTAGAAAGTCACGTGTGTCTTCTCCGCCATCTTGGCTCCGCCCCACCTCCACATTTCTCAAACCCCCCCATTGTAATGTCACTGTTTTGGGTTATGGATAATAATGGGGAAAATAAGATTTTTAAGAAAAAAAGGCAGAGTGCTCTGCCAATACTATCTGTTCTGAGAAAGAAAGGAAAAATGGAAAAAGGAGACTTGAGAGTTTCCAAAAGATGGGGTAGAGAAGAAGTCTCATTATACTATTCCATGTCAATACTGAGGGATCAATTATTCCAATTTTGTCAAAGAATAAAGAAGCTTATAGAGACAAAACTCCTAGATAACATGATATAATAATTTAGAGAGGCTTCAAGATGGAAAATGACAAGTTACTTGGGGGTAAGAGGATGGAATCTGCCTCAATTGGTTCACTTTCTTTAAAGGCTATATTTCCTTTTTTAAAAGCTTTTTTTATTTTCAAAACATGTGCATGAATAATTTTTTAACATTGACTCTTGCATAGCTTTGTCTTTCAAATTTCCCCCTACTTGCCCCCACTTTCTCCCCCAGATGACAAACAATATGTTACATATGTTAAAATATATGTTAAATCCAATATATCTAAACATATTTATACAATTCTCTTGCTACACAAGAAAAATCAGATCAAAAAGGAAAGAAAATGAGAAAGAAAACAAAATGCAAGCAAACAACAACAAAAAGAGTGAGAATGTTATCTTGTGGTCCACATTCAGTTCCCACAGTCCTCTTTCTGGGTCTAGATGGCTCTCTTCATCACAAGATCATCAGAACTGGCATCTGTCATCTCCTTGTGGTAAAGAGTCATATTTATCAGAATTCATTGTCCTATAATATTGATCTTGAAAGGCTGTATTTTCCTTCTCAATTGTGAGTTATCAGGCAGGTGTTAGAAGGAGAGAAGAATATGGACTAGACCCATGACTTTGTTTGAATAAGGGACCCCCAAATAAGGAAATTCCTTCTACAAATGAAGGTCAGCATCTTCTCTGCAATTTTATATTCTTGAAAAGTCACCAGATATCTTGAATCTATTTTATCCTTCCCTCCAGCTTTTTGCATGCAATTGCCAGGTTTCTCTTTTCTATTTCTAAATTTAGTCATATATATTACTGTCTACTATGTAGACACCAGATGATAGTAAACACCAAAACTTGGGGTTTGGTCATGTGAAGAATTCACCATGGCCAATCTCTTTGGTGAAGGGTACATTTATTTTAGGAAATAGGTTGCAGACAAAATGAAGGGTTACAGTGAATACCAGGAATGGTAAATATGAAATAGAGCTGGGAGATCATAGAAAAGGTTTTTAATAATTAATGATGGAAAAGGTAAGTTCCCTAAAGGAACTTGCCATTTGCCATGAGAAAGTAAACACCCATGAGGTTGGGAGAAGGTTTAGCTGGAAGGCAAAATTTTGAAATAAATTTAGCACCTCAAAAGATTTAGATAGCTATCAGAAGGAGAAATGGGATTGGGAGAAATGCCATAAGGCTTAGTGAGGTTAGGAGATTCCGTGTGGCATGGGGAAGAGATAAGGAAAAAGATACCAAAAGACAGAGTGCAAAGATGTGCTGATCCAAAGGAAGGCAGCAATGAAAATATGGCCCATAAATAATTTTTATAGGGTAAATTTATGATGGAAGATTTGATATGACTGAGATTTCTAATAGGGCATGGCAAGAAGAGGCTGTCAAGGTCCCTACAGAAGGTAGACTGCAGAAGTTTGACATAACTTGGAGTTCTGATTGAAGACTTCCCCAAAGGATGGGACCACTGAACTAAATTGAATTAATTTTTGTCAGTTCTTCAGTTTCTGTTAACCACACTCAATATTGAGGACCTCATCACTATTCCTTCATCAGTTTTCAGTAACTCATTTTCCCAAAGTAGAAAGCTGAAAAGCCAACTGACTTACCTGGTCATAAAGCTAAAATGAGAGGCAAGCCCTTGAACATGAAGCTTCCTGATTTGAAGCCTGTTTTTTTATTTTTCCATTAGGAAAAGCTGCTTCTCAAATTATCCCCAAAATATCTTTAAGCAATTCTTTGGCTCTATTCTTTCCAAAGTAAGCCAAGTGAAGAACTCTATAGGATCAGTGGCTACAGCAACAATAACACCACTCTTAATTTCTCTAATATTTTAAAGGTTGAAAAGCTCTTTGTACAAAGTAATACTGTCCAGCACTGTGGTCGAGCCACTCTTACTGGTTTCAAAAAGCCTAATTGTTAAATTTTCAATCTGAACCTTGATATCTTGAAAACTGGCAAACACGAACTTCATCTTGATTTAATTGTTTGTTGATGGTCTAGACTTAAGAAAATGATGAAATAAAATCACTAATGCAGGTTAAACATAAAAGTGTCTCCTGAATTTTATCTGTTAAACTTTTATCAACAGATCACTGACTGTGAGATTAAGTTACATAAGCTTCATTATCCCTCAGATCTTCTACAGACCCAGGGTGGTATTCCCTGTACCATCCCTGATCAGTCATTTGGATTGTATTTGAACAATAATAGTGACAGGAAGTTCATTAACTCATGAGGCAGCTCCATTTCTTAAATTTATTTTTGTTTTCTTTTGACTTTTATGATGATGGAAAAGAGAGTAGTAAGGCTAATGACTTTGTGGAACTTTACCTTACTTAAATCCAGTTCACATGCAAGTCAAGATATCCACCTAGTGATACAATTAGTCCTTTCAAAAATCACTTCTTGATGTCTCATTGAGTCATTCACTTCCATTTGTTCACTTCGAAGTGTTAGTGAATTATTTTCTTCAATTGGCTTTTTTTTTTACTTCCTTTTACATTTGCCAACAACTTTTAAATGAGTTCTTTTGTTCATTGTATTTTTTTTTTCTATTTCATTAATTCTATTTTAGGGAATTTTTCTATGTGTCCATTTCACTAATTCTGTTTTTGAAGGAGTTATTTTCTTTTTCCATTTCACAAAATTTATTTTTAAGAAGTTGTATTCTTTTTCTATATTGTCAAATCCATTTTTAAGTTTTCTTCAGATAATTTCTGTTTCCTTTTCTAAACTCTCCTGCAAAGATATCATTTCCTTTCCCATTTTTCTTTTCTTTTAAGATCTTTTTTAAAATTCTTCTAAGATAACCTTTTGAGTTGAACACAAACTCATATTACCCTTTGACGCTTCATCTCATCTGCAAACATTTTGCCTTTAATGTCCTCATTGTTTGAGGTTTGTTCTTCCCTGTCTCTATAATAGCTATCTATAGTCAGAGCTCTTTTGGCTTGTTTCCTTTTTAAAGGTTGAAGTCTGTTCTTAGGGTCAAGGATAAATTAATGACCAGCAGGATGAATACAGAGAGGCTTAGAGAGACTTATATGAACTGATGCTAAGTGAAATGAGCACAATCAGGAGATCATTATATACTTCAACAATGATACTGTATGAGGATGTATTCTGATGGAAGTGGATCCTATCTTTACAGGCAACAGTGACTTCACAATGCAATGGTACAGGTGTTGTGAGCATCCTTCTCATGCTGGGTTGGTTTGGCCAAGTCTTGCTTGTTATGCTGGGGTACAAGGGCTCACTATTTGCTTTCTGTAGTTATGTTGGAGGTCTCACAGTTAGTCTGGTGAGTCACTGGCTTATGATTCAGGACATAGTAGCCACTGCTGCTGAATTTTGGCTAAGAGCCTCCCAGTAGATTCCCTTGGTATACAAAGACCTCTTCACCCTGGGTCCTTGCACTGTTCCTGTGCTAGGCCTCCTCCTCCCTCAAATGAAAGACCTTTGCTGAAGTCCTTCCAAAATATTTTCTGCTGGAAATTTGTTACACTCCAAATATTTGTGGTTTCTGTCACTCAAAAAAAAAATTCAGATGTTTGATTTGGAGCTGATTTGAGTGAAGCCAAGAAGAGCTTAGACAAAAATCTGTTCAATTTCTCGCCATCTTGGCTCCATCACTTCTTCATCATTTTTAGAACAACAATATTCTATTACTTTCATATACCATAACTTAATCATTTCTCAATTTATGGGTATCAACTCATTTTCCATTTTTTTTTGCCACCATAAAAAGAGCTACTATAAACATTTTTGCTCATGTGGGTCCTTTCCCCTCTTTTATGATCTTTTTTGGGATACTGACCCAATAGGGGCATGCTGGATCAAATGATATACACAGTTTTATAGTTCTTTGTTCATAGTTCCAATTTCCTCTCCAGAATGGCATCATTTCTTTTTTTTTTCTTTTTTTTTAATTTTTAAATTTTTTTATTTTATTTTTAATTTTTTTATTATCTATTTATTTATTTAATAACTTTTTATTGACAGAACCCATGCCAGGGTAATTTTTTTACATTATCCCTTGCACTCACTTCTGTTCTGATTTTTCCCCTCCCTCCCTCCACCCCCTCCCCAGATGGCAAGCAGTGCTATACATGTTAAATATGCCACAGTATATCCTAGATACAATATACGTGTGCAGAACCGAACAGTTATCTTGTTGCACAGGGAGAATTGAATTCAGAAGTTAGAAATAACTCGGGAAGAAAAACAAAAATGCAAAAAGTTTACATTCATTTCCCAGTGTTCTTTCTTTGGGTGTAGCTGTTTCTGTCCATCACTGATCAATTGAAACTGAGTTAGATCTCTTTGTCAATGAAATCCACTTCCATCAGAATACATCCTCATACAATATCATTGTTGAAGTATATAATGATCTCCTGGTTCTGCTCATTTCACTTAGCATCAGTTCATGCAAGTCTCTCCAAGCCTCTTTCTATTCATCCTGCTGGTCATTTCTTACAGAACAATAATAGAATGGCATCATTTCACAAATCTTCCAATCACACATTTATTAGCGTACCAGTTTTCTAACATACCACCAACATTTAACATTATCTTTTCCTGTGATCTTATCCAATCTGTGAGGTGGTACCTCAGAGGTGTTTTAATTTGCATTTCTCTAATTGTCAAAGGGAAATTTGAACTAATTACAATTTCTGTGGAAGTTAAGTTGTATATTACACTGATTAAGTATATATTCTCCCATCCCTATGTGTCAATTTAGATTCATTAACCTACACCTACTTTTAAATGCTACAACTACCACATAATCAGTCAATTAAATTGTTACTTATTTGAATCTGGATAGACAACTCACTTTAGTCTAAGTTGAATTGTTACAGGAACATGGTCACAATAGCATACCCCATACATATTACTTTTAAATCCAAAGCTCTATACTAATGATCAAGTTTTATAACATCAATAATCCTTACTTTAAAACTCTAGATTGTTACTGCTAGCATATATTGCTCTAAGCTTGATGCTACAGAGGAACTCATATATTGTCTCATCTGAGTGATCAACAGCAAACATTTACTAAGCATCTACCAACGTTTTAGAACTATTACTTTGGAAGTAGTATAGAAGATGCACTGGAGAGGTAAGAGACTACAGATAAGGAGACTGATTAGGAAAAGCTGTCACAGAGGGCCTGAACTGAAGTGTTTGCTGTTTGAATGGAGAGAAAGCTATAGATAGAAGACTTATTGTGAATATAGGAAAAATGAGACTTGGGAACTGGATAGATCTCTGAAGAGTTGAAGATGAAACTGAAGTTGTCAGTTTGGGAGACTAGATTCTCACACTTTTACCTTCTATTAAGCAGTGCAGATATTGTTTTCCTCAAGAAACCTCTGAGGAAAATGACATTTGAAATGATTTACTCAGTCTCACAGATAGCCAGTGGCAAAGGTGGCATCAGGATGCAAATTCAGAAGTCTAGTTTATCATTCTTTCCACTTAGATACTTTCTTTGCACTGTGCCAAAATGCCTCTAATATATTAGAGAAAGAAGTAAAGGTTTAGTTAGTCAAATGTTATCAAATTTTATATGGCTGATGTTATAAGAAAATTATAATTGGCAAAACTTAGTGGGCACACACACTCACAATTGCTTGAAATTGAATTGCCCATTGCTTGCTGAATAAAGAGCATTTTCAAAAATGAAGACAGGTCTTTGAGGAGGAAAACAGAAGTTGCTGGGTGGTCCTGGCAGATGGTCTTATTATCTCAGATGGCTAGACTGTCTCTGTATTTCAGAATAGCCCCCTGAGGGAGCATCAGGGCCTTCAGGGCTGATATTCAAACCTAGGAAATCACCATGCAGTTTATCATTATTATAAGTGCTGGCTGCTAAGTGAAGTTGATCAACCCCACATCTGCCATGCCTGTACTCAGAGTAAACCTTGCGGGATACTACAGGGGGAGGCTGTCTAGAATCCAAGTCTGTTTCTTATCCCAGCCCTTCCAACGTGAAGGTTTTTCTTAGCCTGTGAAAGTGGGTATAATTAACTAGGACAGAAATGCAGAAAGATAAAAATGGAGGCAGCTGGATTCTCAAGTGAAAGTCTTTCTTAAGTGATGTGACATGTCAGCCTGAAGGGACAGATATGAAAATAACCTGGGCTAAGCAAAGTCCTGAAAAGCCTTAAACAGTGGGGATAGAGGCAGAGAAGTATTAGGTGACTTTTTCATAGTCAAACCCAGGATTCATATTGGGCAACTTGTCTTCTTTTACCTTCCATTCGTATTCTTACTTGTATCTGGACAAATGACAGCTCCTGAAAGACTATCATTAATGACAACAATGATGGCAGTTTTTATTTGCATTATTCCTTATTTACACTTTTCCAAGTTCTTTCACACAAGTCTCCATACTCAGTCTTTGCAATAACCAGGTAGATACACAGAGCTAATGCTAATAATTATCTGACACATGAGGAAAATGATATTCAAAACAATGAAGCAACTTGCCCAATGGCACATAATAAGCAGGAGAAAGGGACCTAGTAGGATATTTGTCTTCTTATTCTTCCAAAATTCGTCTAATCCATTATAATTTGTAAATCCTTTTCAGCTCCCTACTTGTTTCCTTATTTTTAAATTGAGATAATTTACCTCTGATTTTTCCCAGTATTCTGTATCTATAATCTTATAACTATTAGGCATACATGATCTCTCAGAGCAGAAGTTAAAGTGTCAGACTGGGAGGGAAGTCAGGCTGACATTCTGGATAGAATGCTTGAAACCTCTTGTGTGTATTTATAAAGCCTGTGGAATAAAATTATGGAGTGTCCATAATCAGAATCACTCTGTCTTCAAATAGGAAAGAGAGTCTACCTTTGTGAAAAATTTTAGTGACCTCAAACTTAGTTATTTTTTATTTCCCAATTTGGGCAACATTATAACCTAAAACATATAACTAAACCAAACAAAAAACCATAACATGACAAACTCAAAAAGTGCTATAAATTTTATAGTTTTGAGCAAAATAATATTTAGCATGTTATAAATTAAATAATGCTATTGTATTTTCATTGTTAGTGATTTACATAATTGCAAGCATCAAGTAGTTATGATGAAAGATGCAATCTTAAAGTTACACAATTCCAAGGAATTTTACATAATGAGAACTACATGAAATAATGCATTTTAAAATTTTTTTCCAATACTCTCTTAAAAGTAGATAAAAATAATTTTTTCTCCCACATGAAAACAATACACACAACAGAAAGTAATGTTTAACTTGATACTATATATATATATATATATATATATATATATATAGACTCTAGGAAAAAAAAAAACTTTTGCACTTTGGGAGCTGATAGACAAGAGAAATGTCTAAATCTTAAGGAACAGCAGTACAGTATAAAGTAAAATGGTTTCTTCTGTCTTATTTGGCTAGCAATTTTAGTACCTAAAAAGGAGCCAGGTGTATTTGAGCATTGAATGTTTGTGTTCTACTTAAAGGTCCAGGTATCTTTTGCATTATTTTCCTTTAGAAGAGAAAATTGTTAAAATTAAAATGGAGAGCTACCTAGTGGGAAGACAGTCCCTGGTTACAAGGGTATAAATAATATAATTAGCATGCCTATATGCTTTGTTTATTTAGGAATATGATTATATTAATCAAAAAGGAGCCATAAGTGTGGCTACCTGGGGTTTTCTAAGTGCATACACCTCACTGAATAGTAATTGGAAGTCTATTACTTCCTGCAACTAGTAGGCTGATGTTTCATGATGAGTTTGCAGTAAGGGAAACAAAATGGCTGTGTCTGTGCTTTTATGGTAGAATTTGCAATGTAAATGTTTTCCTCTCTATCAAAGGTTAAAAAAACTAAGGCATACACCATGACAAAAAGAACTGTGTCTTATCTAAGTTTTACATCACTTTCAGCCCATAGGACATTTTTCTTCCTATAGGAAATGTTTACAAAAGAATACAAGTGTGACTAAGTGAAGTCCTAATTGAGGAAGAAGGAGCTGAAAATGTCATGGGGTAAAGGAAAATTCAATTTAATCTCCTTATGGTAAATTCATATTTTTGCTTATTACTCTTAATAATGAAGTGCTTTTAAACTCTGATGATCCTCTGCTGATGTAGGATTTTCTGTGAAAGCCATGCTTTCTAAATTTGATATTCTTTAAGTTCAGTCTCATAGGGCAAAACCCTCTTTGATTTCAAGCTAATAACTGAAAAGCTCTAGTTATACTACTTCAAAATAGCTAACAAAAAGAAATTAGTAGTATTGATTAGTTTTGCAAAGCCAGAAGAGAAACATCACATATGATAATTAAAAGCAATGATTTCAATGTTAGGCTTTTGTGCAGTGCTTCCATAGGGAAAGTAAAACTTCTTTAAGTGAAAGGATAAATTTTCTGGATTCTTTCAATTACCAGCAAGATTTAACTTTAATAAAAAAGATGCACAAGTTGCCTTCAGAGTCTGCATAAATGTGTCATGACCTTTCTTAAAGTTCTGAAAGCAAAGAGATGTTGAAGACTCAATCTGCTCTCGTTAGTGTCATTTCTGCTGCTGAGTGTCAGAGCTGTGGCCTGGTAAAGCATATTCTTAACAGCCAGACATTTGCAAAGGCTACGTCAAAAAGGGGCTGTCCCTATAAAAACAAAAGTCTCCAACTAAGTGGGGAAGGCCTTGAGTGGAGTATACTAACTGAAACTAGTTAGTGAAACAGACTGATGGAGTCAGAGAAAATGTTGATAATGAATTATCCTGTGTCCTCATCTTACTAGGGCCCCTGAAATGTGGCAGTTGGTAAATAACTTGGTTAAATAGCTATTAGAAAAGATGGCTAGTTGATTTTTTTAAACAAAAAAAAAAAAAAAAAACATGGAGCTTAGATGCTTCTAGAAAGAGACATATATGGACCTATATAAAGCATATGCATAATTATAGTATATGTATAAATTTATATACACGTATCACACATGTATACTATATGCATAAACATACATATATATTGAATCCCCCAATACTCTAACCCCAAATTATTAAAAAACATTTTCCTTCTCCCTTTTTTTGCTCCCATTTCACCCAAATATCTAGAAGACAAATTACTATTTTCTATTTTTTCTTCTAAATATCTTGTATAAGATTATTGATTTAAAGCTATAAGAAAATTTAGACTTTTTCTGGGGGTTCAAACCTCTCATTTTATAGATGACGAAACTGAGACCCATGGAAGTTAAGCAACTTAACCCAGATCACTCATATATTAAGTAACATAGGTGAGAGTTGAAATCAGGTGATACATTTCCAATTTTAGATGTCAATTTATTCTGATTTCATTTGAAGGATTTTTTTTTTTGGCAGGAGAATATAATAGTAGATCAAGTTGAATGAAGAATAAATGTAGCTTGCCTTAGAAGTACATAAATATGAATGATTACAAACCAGGTGGAAGTCTTCTCTGGCCTAGGGGAGGGGGCAGAAGAGACACAGGATGGACTGGGAATTCATTCCTGTGTTTGGACATTCATACCAGTGATGGAACAGAAAGGGTGATATAATTTATACTTGTGCATACAGAGATCTGTGCAGACAGGATGGACAAGTTCCTGTGATATGATTTCATATACTTAGAGAATCTCAGAGTTGTAAATGATCTCAGAAACCATATAATTCAATATATGTGCTTCTCCTTGTATCTAACATTCCATCTTTTCTCTAACTTTGAAAAAATTGTCTCTGATATATGGAGTCTTTCTTGCTATTCATTTCTACCTCTTATAAGCCCTGCTTCTCTTCAAAACTCATTGAAGATATTACTCCCTACCATGGTACTTTCCTGATATTCCCAGATACTTGAATTTATTTTCTGCATGTCTGTGTTAAAACCCTCAACCCAATACTATTCCATGAAGTAGACTGACAGGCTGTGTTCCTTTAGGGAAAGTGTTACTCAATAACCTGATTCTACTGAGTAACTGTGAGGAAATGAGTTTATAACAATATCCCTTATTAGGACCCTCCATTTTTCCTAGATTAACAACAAAATGATTGAACTCATTTAGGAAAGTGATTTACAGAGAGTAGATAGATCTTTATCTGACCTCTTCCTGGTGTCCCTCACCAACACGAATCAAGACTCTGATCTGGTTTTGGAGTGATAGAACCCACAAATATTTGTAGTGTAACAAATTTCCAGCAGAAGATATTTTAGAAGAACTTAAGAAAAAGTGTCTCCATTGGACACTGGGAGGGTGGGACAAGGCATCCCAGTGCAGGCTCAGTGCAGTGTGACATCCATGAAAAAAAGAAAAAAAAAATAACTCTGACCATATCTAGATTTTATGGAGAAGGGAAGAACAGACATCAAACTCTGAGGACACTAAAGGCAAATCATTTCCATTTAAAGCTTCCAAGGATGATATGAGTTGGTCCTCATGTCACAAGGTTCTCTTGGAAGAATTCAAAAATGATCTTAAAATAGAGTTAGAGAAAAATGAGGAAAAGAAATGAGAACGATGCAGGAGAGTTTGGAAAAGGAAACACAGAAATTATATGAAGAAAACTTCTTAAAAATAGATTAGGTGAAATGAAAAAATTATATAACTTTTTACAAGATAGATTTGATGAAATGGATAAAAGCAAGTCACTTCTTACAATATACATTCTAAAAAGAACTAATTGAATACATTGGATTAAAATTGGTTTTAAGTAATCCTACAAGTTTTAAAACTAGGAAGGATTTTTACTTGGACAGCCAAACAAGGAAGTATCAGGAGAATAACAAGCAAAAGGATTGCTGGCTGTGGCCTCAGAGAGTACAGCATGTGGAACATAGTTAAGGAAGTCTTTCTTAATATTTTACTGTAACTAAATATTAAATATTAATATATTTAATAGTATATATATATATATATATATTAAATATTAAATAAAGTATGTTATTGCTTGAGGAAATTTGCAGGGCATCTGAAAGCTCAATGTTGACAAAAAGATAAAGTGAAAGAACAGGGTGGGAGAAGAAGACCCAAAACCCCATGTCCAAAATGCAACAAGGGCTTCTACTGGGCGTCAGAATGTAGAGTGGCTCAAGGAAACAGGAAGTGGGGCTCATCTCCAGGGCCCCAGGCAAAAAAACACTTGGGGCATGATGGCAGCTGCTGTTACACCTAGAGAGTCTTTAAAAGTTCAGTAGTCCATCATGATCAGTCAGCTGAGAAGCAACCTGATGGGGGAAAGAGATTACAATTGGGGAGAATAGAGCTGTATGCTGCTGGGACTACTGATATATCCCCTGGAAAGGTGAAATCTGTCCCTGTCCAGCCTATAGATCCTTTGCCTCCAGGCACAGTAGGCCTGACCATTTCATCTCCTGAGAGTGCTTACAAAATAATGTCCAACCAAACACTGATTTGGGAAACTGGGGAATGTGTAGCTAATATTCCAGTCACTAATATAGGTAGACAATGTATGATAGCATTAGGCCTCCTGATACACACTCCTGATACACACTCCTGATATGCAATTTGATGATATTTGTCCATATTTTTTACTCCCAAAACAGAATCCAGATATTTTAAGAGGAGACAATGCTCCCAGGGGTCCTCAAACTTTTTAAATAGTTAACTGTCCCTCATATTGTTGGAGGATCGGACTATATTAAAAACAAAAAAATTTGTTTTGTGGGCCTTTAAATAAAGAAACTTCATAGCCCTGGGTGAGGGGGATAACCATCCTCAGCTGTTATATCTGCCCCACAGGCCGTAGTTTGAGGACCCCTGCTCTAGACTCACCTCACCAGCTTACAAAAGAAGCTCAAGAGGCTTTGAGAGAAGTTAAATTGGCTTTATCCAATGTGGTTGAGTCACTCAAAAACCCTTGGAAATATCAGTTTTTGCTACAAAAGAGGCACCCACAGCAGTCCTTCATCAAGGAGATAGTGCAATAGAGTAGGTGACCCTCCCAGCACAACCAGACCAAAGTCTTACTTCTTACCCAGTCCTTGTGACTAGAATCTTTTTAAAGGCCATCAAGCAAGCATTACAATGATCTGGGATAAGACAGACAAGATATGCATCTTTTATAACAATGCACAAATTAATGTATGCTATGAAACCATCCCAGAGTGACAAATTTTTTTGGCCACGGCTCCAAATTTTACACATGGGTCCCCCTTAAAGATAAGTCGGCTATTATATAATTAGCAGTGGATTTTTGAAGAAAAGGTTTCTAAAGTTTTTCTGAAAGGAAAAACTATCTTTACAGATGCATCCAAACATTACATTTGTGCTATATACTCTCATGACTTAACTATAAAGAGAACTTCCTTTTATTCCACTCAGCAGAATGAATTGTCCAAGTGATGTGGAGAGATCCAGAAAATGGTGAATGGAAGGAATCAGATAAATTAATTTCTTGGGGAAGAGGGTTTGCTTGTGTCTCTACAAATGGAGAAGAAATCAGATGGGTGCCAATGAGCCTTATTCACCTTGTCCATCAGAGAGAAACAGAAAAGGAGAAGACTGTCGAAATGAAGGAGGAGATCCAAGAAACATCT
This sequence comes from Sarcophilus harrisii, assembly GCF_902635505.1. Taxonomy (NCBI): domain Eukaryota; kingdom Metazoa; phylum Chordata; class Mammalia; order Dasyuromorphia; family Dasyuridae; genus Sarcophilus; species Sarcophilus harrisii. Next base: position 470,554,569 of record NC_045428.1, read on the forward strand.
GGTCATTCCATCGCTGACTACGTGTGCCATTGAAAGAGCGTGGCAGTTAACCCTATGTGTATGGCAATTGACTTGTGAACATCAAAAAATTTTATGAGACTGTTGCAGGACTTCAAAACCTGCAGGAATCATTGGATTTGCTGAGACATGATAAGACTGTTGCAGCGCTTCTAAAACCCACAGGAATCATTGGATTCCCTGACAAGTGAAGTGATGGACAATAGATTGATTTTGGACTACCTCTTGGCTGCTGAAGGAGGTGTATGTATGGTTGTTATTTAAATACGCCCCTTCTAAGACTCATGGGAATCTTTTATAATACCTTGTTGATTAATATTGTTTGTTACATCACTACTTGCATGTGTTATATTACTACTTGCTTGTGTGATACCTCCCATATTGATGGATTTATGTATTCCTGTTTTAACTAAAATGAAAGAAAGCGGGAGATGTAGAGGGCCACAGATAGTGGGGGATCTGCTGACAATGTCTGCTTTGGCTCCCCATCTCCCCTAAGGGTTCTCATCTTTCCTGAGAACTCATGGAGGGCATGACCACCTATGTTCTACTTGAAGCAAGGAATACTTACAGTAAAGAGATGCATTTACATATCAATAACAGGGTGCTTATAGTTAGCACTTGCTCAGTGTGATATGATGCTGTAATCACATTTGAGGTCTTTAGGGACTGAGAGGACTTGAAATAAACAGACTCCATCTTTCACCATCTTCATGGGTCTTCTGCCTTCTTCACTCCTCCACTAAGACCAAGGAATCAGGCTGGTTTTGAGAATACTCCAGAGAGCTAGTATAGACAGTATATTTTGGCACCCCAACATGGGGGCTCTAGAAAACACACTACAGCTATTGATCAGAGAAACATTTCTCAGATTGACTAAGAGGACAGGAAAAGATAATGATAAATGCTTAAGGGGATGTGGGAAAACTGGAACACTAATACATTGCTGGTGGAGTTGTGAACTGATTCAATCATTCTGCAGAACAATTTAGAACTATATCAAAAGGGTATCAAACTATGCATTCCCTTTGATCAAGCCATGTGTCTCTATTGGGCCTATATCTCAAAGACATCATAAAAGGGGGAAAGGAAGCCACTTGAGCAAAAATGTTTGTGGCAGCTCTTTTTGTAGTAGCAAGGAATTGGAAGCTGAGTGGATGTCCATCAGTTGGAGAATGACTGAATAAGTTATAGTATATGAATGTTATGTAATATTATTATTCTATAAGAAATAATCACCCAAAGGATTATTAGACTTCCTGACAGCCATATGAAAAAAGAACCTAGACATTATCTTATAGGAACTCATAAAGGAAAACTGCCCTGATATCTTAGAATCAGAATGCAAAATAGCCATTGAAACAATCCACTGATCACTTTCTGAACAAGACCCCAAAATTAAGACTCCAAGGAATATTGTGGCTAACTTTCAGAACTATTGCACCAAGGAAAAGATATTACAAGCAGCCAGAAAGAAACAATCCTGAAATGTTGAAATATTTTATGGTTTGGGAAATGATGAGTTGGTAGATTTAGAAAAATTAGGAAAGAATTGGACCTAAGAAGGATGATATTATAGATCTTCAAAGAATCAGAGGACAAACAAATGTAATGCAAACTTCAATAGACATATATGAATGTATATATCTATGTATTTGCATGATTTTAGATATATGTACATGTATATAAATTTACCTATGCTTAACTGTAGTCTGCATGATGGAGATGGAGGTAAGAAAAAAGGGAAAAAAAGAATAAAGTAAAAAGTACACTATAGAGAAGAAAAGAAAACCTGTAAGGAAGCAAAGAAAACATGGCTTGTTCTAAATACAATGTGTAGTATTTTAGATACACTTTATTGAAATGGAAAATTTTGTTTCATATTTTGTTTTACTGACATGACGTCAATTTTTTTCCTTTTTTTCTATTTTGTATTTTTAAAATAAAAACATTTTAAAAATTAAAAAAAAAATAAAATGATCCCCAGGGTGATTTCAGAGAGACCTGGAGAGATTTACATGAACTAATGCCAAATGAAGTGAGTATAACCAGGAGATTATTGTCTGAGGCAATAGCAAGATTATATGATGATCAATTCTGATGTATGTGGCTCTTTTCAACAGTGAGGTAATTCAGTCCAGATCCAATGGTTTTGTGATGAAACGAGCCACTTGCATTCAGAGAGAGAACTGTAAGGACAAGATTCTATTTTCACTCTTTGTATTGTTGTTTGCTTGAGATTTGTTTCCTTTCTCATTTTTTCCCCTTTTTGATCTGATTTTTCTTTTGCACCATGATAATGATGGAAATATATGTAGAAGAATTGCACATGTTTAATATATATTGGATTACTTGCCATCTAGGGAAAGTGTGAAGGAAAGGGAGGGAAAAGAAGGTGGAATGCAAGGTTTTGCAAAGGTGAATGTTGAAAAATTATCTATGCATATGTTTTGATAATTAAGTATTTTAATAAAAATAAATCATTTTGTTATTTTAAACCTTGGAAGAAGGGCCAACTGGTCAGAGTGTCCTATTCTTCATAAGATTAAAACAAAGTTCAAAGGGAATGTCTTGAGCAAGTTTTTAAAGAGGGTAAAGTTTATTTGCAATATCTTTAGGCTTTCATTTCTGTTTTCCCTGTTTTATATGATCAGTGCTCTGATGTTTCTCTGCTTTGCCATTCATCAAAACTTATTCACAAGAAACAGGCTATCAATCACTTACATGTTAGTAAGAAGAGAGAATAATGGAAATCAGGTCCCTTTTATCTCTAACATTTCAGGTCTTCAAGCAAAATCCTTGATGGTTTCTTTGAAGACCTCTTTACTACATTTAAACATGCTTGAGAATGTTATGTGATATTAAACTATTTCTTAAAAGATTTTCATTGGGTGATTTTCACTGAATGCTCACAAGTTTTGTAAGTTGCTGACATAATTTACAATATTGGATTCTAAAGTATTGACTTCATGCAATGTTCATTCTATTATCTAGTCAATGTGGCAGAATATGGTGACCAAAGTATAGGAATGGAAACAAGAAACCTGGGTCCTAGATCTACCTCTATGAAGATATCTCATCTTAGGCAATTTACTTCACCTTGTTTCTAAATTTCCTCATCTGCAATATGAAAAGCCTGGAGAAAGTGAGTCCTATAAATATTGTAAAGATATCTGTAAAATTTTGTGAGCATATGTTTGATATTACTCACATACATCCTTCTTCTGCTTAATCAAGAATTCCCTGCAATATAATAGGGATTCCTTGAGAACCTATCTCTGATTTACAGCAGAAGAATTTCATGACAAAGTTAAAGGCAGCTTGCAAGGGCCTGAGATTTGTCAAGGGAAGGGACAGGTAATTCTGCGGACATAAGTTTGTGAGGAAGAACAAAGTACATAATTCAGAATAACCAAGCTAAATAATAACATGGGAATTTGGATAATTATGGACCAATATTTTAATGATGCAGATTGTAGAAGGATTTAAGAAAGAAACCAATATAAATAAGAGTAATGGGATAAAATCAAGAAAAAAGAGCATTTTATTTGTATTCAAAATTAAGTAAAAATACAGCTTTTTCAATTTTTCATTTCCCCAAAAGCTTTCAGAAAGAAAGTAGGTATTTGATTCAGGATTTTATAAACAAACCATTTACCAATTGCTGCATAGTGAATAAAGTAACCTGGAAGTTCTTTTCTATCCTTAATTTCTACTGGCTTTCTGTGAAAATGTTCATCACAATCTTCTCTCTGCTTTCTACTTGTTATTCTACTTTTGTAGGAAAAAAAAAAAAGCAGGCAAAGAGAATGAGCCCAGTCAGAGAAAATTACCATGGGAATATGGAAGACCATGATTCATCTTTATAGAAGGATAATGAAATGTTTAAAAAGCCTCTCTTATCCACAACAAGCAACATCAAATGGTCAATTGCCCCCAAAGAAAACTGTTTCAAAGTGTTAGAACTAGTGGATAAAGTAAAAACAGAAAAGAATAGTTGTATTACCTAAAAGTTATGACAAAAAATGATTGTTCAGGACCATTCATATATTCTTTGGTGTTTAGGGAAGATATTTTTCTATATGGGTTACAATTCATTACACTCTCCAAATGAACCCACTAAATTAACATGTACTATGAGTAGGATAGAAAATGAGTAGAAAAAAAAAAAAAAAAACACCACCAATCATCAACTGCCTGAGATCCTATGAGGAAATCCTACAGGAATACCATAGCTAAATTCTAAAACCCCCATATCAAGGGGAAAATATTATAAGCAACAAGAAAAAAGCAATTCAAATATAATGGAGCCATAATTAGAATCACATAAGATCTAGCAGAAATTACATTTTAAAACAGCAGATCTTGGAACACAATAGAAATAGGGTTGAGGCATGAAAGAAAATGGACATTCAATGAATTGTTAGACTTTCAGGATTTTGTTACAGAAAGACCTAAACTTAATAGAAAATTTGATGTATAAGATCCAAGAGAAAAATGAAGTAAATATGAAAATTTAATTTCAAAGGACTCCATAAGGACAAACTGTTTATATGGACCAGCCACACCATATGTCAGCCATATTAATCAATATTGTTTTAGATTATTTAAAATAGCTAGGTAACATAATGTTGAAATCCATTATATAGTTGAGTTAAGGAAAGTAACTAGAAATGTGTTGATTTACCCAGTCATCCTAATGAATAACCTAAAAAGGGCCAAGCCTCCAAGTCTTGACCCAACATCCACTATTCTTTCACTACATTATCCTGTTTCTTCTATTTGCCAACATTCCATTTAATAACAATTTCAGATATTCCAGAGTACATTGCAATCGCTGACGTGGTGAAAATGGCCATGTCTCCCTGAATTGAGGAACTCAGAATTTTTTTAAGTAACTAGAATAAATTAGGACTGCTATATTGTATATTCAGAGACCCATAACCCACCTTCAGTTTTTCTATCAACTACTTGCCAATGTTTGGATTTCTTTCAATAGGAGATAAAAATACATCTTAAAATTAGGAAAAATTCATTGATATAGATAATGGAGCAAATAACTTCTCTCTTCTTCATTGTTGCTTCAGATTATTTGCTATAATATTTTGCATCAAAACAATCTGTACATCAGAATGCCCAGCAGGCAGATCACAATAGTTACTTTGCTTGTGTCAGTAAATGTGTCTTTAAAAACTGTTCTTTAATCTCCTCAGTTTTTTTCCTCTCCAAATCTAACTTCTGTTTAGCTACTTTTTTTCCTTCCCTTCAGGAAGATAAGACAGTGATATCTCCACCAGGAAGCTACACTTCTTTGTTTCAGAAAATAAAAAGAAAGGAGGAGAGAAAAAAAACAAAAAAAAAATTAAAAACAGGGGAAATTTTTTTTTCCTAGCTTCCCAGGCTTCAGGACTAACTAGATGATATTTTGAAGTATGCCAATCTCTTCAGGAGAAAAATGCCAAGAGAAAAAAAAATCCTGCTGTGTTTGTTTTGTAATGAGAAATAATAGGACCCCTGGTATTGGAGGTATTTGAAACTTGACTTGAAAAAAAAAAAAAAAAAAAAAAAAAAAAAAGCAAAACTCTTGGCTAATCAGGTACAAACAATTCTGTAAGAACTAATAGGATATTTCTTTCCTACCACTATCCTCTCCACTTTCTGTTGAACCAAGCAGCATAGATCTGGAAGGAACATTGGGCACTATTTAATTTAATAAACTTTATTTTGTACCAGCGCCTGTGCTAAATGTTGTGGATACAAATAGAACCACTGCCTTAAAAGGAGAATAAAATCTTCTAAGGCTGATGCTCATTTCATAGATGAGCAAATTGAGGTCTAGAAAAGGAAGTGAAGATATTCTTGATAATCATAATTCTTTTCCCCTAGAATTTCCCCTTTTAAAATTTTGTTTACACACACACACACACACACACACACACACACACACAGTACTTTTTTTTAATCTGTGTACAGCTTATTTTGCCCCAGAAAAGAAGCCTGTGACTTGATTTTGCTCTTGTTCACTCACTCAGTTGTGTCTCAATTTTGTGACCCCATGAAACTGTCCATACTGATGTGGTTTACCATTTACTTCTCTAATGTACCCCCAATTTATAGATGAGGAACTAAGACAAATAGAAAAAAAGGAACTTTTTTTGTCTTTGTATCCTTGATAACTAGGACAATGTCTGCTCCAAGGTAGTTGTTAAATCAATGCTTCAAATCAAAAAAGTCATTAAATAAATGTGAGACTTGAACCTAGTGTTGGTTCTTTCCTACTGGTACTTTACAATACTATATTTTAGGTGTTTTCTCTCCCTTTTGCTTCTTAGTGATTAGCTTTTAGTAATAGGATGCATGATCCTTTAGAATTCAGTATTTTAAATTATGTCAGCAAATATGAGGTCTGCTTAAAGGGAAGTATAGAGATATTTCATTTTATTTATTTATTTTGTTGTTGTTGCTGAGGCCATTGGGGTTAAGTGGCTTGCCCAGGGTCACACAGCTAGGAAGTTTTAAGTGTCTGAGGGCGGATTTGAACTCAAGTCCTCCTGACTTCAGGGCTGGTAGTCTATCCACTGTACCACCTAGCTGCCCCTAGAGGTCATTTTATAATGACTAGACGAGAAATATAAGCAAGAAGAATGAAGATAGCAGTGATGTAGGCACAAAGCCCTTCTAAGCCACCTAAGTAGGTCCAAGCTCAATGGGACAAATAAGGTAGATTTAAAAATTGGCTTGCAACAGGAAGCAGATGGCAATCTCAAGTGGTGCTGATTCAAGTTGGGAAATTGATAGACTAGAAATAATGGATTTAATTTGGAGAAACATAAAAATCAGTTTAAAAAGCAGCAGGGGGAGGTAAAGAAAAAACTTTAAAGGAATAGCTAGTTTAAAGAACCACTAGGGAATAGCACAACCTACCCAGAAAGGCAGGCCAGACAATAATTATTTTATTTTTTGATCAGATTTACAGTAAACAATATTGATTTAAAATTATCAATGGTTACAGATATAAATACTAATGGGCTACAGAAATGTAGAAAAGGTTTATCTAGATTAGGTAGAATGGACAAGATTTTCATACAGTTTAATTTGTGTATATCTCTACACCATATTGTTCTTAAGGGGGACTCCATGTAAGAGTTATTGAATTTGGCCTCCAATGCTTTTCTTGAAGCTCCATTAGTTATATGGTTTTATGAGACACTTTGTTTATGGTAGGGAAAAAAAACAACAACTTGAAAAAGGGTTAGAGAAAATTTGGATAAACAGGAGAATTCATTGGCAAAAACTTTATTTTCTAAACTATTTGATTATTTTTATATAGGTAGCACCTAAGTAATAAAGTAGATAGCACCCTGGGCATGGAGTATGGGAGACTTGAGTTCATATCATGCCTCAGACAATTGCTATGTCATTCTATCAAGTCACTTCACTTGCTTATTTAATTTTCTACATATGTAAAATGGAGATAATAATATCATCTACTCCTTCAATCAAGGTTGTTGTAAGGATAAAAAGAAATCATTTTTGTGAAGTACTTTGCAAAATTATAGTGTGCATATGTATATACACACATATATATGTATACATGCATATGTGGATATACACATATATACACATAATGTGTATGTGTGTGATGCATATATTCATATACATGTATATATGTACATATAGATCCTCAATTTTCTCAAATGTAAAATGACACCTAGATAAGGAAATGACAAACCATTCCAATAGATTTGCCAAAAAAGCCCCATAAAAGATGTCACAAAGAGTCAAACACAACTAAACAACTTAATAACAAATGCATATTATTGCTATTGTTCTAGTTGCATACATTTTGTAAACAAATTAAGCCAATATAGTTCTATTTAAATTTATATTTGCCTATTTCCAACAGGTATCCATTGAATATTTCCCAACAGGTATGCATTAACATTTCCCAACATTAAAGATAAAAAATGTTATAAGAAGTATTAAAACAGTAATTACATCTGATATAACCTCACATGTAATATCTACCTGGTTGGAATTATGAATCATAGGTTTAGATACTGTCTTTCTCTTCTTCTTTTGTTTCTGAGGTAGGGTGAGGCAATTGAGGTTAAGTGACTTGTCCAGGGTCATACAATTAATATGTGTTAAATGTCAGAAGCTGGATTTGAATTTAGTTCCTCTTGAAATTCAAAGTCAGTGGTCTAACCATTGTGCCATCTAACTGTCCATAGATTTAGATACTGAAGGAACATTTGGGATAATCTTGTCTGATTTCTCCCTTTTATAGAAAGGGTAACTGAGACCCAGTGAGATTAAGTAATTTATGCAAGTCCCAGATATAGTAGATAACCTAATTAAGGCTCAGCGACTTCAAATCTAAAATTCTTTCCACTATGCTACAACTTTATGCATGTTATGTCCTTCAATTTGGCTTTAGCTTAAGTTAAAATGAGCTTTGTCATTCTATTTTATTACCTTTATTTTTTATAGAAGTTATCCTGATAGTTTCTAAGTTTCAATTGAATTCACTGTGTTCTTTATCATCTTTAGTCTCAAGCTTCATCCTCTCTACTGTGCTAGATGGGCTACAGTAGTGAAGAAGATAAAAGCTCAAAATGGAAGCCAATGATGATAAATAGAATACTAACTGTCTGGCACTTAATCATAAGCTGGTTTTTGTTTTTATATATTTATTCCCTCTCCCCCTAAAAATACTGTAATCTTCTTGATTGTAGAGAATAAGAATTAAACTTATTTGCATCCCTCATAATGGTTTTGCTTTGTTATGGTAAAACAACAAACATTCAACAGGCATTTATTAAGCACTTATAAATGCTAAGCACTGATACTCGGATTTACAAATACAAGTAAAACATAAAGAAAGTCTCTATCCTAGAGGAGCTTGCTGTCATTTCATGGAATATAACATGTAATGGAGGAGCTAGAAAGTGGGGTAGGGACAAGAAGGGAAACAACTTGAGTAGGGCCATGGTATTGATTTCTGGAAAATCAGAATCAGGGACAAGGGGAAATGAAGTTTGGTCAATATGGGCTTTGCCTCAAAATATAGGCCTTTGGAAGGACTCAGAAATAGGAAAGGGAAAATGATATGCTATAAATGAGGGAAAGGAGAGGGATTTTAAATGTTTCTATGAACATGAATATATTCTAATGAACATGAAATATGATCTAATATAAGACAACAGCTGAGACACTGTGACAAAGGGGGATGAGAGTTGGCTGGATTTTTCATATACCACACTATTCAACTATTCCTTGACTATTTATCAGTTGGAGAATGACTTGAATTCCTATAAATTTGATTTAGTTCTTTTTATATTAGACCATTGAGGCCTTTATCAAAGACACTTGCTGTAAAGATCACTTTCTAGCTTTTTGCTTTCTTTTTAATTTTGATTGCCTTGACTTTATTTGTACAAAACCTTTTTTTATTTTGATATGATCAAATTCATCTATTTTACATTGTAAAGTCCTCTCTATATTTTGTTTGATCATGAATTCTTCCACTTCCCATAGATTTTCACATCAATATTCTTTAGGAAAATCATTTTATATTTTTCTTTTTTATAAATACTTTTGTTTTTCATGATTTTTTCCTCTTTTTTTTAGTTAAATCTTTTTATTTTTCAAAACATATGCCTGGAAAATTCTTCAACTTTAGTTCTTGCAAAACTTTATGTTCCAATTTTCCCTCTCTTCCCCCACGCCCTCCCCTAGATGGCAACTAGTCTAATAAATGTTAAACATGGTAGAAATATATGTTCAATCTAATGTATGTATGTATGTATGTGTATATATATATACATATATATATATATGTATATATATATACATACACATACAGTTATTGTGCTGCACAAGAAAAAAAAAATAAAACCAGTAAGAAAAAAAGGCAAAAAATGCAAGCAAGCAACAACAAAAAGAGTGAAAATGCTATATTGTGAACCACATTCAGTTCTCATAGTCCACTCTCTGGGCGTAGATGGTTCTTTTGATGATTGAACAATTGGAACTGGTTTGAATCATCTCATTGTTGAAGAGAGCTATGTCTATCAGAATTGATCATCATATAATCTTATTGTTGCTATGTATAATGATATGTTCTAGTTCTGCTAATTTCACTTAGCATCAGTTCATATAGGTCTCTCCAGGCCTCTTTGTAATCATTCTGCCAGTAATTTCTAACAGAAAAATAATATTTCATAACATTCATATAACATAATTTATTCAGCCATTCTCCAACTGATGGGCATCCACTCAGTTTCCAGTTTTTTTTTCCACTACAAAAAGGCATGCCACAAACATTTTTGCTCATGTGGGTCCCTTTACTTCCTTTATGATCTCTTTGGGATACAGACCAACTGCTGGATCAAAGGCTATGCACAGTTTGATAGCCCTTTGTGCATAGTTCCAAAATGCTCTCCAGAATGGCTGGATCAATAACCATGATACTGATACCACCAACAATGTACTTTTGTCCCAGGTTTTCACATCCATTCCAACATGCATCATTGTCTTTTCCTGTCATTTTATCAATCTGACATATGTGTACTGCAATCTCAGAGTTGTTTTAATTTGCATTTCTCTGATCAATAGGGATTTGGAGCACTTTTTCATATGACTACAAATAGTTTCAGTTTCTTCATTTGGAAATTGTTTGTTCATATCCTTTGACCATTTATCAATTGAGAAATGGCTTGAATCCTTATCAGTTAGAGTAAATTCTTTATATATTTTGGAAATGAGGCCGTTATCAGAACCTTTAACTGTAAAAATGTTTTCACAGTTTATTGCTACCCTTCTAATCTTGTCTGCATTAGTTTTGTTTATACAAAAACTTAATATAATCACATTTACCTATTTTGTTATCAATAATGATCTCTAGTTCTTTTTTGGTCACAAATCCCTTTCTCCTCCACAGGTCAGAGAAGTAAACTATCCTAGGTTCTTCTAATTTCTTTATAGCATAATACTTTTGTCTAGATCATGAACCCATTTCGACCTTATTTTGTTAGGTGTAGGTCAATGCCTAGTTTCTGCCATACGAGTTTTCAATTTTCCTAGTAGTTTTTGTCAAATAGTGAATTCTTATCCCCAAAGCTGGGGTCTTTGGGTTTGTCAAAAACTAGATTATTATAGTGATTGGCAATTTTGTTCTGTGAGTCTAGCCTATTCCACTGATTAACTACTCTATTTCTTAGCCAGTATCAAATGGTTTTGATGACCATTACTTTGTAATATAGTTTTTAGATCTGGTACAACTAGGACAACTTCTTTTGCTTTTTAAAAATTCCCTTGAAATTTTTGACCTTTTGTTCTTCCAGATTAATTTTGTTTTTATTTTCTGTAGGTCAGTAAAAGTTTCTTGGGAGTTTGGTATAGCACTAAATCAATTAGTTTAGGTAGTATTATCATCTTTATTATATTTGCTCAATCTATCCAAGAGCACTTGGTATTTTTCCAGTTGTTTAGATCTGACTTTATTTGTGTGGAAAGTGTTTTATAGTTTTGCTCATATAGTTCCTGACTTTCTCTTGGCAGATAGATTCCCCAATTTTTTATACTATACAGTTATTTTAAATGGGATTTCTCTTTCTTTTTCTTGCCACTGGATTATGTTGGTAATATAAAAATGCTGACAATTTATGTGGATTTATTTTGTATCCTGCAACTCTGCTAAAGTTGTGAATTTTTTCTAGTAGTATTTTAGTTGATTCTCTAGGTTTCTCTAAGTATACCATTATATCATCTGCAAAGAGTGATAATTTGGTTTCCTCATTACCTACTTTAATTCCTTTGATCTCTTTTTCTTCTCTTATTGCCAAAGCTAGCATTTCTAATACAATATTGAATACTAATGGTGATAGTGGGCAAACTTGTCTCACCCCTGATCTTTATTGGGAATGGTTCCATTTTATCCCCATTAGATATGATGCTTAATTATGGTTTTAAATAGATGCTACTGATTATTTGACGAAAAGTCCCTTTATTACTATACTCACTATTGTTTTTAATACAAATGGATATTATATTTTATCAAATGATTTTTTGCATTTATTGAGATAATCATATGTTTTTTTGTTAATTTGGTTATTGATATAATCAAATACACTAATAGTTCCTAATATTGAACCAGCCCTGCATTCCTGTTGTAGATCCTACTTGGTCGTGGTGTATTATCCTGGGGATGACATTCTGTAATTTTTTTGCTAACATTTTGTTTAACATTTTTGCATCAATACTCATTAAGAAAATTTATCTATAATTTTCTTTCTCAGTTTTCATCCTACCTAGTTTAGGTATCAGTACCATGTCTGTGTAATAAAAGGAATTTTGTAGCAGTGCTTCTTTTTCTAATTTTTCAAAGAGTTTGTATAGTATATTAAATAGTATTATATAGTATATAGTATAGTTTTATATAGTAATTGTTCTTTGAGTGTTAGAATTCACATGTAAACCCTTTTGTCCCAGGAGATTTTTTCTTAGGGAGCTGATTAATAGCTTGTTCTATTTCTTTTTCTAAAATAGGACTGGGTAGGTGATTTATTTCCTTTTCTGTTAATCTGAGCAATCTTTTATTTTTTGTAGATATCCCTTCATTTCACTTAGGTTTTCAAATTTATTGGCATAGCATTGGGGAAAGTTACTCCTAATTATTACTCTAATTTCCTTTTCATTGGTGGAAAGTTCTCCCTTTTCATTTTTGAAACTAACAATTTGATTTTCTTCTTTCCTTTTTCTAATCGAATTAACTAGAGGTTTATCTATTTTATTGTTTTTTTCATAAGACCAACTAAGATTTTTTTATTTATTCAATAGTTTTTTTTGTTTTTGTTTTTGTTTTTTTTTTTTTTTTTGTTTTGTTTTTACTTTCTAATTTATTAATCTCTCCTTTTATTTTTAGCATCTCAAGTTTGGTATTTGATTGGGGTCTTTTTAATTTGTTCTTTGTTTAGCTTTTCAAGTTGCAAGCCCAATTCATTGATCTTCTCTTTCTCTATTTTGTGCAAGTAAGCCACTAGAGATAGAAAATTTCCCCTTATTACCACATTGGCTGCATCCCACAAATTTGGTATGTTGTCTCATTATTGTCATTCTCTTGGATGAGATTATTTATTGTGTCTATGGTTTGCTGTTTCACCCATTCATTCTTTAGAATGAGATTATTTAATTTTCCAATTACTTTGTGGCCTATTTTCTGTTGGCATTTTTATTGTAATGTAATCTGAAAAAAAAAGGCATTTACTATTTCTGCCTTTCGGCATTTTATTTTGAGGTCTTTACATCAATTTTGTATGGTTCAATATATGGTCAATTTTTGTATAAATTCCATGAACTCCTGAGAAGAAAGTGCACTCCTTTCTGTCTTCATTCAATTTTCTCCAAAGATCTATCATACCTAACTTTTCTAGTACTTTAGTTACCTCCTTAATTTCTTTCTTATTTATTTTGTGGTTTCACTTATCTACTTCTGAGAGAACAAGGTTGAGACCTCCCACTATTATATTTTGCTGTCCGTTTCTTCTTGCAACTCTATTAACTTCTCCTTTAGGAAGTTAGATGCTATACCACTCTGTGCATATATGTTTAATATTGATATTGTTTCATTATTTATGGTACCCTTTAGCAAGATATAGTTTCCTTCCTTGATGAATTTTTGCTTAATCTGAGGTCAAAATGGATACCCCCCTTTTTTTTAACTTTACTTGAAACATAATAAATTTTTCTCTAGCCTTTTACCTTTACTCCATATGTCTCACTCTGCTTTAAATGTGTTCCTTGCAAACATTATATTGTAGGATTTTGGCTTTTAATCCAGTCTGCTAGTGATTTTCACTCTATGGGAGAGTTCACTTCATTCAAATTTACAGTTAACACTACTAATTCTGTACTTCCCATCATCCTTTTACCTCAAGTTATACTTTTCTTTTTCCTTTTCCCCTTTCCCTCCTCCTCCATATTTAATTATGAGCACCATTTACCTAAAGCAGCCCTCCCCCTTAAAAGTCTGTCCCCTCTTCTTATACCTTCCCTTACTATTTTTATTTTCCCTTCTATTTAGCCTGTCCTCTCCTATTTCCCCTTTCCCCTCCCACTTTTCTATAAGGTGAGAGAAGTTTCTCTGTGAAACCAAATTTGCCTAATATTCTTTCTTTGAGCCAAATCTGATGAGTAAGATTCACACAATATTAATCCCCTTTCCTTCTTTCCCTCAATTATAATAAGTTTTCTTTGTCTCTTCATTTTGCATTCACTTCCCTCTTTTCCAGTACAATCCCCTTTCTACCTCTAGTTTCTTTTTTATATTATAATAGTAAAATCAATTTATACAGTAGAAATACAGTTCTCAAGAGTTCTTTTCTTTTTTACCTTTCTATGCATAAGAAATAAATATAATTCACCTGTTTCCTTGAATGTTCCTTTTCTTCTCTGAAAGAAAATGCTCAGTTTAGTAGATTAGTTTATTCTTGACTGTAGTCTAAGTTCCTTTGACTTTTGTAATATCAGTTTTCAGGCCCTTTGATCCTTTAAGGTGGAAGCTGCCAAGTCCTTTCTAATACTTATTGTGGCTCCTCAGTACTTTAATTGTTTCTTTCTGGCTGCTTGTAATATTTTTAACTTGGTCTGGTAGTTCTGAAATTTAGCCACAATATTCCTTGGAATTTTAATTTTAGAATCTCTTTCAGAAGGTGATTGATGAATTCTTTCAGTGGCTATTTTATCTTCTGATTTTATGATATCAGAGCAATTCTTTTTAATGATTTCCTGAAAAATAGTGTCTAGGCTATTTTTTCATCATAACTTTCAGGAAGTCCAATAATCTTTACATTTTCTCTCCTAGATTTATTTTCCAGGTCAGTTGTTTTCCCAACTAGGTATTTTACATTTTCTTCTATTTTTTTCATTTTTTTTTTTATTTTGCTTGACTGATTCTTGATGTCTCATTGAGTCATTCATTTCCATTTATTCAGTTCTGATTTCTAGTGAATTATTTTTGTTTACTTTTTTCTTCTTTTTGTATTTGTCAAATTGAATTTTTAAATGAATTATTTTGTTCTATGTAATTTTTTTTTTCCATTTCATAAATTGTTTTTCAGGGAGTTGTTTTCTTTTTCCAGTTTGTCAAATTTATCTTTTAATGAGTTATATGATTTTTCCATTTCACTAAGTCCATTTTGTAATGAGTGTTGCCTTTTCCAAACCCTCTTGCAAAGTTTTCATTTCCTTCACCCTTTTTTCTTCTAGCTCTCTTTTAAGATCCCTTTTAATGTCTTCTAGAAGAGCCTTGTGTGATGGGGACCAATTTATATCATCTTTTGGGGCTTCATCCAGAAATGATTGCTTTTAGTCTCCTTAGGATTTGAAATCTATTCTTTTTCACCATAAAAAATATTTATGGTCAGGGTTCTCTTTGCTTTTTTACTTTTTTTTTTTTTTCCTGAGGCAATTGGGGTTAAGTGACTTGCCCAGGCTCACACAGCCAGGAAGTGGTAGTTTCTGAGGTCATATTTGAACTCAGACCCTCCTGACTTCAGGGCTGGTGCTCTATCCACTGCTCCACCTAGCTGTCCCCACTTTTTTTTCTTAAGTTGAGATTTACTTATAGGGTAAGGAAGATTGTCCAAGCTTCCTCTACAAGCGGCAGTGATTGTGCTGGATCAGTGTTTCCTGACTTCTGGTGCTGGGTGCATATGGCCAAATCCCATGAAATTTTGACATTTTGTGGTTTACTATTTACCTTTTGTGTTTGTGTTAGATGTTTTATAACTTCTCCACTGATCTATTGGCTTGCAACTAGGACAGAGTAGGCAACATTGCTGTAGATTCCTCCCCATAGATTTTCCTGCACACACTGCCCTGAAACTCTGGGCTGTTTGCACTCCCCAGCATCTGTGCTCAGCCTGCTTGTGCTTGGCCCACCTCCCTCTGTGCCCAATTGAAGCAAATATTTTTTTTTTTCTGAAGAGCTTCAAAATTATCTTCTTCTGGTAATTTCTTATACTCCCAATATGTGTGGCTTCTGCCAGTTCAGAACTAATTCAAGGGTGGATTTGGGAATTAGGGATGTAGGACAAGGTTAGAAAAAAAATGTGTGTTCTCTCCACCATCTTGATTTTGCCCTCTATATTTTTCTGGCTTTATTTTTAGTCATTTTGGTTGTGTCAGCACTTATTTCTGTCATAAAAGGAGTTGGTAGGCCTCCTTCCTTGCCTATTTTTCCAAATATTTTATATAGAATTAGAATTTTTTTCTAGGAAAGTTTGATAGACTTTACTTGTGAAGTTCTCTGACCCTGTTTTTTTTCCTTAGGTATTGTATTATTAGATTGTTCAATTTCTTTTTTAAGTTGAAGTTATTTAGGCATCTTATTTCATGACTTGTTAATAATGGTAATTTGTATTTTAGAAAATATTCTTTAATTTTACTCAGGTTGTCAGATTTATTGCCATATAACAAGACAAAATTTTTCTATTGATTGCTTTAATTTGTTCTTCATTGGTTGTGACTTAATCCTTTTCATTTTGATTCTGGCTATCTGGTTTTCTTTTCTATATCTTTTCTTAAATAAAATTAACTAAGGCTTACTTGTTTTTGTTTTCCTCAGAAAATCAGTTTCTGGACAGAACAGACCTAAAATTCTGAGGATATTAAAGTGAGATAAAGCCTCAAAGCATCATATGAGTTAGTCTCCAACTCAAAAGGCTTTCTTGGAAAAAAATAGGAAAGCATCTTGAAAAATAATTAGAAGAAAAATGAGGAAAGGAAATGAGAGCTTTGAAAAAAGAAATACAGAAATAGTCCAAGGAAAATGATTCCTCAGAAAATACAATTGGTGAAATAGGAAAAAAAAAACAATGAAACAAATGACTCATTTAAAAGTTCAATTAGCCAAATTCAAAAGGAGGTTAAAAAATCTACCTGAAGAGAATAATTCACTAAAAATTAGAATCAAAGAAATACAAGTTAATGACTTGATGAGACATCAAGAATCAGTCAAACAAAAAATAATGAAAAAATGGAAGCAAATATAAAACACCTCATTGGAAAAACAATTGATCTGGAACATAGATAATCTAAGAATTATTAGATTACCTGAAAACCACTATTAAAAACAACAACAACAACAAAACTAGACAATATCTTTCAAGAAATCATCAAGAAAAACTCTCCTGATGTCTCAGAACTAGAGAATATAGACATTGAAAGAATTCACCAATCACCTCCTGAAAGAGACCCAAATTGAAAACTCCAAGAAATATTATAGTTAAGTTCTAGGATTATATTAAGGAGAAACTATTGTAATTCAACTATCAAGGAGCCACAATCAGAATTGCCCAAGACTTAGCAACTTCCACTTTAAAGCATCAAAAGACTTGCAATATTATATTACAAGGGCAAAGGAGCTTGGAGTACAGCTGAGAATCAACTACATTATCTTTCAGGGAAAAGAATGGATATTCAATGAAATAGGGGATTTTCATTTTTTTTAATGAAAAGACCAGAGCTGAACTGAAAATTTGATCTTCAAATACACAACTCAAGAGAAACATAAAAAAGGTAAATAGGGAAGAAAAAACTTTTTTAAAAAAAAAGTTGAAAAGTTTATATCCCTATATGGGAAAATGAAATGTTTAACTCTTGAATACTGTATCTTTGTTTAAAAGGTTTAGGTATAATTTGACTTTATTGTCCTAATATAAAAAATATAAAAAACTAGGGATGGGAAAGGTATTGCACTGAAAGAAGAGGAAAGGGGAGGTAAAAAATAGGATAAATTATATTACATGAAGAGGCAAAAAAAAAAAAAAACTATTATAGTTGAGGGAAAGAAAACAGTGGAATGAGTATTATTTGAACCTTAATCTCATGGGATTTGACTCAAAGAAAGAATATCAGACACATTAGTTTGATACAGAAACTTGTCTTACCTTATAGGGAAGTAAAAGGGGAAAGAAGGAAAGGAGGAAGCTAAAATAAGGAAGAACAGAAGTAGAAGGGGAAAAAAGGAGAAGTGACTCAAAAAGGGAATGGCAGATTAAGGGAGGTGGTGATCAGAAGCAAAACACTTGTGAAGAGGGAAAGGGGGAAAGGAAAGAATAAAGTATAATTTGTGAAAAATAAGATGGTGGGAAATACAGAATTAGTAATTTTAACTGTTGATGTGAATGAAATGAACTCTTTAATAAAATGAAAGTGGATACCTATAATGTCAGGACTAGCTCTCTGGAGGGCATCAGGATCAGCCCCAGTCCTTGTTCTTCAGGTGGAGAAGTTAAGGAGGCAGGAGAGCTACCATGTGGCTAGTCCCAAGATGGAGTTTGGAGCCTGATGTCTTCTCCATGGCTTACAACTCTCTCATTTCTGAGAAAGTATGACAAGGAGAACGGGTCCTCTATGTCTGTGTCTCTCTTAAATACTCTAGTATGATTATGTCACTACCTCACACAGAGCATGCCCAACCACAGGAGCATGAGCCAACTTGTCAGGAGAGCCATAACATCACTGTATTACCTTAAGTATATGTACTTAACTAGAGAGAATACATCAATAGCTAGAGAATAATTATCTCATCAACTATACTGATTCTTAAGTATACCTTTTCAGAGCTTCAGCCCTCTAAAGATAGGCTGGATTAAATCCAGAATCCTACAATATGATAGTTAAAGAAAATAAATTCCTATATTTATTTATTAGCTCATTTAAAAAAAATCAATTTTATTAATCTAATCTTTGGTTTTCAGGATTTCTGATTTGGTATTTATTTTGGGTTTTGTAAATTTTCCCACTTTCTTAGTTGTATGCTCAACTTATTGATTTGTTCTTTTTTTGTTTTGTTGATGTAAGAATTTAGAGATGTGCTGAGGGTGCATTCAGAAATTTTTGATATGTAATCTCATTGCTGTCATTATCATTAATAAAATTATTGTTCTGTGATTTATTCTTTGATCCGCTTATTTTTTTTAGGATTATATTATTTGGTCTCCACTTAATTTTTATTCTAACTTTCTACTTTCTTTTGTTATGATTTAAAAAAATACATTTAATAATTCTGCCTTTTTCCATTGGATTTTTAGGGTTTTATCCTCTATATAGTGAAGATGGCATGTCCTTTTCAAAAAAGTATATTCCTTCTTGTTCCAAATAATTTTTCCAAAATTATATCATATCTAACTTTCCTAGTATTCTATTTATTTCCTTAGTTGCTTAATTTTTTTGTTGAATTTATAAATTTCTGTAAGTTGACACTTCAGGTTCCCTACTAGTATAGTTTTGCTTTCTCTTCCTGTAACTTATTTAATTAACTTCTCTTTTAAGATTCAGGATGCTATACCACTATGTGGTGCCCATATGTTTTGTATGGATATTGATTCATTGTCTAAAGTATCTTTCAGCAAAATATAGTTTTCTTCTTTATATCCTTTAATTAGATCTATTTTGTATGAGATCAAAATTGTTCTGCTTCTTTTAACTTCAACTGAAGCATCATAAATTCTGCTTTAGGCCTTTATCTTTACTCTGTGTGAGCTGCATGCTTCAAGTATCTTTCTTGCAAAGAATGT
Source organism: Sarcophilus harrisii (assembly GCF_902635505.1). Classification (NCBI taxonomy): domain Eukaryota; kingdom Metazoa; phylum Chordata; class Mammalia; order Dasyuromorphia; family Dasyuridae; genus Sarcophilus; species Sarcophilus harrisii. The sequence continues at coordinate 470,574,173 of NC_045428.1, forward strand.
ATTGTAGTATTTTTCTTTTTCTTTCATTCTTTCTGCTTCCATTTTATGGGATCTTTCACATACAAAATTACGCTTATTACTTATGTATTTCCCTCTACCCTATTCTTCTTTCTGTTTGTCCTCTCATTCTTTTTCTCCTCACTAGTGTTTTGTTTTTGTCTACCACTTTCCCAATCTACTCTTCCCTCTTTTAGCTTCTTCTACCCTTTTATTTAATTTCCCCCTTCCTACTTGCCATTCAGGTAGGAGAGATGCCTTTGTTCCCATAATTGTATATATTATTCCCTTTTGGGATCAATACTTATGGGATCAAGATTCAAGTAATGCTCATCTTTCCTCCATTTCATTAATTTTCTCTTAGACAAGGCAACCTATCCCCATCAACTAAGCTGTATTATTTTGTACTGTACAACTGAGGTCCCTCAACCTTTGATCTCTAACCAAACAAAAGCCCCAATCTGAAACATACACTTAAACTTATGTGCTTCAACAAAGTTAATCCCTTCCCCCAAATGTATATTTGTATACATGTAAATGTATATTCCCCTAAGTGTATAAGAAAACTGTTTCTTTCTTGTGTTATATGTATAGTGTATAACATTTTAGGGAAAGAGGTAGAGAGAAACAATTACAGACAAAAAAAATAAAAAAAATGAAAAGTGTTCTGCACATCCTTACAGGGAGATACAAAATCTTATCTTATTTTTTTTTCATTCTGTATGATATCCTTCACCAAAGCAGCTCTTCTAGATCTTTTCTACCTATCCATTGTCATTATTACCTCTAGTTTTTATTTTTTTTCTCACTTCACTCTTACTCATATACTGAGGAAAAGAACTGGAGGAAATAATAAAAACCCCAATGAGTGGGCTCACTAAAAGTTTATATTATTTAATCTCAACTGGACCCTCACTTCAGAAACGCAAATATTCTATTTTCCCCTAATTTTCTGTCACTCACCAAGAAAATTATTTTATATATTCTACTCTTTCTTCATGTCTCCTATGAAGGAAAGCCCAATATTCTGATTCACAGAGCAGTTTTTTACTACCATGTATTAGAGGCACTGTATCTCTACATGTTTCTTATCCTTGACGTTATTTTACTTTTCTATTTATTTCTCATTTTTCTTTAGCTTAATTGTATCAACATATTAGTTTTTTCTGATATTTGACTTCTATTTCATGTACCTTGTTTTAGCAAACTTCCAATAGATCCTCTGTTATCTGACTACCACTTTCTTCTCTTCCAAACATTATATGAATGACAACCAATTTGAAAAGATCACAGCAATGCTTAGCTTTTTTCACTCATATAAAAATATTTTCCTCCACTGTAATGGTCTTTGATACCTCATCATGTGAAATAATTTAATTCATTCTAATTCTCCCTTCTTTCTGTACCCAGTGCACATGTCTTTCTCATCCTCTAATAATACGTATGCTTCTCTTTGATCTTGACATTGGGAATCAAAGTGTTGGTTTAATTCTGGTCTTCTTTTGAAAACTTGAAATTCTGTTATTCCCCCAAACCAATACATTATGCTTGCTATTGTGGATATGTTATTCTTCATTCTAGTTCTAGTTCTATTCTTGGCTCTTTTACCTTTTGGAATATCATCTGCCATGACCTTATGTCATTTGTGTAATTTCTTCCTATTTACTTGTAGTATATTTTTTCCCTTAACTTGATACTTCTGAATTTTGGCTATAACGGTTTTTTTGGAATTTTTGTTTTGGGATATTTTTCCTGAGGTAATCCGTGGAATCTTTTAAAACCTATTTTCCCCTCTGTTTCCAATATATCAAAGCCATTTCCTTTGACTATTTTATGCACAATGCTGTCTGGATCCTCCTTTTGATTATGGCTTTCAGATAGTCCAATGATTCTGGCATTGTCTCTCCTGTATACATTTCCCAGAACAATTGTTTTTTTTTCCTCTGGAGTACTTTATATTTTCTTCTTTTTTTCCCAATATTTTGAATATATTTGATTGATTCTTGATTTCTGATAGTCATTAGCTTCCCTTTGCTTCAATTAGTGATTGTATTTTCTTTTCCATTTGGTCAATTATATTGGTTAAGAAATTGTTTCCTTCAGTGGATTTTTGTACCTTATTTTCCATTTGTCCATTCCACTTTAATGTTAATTTCTTTTAATTATTACTAAATAATAAGTTGTTGACTCTTTTTTCATACTTTCTTTGCATTACTCTCATTTATTTTCCCATTTGCTTCTCTCTTAAATAATTTTAATCTTCTTTTGAGCTCTTCTGTGAATTATTTCTTAGCTTGAAATCACTTCCTATTTTGTCTGAGTTTGTCTCTTAATCTTCCCTCTCACAATAGTTACTTTCTATGGTCAGGTTTTTTTTTTCTTTCTTTTTTAAATCTTTTTTCCCTTTCTATTAAATTTGAACTCTGCTCTTGGGGTGAAAAGAACACTGTCTCAAGCTTCTTGTTCCAACGATTGTAGGGTTTCTTTTTACATTGTGCTGCATTGATGTTGCTCTGAGGTCCATGGGGGACTCTTGTGTCTGGTGCTGTGCCATATGTTGTGATACAAAAGGCACCTGCCAGTGGCTGCTGGAGGTCTATCTCAGATCTGTAGAACGGATCTCTTCATTTGAGAGGATAATGATGATACAAGGAGACTGAGAGTCTGTTGTGGTTCTCTGACCTCTTCACTGAGAGGCAGTTGCATTGTCTGACTTCTTTCTTTTTCCCTTGCTGGAGGTTGTAGGAATCTAGCAATTTATCTTGTGCATATGAAATTTCAAATCAAGTATATGAAACTTGCTATTTATTTTAAATATATAATAAAATTACTAAGGAACTTCCTCACTCCTTTTTTTCCTTTCTTCTCCTTACCCTAAAGATGGCTACCATTAAATACAAATGTGTGTGTATAAGTAAATGCATACACATATGTATGTATATGCATAATCATTCTATAGATAGTTTTATTTGTCACTTCTTTATTTCAAGGAGAGAATAGTAGAATACTTCAACCAAATAAATGATTACCATATCTATAAGTTTGTTGGAAATTTGATGTAGCTATCTTATTAAGGAACAAATAAAAAAAAAGTTAGATATTGTGTTCAGAAATGAAAGTTCTTTGATTAAGGCAGGTAATTGTGAATCTTTGGAAAACAACATGCCATTGAGAATTTCCATTCAACTGGCCATATATTTAAGAGGCATCTTGCATGTAGTTTGAAGAGATTCTGCTAAATATTGGTGATATAAAAAGAAACCAAGACAAAATCTCATGACAAAAAAGTCATACACTTGTGAGAATAACAAAACATGATATTTACTTAGTCCAGTAAGATTTTCATCATTCCTGTGAAAGGGGAAAAAAAAAATATATATATATATATATATATATATATATAAACCATCATCATCCCTACATTGTAGATGAAGTAATGATGAATCAAGGACATTAGGAAAGTTGCTCTGGTAGCTGTAATCTATCATTAAAACAATTTAAAGTACTTATTATGTTCCAAAGTGCTCTATGCACTGGAGATAGAAGAACAAAAATGTAACAGTTCTAATTTCAGGAAGCTTATGTTCATTTATTTTTTTTTTTTTCATGTTCATTTTTCCCCCTTTGGGTATATTTCTTTTTTCACAACAAGACTAATATGGAAATATATTTTACATGATTGCAAAGATATAACATATATCTAATTGCTTGCCATCTTAGGGAGGAAGAGGGAAAGGAGGAAGAAAATTTGGAGCTCAAAAAATTGAAATTAATATTATAAATTACTTTTACATGTAATTGAAAAAATATTAAATTAAAAAAAAATCTGTACAACATACTCCAAAAGATATCATTCAGGTTTTGATTAAAGACCTCTAATAAATGGGGAACTCATTAGTTCTTGAGTTACTCCATTCCACTTTGAGATAACTCCACTTGTCATGAGATGCAGCATGTTGAAATGAAAAAAAAGTGAATTCTACAAGATATTGGTTAAATTTCCTCTTCTAATACTGCCTAAATGACTCTAACCAACTATTTTAACCACTCAGATCTTCAGGCATTTTTCTAAAAATATAAGTTGAAAATAAATTGCTGACCCATTTTAGTAGAGAGACTGAACTCACCTGAAAGTTCCTTATGCCAATGAAATCACAGACCCAGTCCTTTTCCCTAATTGTCATATTTTTCCTGACATAAAACCTAAATTTGCCTCTTTACAGTTTTGGCAACCAATTCTGCCTACTCATATGAAGCAAATCCACTCTTTTCCATTTTGTAGTCCTTCAAACACTTGAAGAGGGAACTTTCAAGTTTCCTTCTAAATCTCCTCTTCTTTATAACAAATGACTCCACTTCCTTAAACCAATCTTCCTCTGGCATGTACTTGATGAAAGGATAACCTTAAGTTGATTATGAGATATTGAATTAGCGCTTGTGATCCTTTAGGATGCTTTGGATGCAATTTTGAAAATGGGCTTTGGTTCATTGTCCTTCCTAAATGTGATAGCCAGAGTTGTGCAAGATATTCTTCTTTTGCTGTTCCTCATTTAGATCCACCATATTTGTTTCATTAAAGAAGTTTGGAAGCCTCCTTTGCCTATTATCTGAAATAAGTTATTTGATGTTGAAATGAATTGATCTTTAAATTTGAAGGTAGAATTAAATTGTAAATCTAATCCTAATGCTTTTTCCTTTTAATAAGTTCACTTATGATCTGTTCAATTTCTTTTTCTAAAACAAGTTTATTTAGATATTCTATTTCCTCTGTTAATCTGGGCAGTTTAAATTTTTATATATATTCTTTAGTTTCAGTTAATTTTAAGTTTATTGGCATATAACTGGACCAAATAACTTCTAATAATTGCTTTAGTTTTATCTTCATTGGTGTATTCATCTTTTTCACTTTTGATGCCAATTATTTATTTTCTTCTTTTAAGTTGATATTAACTAATGGTTTATCTATTTTATTATTTTTTCATAAAACTAGCTCTTTATTAATTTCATGGTTTTCTTATATTCACTTTTATTAATTTCTTATTTAATTTCATTATTTCCCATTTTGATGTTTAAATGAGTTCTTTTAATTTATTCTTTTTCTAATTTTTTGATTGTATTTCCAGTTCACTGATGAGGTCTTTATCTGTTTTATCAGTATAAGCATTTATAGATTTGTTTTTCTCTGATTACTGCTTTTGCTGTATCCAATAAATTTTGGTATGTTATTATTCCCTGTAATAAAATTATTTTTTCTATGAAAAAAAAGCTTATATTCTATTTGGGGAGATAACTTGGATATATAAAACATTTTTGATGTTAGTGTCATATGTGGTATTTTACCTTATTCTTGCTAATTTCAAGGTCAACAGTATAGTCACCATATCAATAGACTTATTGAGGAGACTACATAAAGATAAAAGAAATAATACTTTCTTTTTTTATAGGGATTTCACCCCAAAATATATTTTTCTCACTTTTCTGAGTCGTTACCAGAAACTTGGACCATGCTCAGTGACTGTGAATAACTGGATCAAATAAACATTTTTAGAAAGTAATGAGTTTGTGTTCTTGTATATTTCTTTACATACTACTTGGTTAATAATTTTATACAGACTAACAAATATTTAACCATTGGAATTCCCTACCTATTAATCATTATTGAATTTCTTTATCTCTTCTATTTTCACAAATCTCAGGTACTTTTTCAGTATTATTTGCTATACAATAAAATTTGACAGTTATATGGGTGAGGAAATGTGGGTTCAGAGAATTGAAGACATTTGTTCAAGGTTGCTCAGCTAATAAATGTCAAGATTAGGATGCATGTTCCTGATTCTCAGTCAAATACTATTTCAAATGGCACTGGACTTGAATGCCTTCTTCTTGGACTATATAGTTTTAAAAATTATATTCATGTTCTCTCATTTCTCATGTACCATATCTTCAATAGTAAAGCATAAAATACACTTTAGAGGGTGGAGTACCACATGTGGTGATTGATTAGGTATTAAATTAATGACAAGCAGTTATCATGTTACCTTTTATCATCAAAAACTTATTTAGAACTGCTTTATTGGATGTTTATCTGATTCTTAATCTTTATAAAAACAAACAACCAAAAAAAAAAAAAAAAAACAGCTCCCTAAGACAGAATCCTAGGCTAAGGAGATTCTTGGATACTACTTTTAAGGAAGGACATTAATAAATACAAGCAATCAATTAATAAGTATTTATTAAGCCCAAAAGGAGAAAGACAGCCTACCTCAAGGAGCTTATAACCTTTAAAAATGACATTTTTTCTTAGTTATAGGTAAAGTTAAATTTTAACATTCATTTTTGAAAAAAAAATTGACTTCCAAATTTTCTCTTTCCTCTCAGTTTTGCCCTCCCTGAGAAAATAAATAATTTGATATATGTTTTACAAATTCAGTCATGTAAAGCATATTATCATGTTGTGAAAGAAAATATAGACTCAAAGTGAAAAGTAAAAATAAAAAAAAGAGTAAGTGAAAAGTAATATTTGTCAGTTTGGAATCAAACTCCAGCAGTTCTTTCTCTGGATGTGGATTGCATTTTTCATCATGAGTCATTTGAAATTGTCATATTGCTGAGAATAGCTGTCATTCACTGTACAGTATTGTTTTTACTATGTACAATGTTCTCTTGATTCTGATCCCTTCATTTTGTATTAGTTCATATTGGTCTTTCTAGGTTTATCTGAAATCTGGCTGCTCTCCATTTCTTATAGCACAGTAACATTCCTTTATAATCATATATGCCCACTTATTCAGCCATTCTCAAATTGATGCACATTCCCTCAATTTGCGATTCTTAGGCTCCACAAAAATAACTGCTATAAATATTTTTATTCAAAATCCTCCCTCCATTTCCCTGCTTGTGAACAAAATCTCTTTGCAATACAAACCTAATAGTGGTATTGCTAGATAAAAGACTAAGAACAATCTTATTTCATTGGGAATAGTTGCAAATTTCTCTAACGACTGGATCAATTCACAATTCCATCGACAATGCTTTAGTGTTCGCATTTTCTCATATTGCTTCCAACATTATTTTCCTTTTCTGTCACATCTAATCTGATAGGTGTGAGGTGGTACCTCAATGTTATTTTCATTTGCATTTCTTTAATCAACAGTGATTTAAAATATTTTCCTCATATGACTTTAAATAGCTTTGATTTCTTCATCTGAAAATTGCCTGTTCATAAGGGAATTTATAATCTCATAATGGAGAAAACATAAATAAATTTATACAAAATAAATTATGTACAGGATAACTAGAAAAATAATTCAAAAAAAGGAAAGCAGTAGAATTATGAGGGATTATAGAAGCCTTTCTGAATATGATGAGAATTTAGTTGGGACTTAAAAGAAATAGAAGTAAGGTTAGTAGTTGAAATAGAAAAAGGAAAATTTTCTAACCAAATGAAACAACCATAGAAAATATTTGGAGCCTATGTGGAGGGTCTTATTCATGAAACAGCCAGGAGACAAAACACTAAATGTGACTATATATGTTGGAAAAGAAGGTATAATAAGACTGGAAAAGTAAGTTTTGCATGCTAAAAAGAACATTTAAAAAAAAATTGCTCCTGGAGGAAATATTAAGCCATTTGAGTTTATTGAGGCAAGGAAGGGGAGTGAAACATGATCATTCCTTTGTTTTAGGAAAATCACTAACAATTATATGGAGAATGCATTGAAGTGATAAGAGACTTGAGCTTGGGAGACCAATTGATTGGCTATACAGTGTTACTACTGGGCTTATATCCCAAAGAGATTATAAAGAAGGGAAAGGGACTTATATGTGCACGAATGTTTGTGGCAGCCCTTTTTGTAGTGGCTAGAAACTGGAAACTGAATGGATACCCATCAGTTGGAGGATGGCTGAATAAATTGTGGTATATGAATATTATGGAATATTATTGCTCTGTAAGAAATGACCAACAGGATGATTTCAGAAAGGCCTGGAGAGACTTACACGAATTGATGCTGAGTGAAATGAGCAGGACCAGAAGATCATTATATACTTCAACAACAATAGTATATGATGACCAGTTCTGATGGACCTGGCCATCCTCAGCAACGAGATCAACCAAATCATTTCCAATGGAGCAGTAATGGAACTGAACTAGCTATACCCAGAAAAAGAACTCTGGGAGATGACTAAAAACCATTACATTGAATTCCCAATCCCTATATTTATGCACACCTGCATTTTTGATTTCCTTCACAAGCTAATTGTACAATATTTCAGAGTCTGATTCTTTTTGTACAGCAAAATAACGTTTTGGTCATGTATACTTATTGTGTATCTAATTTATATTTTAATATATTTAACATCTACTGGTCATCCTGCCATCTGGGGGAGGGAGGGGGGGGGTAAGAGGTGAAAAATTGGAACAAGAGGTTTGGCAATTGTTAATGCTGTAAAGTTACCCATGCATATATCCTGTAAATAAAAGGCTATTAAATAAAAAAAAAATGATTGGCTATAGTAATAATTGTGATGTGAGGTAATGAGATTCTGCACTGGAGTGGTGGCCTTGTCAGAGAGAATGGGGTCTTAAAAGAGATGTTGCTAAGGTCAAATAAATAGGCCTTGGCGTCTAGGATGGGGACAAAGATAGTGAGAAATCCAGGTTGACTCCTAGTTTGCAAGGCTGAGGGGCCAAGAGGATGATTGTCCCTTATAGTTATAGGAGAGGTAAAAGGGAACATTTAGGATGGTAAAGAAACTAAGGGTCATGTCACATAAATATCATGAAATGGAAATGTGACTTCTCACTTTAAAGAAGAGGAGATGTGTGTGTGTGTGTGTGTGTGTGTGTGTGTGTGTGTGTATGTAGGCAGAGTCATGATGAAAAGCTGATATGAAGAAGAGGCAATAAACTTTTGCAGAGTGCATTTAGCAGCTGGGAACAATGACTGGAAGTTGAAAAGATGTACATTTCTGCTTGTGGTAAAGATGATGGTAATAATCAAAATTATTCAAAAGCAGAATGGGGATAATGCTTTTACTTTTTGAGTTATTCAAATGAATATGGCATGAGTATTCATCTTGTATGTTACAGAAGCATGTTCAAGTACAAATGGAGTAAATATCTTCTGAGATTTCTTCCAACTTTGACTTCCAATTGTAAAATATATATACTTGCAAATTTGCCTTTTTTTTCCTGTGAAGGAAGTGTACCCAATTTCTTGGAAAATCCAAATAATGCAATAGGCCTAGGCCTTATTAGATTACGAATCAAACCTATGAAAAGCATTCAAGTTAGCCAATGGGGTCCAATAACTGGCAAGTGGTAAGCAATAGCTTTTCTCTTCCTAATGTCCTGGATAAGATTAAACTGTGTGTTGTTGAGCTAGCAATGCATGTAACCCAGCTGTGTTGTTTTGATCACCTTCCTCACCTGCAGTGCCAACTACTATAGCTGTTACCCCCAGTTGTGCAGTTGCAACATTTCTAATAATACTGATGGTAAAGGAACACAAAATGGTAATAGAGTTATGGCATTTTTAGGTTATGTATGTCACTTGAAATTATTCCTTTCAAACTCCCTTTGACCAGGAGTCAGGTCAAAGGCTAGACTTTTCCTGACACAGATCAAAATCTGATAGACTCTTCAAGAAATCCTTCCTCTTTTTATGTAAATATCCTGTTAGATCCCTTCCGTTAAGAGTCTAGTTTACAGGACAGTGGCAACAATAAGAAAAACAATTTCATTTCTATAATACATTAAGAATTTCAAAGTACTTTACAGCTGTCTGCTCAGATATAATGAGACATTATGGCCAGAGGATCCTAATGCCCAGAGGCTTTGAGATCCTAAATACATGATTCTTTTTATCCTCTTGCATCTTTTCTTTTTCATTATGAAGTTGCTAATCCTAGGTTCAGAAAAAAAAAAGGCACCATAGAGCTGGTTCAACTGAAACTATTAATTATAGGTCTATAAAAACCAAGATTTTTTCTTCATCCATTCATTCAAAGAACCTCAGAAAACAGAATATTGAAAAAGACACCATTCCTTCATCCTATTCTGCCAATTCATCTTACCTATCAACCATTGTTATATAGAAAGGAAAAGTTGTAAGCAAGAAAACCCATTTCTGTCTTTTTGGCCAGGAGGTGGCAATATTGCACCTTTGGTATTGAAAAATGCTGACCAGATAAAATTGGACCAATAGAATATTGACTGCATAGCTTAAACTGGCAGGCAGCTACAAATAAGCAAAATTCTGAAAGGAGAAAAAAAAAAGAGCAAATATTGTCATTCTCTATTTCTCACAAAAGGCTCCTAAGCTGACCTTTCACTTCCTCTCTTGATTCATACATTCCTGTCTAGTTTCTGACCATATTTAATCTGTTTTTCCTTTTCCCAGATACTTAGGGGGTAGCATGCCTGTTATTTTTTATTTGGTCAAATAAGTCCAGCCTAAACTTTCTCAATTCTTATTTCTCTCATATGCTTCAGTTCTTTGGTACTTCCATTTAAACATAAGCAAAGTCACAAATCTTAAATATATTTCAATTCAATAAACATAGATTAGCTAATTAGGAGCAGCCATGTAGCAATGCTTTCAAGATGACTTTCTTTTCATTCATCCTACCTGGTCTCTCTTCATCTTGCTACTTGATTAGTTACACTATTCATACCTATCATCCTGATTTCTAAGGAAATATGGGATACATTTGAATATTTCTTTATTAATTACTAATGTTGGAAGCTCCTCTTTCCCATCATTTAATCAGTTAATTCTGAACCACCACTCATGATATTAAACATAAGTTCTTTTAAAAACTCAAGAAATATTTTCCATACATAAGCAATTTTTTCATTTTTCTTTATATATAATATCATGCACTATGTAAACTATAACAATATTAACAATATGCATGTAGGTCTGTATATATGTATATGCTTCTTTATATATCTGAAAATGTATTCAAATGTACAAACACATATGCACACTTAATCTCCTAGGGTTAAAAAACATCAAAACACAATTTATTAACAAGATAATAAACAATAACAAAAATTAGTTATTAGAAATAATAGTTTAGAAATAGTTAATAGAAATAATATCGAAGATATTAATATCTAATATTTAGAGTGTCTACTAATTATTGGTTCTGTTCTTCATTTCACTTCAGAAACATAGTCCAATCATGTAGCTTCTCCAGCTAGCAACTAAAATGTCTCAAGACTTCTCTTTTTTGGGGGGCAGAGCCAAGATGGCAGAAAGTACATAGGTCTTTTTTTGAGCTATTCCTGGCATTCCTCAGATCAATATCACAGTAAGGCTCTGAACTGATTTTGGAGTGACAGAACCTACAAATATTTGGAGTGAAACATTTCTAGTAGAACATATTTTGGAAGAACTTCAGAAAAGGTCTGTTTCAATCAGACATGGGGGAGAGACTGCTGAGTGCAGGCGCAGCACCCAGGACCCAGGGCAGCATGGCATCTGAGTGCGAGGGAATCTACTCGAAGGTTCTTAGCAAAAACACAGCATTTCTTGGCTAATCTTTTCTGGTACAGAAGCCAGTGAATCAGCAGACTAGCCTGTGACATCCAAAACAAATACAAAACGCAAATTGAGAACTTCTGAATGTTAAAATAACATGAGAATTGGCTACACATACTCAGCAGGACAGAAGTCAGCAGGACTGTCCCAGAGCACAAAAAGTACTTCTCTCACCTGTAGAAGAAGCTAGAGACAATATCCTCTTTGCCCTAAGAAAAAAACATCTTTAAAAAAATGAGCAAAAAATCTGACCATAGATAGCTTTTATGGAGACAGAGCAGAACAGATTCAAATTCCGAGGATGCTAAAAACAAATAATCTCCAGATAAAGTACCAAAGAGTGATATGAGTTAGTTCTCATCTCACAAATCTCTCTTAGATTTCAAAAAGGACCTTAAGAGAGAGAAGAAAAATGGGGAAAGAAAATGAGAACTTTGTGGAGGAGTTTGGAAAAGGAAACAAATTATCTGAAGAAAAATCCTTAGAAAATAATTTCGTTAAATAGAAAAAGCATATAATTTCTTACAAAAAGATTTGAGGGGTGGAGCCAAGATAATGGAGAGCAGACATGACTTTCTGTGACCTCCCCTGACTTTCTCTCAAACCAACAGTAGATTAAATCATAGATTTAAATCATAGGAGTCATAGAACCTACAAATATATAGAGTACAACATATTTCTCCTTTGAAGCACTTCAAAATAGGTCTATTTCAAAGGCAGGGGGATAGTCTGCTGAGCCCAGACCATAGCACATGGAGCCCATAGCAAGGATCTGGGACAGGAAGTCAGAACTTTGCAGTTTGCAAGCACCTGGGAATTTTTTGTGTACGTATTAAGCTACTCAGTCCTGGTTTCAAGTAAATGATCTAGCAGATTTGCTACAAAAAACAAATTGTAAAACAGTGAGCACCAGATTATCCAACACTGGAAGTCAATCAGCAGAAGTGCCCCAGGACAAACTAAAGCAGCTATTGCTGCTTTGCACTAAGGGCAGACTTGAAGCCTTAAAAGTGAGTAAAAAAAAGCAAAAAGAATTCTCACCATAGACAGCTGTTGTGGAGAAAGATAAATACGGGCCTTAAACCCTAAGGTTCCTAAAGTAAAATCAACTCCAGATGAAGTCCCAAAGGAAGATACAAGCTGATCCCCATTTCACAAGGCTTTCTTGGAAGATTTCATGAAGGATTTTAAAAGACAGGTGAAAAATGGGGAAAGGAAATTAGATCTTTGCAAGAAGGGATGGAAAAAACATATAATTTCCTAACAAAATGATTCTGATGAAATGGAAAATAGCATATAACTCCTTGCAAAATAGATAGGAAAAGATGCCAATGTATTGAAAAACAGAATCTGTGAAATGGGAAAAAATACAAAGAGCAAAACAATTCAATTGGCAAAATACTAAAGTACCTAAAAATATAACTGAAAATTAATAACTAAAAATTAGAATTAGACAAATGGAAGTGAATGATTCAATAAGATTTCAAGACTCAATGAAACAAAATTGAAAAAAAGAAAAAATAGAAGAAAATAGGAAATACCTTCTAGGAAAAACAACTGACTTGGAAAATAGGTATAGGACAGACAATCCAAGGATTATTGGATTTCCTGAAGGCTATGATGAAAAAAAAACAAACCTAGATATTATCTAACAGGAAAACATAAAGGAAAACTGCTCTGATATCTTAGAATCTGAAGATAAAATGGCCATTGAAAGAATTAACCAATCAGCTTCTGAAAAAGACCCCCAAATTAAAACTCCAAGGAATATTGTGATTAAATTTCAGAACTATTGCACCAAGGAAAAGATATTGCAAAAAGCCAAAAAGAAACAATTTAAATACCAAGAAGCCACAATCAGGAATACTAAGGATTCAGAAGCTTCCACCTTAAAGGATCAAAGAGACTGGAATCAGATATTCCAAAAGAAAAAGGAACTTGGATTATAGCCAAGAATAAACTATACAGCCATGAGCATTATCTTTCAGGGAAGAAGATAAACATTCAATGATATAGGTGTATTTCATCTATTACTGAAGAAAAAACCAGAACCGAACAAAAAATTTCATCTTCAAACACAGAACTCAAGAGAAGCATAAAAAAGTAAAAAGGAAAGAACTGTTGAGAATTATATTTCTGTTATGAGTAAACTTACAAAGTTTCGGCATAAATTTATGTAATTATGATTATATAAAAAACTGGAGGTATAATGGGGATTATAATGGAAAAAGAGCAAAAAAAGGGAAAATAAGGGAAATTACATTTTATGAAGAGGCAAAAAAGACTATTATAATTAAGGCAAAGAAGGGAAGGGGATAAGCATTGTGTGACTTTTACTCTCATTAGATTTGGCTCAAATAGAGAATAGCAGACATATTTGATTTCACAGAGAAACTTGTGAGATCTTATAGGTAAGTGGGAGGGAAAAGGAGAAAAGAAAGGGGAAGGCTAATAGAAGATAAATCAGAAAAAGTAGGGGAAAGCTGTAAGGTGAAGGGATTGTAAAGGGGGAGGGCTGTTTGAGGGAGGTGATGATCCGAAGCAAAATACTGGGGAGAAGGGAATGGAGAAAGGAAAGAGAAAAGCATTAGTAAGGTTAAAAAAGATGACAAGAAACACAGATTTAGTTATTTTAACTGTGACTGTGAATGGGATGAACTCTCCCATAAAATGAAAGTGGATAGCAAACTGGATTAAAAGCAATAACCCTTTAATATGTTGCTTTCAATAAACACATTTAAAGCAGTGTGATACATACAGAGTGAAGATAAAGGACTGTAGCAGAATCTATTATGTTTCGGGTGAAGTAAAAGAAGCAGGGGTAGCAATCCTGATCTCTGATCAAGTAAAAGCAAAGAGAAATCCAATTAAAAGAGATAATGAAGGATGCTATATCTTACTAAAGGGTTTCATAGATTGTAAAGTACAAGCTAGCACCCTGGAGGGCCTCAGGACTAGTCAGAGTTGGTATAAATCAAAGTCCTGTGGCTTTAGGGGGAGAAGTGAAGGAGGGAGAAGTGTCTTCTGGATTCTGGAGTCTGAGGTCTCTAGCCTCTCTCTTCCTTGTCCTGCCGCCAACTGCCTCTCACTTTTCTCTCCCACACTCCAATCTTTGCCTAGGATTATCTTACTACCAAACATTCAGCAAGCACCAAAGGAGAGGAGAGCCATGATCCAAATATATGCTAATAAAGCCATTGTCTCACATCAAATAGGTAATTAGCCTTAGTGCTCTGCATTCTCAGATTCAAGTACACCTATTCAGAGTTTCAGTCCTTTACATCTCCCACTTTCTTTTGTTTTAGAACACAGCAGGTCTAGCCCTCCCTGACTCTCAGAGAGATGAGAACACTAAAAAAGGAAACATTCATGTACATCCTCCCACTTCTCAGTAAGGGAGGTGAAAACTGTTAAGGGTCACAACCCCAACTCCCAAGTGGAACAGGCCTTAAGTGACCACCACTGCCTGTCCACCTGTAATGGTGAAGACTGTGAGCAATAAGGGGTGAAAGCCATGGGTGGGAACCCCTTTTCTTCCCAGTGCCATATTGTTCACCCTTACAAGGCTACCCTCAGATTACCTGAGCCGTGCCCTGTGCAATGTCCAAGGCTGGCAGGGGATTGGCAGGTCTTCTTACAGAAAACTAAAAAGGAGATGATCACACCCTCCCTGACTTCTCAGGAAAGGAGGTAAAAAACACCAAAGGGAAGTGGGGAGTCAAGTCAGATATTGTTAG
Source organism: Sarcophilus harrisii (assembly GCF_902635505.1). Taxonomy (NCBI): domain Eukaryota; kingdom Metazoa; phylum Chordata; class Mammalia; order Dasyuromorphia; family Dasyuridae; genus Sarcophilus; species Sarcophilus harrisii. The sequence continues at coordinate 470,589,456 of NC_045428.1, forward strand.
CAAATTTCTGGGCTGAAGAGTCTTACTAGAAACAGGTATACACAAACCCATCAGCATGGGAAGTATTACACAAGTACATAGCAATATAACACAGGCTAGTAGTGATGATTCTCCCCACAGCTGGCACAGACATGTGGTGTAACAAACATGAATTGTATATGTTAGTAGTGATATAACAAAAAATGTGAATCAATATGATATTATAAAAGACTTCCAGAAACCCTAGAAGGAGGGTATGTAAATAAAAATCACACATATGCCTCCTTCAGTAACTAAGAGGTAGTCCAAAACCAATCTATTGTCCATTACTTCATGTGTCAGGGAATCCAATGATCCCTGCAAGCTTGTGATGTCCTACAACAGTCTTATTATGTGTTAGGGAGTCCAATAATTCTTACAGATTTTGAAGTCCTGCAACAGTCTTATTAAGTGTCAGGGAATCCAATGATTCCTGCAGATTTTGAAGTCCTGCAATGCGCTCATCATGTCTCAGGGAAACCAATAATTCCTCAGGGTTTTCAAGTCCTACAACAATCTTATCATGTCTCAGGGAATCCAATGATTCCTAAATGTTTTGAAGTCCATTAACAATTTTTGATGTCCATGAGTCAATCGCCATAACTGCCATGCTCTTTTAGTGGTGGGCATAGTCAGTGATGAAACCACCCATTGTTTCTTGGGTCTTCTCCTTCATTTTAAGGATCTGCTCCATTTCTCTTTCTGATGGATAAGGTGAATATGGCTCATTGACACCCATCTGATTACTTCTCCATCTGTAGAGATACAAGCAAACCCTCTCCCCCAAGGAGTTAATCTATCTGGTGCCTTCCATTCACCGCCTTCTGGATATCTCCACATTATCTGGCAATTATCTAAATATAATGGAGCTGTTCGCACTGGACATTGCCCTTCTGGTTTTCCTTGTGTAACGAGAATTGTATTATTATGTTGGATTTAACATATATTTTAACATGTACAACATATACTGGATTCCTTACCATCTTGGGGAGGGAATGGGATGAAGGATGAGAAAATCTGAAACAAAATACTATGCAAGGGTCAATGTTGAAAAATTATCCATGTGTGTGTTTTGAAAATAAAAAGTTTTAAAAATAGATTTGAAAAAGAAACCAACTATTGAAAAACAGAATTTGTGAAGTGGAAAAAAAGAACAATGAACAAAATAACCTATTTAGAAATTCCATTGACCAAATACAAAATGAGATGAAAAAGGTAACTAAAGAAAATAATTCCCTTAAAATTAGAATTCAACAAATGTAAGTGAATAATTCAATGAGACATCAAGAATCAGTCAAACAAAAGAAAAAAATGAAAAACTAGAAGAACATGAAAATGTCACATTGATAAATATCTGACCTTAAAATAGATTTAGGAGATGAAATCTAAGAATTATTAGACTTTATGAAAAGTATGACGGAAAAAATAGGCTAGAATATCATCTTTCAAGAAATTATCAAGAAAAACTGACCTAATGTCCTAGAATCAGAGGATAAAATAGGTATTGAAAGAATTTCCTGATCACCTTCTGAAAGAGACCCCAAAATGGAAACTACAAGGAATATGATGATTCAATTTCAGAATTATCAGATCAAGGTGAAAATACTGGAAGCAGCTAGAAAGAAACAGTTCAAATTTCAAGAAGCCATAATCAGGAATACTCAGGACCTAGCAATTTCCACTTTAAAGGATGAAAAGGTCTAAAATCTGACATTGAGAAAGGAAAATGAACTTGGATTGCAGGCAAGATTCAACTATTCAGCAAAATTAAGTATTATCTTTCAGTGAAAAAGATGGATATTCAATGAAACAAGCAACTTTTATCTATTTCTGATGAAAATACCATATTTGCAGAGAAAATTTTATGTTCAAATAGAAAACTCAAAAGAAGCATAAAAAAGTTAAAATAAAAGAAAAAAAAAATTGATTTTAAAAGACAAAAAGCTTATACCCCTATCTGGAAAGATGATTTTTTTAACTCTTGAGAACTGTATCTCTGTTTTGGGTATACTTATAGGGTGCTGGCAAAATTTTATTTTACTGTAATGATATAAAAAAGAAACTAGATGTGGAAAGGGGATTGTAGTAGAAAAAGGAAAATGGAGGTAATGTGGAATAAATTATGCTTCATGCTTCCTTCTTCTCTCAGATGTAATAGGTCTTTTTTGCCCCATGAAGAGGCCTTCATTACTTATGGTACCCTTTAACAATATGTAGTTTCCTTCCTTATCTCTTTTAATTATATCTATTTTGCTTGGTCTGAGTTCAGGATCACTGTGCCAGCTTTTTTATACTTCAGCTGAATAATAATAGATTCTACTCCAGCCTTTTTTCCTTTAGTCTATATGTAACACTCTACTTTAAATACCTTTCTTATATGGTAGGATTCTGGCATTCTGCTATCTACTTCCATTTTATGGGAAAGACCTATTACATTTGAGGGAAGAAGGGAGGGGGATGAACATTGTCTGAATCTTATGCTCATAGGTTATGGCCCAAAGAGAGAATATCAGATATATTTAGCTTCACTGAAAAATGTTTCACACTCTATAGTTAAGTAAGGGAAAAGGGAAAGGAAAGGGGAAATTAACAGAAGAGAGAACAGAAGTAGAAAGGGAAAAGGATAAAAAAGGGGGAGGAGCTGTAAAAGGGGAAGGCTATTTGAGGGAGGTGGTTATTAGAAGTAAAATGCTGGGGAGAAGAGAGAGGTAAAAAAAAAAAAAAGAAAAGTATAATTTAGAGAAAACAATATGGCAGGAAAAGAGTTATTAATTTTAATTGTCAATGGCTTGAAATCTCCCTTAAATGGAATTGTGCCCAAAGGGCTATCAAACCGACCATACTATTTGATCCAGCAGTGTCTCTACTGGGCCTATATCTCAAAGAGGTCATAAAAAAGGGAGAAAGGACCCACTTGTACAAAAATGTTTGTAGCATCACTTTTTTTAGTAACAAGGAACTGGAAACTGACTGGTTGTCCATCAGCTGGAAAATGGCTGCATAAATTGTGGTATATGAATGTTATGGAATATTACTGCTCTATAAAAATGATGACCAGAATAATTTCAAAAAGTCCTGGAGATACTTACATAAACTTATGCTAAGTGAAATGAGTAGAATCATGAAAACATTATACAGAGCCACACCAAGATTATGTGATGATCAACTGTGATGGACGTGGCTTTTTTCAATAATGGGGTGATTCAGGCATTTCCAAGAGAAATGTGGTAGAAAGAGCCATATGCATCCAGAGGATCACAATATAGTATTTCCACCTTTTTTGTTGTTTGCTTGCTTTTTGCTTTCTTTCTCATTTTTTATCTGATTTTTCTTGTGCATTATGATAATTGTGAAAATATGTATGTATGGAAATCAAGGTTTTGCAAAGGTGAATGATGAAAACTAGCTTTTGCCCTATTTTGAATATAAAATTACAAATCAAGAAACTGAATTTGGGAGGGGTTTTGATTTGCCCAAATAGTAAATACCTGTTACAGGTCTTCAACCTAGACCTTCTTGCCTTTCTGCATAAAATTCTACCCATTTCATAAATTCCTAGGTTTTTAATAAAATTTTTGGTAATCCTTCATTGACCATTTCACACAAAAGATTCTCAATTAGTTATAAGATGGACTAAAAGGTCTCTGAGTTTCCTTTCAATTCTGAGGTAAGATGATTCTATTAGTATTTGATCATGATAGATTCTTTTGTTTATGTTTCTAAGAGCAGGAACTTTACATTTCAGATATTTAAATTAGTATTATGATACCTGATTGTCCTTAAACACATTAATTCTTTCCTATACTTTATCCTCCTTGATACAGTTATACTCCCTTTCCATGGATATATTCTCCATTTGTGAAATAGGGAACTGTGTGCATATGTTTTGTGTTTGAGAACTCAGGTTCTTCATACCCAAAGTAGTATAACATTGTCAAGAGTTTTAAATGAGATTTATTAAAATGTTTGTGCAAGTTATTGCAGGTAAATTGACATTAAACAATAAGCTATTTTATATATTTTGTAACTAGGATAATGCCTGAAATTTAACTTTATATAGCACTTTAGGGTTTACAAATCACATTTCTCACAACAGCCTGAGAAGTAGATACTACAAAGTATTATTTTATCATTGAGGAAACTGACAACTAGATAGATTTAATGATTGGTTTACTGCAAGTTCCTTTGCACTGTCTCATAGCATAAATTTTAGGAATTTTAACATTTTTAAAAGGAATTCATTTGCCAATAATGCACATATGAATTTCTAATTGACAAAATCATGGGAGATTTCTGATTAGAAGTTCACTTACTGACTTTATTGGGAAGGTCTATTTGTTGGTAAAGCCTTAGTCATTTGTTATTGAATAAATTGAAACAGAAGATGGTAACACTTTATTCAGTTAAGCAAGATCCTAGCTAATATTTTTCATGATTAAACATCTCTTACAAACCAGGGCAGTTAGCTCAGCAAGGATTGCAAGCAAACTTTGTAATTGGAGAAATTCTTTTGCTGAACGTGAGGCTCTGTCACCTAAGCTTGGCATAGCCACAACTGTTATTCACAGGAAAAAATTAGATCCTGGAAAAAAAAAAAAACTTAATGAAATCCTGCCTCATTCTCCTATCCACTTGAGAGTTGCAGCCTCATTCATGAATGGGCAACAATTTGGTGTGCCAAAGAGGCTTTCCTAAATTAGCTAGCCTCTATTATATTATCAGAAAGCAAAGCGGTAAAGGAAGGAGGATGATCATTAATCTCAGAATTTTTCTTGAAGTCACCAAGGTAGGATGCCAAGCAGGAAGTGGGAAACATGGAAAACTTTAAATGTGCTAAATTTGCTACTTCATGCCAAGTCTGAGGGGAAGAAACCTTTCCAGGGAAAGAAGCAATGAAGGAAGAGCTAGCTTTCAAGTCCAAGAAGGAGTTTAAGTCCTACTTCTGATTCTTACTTTCTTTCTATGTAACTGTAGGCAATTTCATTACACTTAAATTTTTCACTTGCAAAATGAAGGGTCAAGGAAGGAGTATGCTGGTAAATTTTTAACAACAGACTCTCAGAAAACTTAAACATATTTTCAGATTTAATCTTCATTATGGATATTTTTTTCACTATTTTTCCTAGATAAGCAATATAACAATATATCAAGACTTAGTTTGGTAAATTTGCTTATTTATGAAGTATAAGTGCTCATGCTGAATATTTTTAAAAAAACTGTCTTTCCAAAGCCATGTCCTTGGATATAAGACAAGCTGTGAGTTATGCTGGTGCATCAGTAAATGGTTTGCTGGTTTGTCTGATAAGAGCTTTAAAGATCTTTTCACACACATGTAGCAAAGTAATAAGTTTGTGGGTTGATTCATTGCTTGTTTGTTCTTCATTCCTGAAGAGGACCAAAATGACATCTTTAAACATCTTTAAAGCTCTTAACAGAACTTATGAATAAATATATACACATGTTTTTTATATATATATATATATATATATACATATATATATATATATAATTCATGTATCTATATAATAGTGAGTATATGTCTATATTTCTGTGTGTTTATGTATATACCTGTATATGTACACATACATAAACATATTATATGTGTGTTATATATGTGATCTATGTGTACATACACAATATACATTTGGATCTCTGATCCCTTTTTCTCTCTCTATGTATATATCTTTATGTACTATATATACATATATATATATACCTTTACACACACACACACACACACACACACACACACATAATTTAACTTTATAAGGTCTATTGCCAGAGTTACTCTCAAAAGGTATATGTATTTAATTTTTTCCCCTGGATAAAATATTCCATTATTTTAAGAAACTTCTTGATTTTCCTTCACAATCTTAGTCGCATTCACATCTATCCCAGATATAATTGTAAAATCAGGGCATCATTTTTCACCCATAAAGTTGTCTGGTTTCACCAGTGCAAATTTCAGGGTTGAGAAAGACAAACTGGCATTCCTAATTTTCAGCAGAAAGGAAATTCCCTAGACTTTATTTGAATAATTTTTAAGAGTTAAAATGTCATTCTCTTGACTTTAACAGTCACCTCGAATTTCTCTACCATCTACTCTATGTGTGTTTAAATATGTAGACACATTGTTTGTTTTCATTTTCTTTCCCTGATTACAATGTAAGCTCATTGAGATCAGGGACTGGTTTTGTCTTTCCTTGTGTCCTCAGCAATTTGCTTCAATGGATGGCACATAATGAGTGTTTAATGAAAATTTATTAATTGACTGATCAATACCTAGAAAGAACAGGGAAGATAAAGGGTAAAAAGAGAAAGGGAGGGTGTAATGGGCTGAAGTTCAAGTTGATGCACTGAGGTCCCAAGTATGTGAGGCTAAATAGTAATTGGAACATATTCTATTAATATATATGCTTGTAGAAAGAATGGCCCCCGCCCACTCCTTGTGCAAGTCCTGATGTGTTGTATAGGAAATGACGATTTTAGTGGGTGGAGGCAGAGGGGCAGTAAGAGAGACGGGGAGAGACTGCTGGCTGGCTTCTTGTCACAGCTGCTCACATTGCTATCACAATCCCCCTTCACCTCCACAAAGAATAAAGATTGAAGATTTTCCCTTAACCTGAATTCCTAGCTCTGGCTGATTTTAAAATATGTGGTCATCACAAGAGAGGAAACTGAAGATTATTACAAAATTATAGAAATTAGAGTTAAAAAAGAACTATCAGTTATTTTTTAGTTCTATCCCTTCCTGTTGCACATTTGGTCATTAAAAGAAAAAAATCAGAAATTTCATACTAGATTTGCCTTGCCCAGCTAGCTCCTTTAATACTTGTGTGAGCCAATGCATATTATAAATTTGTGACTTTATAGTGGTCTATTCCACAGTGGATATCTTTTCTAAACTGGGTTTAGACATGGCAGCTAAACTAATATCACTAGATAAAATATCAAAAGAATCATTAACAGTAATAATATTAATAATTCTAACAACGAAGTTAAGGCATCATTTTTTTGCTCTTTTTCTTCTTGCAAATTACATGTTGAATTTATTATATATTGAAAAGAAAAGCAACCTGTATATAATAGAGATTCACATTCTCATATAAGATCATCTACTTTTTTTGATATCACACAAAGGAATGCCCATACCAGCAGAATATTTTTAGTTCAGAGTCACAAAACCTAACAAAAGTAAATATAATCAATTCAGGGGTTTCTTCTCAACAAAATTGGAACTGGAACAAAACCGCAAATTAGGAATAATAATAGGTTTTATCTCACTGTATTATTGTGAGGATCAAATGAGATAATAATAAGTGTTTAGCACAGTACCAGACTCATGGTAGGTGCTTTATAAATTTGTATTTCCTGAAAAAAAAATCAAATGAAGGTGGCCTAACTATACCTGATCTAAAACTATATTATAAAGCAGCAGTCACCAAAACCATTTGGCTAAGAAATAGTTTAGTTGATCAGTGGAATAAGTTAGGTTCACAAGACAAAAGAGTCAACTATAACAATCTAGTGTTTGACAAACCCAAAGATCCTAACTTTTGGGATAAGAATTCATTATTTGAAAAAAACTGCTGGGATAAATGGAAATTAGTATGGCAGAAATTAGGCATGGACCCACACTTAACACCATATGCCAAGATAAGATCAAAATGCGTCCATGATTTAGGCATAAAGAACGAGATTATAAATAAATTAGAGAAACAGCATAGTTTATCTCTTAGACTTGTGGAGGAGGAAGAAAATTTGTGACCAAAGATGAACTAGAGATCATTATTGATCACAAAATAGAAAATTTTCATTACATCAAATTAAAAAGCCTTTGTACAAACAAAACTCAAGCAAACAAGATTAGAAAGGAAGCAACAAACTGGGAAAATGTTTTCACAGTTAAAGGTTCTGATAAAGATGACTCTAATTTATAAGAAATCAAGCCAGTTTCCAATTAATAAATGGTCAAAGGATATGTATAGACAATTTTCAGATGATGAAATTGAAATTATTTCTAGCCATATGAAAAGATGCTCCAAGTCATTATTAATCAGAGAAATGCAAATTAAGACAACTCTGAGATACCACTACACACTTGTCAGATTGGCTAAGATGGCAGGAAAATATAATGATGAATGTTGGAGGGGATGCGGGAAAACTGGGACTCTGATGCATTGTTGGTGGAGTTGTGAACGAATCCAATCATTCTGGAGAGCAATCTGGAATTATGCCCCAAAAGTTATCAAACTGTGCATACCCTTTGACCCAGCAGTACTACTACTGGGCTTATACCCCAAGGAGATACTAAAGAAGGAAAAGGGACCTGTATGTGCCAAAATGTTTGTGGCAGCCCTGTTTGTAGTGGCCAGAAACTGGAAAATGAATGGATGCCCAACAATTGGAGAATGATGAGGTAAATTGTGGTATATGAGTGTTATGGAATATTATTGTTCTGTAAGAAATGACCAACAGGATGAATATAGAGAGGCTTGGAGAGACTTACATGAACTGATGCTAAGTGAAATGAGCAGAACCAGGAGATCATTATATACTTCAACAACAATACTGTACGAGGATGTATTCTTCTGGAAGTGGATTTCTTTGACAAAGAGAAAATTTAACTCAGTTTCAATTGATCAACGATGGACAGAAGCAGCTATATCCAAAGAAAGAGCACTACAAAATGAATGTAAACTGTTTGCTTTTTGGTTTTTCTTCCCAGGTTATTTTTTACCTTCTGAATGCAATTCTTCTTGTGCAACAAGAGAACTGTTCGGTTCTGCACACATATATTGTATCTAGGATATACTGACATATTTATATATGTAGGACTTCTTGCCATCTGGGGGAGGGGGTAGAGGGAAAGAGGGGAAAAGTTGGAATAGAAGTGAGTGCAAGGGATAATGTTGTAAAAAAATTACCCAGGTATGGGCTCTGTCAATAAAAAGTTATAATTATTAGTTATAATTATTTTTAAAAATCTGTATTTCCTTTCTTTTCTCTTTTGTTACTGGGAATGTAAAGAAAGGAGAAAAACCGTCAAATAGTTTAGTCCATGAAAGAACACATTCTAATGGAGGAGACAACATGCAAACACATGTATGTATGAATTTTACATAGGGTTGAAATGTAGTAGAAAAGGTTTTGGGCAAAAGATAGGATGTGATCCCGATACCTATATTTTTACCCACCTGCATTTTTTATTTCCTTCACAGGCTAATTGTACAATAGTTCAGAGTCTGATTCATTTTGTACAGCAAAATAACGGTTTGATCATGTATACTTATTGTGTATCTAATTTATATTTTAATATATTTAACATCTACTGGTCATCCTGCCATCTGGGGGAGAGGGTGGGGGGAAGGAGGGGAAAAATTGGAACAAGAGGTTTGGAAATTGTCAATGCTTTAAAGTTACCCATACATATAACCTGTAAATAAAAGGCTATTAAAATTAAAATAAATAAATAAATAAAAATTTAATAAAAAAGATAGGATGTGAATTGAGACTAGAGGAAAGTCAGGAAATTAGGAGGCAGAGGTAAGGGGAAGAACATGCCAAACATGCCAAGCACTGAGGAATGTTAGTAAAAACATAGAATCAAATTTGTCTATTTTTTTACTTAGCATTTTATTTTCCCCAGTTTCATGTAAAAGCCATTTTTAATCTTCATTTTTTTAAAATTTTGAGGTTCAAATTATCTTTATTCCTTCTTCCTCACATGTCCTCATTGGACAGGCAAGGTATATGATATGGATTATACAGGTACAGTCATGCAAAAATTGTTCCATAATTATATTGTAAAAGAAAAGACAAAAATCCCTAAAGAAAAATAAAGTAGAAAAAGTATACTTGGATCTATACCTAGAAATAATCATTTCTTCTCTTTCTCTTTCTCCTTCTCCTTTTCCTTCTTCTCCTCTTTTCTTCATTCTCCTCCTCTTCTTCCTCTTCCTCCTTCTGTCCTTCAAAATTGTCTTGGATCATTGTCCAACTAAGAATAGCCAAGTCATTCACAACTCTTTATCTTCTAATAATTCTGTTATTTTATAGATAGTACATTTTAGTTTGCATTAGCTCATGGACGTTTTTTCAGGTTTTTATGAGGTCAGCCTGCTCATCATTTTATATAGTATCCCATCATAATCACATACCACAATTTGTTCAGTCAGTGATTCACCAATTTATAGGTATCTCCATAACTTCCAAAGAATTAGAAGCCTTTCAAAAAAGGGCTGCTATAAATATTTTGAACATATAAGCCCTTTCTTTCTTTCTTTTTTTTTTTTTTTTGTTTTTTTAAATCTATTTTTGGAATCAGACTTAGTAGTGGTAATGCTAGGTCAAAGGGTATACATGATTTTTTAGTCCTTTGGTTATAGTTACAAATTGATGTACAGAATGGTTAAATTAGTTCCAACTCCATCAACAATGCATTAATGTTTCATTTTCCCCACATGCCCTAGAATATTAGTCATTTTCTTTTTCTGTCCTGTTAGTCAATCTAGCAGGCATAAGTTAGTATATCAGAATTGTTTTGTTTCATTTTTTCCATACTGCTATAGATAGATTTGATTACTTCAGCTGACAATTAAGTGATAACTTAATCTCTTATCAATTGAGAAATGTCTTTTATTTTTATAAATTTCACTCATCTCTCTATATGTTTGAGAAATGATGTCTTTATCAGAGAAAAATGCTTTAACTTTTTTCAATTACTTTTGTTAACAGTGTATCTCTCTATCCTACACCCTTCCATTTATTCTATTCTCCCTTTTACCCTATACCTCTTCAAAAGTGTTTTACTTCTAACTCCCTCTTCCCAATCTGCCCTCCCTTCTATTACCATCCCTGCCTCTTGTCTTATTCCCTTCCCCTTCTAATTTCCTGTAAGGCAAGATAGATTTACATATCAAATTGAATGTGTGTGTGTTATTCCAATTCTGATGAGAGTAAGGTTCACTCATTTCTCCTAAATTAACCCCTCTTCCACTCCACTTTAATAGCCTTTTCTTCTCTTTTTAGGTAAGATAATTTACCCCATTCTACTCTTCCTTTTCTTCCAATAAATTCCACTTTCACTACTTAATTTTATTTTTAACATATTATTCCTTTATAATTCAAATTTTATCTGTGCCTTCTGTCTATATACACTCCTTTTAACTGCCCTAATAATGGAAAAGTTCTTATGAATTCCATGTATTACCTCCCCATGTAAGAAGGTAAATAGTTAAACCTTATTAAGTTCCCTATGATTTTCTTTCCTGTTTATCTTTTTATGATTCTTTTGAATCTTGTATTTGAAAATCAAATTTTCTATTCAGTCCTAATCTTTTCATTAAGACTGCTTAAGAAGGCAATTCCAATAAAATCGGGATGAAAAATGCAAAATGCATTCAGAGAATGCATTTTTTTCTTGCATATCATCTGCAAAGAATGATATTTTGGTTTCCTCATTACCTATTTTAATTCCTTTAATCTCCTTTTCTTCTCTTATTGCCATAGCTAGCATTTGTAATACAATTTTGAATAGTAATGGAGATAATGGGCAACCTTGTTTCATCTCTGATCTTATTGGGAATGGTTCCAGTTTATCTCCATTACATATGATGGTTACTGATGATTTTAAATAGATACTACTGAATATTTTAAGGAAAAGTCCATCTATTCTTATATTTTTTACTGTTTTTTAGGAATTAGTGTTGAATTTTATCAAATGCTTTTTCTGCATCTATTGAGATAATCATTTTTTTTATTGTTGTTGTTAATTTGGTTACTGATATAGTCATTTATGCTAATAGTTCTTTTAATATTTAACCAGCCCTGAATTCCTGGTATAAATACTACTTGGTTATAGTGTATTATCCTGAGGATGACTTTCTGTAATCTCTTTACTATATTTTACTTAAGATTTTTTCATCAATATTCATTAGGGAGATTGGTTTATAATTTTCTTCCTCTGTTTTCATCTGGTTTAGGTATCACTACGATGTCTGTGTCATAAAAAGGAATTTCATAGGAATCCTTCTTTCCCTATTTTTTCAAATAGTTTATATAGTATTGGAGTTAATTGTTCTTTAAGTGTTTGGTAGAATTCACATATAAATCTTTCTAGTCCTGGGGATTTTTTCTTATGGAGTTGATTAACAGTTTGTTCTATTTCTTTTTCTAAAATGGAATTATTTAAGTAATTTATTTCCTCTTCTGTTTATCTGGGCAATCTACATTTTGTAGGTATCCCTCCATTTCACTTAGGTTCTCAAATTTATTGGCATAAAGTTGAGCAAAATAACTCCTAATTATTGCTCTAATTTCCTCTGCATTCATGTAAAGTTCTCCTTTTTCATTTTTGAGACTAATAATTTGATTTTCATTTTCCTTTTTCTAATCACATTAACCAAAATGTTATCTTTTTGTTGTTTTTTTCATAAAACAATTAATTCAATATTTTTTTGACTTTCAATTTTATTTATCTCTCCTTTTATCTTTAGAATTTTAAGTTTGGTGTTTGATTGGGGATTTTTAATTTGTTCTTTTTCTAGCTTTTTTAGTTGCAAGCCCAATTCATTGATTTTCTTTATTTTATGCAAATAAGCATCTAGAGACATAAAATTTCCCTTTTTTACTGCTTTGGCTGCATCTCACAAATTTTGTTGTCTTGTCTTATTACTGGATTAAATTATTAATTGTGTCTATGATTTGCTGTTTCACCTATTCATTCTTTAAGATGAAATTATTTAGTTTCCAATTACTTTTTGGTCCATTTTCTTCTGGCCTTATATTGCATGTGATTTTTCTTGCATAATGATCTGAATAAAATGCATTTACTATTTCTATGCCCTAACACATGGTCAATTTTTGTATAAGTTCCATAAATCGCTGAGAAGAAAGTAAAATCCTGTCTCCATTCAATTCTCCAAAGATCTATCATATCCAAGTTTTCTAATATTCTGTTTGACTCCTTAACTTCATTCTTATTTATTTTGTGGTTTGATTTATCTAATTCTGAGAGAGCAAGGTTGAGATTCCCCCACTAGTAGAGTTTTGCTATCTATTTCTTCTTGCATCTCTCTTAACTTCTCCTCTAGGATTTTCTATGCTATATAACTTAGTGCATATATGTTTAGTATTGATATTGCTTCATTATCTGTGGTATCCTTTAGTAAGATATAATTCCATCCTTTCCTCTTTTAATTAGAACTGTCTTTGGTTTTACTTGCTCTGGGATCAGGATTGCTACTCTTTTTTTTTTTTTTTTTTAACATGAAGCATAATATATTCTATTCTAGCCCTTTACCTTCACTCTGTATATATCACTATGCTTTAAATGTATTTCTTACATACATACATACATCTTACATAGGATTCTGGTTTTTAATTCATTCTGCTATTCACTTCTGATTTATGGACAATTCATCTCATTCACATTTACAGTTAAAATACCTAATTATGTATTTTCTGCCATCTTATTTACCCTGTTATGTTTTTTTTCTTTCCTTTCCCCCTTCCCTCCTCTCCAGTATTTTGCTTTTGATGACCACCTCCCTAAAAGTGTCCTCCCTCTTTTTTTTACACTTTCCCCCTAATTCTTCTGTTTTCCCTTTTATTAGGCATTCCTTTTCTTTCCCCCCTTTCCCTCCTACTTCTCTATAAGGTGAGATATTTTTCTCTGTGAAACCAAATATGTATGATATTCTCTCTTAGAGCTAAATCTGATGAGAGTAAGATTCACACAATGCTTATCCCCACTCCCTTCCCCCCCCTCAATTATAATAGGTTTTCTTTGCCTCTTCATAATATGTAGTTTGCCTTATTTTCCTCCTTTTTTTTCTCATTTTCCAGTATGATCCCCTTTCTACCTCTAGTTTCTTTTTCATATTATCACAATAAAATCAAATTATACCTGCATTCTCTAATATACCCATAAGAGAAATATAGTTCTCAAGAGTTTTTTTCCCCTTTTCCCTTTTTATGCTCCTCTTGAGTTCTGTATTTGAAGATCATTTTTTTTTCAGTTCTGGTCTTTTCATTAGTAATAGATGAAATTCACCTTTATTGTTGAATGTGCATCTTCTCCCCTGAAAAATAATGCTCATCTTAACTTGATAGCTTATTTTGGAAAGAAATCCAAGTTTCTTTGCCTTTTAAAATATCAGATTCCAGGCCTTTTGATCCTTTAAGGTAGAAGCTGCTGGGTCCTGGGTAATCCTAATTGTGGTTATTGGTATTTAAATTGTTTCTTTCTGACTGCTTGCAGTATCTTTTCCTTGGTGCAATAGTTCTGAAATTTAGTCATGATATTCCTTGAGGATTTAAATTTGGGGTGTCTTTTAGGAAGTGATCAGTGAATTCTTTCAATGCCTATTTGACCTTCTGTTTCTAAAATATCAGGGTAGTTTTCTTTTCTGAGTTCCTGTAAAATCTAAGCTCTATTTTTCATTATTGCTTTCAGGAAGTCTATTAATCCTTAGATTTTCCAGGTCAGTTGTTTTTCCTAGAAGGCATTTCAAATTTTCTTCTATTTTTAATTTTTTTTTGTTTTTGTTTGATTAATTCTTGAATTCTTATTGAGTCATTTGTTCAGTTCTAATTTTTAGTGTATTATGTTCTTCAGTTAATTTTTTTAGTTCCTTTTGCAACTGGCTAATTGAATATTTTTGTTCACTGCATTCTGTTTCTTTTCACAAATTTTGTTTTTCAATAAATTGATGTCTTTTTCATCTCTCTTTTGCAGGGCATTATATGCTTTTCCACATTCTTTCTTTCAATGATCTCATTTCATTTCTCCATTTTTCTTCTAACTCTCTTTTAAGATCCTTTATGCAATATTCGAAAAAAGTCTTGTGAAATGGAGACCAGCTCATGTGTTTCTATGGGGCTTCATCTGGAGTTGTGTTGACTTTATGAACCTCAGGATTTGAGGTCTGTTCTCTCTTTTCATAAAAGCTAGCTATGGTGAGAATTCTTTTTTGTTTTCTTTATTCCTTTTTTTTTTAAGGCTTGAGGTTTGTTCAATGAAAAGGAGTGACAGCTGCTTAATTTGCCCTGGAGCAGTTCTGTTGATTGATTTTCAGTGCTGAGTAGTAGCAGCTAGATCTGATGTTCTACTGGGCCTCAGTCATTTACAATTTGCCTTTTACAAAAGGGAAATCTGCCAAACCGCCTTCTTGCAACTAGAACAGGGTGGCCTAAAAGGCTCACAGAAGATTCCCAGGTGCTTGGAAGCTACAGTGCTCTAACTCCCAGCTCCAGCTTCTTTTCCCAGTTTCCCTTTGCTGCGATCTGGGCTCAGCAGACTTTTCCCCTGCTCTTTGAAAAGACCTAATCTGAAGTTCTTCTAAAGTAACTTCTAGAAATGTGTTATACTCCAAATATTTGTAGAATCTTTGACTCCAAAACCAGTTTAAAGACTTAATCTACTGTTGGTTTGAGAGGTCAGAGGAGATTACAGCCATCTTGGCCCAATGAGATGATTGATGCCAGTCCCAATGATCTTGTGATGAAGAGAGCCATCTACACCCAGAGGGAGGACTGTGGGAACTGAATATGGATTACAACATAACATTTTCACTCTTTTTCATGTTGTTTGCTTGCATTTTGTTTTCTTACTCATTTTCTTTCCTTTTTGATCTGATTTTTCTTGTATTGAGAATTGTATAAATATGTTTACACCCATTGGATTTAACATATATTTTTAACATATATTACATATATTGGATTGCTTGCCATCTAGGGGAGGAGGTGGGGTGAAGAAGGGGAAAATCTGAAACATAAGGCTATGCAATGGTCAATTTTGAAAAAAAATATTCTTGCATATGTTTTGAAAAAAAAAAAAAAGCTTCCCCACTGGGCAGCTACTGCTCCATGTACCTGCTACTGAGTAAGGTCCAAGAGTCTCTGATCATTAGTTTTTCTGGACAACATCTGAGGTGGCCTGGACATCTTTTTTACTCTATTGAGACTGATCTTTCTTGTAGTCCTACTAATGTATACATTTAAAAATAATAACTTTTTTACTTTTCAAAATATATGCAAAGACAATTTTCAACATTCCCCCTTGTAATATCCTGTGTTCCATATTTTTCCCTCCCTTTCCACCCTGCTCTTCCCTAGACAGCATGTAGTCCAATATAAGTTAAATATGTGTAATTCTTCTAAACATATATCCATATTTATCATGCTGCATAAGAAAAATCAGGTCAAAAAGGAGAAAATAGAGAAAAAAATAAGTAAAACAGTAACAACAACAACAACAACAGCTAAAATAGTATGGTCAAATCCACATTGAGTCCCCATAGTCCTTTTTCTGGATTCAGGTTACTCTCTCCATCACAAGGCTAATGGAACTGGCCTGAATCATTTCATTTTTGAAAAAAACTCCATGTCCATCAGAGTTGATCATCACTTGTTGTTGCTATATACATTGTTCTCTTAGTTCTACTCATTTCACTTAACATCAGTTCATGTAAGTCTCTCCAGGTCATTCTGAAATCAACCTGCTGATCGTTTCTTATAGAATAATAATATTCTATATCATTCATATACCTTAACTTAATCAGTTTCCATTCCCTGCCTGCTACAAAAAGGGCTGCTACAAACATTTTCATGCCTGTGGATCTTTTCCCCTTTTGATAATGTCTTTGGGATACAGATCTAATAAAGACACTGCTAGATCAGAGGGTATGAATGATTTGATAGCTCTTTCTCTCTAGAGGGGTTGATTCAGTTCACAACTCTACTAACAACATATTAGTGTTCCAATCTTCCCACATTCCCTTCAGTCTTATTATTAATTCTTTCTTCTATAATGAGTGTTATAATGGAGCATCATGTGTAAGGTAAATAAAAAAACAAGGATCTTTGAAATATAGAGTACATGGAATGGAATCAGGTGTAAAAAAACTGAACATTTCTGAAGAAGGCAAGATTTTAATTCCTAAATACTTTATATTTGAAAAAAGGTGCAGAAGGAGGAGGAGGAGAAGGAGAACAACAGCAACAGTAACAATTACATGAGGTGATGAATATAATGATTTTAGGTTAGAGTTAATAGGTTCTTTAGAGATCCTGGGAGTTGGGGAGTAGAGTATAATTAACTTCCATATGAGATTAGACTTTTATCACATGCCATAAATCTGTAGCTACAGTGAATCAAGGGCACACTCAGCCAGGTTATAGGAATTCCCTTCATCTGCAAATTTTCTAAGTCGAAAGGGATATAAAATGATTCCTATTATTTGACCTAACAATACTAGTAGTAGGCATGAATCTCCAAAGAGATTTTTTTCAAAGGGTAAAGAAGCTATATATACAGAAATATTTATAGCACCTCTTTTCTCAGAACAAAGAACTGGAAACTGAAGAGATGCCCACCAATTGAGGAATGACTGAATAAATTGTAATATTTAATTATGATGGAATACTGATAAGAAATGATAAGCAGGGTTCTCTCAGAAAAAATCTAGAAAATCCTCCATGAGCTTATGCAAGATGAAATGTACTATGCACAAAGCAATAGCAACTTGTGGGATGATCACCTGTGAATGGCTTTGCTATTTTGAACAATACAATGATCCAAGACTACTCTGAAGGATTTATGATGAAAAATGCTATCTATACCCAGATAAAGAACTTAGTGTCTCAAACACAAATATGGTATGGACACCTAAACCTAGAAGGAATAAAACAGAAAGAAAATTACAGACCAATCTCCCTAATGAATATTGATACAAAAATTTTAAGCAAAATATTGGCAAAGATATTTTAGCAATTTATCAACACTATGACCAAGTGGAATTTATACCAGAAAACAGGGATAGTTCAATATCAGGAAAACTATTAACATTATCAACCATATCAATAAAAACAAACAGAAATGATATGATAATCTCAATAAATTCAGAAAAACCTTTGACAAAATGCAGCATCCATTCCTATTAAAAACACTAGATGTCAAAGGGATAAAAGAAGCTTTTCTTAAAATAATAAGCAGCATCTATTTAAAATCAACAACAACCACTGTAATGGAGAGAAGTTGGACCCATTGCCAATAAGATCTAGAGTGAAATAAAAATGCCCATTATCACCACTATTATTTAATATTGTACTAGAAATGTTGGCTTCAGCAATAAGTAAAGAAAACATAATTAAATGAATTAGAATTGACAATGAGGACATAAAATGATCACTCTTTGCATTCCAGAAAATTATCCAAAAACCTACTGGAAACAATTCATAATTTTAACAGCGTTGCAGAATACAAAATAAATCCATGCAAATCATCAGCATTTCTATATATTACCAACAAAGCTCATCAGCAAGAAATAGAGAGATTCCATTTACATTTACTGTAGACAAAATAAAATGCTTGGGGGTCCACCTGCCACAACAAAACGAAGGACTATGTAAATACAGTTACAAAATACTTCTCACACAACTAAAACCAGATATCAACAATTCAAAAAATATCAATTGTCCATAGCTAGGCCAAGCTAATTTTTTCTGGCATTCATATTTTTTAAATTATAGCTTTTTATTTACAAGTTATATGCATGGGTAATTTTACAGCATTGACAATTGCCAAACCTTTTATTCCAATTTTTCCCCACCTTCTCCCTCCCCCCTCCCCCAGATGGCAGGTTGCCCAATACATGTTAAATATGTTAAAGTATAAATTAAATATAAAATAACTATACATGTGCAAATAGTTATTTTGCCGTACAAAAAGAATTCGACTCCGAAATAGTGTACAATTAGCCTGTGAAGGGAATAAAAAATGCAGGCAGACAAAAATATAAGGATTGGGAATTCTATGTAATGGTTCTTAGTCATCTCCCAGTGTTCTTTCACTGGGTGTATCTGGTTCAATTCATTACTGCTCCATTAGAACTGCTATGGTTCATCTCATTGCTCAGGATGGCCAGGTCCATCAGAATTGGTCATCATATAGTATTGTTGTTGAAGTATATAATGATGTCCTGGTCCTGCTCATTTCACTCAGCATCAGTTCATGTAAGTCTCTCCAAGCCTTTTTGAAATCATCCTGTTGGTAATTTCTTACTGAACAATAATATTCCATAATATTTATGGAATTTATGGAATAATATAATTTATTCATATACCACAATTTATTCAGCCATTCTCCAATTGATGGGCATACTCTCAGTTTCTAGTTTCTGGCCACTACAAAGAGGACTGCCACAAACATTCTTGCACATACAGGTCTTTTTCCCTTCTTTAAAATCTCTTTGGGATATAAGCCCAGTAGTAACACTGCTGGATCAAAGGGTATGCACAGTTTGATAACTTTTTGAGCTTAGTTCCAAATTAGGCCAAGCTAATTTAATAAAAAAATGACAATTCTGCTTAAATTGCTCTACTTGTTTAGTGACATACCAATCAAACAGTCAAAAATTTATTTTATAGAAACAGAAAAAAATAACAAAATTCATTTGAAAGAACAAAAGTTCAAGAATAACAAGAAAATTTTTGAAAAATGCAAATAATGGTGGCTTAGCAGTACTAAACCTAAAACTATATTATAAAGCAGTGGTTACCAAACCATTTGGTATTGGCTAAGAAATAGTGGTAGAACAGTGGAATGGATTAGATACACACCACACAATAAGCAAAGCCTATAGCAATCTGCTTAAAGTTCTATCACTGACAACAAACTTTGAGCTTAATTATGTCTACAATTTGATGAAGCCTTCACTTCCTGTATGAGGTTTGTTTTAATCAGAGGATGGCTCTACCTTGTCTGATACTCTGGTAAGTGCAGTCCTCATTCTGGCAAGGATATTTCCAAAGCAATTCTGAGCAGGATGCCTAGGAGTGGCATTAGCTCCTGCCACTGTCTCTGTATTCTACCTACACAGGCCTTTTCCTCCTTGAATGATTCCCAAATTAGGTAGTTTCTATACCTGTCTCCAGACCTTGTAGGCCTCAAACATAAGTCTACAACTATTTCCCACTATGTCTTTTACCCTCAGGGAGATAGGAACTAGCTCCTGAGAGGTTAAAATCACTATAAAGGGAGATAGGGTTCAGACATTTGTGTCTATGTTAAACATAGAAAATAGTTTTTTTTTTTTAAGTAATTAAATAATTATTTAACTTTATTATAGCTTTTTATTGACAGAACATATGCATGGGTAATTTTTCAACATTGTCCCTTGCAATCACTTCTGCTCCAATTTTTTTCTTTCCTTTCCTCCACCCCCTCCTCTAGATGGCAGGCAGTCTCACACATGTTAAACATATAAAAGTATATCTTAAATACAATATATGTGTACACATCCATATAGTTTTCCTGTTGGAGAAGAAAAATCAGATTTAGAAAGGTAAAAATAATCTGGGAAGAAAAAAAAATGCAAGTAGTCCACATTCATTTCCCAGTGTTGTTTCTCTGGGTGTAGCTGGTTCTGTCCATCATTGATCAATTGGAACAGAATTGGATCTTCTCATTGTTTCCATCAGAATATATCCTCATATAATATTGTTGTTGAAATGTATAACGATCTCCTGGTTCTGCTCATTTCACCTAGCATTAGTTCATGTAAATCTGTCCAAACCTCTCTGTATTCATCGTGCTGGTCATTTCTTATAGAACAATAATATTCTATAATATTCATATACCACAATTTACCCAAGCATTCGCCAATTGATGGGCATCCATTCAATTTCCAATTTCTAGCCACTACAAAAAAGGCTTTCACAAACATTTTGACACATAAAGGTCCCCTTCCCTTTTTTAATATCTCTTTGGGATATAAGTCTAGTAGTAACACTTCTGGATCAAAGGTTATGCACAGTTTAATAAATTTTTGAGTATAGTTCCAAATTACTTTCCAGGATGGTTGGATATATTAATAACTCCAAAAACAATGTATCAGTGTCCCAGTTTTCCCATATCCCCCCCAACATTCAGCATTATCTTTTCCTGTCATCTTAGCCAATCTGATGTACTGGTATCTCAGAGTTGTCTTAATTTGCATTTCTCTGGTCAATAGTGATTTGGAACACCCTTTCATATGAGTAGAAATAGTTTCAATTTCATCTGAAAAGTGTCTGCTCGTATCCTTTGACCATTTATCAATTGGAGAATGGCTTGATTTCTTATAAATTAGAGTCAATTATATATTTTGGAAATTAGGACTTTATTAGAACTTTTAACTGTAAAAATGTTTTCCCAGTTTATTGCTTCCCTCTAATCTTCTTTGCATTAGTTTTGTTTGTACAAAAGATTTTTAACTTGATATAATCAAAATTTTCTATTTTGTGATCAATAATGATCTCTAGTTCTACTGTGGTCACAAATTCCTTCCTCCTCCACAAGTCTGAGAGGTAAACTATCCTATGTTCTTCTAATTTATTTATTTATTTTTTATTATTATACCTTTTTATAAGATACACAGATGCATAGGTAATTTTTCAGCATTGACCCTTGCGAAACCTTATGTTCCAAATTTTCCCCTCCTTCCCTCCACCCTCTCCCTCAGATGGCAGGTAGACATATACATGTTAAATATGTTAAAGTATATATAATGAAATATATTGTATATATGCAATATATAGATAGATATCCATACAATTATTTTGCTGCATGAGAACTATTGGACTTTGAAATAAGGTAAAATTAACCTGAGAAGGAAACAAAAAATTGCAAGCAGACAAAAACAGAGTTATTGGAAATGACATGTAGTGGTTCACACTCATTTTCCATAGTTCTTTCGCTGGGTGTAGCTGGTCCTTTTAATTATTGAACAAATGGAACTGATTTGGTTCATGTCATTGTTGAAGAGAGCCACGTTCATCAGAACTAATCATGATGTAGCATTGTTGTTGAAGTATATAATGATCTCTTGATCCTCCTCATTTCACTCAGCATCAGTTCATGTAAGTCTCACCAGGCTTTTCTGATATCTTCCTGCTGGCCATTTCTTATAGAACAATCATATTCCATAGCATTCACATACCACAGTTTATTCAGCCATTCTCCAATTGATGGGCATCCATTCAATTTCTAGTTTCTACTACTAAAAAAAAGACTGCCACAAACATTTTTGCACATACAGGTCCCTTTCTCTTCTTTAAAATCTCTTTGGGATATAAGCCAGTAGTAACACTGCTGTATCAAAGAATGCACAGTTTGATAACTTTTTGAACCACCAGAATGGCTGGATGTATTCACAACTCCACCAACAATGTATCAGTGCCCCAGTTTTCCCACATCTCCTCCAACATTCCACATTATCTTTTCCTGTCATCCTAGCCAATCTGAAAGGTGTGTAGTGGTATCTCAAAGTTTTCTTAATTTGCATTTCTCTGATTAGTAATGACTTACATATGGCTAGAAAGTTTCAATTTCTTCATCTGAAAAGTATCTGTTCATATCCTTTAAATATTTATCAATTATAGAATGGCTTGATTTTTTATAGAGTCAATTCTCTCTATATTTTGGAATTGAAATCTTTATCAGAACTTTTACTGTAAAACTGTTTTCCCAGTTTATTGCTTCCCTTCCAATCTTGTCTGCATTAGTTTTGTTTGTACAAAATCTTTTCAGTTTGGTATAATCAAAATTCTTTATTTTGTTATCAATAATTATATCTAGTTCTTTGGTCATAAATTCCATCCTCCTCCTTTACCTCTGAGAGGTAAACTATCTTATGTTCTTATAATTCATTTATAATCTCAGTCTTTATGCCTAATTCATGAACCCATTTTGCCCTTATCTTAGTGTACCGTGTTAAGTGTGGGTCAATGCCTAGTTTATGCCATACTAATTTCCAATTTTCCCAACAGTTTTTGTAAAACAGTGAATTCTTAATATAGATTCTATTCCAGCCATTTACCTTTACTCTTTATGTATCACCCTGCATTAAATGTGTTTCCTGTAAACAACATATTGTAGCATTCTGGCTTTTGATCCAGTCTGCTATCTGCCTCTGCTTTATGGGAGAGTTCATCCCATTCACATGTATGGTTAAAACTACTGATTCTGTATTTCCTGCCATTTCATTATCCCCAGATTATGCTTTCCTTTTTCTTTTCCCCTTTATCCCCCTCCCCAGTATTAAACTTATGGCCATCATAATTTTAATTGCCTCATGCAGCTCTCCCTCTTTAGAATCCCTCCCACCCGCTTTGAGTCCCTTCCCCTTTCTTATACCTTTCCTTTATTACTCTTTTCCTTTTCCCTTTTTCTCTCCCACTTTTTAATGAGGCGAGAAAACTTTCTCTGTAAACCAAACATGCCTGATATTTTCTCTTTTTTTTTTTTTGCCTTTCTTTTTTTTTTTTAATTTAATTTAATTTTATTATAGTAACTTTTTATTGACAGAATCCATGCCAGGGTAATTTTTTTTACAGCATTATCCCTTGTGCTCACTTCTGTTCCGATTTTTCCCTCCCACCCTCCACCCCCTCCCCTAGATGGCAAACAGTCCTATATATGTTGAATATGTCCTAGTATATCCTAGATACAATGTATGTGTGCAGATCCAAACAGTTTTCTTGTTGCACAGGGAGAATTAGATTCAGAAGGTAGAAATAACCTGGGAAGAAAAACAAAAATGCAAACAGTTTACATTCATTTCCCAGTGTTTTTTCTTTGGGTGTAGCTGCTTCTGTCCATCATTGAGCAATTGAAACTGAATTAGGTCTTTGAGCCAAAATCTGATGAGAGTAAGATTCACACAATGTTCCTCCCTCTCTGATTTCCTTTGCCTCTTTGCGGGATGTAATTTTCCCTTTTTTAATCTCCCCTTTTCCCTTTTTCTGATACAATCCCCTTTCCACTTCTGCTTCCTTTTTTTGTATTATAACAGTAAAATCAATATACACATGCTCTTTATGTATGCCCACAACAGAAATACAGTTCTCAAGAGTTCTTCTCATTTTTTATGCTTCTTTTGAGTCCTATATTTGGAGGTCAAATTTTTTGTTTAGCTCTGGTTTTTCATTAGTAACAAATGGAATTCACCTGTTTCATTGAATGTCCATCTTTTTCCCTGGAAGAAAATGCTCAGCTTAGCTGGGTAGTTTTTTCTTGGCTGCATTCCAAGTTCTTTTGCCTTCCAGAATATCAGATTTCAGGCCCTTTGATTTTTTAATGTGGAAGCAGCTAGATCCTGAGTGATTCTTACTGTGGCTCCTTGGCATTTGAATTTTTTTTTTCTGGCTGCTTGTAATATTTTTTCCTCAGTCTGATAGTTCTGAAATTTGCCACAATATTCCTTGGGATTTTTATTTTGAGGTTTTTTTTAGAAAGTTGGATGAATTTTTTCAATGCCTATTTTACCTTCTGATTCTATTACATATGGGCAGTTCTCTTTGATGATTTCCTGTAAAATAGTGTCAAGGCTCTTTTTTTTCATCATAATTTTCAGGAAGTCCAATAATTCTCAGATTATCTCTCCTAGATCTATTTTCCAGGTCTGTTGTTTTTCCAAGTGGGTATTTAACAATTTTTTCTATTTTTTTCATTTTTGGTTTTGCTTGACTGATTATTGATGTCTCCACATCATTTATTTTTATTTCTTCAGTTCTGATTTTTAATGAGTTATTTTCTTCATTAGCTTTTTTACTTCTTTTTGTATCTGTCCAATTAAGTTTTTAAATGAGTTGTTTTGCTCTATGAATTTTTTTTTCCATTTCACTGATTTTTTTTTACTGTTAATTTCTTTTTCCAATTCACAAATCCTACTTTCCTGAGAGTTTTTTATCTTTTCAAATTGACAAATTCTGTTTCCCTGGGAGTTCTTTACCTTTTCCAATTCACATTTCAGGAAGTTGTTTTCTTTTTTCCACTTTATCAAATTTTTCTTTTAATTATTATATGCCTTTTCCATACTCTCTTATAGAGCTTATCTTTCCTTTCCCTATTTTTCTTGTAGCTCTCTTTTAAGATCTTTTATAATTTCTTCTAGGAGAGCCTTGTGTGATGGGGATCAGGGTACATCCCCCTTTGGGGTTTTGTCTGGAGACTGTCTGCTATTTGTCTCTTTGGGGTTGGAAACCTACTCTTTTTCTGTATAGAAGCTATCAATAGTTAAGAATTCACTTGTTCTTTTTACTCCTTTTTCAAAAAAAGCCCTTAGAGTCTGCCTTCTAGGCAAGGAGGTTAGCAGCTTCCTCTAAAGAATAGGGATAGATAGATGGACAGTAGCTGTTCTGCAAATGGGTTTCAAAGAGCGGTCAATCTGTAGAAGTGCTCTGGGAAGAACCCTGCAGTGGAAGTGTCACTGCCCTAGGAAGAGCGGCCATGTTGCAGAAGTTTCACTGCCCAAGCAGAGCCCCTCCCTTCCTCTTCCCCCCCTTACAGAAGTGTCTGCCCCAGGCAGAGCACCCCTGGTGTACAGAAGTGTGACTGCCTTGGGAAAAAGCCCAGATGCTGCATAATGTGGCTGCACAGGTGTGTTGTTGTTTGTGCTGAGTCACTTCTGGTGGTAGGATCCTCCCTGCAAATTCTCCACTGGTGGAGACCACCCCTGCCCCCTGTCCACTCATTGTGCTAGCTTCTGCATTCTACCTCTCTGCCTTCATTGGCCTGCTCCCACAAATCAAGACAAACCCTTTCTGGTCATCTCCAGATTATCTTTGACTTGAAATTTGTTGTATTCTCAATATTCATGGGTTTTACCAGTGAAGCACTATTTCTGAGGCTGAATTTGGTAATTACTAGTGAGGGTAGAAGAGGAGCTTAGAATGAAGTGTGTGTTTTGCCATCTTGGCTCCACCCCCTTCTAATTTATTTATCATATCATTCTTTATGCCTAAATAATGAACACATTTTGATCTTATCTTGGTATACGGTGTTAAGTGTAAATCCATGCCATAGAAAATTATTTAAGGACATTTCCTGTCATGTCACCATCTTAACTAGAAGTTTTAAAGGTGTGCTTCTTCACTATATCCTTTCACTAACCCCAACCTCACATTCAGCAAGTGGAATGGAAACTTTTTGAGAGTTATTTCTTTTTTTCTTTTTCAGTCTTTATAATTCAATGTCCCATTTATTAAGTGCCCATATACTTAATACATTTTTGACCAAGTCAAATTGATCAAAATTCAGTCAAAAGGACATTAGCAGTGTTGTTGACACAATTAGTAGATAAGTTAAATATTATAAATATTGCTTCTGAACTTTGTAGGGATTATATTTTGATTAAACAGAAAAGCCAACCCTTTCCTAAACTTTGATTATAACTTATATAAGTTATAAAATTTGTGTTTTTGTATATATGGTATTTATATATGGACATATGCATATATACTTATATACATGCATGTATATGTAATACCTACTTGCCTCATAATGTTATATTCTAATATATATGTATATACACATATATATGCATATATTATAGTATGTGCATATATATAATATATAAGCATATTATATGTAAGTATATACAATATATATGCAAATATAACAAAACAAAAACAGGCAAGCATAACATATAAAACATAACAAAGCAGACAAGATTAAAAGGGAAGCAATAAACTGGGAAAACATTTTTATATTCAAAGATTCTGATAAGGGACTCATTTCTAAAATATAAAGAGAAATGACTCAAATTTATAAGAAGTCAAGCCATTGTCCAACTGATAAATGTTCAAAGGATATGAACAATTTTCAGATGAAAAAATTAGAACTATTTCTAATCATATGAAAAGATGCTCTAAATCACTTGATCAGAGAAATGTAAATTAAGACAACTCTGAGATACCAATACACACCTCTCAGATTGGGTAAGATGACTAGAAATAAAGAATGTTGGAATGGATGTATGAAAACTGGGTCACTAATACATTGTTGGTGGAACTGTGAATAGATCCAGTCATTCTAGAGAGCAATTTGGAACTATGCTCAAAAAGTTATCAAACTGTGGATACCTTTTGATCTAGCAGTATTTCTACTGGACTTGTATCCTAAAGAGATTATTTATAGGAGGGAAAGGGACCAACGTGTGTAAAAATGTTTGTGGCAACCCTTTTTGCAGTGGCAAGAAACTGGAAACTGAGTGGATGCCCAGCACTTGGAGAATGGCTGAATAAATTATAGTATATGAATGTTATGGAATATTATTGTTCTATAAGAAATAATCAACAGGATGATTTTAGAGAGGCCTGAAGAGATTTATTTCTGATGCTAAGTGAAATGAGCAGAACCAGGAGATCATTATACATGGCAACAAGTTTATACAATGATCAATTCTGATGGACATGAATCTCTTCAATAATGAGATGATTTCAAACCAATTCCAATTGTTTAGTGATGAAGAGAGCCATCTACACCCAAAGAGAGGGCTGTGGGAACTGAGTGTGGTTCACAACATAGCATTTTCACTTTTATTTTTGTTGTTTACTTGCATTTTATTTTGCTTCTCTCTCTCTCTCTCTCTTTCTTTCTGTGTGTGTGTGTGTGTGTGTGTGTGTGTGCGTGTCTGTCTGTCTTACTGGTTTGATTTGATTTTTCTTGTGTGGCATGATAATTGTAAAATATATCTGCATATATTAATTTAACATATATTTCTACCATGTTTAACATATATTGGACAACTTGCCAGGTAGGGGAGGGCATAGGGGAAGGGGGAAAATTGGATCATATGGATTTTGAAGGGTTAATGTTGAAGAATTGTCCACACATATGTTTGAAAAATAAAAAAAGCTTTAATAAAGAAAAAATATATACATATAAAAATAAGTCAGGATCATAAGATTTAGCACTAGATGGGACTTTTAACTGGCTTTCAGATAATTTATCCCAAATTTCTCATCTTACAGATGAGTAGACTAAGGCCCAGAAAGGCCTTGTAGCTAAGGCAAGGGAGCTGAGTTTCGAACATTGTTCTGTAACTCAGATGCAGACTTTTTCTATTACTCCATGCTTTTCTTTTCCAGAATCATAAGTGAAATGGAAGTTTCAGAGAATGTCATAAAAGTAATCTTAATCACGACCTCACCATTTGGGGTCAATATAAATTTTGTCATTTACCCATACACACAAACTATTTGTCTTTCTTGTAACACAAAAAGAAATATGATAGAGCACATATAATTTACAACGTTAATATGTAATACTAAGATTAACATTTCCATACTGAATTAGATTTTCAATTGGCTTTCAGTGAAGATGTTATGATTAATTTCTTTATATTAAATTTAAAACTATGAGTTCAAGGGGGAAAATAGTTGGGAATTACATCATCTATAATCCACTTAGCAACAGGTTTACTCTCCATAGTAATTTATTGATGCCATTCTAATTATTATTCACCTTACTGAGTTCAGCTCTAATCTACTTTTAGAGTAGCAAGCTCTGCCTGGAATTTATTAAATCAGAATAATTTTCCATCAGTCCAGAAGTTATACATCTCTTATCCCAGTAGCATACCTACTTGACTCAAAAACAACAATCATAGAGCATGTAGAGAAAAATGCCTATAAAAATTTGACTCCAGATCAAAAATATAGGCTATATTACCCAACTGTTCAATTTTCCAGAACCAATCAGTGATAATTATGCTTTTATTAGTATACTGGATGCTGTTTCACCAAGAGCATTGATAGATAATATTTTTCTCCCCATTGCTAAGCCTAAAGAGGTTTCTCTCCCCATAATGTCACTGCATAGTGGGGAGAGTGGGGAGAAGTTTGATTTTTAATAATTTCTTTGGTACTATTAAGGGGTGAAAAAGTAGTGTATAAGCTTCTGCCTCTAATCTTTAGATTCTGACATAGAGTCTCAATACTAACCAAGATATTATCAGGCATGTACTCATACTTTAGAACGAACATGCTATCACGTGGGTGATCATCTAGCAGAGATCACTCTAAGGAAGTACATTTTTCTCATTCACTCTTGCTCCATAAACATGATTACATATTCTCTCAACTACATACTTTATGTGGTTTTATCAAATTTAAATTTGTCCAGTATCTCCAGGGGTATCTTAATGGTACATGAATCAGAGGCAGGGTGATACTGTCCCTAGAATTATAAGGCCTGGGTTTAAGTTACTGTACTGTCATTAGTTATATGACTTCTGAAAAGTCACTGACCCTCAGTTTCCATTTTTGTAAAAAAAATACACTGATAATTTTAAATTCAATATAAAGAGATTAATCATGATATTACCATTTAGATAAGTATAATTCAGTTAAAATGTAATTAAGCAGCATAATAGTTGTATCATAATGACCTTAATGTGGTATATGAATATGCATTGTTTCTATTTTCTATCATTCCCATCATCATTCTCATCATTCCAACTGTTACTGAGTTTTTCTGGGGATCCTTTCAGTGAGTCTAGAGAAAATGTGCTTACATAACAATCTGTTGATTCCATTACAAAAAGTAATAAATTTATCCACTTGTGGAATAGTCCATGGAACATTAAGCATAAGGTAATAATGAATTGTTTCAAGACAATTTCAAAATGAATGTATAAAAGATCAAAATAATTATTAACAATAGCATTAAATAATAATACATCAAAATATTATTATTTTTACTAGATTTTCAGACTACAAATGCTCATAAAAATTTAGATTTCAAGAAACACTTGAGTTAATCAATAAATTTACTGGGTGAAACATTATCACTGTTGCTTAAAATTACCCAACCATAATATTGATTGAAAGGAATAATTTGATATGTTCATACCAAATACTCATGATCTTTAAGTTACATGAAATGAAAAGTATATATATATATATATATATATATATATATATAGAGAGAGAGAGAGAGAGAGAGTATATGTATAGAAAATCAAAATCATGTAGAAAAAGAAAAAGGTAATTCTCATAACTGTTATCCTTTCTGCTACTGGAGATACATATTACATGAACGTTTCCTTTGAACCCATAGATAGTTAATTTTTATCTCAACCCTTTTATTAAAATAGATGAAGATGTTATTTTATTTACTTGTATACTATCCAATAGTACATTACTTATAAAAGAATAATAATAAAATAGTAACTTTTTCTAGGACCATTTCTATCTAACTACCCAATCCCTGTAACCTCATGATGCAAAGATTAAAAAGAGATGTTGTGCTGGTAGTGGTAGTAGTGGTGGTAGTGATGATAGTGATTAAAGAGTGGGCCTTAGAATCAGTAAAACATGGATTCATATCTGTCTCCTGAAACTTTCTAACTATGATATTATAGGAAAAATCACTTAAATTTTCAGTAACATAAGCAACCATGTAAAACTAAAACTAAAAACAAGCTTACATTTATTGGTAGAAGTAGTTACTTTATTAAAGTGATGAAATGATTGTTTTGAATATAAAAAGAGCTAGCTGTAATCTTATTGTTTGGTATAAAAAATTAGTAAACGATACTAACGATGGTTTTCCTATCTGTATATATTGTATAAATCATGAAACCCCCATGAATCTTTATCTCCTCCTGGTAAACTGGTGGGGTTGGGCAAGACTAATATGACATTCTCTTCCAAAGCTGTATATTTCATACTATAAAACTCAGTTTTTATTTTGTAAGTTCTTCTTTTTTTCCCCTCTTCCATATAATTCCATTATGGATAATTCTCTTATTTATTCTTTCCTTTTAAAAAAGGACTGTGAATTCTGGGATAGTCATTTAATTTCCTTATTAGTGTACATCAGATGAAAAAGATACTATAGAACTCAAGGGAATACTATATCTTCTGTATATAAAGCTGCATCAGAGACTAACACAGTAAAATCTCTTTACTACATTTAACCCTTGTGCTTGTCCTGGATGCCTGATGAGCAACTGAATACCCAAGAAATTTAGTGAAGTCTAGATGATACCTGGCTGTTTCCATAGTCTTCTTTTCATGTCTCTCAGGTTGCCTCTCCCTGCTTGCCCTATGTGTGCTTAGAGGTGAAAAAGTTATCTGCTGTCACTAATGTTCTCTCAGTGCAAGGATGATTCCTTTGGACATTTGAATTCTCCTGGAGTGTAGAGACCAAATGTGATTGAATTTTCTTGCTCCCTCCTCCCCCAGCAATGGATTTTAGCTAAAGCCTTGCATCAAAATATGTGTTAAGCATATTATAGTTTGATACAAGTCTATCCTGGTCAAGCTGCAGAGAACAACTATCTATCATCCTTGCTGCTACCTCGACTCCTTCTTAAATGCTCATAAGATGAAGGCAGAAAATTTATTACAGTGTGGGGTAATGATCTGATGTGGATCACAGTTGATCATTATAATTCTGAAGTGAAAAATGAACTGCAATTCCAATGATTTGTTTTCCCTTAGACCTCATTTGTAACTCAGGTATTCGTTATATAGAATTTCAATATTCAGTTATGATATACACATCTAGGGCTGTGGTGCAATAGTAAAATAATGGTCTCCAGATAAGGTGGATTTTTTCACCTTTTAATGAAAGTTTACAAAGAATTTTTGATATTTATAGGAGTTATCCCTTCTGCATCGGGAGGTTAGGGGTGCAGCAACACATAATCTGGAAAATCTGTTTAACTTTTTGGTCCTCCCTTTGCACCAGAGAAGTATGATTTGTTATGGTATTAAAAGATGACATATGTTGATATTATACAGTGTTATTTATACATTTTATTTATTTCTGAATTTTCAAACATTTTCTATGTCATTTTCTGCCTTTCAAATGCCATTTGTGGCTTCTACAAAGCTAAAAATAATTTCATTTAATTTCTTACATGTAGCAAAGTATATTGAAGCTGCAATGGGTAAAGTTGTGATATAGAAGGGATAGCTCTAATATATGATTTTGAGGGCAAACTACATGTCCTTTACAGAGAAAACTGTCTGGGAATAAAGACTTTTGTCAAGTTTCAGGTCTTGCATCATATGAGGCATAATCCAAGAAGATTTTTCTTTTGCTTGTTGTTTTTATTTTTTTTTTAATATAGTGAGAGGTGAGAGGAAGATTTGTATAGTGAGTTATATCTGTGACTTTGGGTGGTAATTAAACTTTACTATTATCACTTTCGTCTACGTATAACATGATGTTATAATTTTTTTTTTAAAAAAAGGCAACTCATTATATTGGTGGGTGTAAAATAAATAGAATATGTACACTTTTGCCATATTTTCATATGTAGTATCTCATTTGGTTCTTCTCACCTTACACCATAGTATCTCATTTGGTTCTTCTTGGTTACACCAAGGTGGGAATAAATAGGTATTATGCCCACTGCATGGATGGGAAAATGGAAATCTAGGAAAGTTCAATCTCCAATATCACGTATTAATTCTTTGTAAATAATATATTATATTATATTATTAATTTTTTGACCACATTTTCTAGGGGAGGAAATTGATTTTTAGGAAAATACAGTGATATGTCATTTTTGCTGTTCCAACTCCCATTTCCCATCCTTATATCTTTGCATAGGATGCTGTTCCCCATTCCTGGATTGTATTCCATTTTACCCAATACATCTTAAAATCTCCAGTTTCTTAGCTCAAATGCCACTTTTTATACACTCCCAGACTGGTAATATCTACATTTCTCAATTAGTTTGTGTTTAAAAATATATAAATACTATTCCTTTTTTATTGTTGTTTTTCAATCATTTTTCATTACTGTTTGTCTTGTGACCCCGTTTCAAGTTTTTTTTTTTTTTTGCCAAGATATTGAAATGATTTGACGTTTCCTTCTCCAGCTCATTTTACAGATAAGGAAACTGAGGCAAATAGGGTTAAATAACTTGCCCATAGTCACACAACTAGGCTAGATTTGAATTTATGAAGAAGAGTCTTAATTCCGGGATTAACATTCTATTTACTCCATCACCTAGCTGACCATACACTCTTAGACCCTCGCCCCACTTCCTATATACATATATATATATATATATATATATATATATATACACACACACACACACGTATGTGCACACATACTACATGCATGTATACTGATATGTTCATGTGCTGTATTTAATATAATGTAACTTTCTTTTGGAGGCAGTAGATACCTCAGTGTATAGATTGTTGCACCTGGAAAACACATCTTCCTGATTTTCAATCTAGTCTCAGATATTTAATAGTTGTGTGAACCTTGGCAAATCACTAAATCTCTGTTTGCCTAATCCACTAGAGGAGAAAATGGCAAACCACTCCAGTATCTTTACTAAAAAACCTCAATATGGGGTAAGAAAAAGTTGGACATGACTAAATGAGTGAACAAAAATAATTGTAATATGTTATAATTATTAATAATAATATCATTTTCCTTAACACTGTAAATTTCTTTAAGAAGTTAAACTCCCTTATCTATGGGTATTTTCTATCCAAGATCCTCACCATAGACATTACAAATCCTGACTCTCTAGTCAGTGAGGTTTACTCTTTCCCACAGGAAGCAGCATGCTTATAATGGTCTAATATTCAATTCTCTCCATGTCCACTGTTAGCATTATTCTTCATTCCATATTCAATTGCATTTACTGCTTTTCATCTCTATTTTACCTATACTCTGCTAACAGAAGAAGACTGGCACCCCTCCTTGTCTCCAGTTTCATGGGACTCCCCAGTCTACATTGTATTAAGTTGGACTACCTGTCCCTTTTTCACTCATTGAATCGTCTCTAAATCCAGAAGCAGGTTCCCCTCTTGTTTATATGGCACAATATCCCTAAATTAGATGATGTTTAAAATTAACATTCTCTTTTTTGAATTCTAGCTACATTAAGATAACAAGACAATTTCATAATTTAAAATGTTTTATTCATTTGGTTCTTTCACTTTCAATTACCAACAGATCATTCCCTCATTTTTTCTAGAGAATCATTTCTTGAACAGAGTTTAAAAATTGAGAAGAAAAGATATGTATCAATATCAAGCCACATAATTATCAGGCTTGACAATCTATGTCCTATTCTATAACCATAGTCTCTATCTCTGGTTATAAGCAATGAAAATGAGCATTTTCATTTCTCTTATTTGATTTCAAGCTTGGTTATTTCAATTATACAGTGTTCAGTTTTGATTTTGTTTTGGTTGTTTCTATTTACATTGTTGCAGTTATTGTGAATACTGTTTCTTAGTTCTACTTAAGTTACTTTGTATCAGTTGATAGAAGTCTTTCATAAGTTCCTTATATTTTTCATGTACATATTTTCTTACAGCATAGTTGCATTCTACCACATTAATAAATCATTACTTGTTTAATCATTCTTTATTTGATGTATAGATACTATAACTAATTTGTTTCATGTGAGACTTTAATGAATATTTTTGACTTCCTTATAAGCCTACTAGAAATATCTCTGTAGGAAAGGATCTGGATATAGTAACATTCATAACATCATTTCAAATAGCTTTGCAGAACATTCAGGCTACTTCAAAATATACCAGTATGCCTGCTTTCCCATAACCTTTTCATAACTCCATAGAATATTCTCCATCTTTATGACTATTCTCATCTTTTACAATCTTTACAAATTTGGGAAGTGTGAAATGAATTCTCAAACTTTTCAGCTGCATATATTTTATTGTTGCAATTTGAAAGGAACTTTCTGGGTTGTTAATAGTTTACAAAATTAAATTACTTGCCAGTGATTACAGAGCTAGTATCAGTCTGCGTAGTGAGTCAATCTCATGCTCCCTGATGTTCTGTCCATTCAGCTATGCTGTCTTTGAAAGCACACCAAATGTTTGAAGGGAAGATGGATTGAGATACATGCAGAAATGATGATATAGAGGAATGTTAACCCTTGTGAGGAAAGAATATTGGCAATGGGAATTAAAAGCAGTATGACTTTAAGAAGCACATTTTGTGTTTCATTTGGAAATGAGCATTAATACATGAGTTTGCAATGAGCTACAACTCCAGCTTTGGTCCTGCTACACTAATATTAGTGTAATTAGTAATTACTAATTATTGTGTAACATTCTGATTTCTTTT
Organism: Sarcophilus harrisii; assembly: GCF_902635505.1. Classification (NCBI taxonomy): domain Eukaryota; kingdom Metazoa; phylum Chordata; class Mammalia; order Dasyuromorphia; family Dasyuridae; genus Sarcophilus; species Sarcophilus harrisii. The sequence continues at coordinate 470,624,386 of NC_045428.1, forward strand.
TATCTTTCTCTCTCCAAATAAAAATGCAAACATTCTTCATGTGTCATTTCTCATATACCAAATTCTGCAGTTTGTTTTCAACGGAATTAAACAATGTCCTTGTTCAGCATAGTATCTATCTATGAATGATTGAAAGTAAATAGGTATATCTGTCTATCTTTGTCTCTAAATCTTTCTGTCTCTGTCTTTATTTCTGTCTATCTCTTTACCTCTCTATTGAACTTCATTAGGGATGACCAATGAAGAAAACAAATATAATAGAGGAGCTGAAGTGTCAAAAGGAAGAATTTTTGAACTTATTTGTCAAGATGTTCTCCCACACAGTAGAAAGGGAAGATTTTCATTATTTTTTTTTATTTCTGATTTATTCAACTACTAGGAGAAGGGAAAGCATAATAAATATTGCTATGTATTTCATTCAAATTAATTCAACCTCTCTCACTATCACTATCTCTCTCTCACTCTCTTTCTCTCTCTCTCTCTCTCTCTCTCTCTCTCTCTCTCTATATATATATATATATATATATATATACACACAGAAAAAAGGAAATACTAAGAATATATAAAATAATATGACAAAAATTCAGATGGAGTGATTTGGAAGGGACTTAGAAAGAAGAAGTACCTGAGGGATGAGTGGAAAGAAGTTGAAAATTTTAGGAAAAAAAGAGGCCACAAAGATGTGTAGTCCAGGCATGGGATGTCATGTACAGAGAGACAGAGGTAGAAGATGCAAAATTGTTCATATAAGGGGGCTATAGAGCAGTATTACTGTAATGTGAGCTATAACTATATAGTATGAAGTAATATTACAAAGATAAGTGAGAGACAGATTCTTGTGGGTTTTAAATTCCCTTAACTTCCAGATGTTGGAGATCCAAAGGTCAGAGAATCATCAGTGTTTCACTGAGATCATGACACATACATAAGGACAGATAGATATAGGGGAGAGAGAGATACATTCATACAGAGAGAGAGAGAGAGAGAGAGAGAGTGTGTCTCTACACACAGAGACAGATTAGAGACACGCAGAGAGAGACAGAGACAGAGACAAGAGAGAGAGAGAGAGAAAGGGAGGGAGAAAGAGAGGGAACAAGAGAGAAAGAGAGATCTGGTCTGAGACAGCCTGAAATGATAGGAGAATTATGAAGGTGTAAAGGAAAAAAGTGTTAACATTCACATTGATCCTGCTTTTAGATATAGAGAACTAAAGCATGTATCTTGCAAAAATTAAGGGTGATTAAAAAAAAAAAAACTAATACTAATTATTATCATTTGCATGGATTGTTTACCATCCAAATGTATTTCAGATTAACTTTTTAGTTCTACAGTAATCTTTACATTTTCAGTTTGCATAATTTCATGCATTGTGGTCTTCTAAAGATATTTATTTAGTATGTACTCACAATTGTTTTAGATGGGCAAATATAGTTCACAAATTTTGCTTTTCTCCTTTGATAGAAATCAGTGCTTAGATATATTGTTTTTTACTCTTCCAGTCATGATAATGTAAAGATATGTGTTACATAAGTGAATTAAAGTATATATTTTAATATTCAAGTGACCATATCAACCTTCCACTTTGGAGTAGGCTTTTGAAAACCTAAAATAAAAATATTTAATAACATGCTTGTGGGATTTTAATAGATACTACTTATATTTTGTAATGCATTGTCTGTACTTTCTAGTTACATCGACATATATTGTCCTCTATATATATCCTTATACTAGTTTGTGATACTAATCTTGGTTGTCTTTACTACTTTTGTCACTACTTGTAGAAATAGGACCAATATTGTCACAATTACTGAATTTAGTGCCTCATTAACTTTTTGGCAGTCTGTCAGGTTCCACATAATAACATAATGTGAGGCTCAAATGATATGGTACAAGTAGAAAGTAAGATGGTGAGTAATTGAGAAATATAAATGCTTTGCTTTCTTTAGTGTCCCCAAATATTAACAACTTTGCAGTAGTTACCAGAACTCAGAAATGCATTATATGATCTCTCTATATAACCAAAAAAAACTAAGGTTAAGATGATATGGAAACATTGTCTCACAGAAACCACCATAGTTGATAGATGACTTAATTATCTAGGGTCCCCCATGAATGAAAATTGTAACAATTCCTAGGAGATAATCTGAAGAATCTAGGCTGACAATGGTTTAGTTGAGTGTAATATACCAAACACATGCTGATAAGATCAGAACATTTCAAAAAATGACAAAGTGTGTATAGCTTGGCTTTCATTTGTGATCCCATGGGTTTCACAGGCAACTGGTAACATAACGAGATAGACAGTTCATGAATGGTCGACATTTGTATTTGTTGAATATGCACTTAAAAAAAGAAAAGTGGATTCAGTATGACTGCAACAGATGTTTTATCAGACAAATCCAGCAAAAAGGACTTCTCAAGGGAGAAGAGAAAGACACAAAATTAAAAAAAAAAAATACAACACCCTGACACAGGATTTCAATTCATGGGCAAAAGGAAGTGATATAATAATCTTGTCAGATTAATGAATTGAGAAGACATGCATGAGAAAAATGTTCATTGATTGTCAGTACTGAAACTGATACTGTTTCCAGGAATAGAATTATGTTTACCTAATGGGTCACAGAAGGTCACAGTCAACCACCTTGTAAATCCAATACAATTACTAAAATTCTGTATGCTCAATTTTAATTACACTATATAAAGTACTATCTTAGTTGCTCTTTCCATAAAATATGTTGGGGGGAGGGGAATGTAGAGGAATGCTTTATACTTCCAAAAGCCACCACTTTTGCTAAAATAGACCTTTGAATGAAAATCTATAATAGCCCAAAAATATTAGTGATAATAGTAACAAATTATACAGAAAACAGTTCCAGAACATCCCAAACATACTTATTCCCAGTGGAGAAATTCATGATCCTTTAATTCACATTAATAAATACCCTAATATCTCTTACATTTGTCTATATTATCTTTCAAATGCTTGTGGAATTCATCTGGTTCCTGTCACTCTGGCTTATGGTCAGAAATGAGAATTCTTCTGGAATAGTTCCCACCTCATCATTTACAAGAATAATATTATTTGGCATTGTTGTAACACATTAAGGTTTTACCTTAAAAGTATTTGTATAAAATTTTCTTTAAAATTATAAACCTATAAATTATAAACAAATTGTTAAACAAAATTTTTAAAAAGTAAAATCATGTATCAAGCCATAAACTACTTTGTAAAATATTTCAAGAAAGAATATTTATGATTTTAACAACACAATAACACTACCAACAATAATACTAGACAGTTTGCTGTTATGAAATTTGCAAATCACTTTAAAAATTTTGTTTCATTTAAGCCTCAAAATAAAATTTTGAGGTAGGACTAAAAATATAGTTATTTCTCCTCTTTTTATAGTTGAGGACACAATCTCAGAGATATTGCAATTTCTTCAAAGTCAAATAGCTAGTAAAAGTCAAAAATCACATCTTGTTTGCTTCTTTATTCCTTTCAATTTCCTTTTAATTTTTGAACTTCATTAGATTTTGTTACTATTATTACCCATTATTACTTTTATATCTTATTGACTTGTCTTTCAGAGCAGCACCTGTTTTGTTTTTGTCTTTATGTCCAAAGCATTTAGCATAGTAGAGCCTAGCATATAGTAGTAGCACTTCATAAAAGTTTATATAAGAAAATAAATTGAAGTGAATTTCTTAAGGATAAAATCTCAATGTATCTCTGTCTCTCTCTGTTTCTATGAGTTTTCTATTTTTCTCTGTCTCTCTGGCTGTTTCTGTTGCTCAGTTTTTATTTTCTTCTTTCTGTGTGCCTATTTGTCTGTCTCTATGTACATATCTATTGGTCTGTGTGCATGTAATTGTATGCAATGTATATATTGCTTTTGTAAGTTTGTTTTCTTTTCTTACATAATTTTCTCTTTTTTCCTAGACATTTTTATATTCTTAATATTTGTTGTTTTTTGATGTGCAAAGTACTTTTTCCACAATAATAATATTGGACATTAAGGTACAAGTGTTCTTACATTGATTTTACAAAGATCAAGTGGCTTATTCATGATGACACAACTACTGGTCATTACAGGCAAGATGTGAACTCTAGCAGCCCAACACTGAATATAAGGCTCTTCAAATAATCATGCCTCTGGGAATTTTAAGGAAGGGGTGAGCAGGAATCTGTCCATCTGGCTATCTGTATGTATATACATATATACATACATATATCTATATATACATCAATGTGTCTATATATCTATCTATATATATATAATATGTATATACACATGTGTGTATATATGTATGTGTAGATATATATATATATATATATTTAGATGTATATATATATGTGTGTGTGTGTATATATATATATATATATATATATATATATATATATATAAATGTTTGCATACATACACAGACTATCAATCTGTCCCCTGAGTCCATCAATAAGTTGGTCAACATTATACTTCTAACATATGACAGACACTGTGGGGTAAACACTGGGAATACAAAGAAAGGGAGAGTCAGTCCCTGTCCTCCAGTGTCTTAGAGTTTAAGAAACTCCTCTTAGCCAGGAAGTAGTTAGTATGTTTCGTCATGGGACCTCTGTGGATATGTGATTTCTTCTTGTGTCTCTTAGAGTTCTTAGGTCTTTCAAAGTCTTTATAATTTGTTGTTATAAAATAAATGGTTATCCTGCTTTTGATCACTTCACTCTGCCTCAGTTTGAGTATGACTTTCCAGGTTTCTTTGAAAGTGTCCCTTTTAAAATGTCTTATTCTATAATAGTAAGCATTCCATTATGTGTAGATGCCAAATCAAGATCTGTAGGAGAAAAATGACAAGAACAACAAAACTTTATAGTGTATCCTTCTGAGGCTAAGCTTAAGATCTTATAAATGAAGAAGTGAAGCCCAAGGATTGAAGTAATATTTTCCCTAGTCTTATAAAATGGTAGAGTTAAGATGTGAATCCAGGAATTTGAGATTTCAGATGTTCTTGTTGAATTGCTTTAGAGACATACAAGTTCACATTTTGTGATTCTCTAATTGTTTCATATGTGGCTTTTTCTACTCGAGTACAAGTGTGCTCACAGTTATTTAGAATTTTGAGATTTATATGGCATATTCCTCACTATAAACACATGGAATGAGAATTTTAAAGTATTATTGTTACTTTTTAAAAGACCAGATCATGGTTTCATGACTTGTTTCCTTTCATTCTTTAGATATACAATGAGTAACTCACTGTAATGCAAAAGCAGGAACTGCTTTGCTACTTACTGTTTTACATGGTTGATTGGAATCCCTAAGAGGTTATTTTGTGTTGTAGGAATATTTTAAACCCAAGTTTCCCAATTCTCTATCCATTGTTTCATTCTGCTTGCAAGTGTAAGTATTGTTATGCACATTTTATTGATTAAGAAACTTATCCCAATTCATTTAGTTAAAAAATAAATTATTTTAGGACCTTCCTCTTTCCATTCTAAATCAAACATTGTTTTCACTTTGTCATCTCTTTACTGCTGTTCTCTCTTTTCAAAAGCAGAAAACAGTGCTATGCAGCTCAGAAGGACTATTTATGTCTATACCTCTTTAAAAAGTATAAAAGAAGTAAGGAACAAGAATATCAAGAATAGAAATAGAGGATGAGAGATAACATATTTCCAAATAAAACAAGCATTATTCTTTTTCAGAATTGCTCAAAGATCAAAGGAACCACAAAGAAAATTCTTACCTTTGTTTCTCTGTTGTTTCTTTGTTGCCAATGCACATGCTCAGAGTGAGGCTGGATGAAAAACCAAATGAAGTATGATCTAGACATCTTCCCTCTTTTTATCTACTCCCGTTGGGCTCTCAAAATGTTTTCACTTTGACTTTCCAAAGAACCCCCATGTTCTAAAAGTCCTTAAAATTTCATTTTTGTGTTCCTGCTTTATCCCTATCAAAGACAAAAACGTTTAACTTTCCTATGTTCCATTCCTTTAGACCTGTGTTCTTTGTTAGGTGATAATGGATAAAAAGTCTATTTGATTAACAAGTTCCTGTTAATAGTTCATTCACATAGGAGAAGAATATTTGAAGTGGGAGGGGGGGATGATTTCAGCAAAGCCATGAAAAAAGAAATATTGTATGAGTGTCTTGTATTCATAAAGATAGTCAAGCTTAATATTTTCCTCTAAATAGGCCTCACTGTACAATACTACATCCATAATCTAGATTCAACTTTGACACTAGTTGGATAATATGTTGTTGTCCATTTTAACCTCATTTTAAACCAGCATTCTTGTTAGGCCTCCAATGAATAATTATGGTTGGAACTTTATTCATTGTAGCAAGTCAGGAAAACAGCCAGGCTATCTTACACTGGCCATTTTGGGGCCCTTGAAATACATACCAACTAGAGAGTTTTGTACTATACAGTGTTTTGGTAGTTTCAGATAGTAGATAATTCAAGAATTGTCTCACATCCCACCCCCCCCCCCCCCCCCATTCTGGTTCATTCTTGGAAAAGCTGCAGGCAAAGAGCACAACACAATTTTTACCTTATAGACATAGTTCTTTGAACTCATATTTGTCATTTCAATTACTGTCACACTTTGTTCATCTCAAAAATATGAAAGGCTCACTTTTTTTCTGAAAATGCTATAGCATCCAATACATTTTCTTCCATGTATTCAAGCTTATATGATTTTATATCTGATAATGAAATACTTGTTTTAAATGTATGTCAATAATGACTGTTTATAAAATATTAAGGCAGTAGACATAACAAAATCAAAATTCATTAGATTTGGGAAAATTAAAAAGAGAGAGGGAGGAAAGAAGAAAGAAGAGAGAAGAAGTAGGACTGGAACAGGAGAGGATGAATTACACATTTCCAAGCTAGAAGGGATCTTGGAAATCACATAATTCAGTGCTTTCTGAAGAACATGAGTATTATTTTTCAATTATTATTAAGTAAGTATTTTTCAAAGGGGAAAGAATAAGGCACTAGTAGACTAAGGGAATAGTCTTAAGGTCAATTGAATTCAATTTAATCAATCAATCAGCAATTCATTATTGTGTGCCAGACACTTTGCAAATCCTAGGAATACAAAGAAAAACAAAATAATTTTAGTCCTTGAAAAAACTAAAAGAAGTGACAAGCTAATAAATATGTACAAATGAGATATATACAGGAGAAATAGGAAATTATTGAAATGGGGAAAGCACTAGAATTAAGAGGGGTTGGGACAAGTTTCTTGTAGAAGATGGGATCTTGGTTGTGATGTGAAGGATGACAGAAAAGATTAAAGACCAAGATGAGAAGGGAGGATATTTCAGGCAAGGAGGACATCCAGAAGAAAATTCCAGCTGAGAAATAAAGTGTCTCATTAATAAAACAGCCAAGAAGCCAGTATTACTCGATCAAAGAATGTGTATTGGGGACCAAAGTATAAGAAAAAAAGAAATTTAGGAGAACATTAAGTTATGAAGCCAACTAAAGAGAGGATTTTGGTCTTAGAGGTGATAGAAAGCCAAATAATTTTTTGAGTAAGGGGTGACATGTTAGATCTGTGTTTTAAGACATAACTCTATAGGATTATACTAAAAATTGAGTAGACAAGAAGATAATAAATGTAAATCTGCAGAACTTTTTCATTATTAGGGCAGTTAGGACTTTCTATATACATAGGCCGTGAATGTGAATTGATTAAATTGTAATTATCTCAAAGAAAATGAAGGAGTGAGAAAGAAGCATACTATGGGAGAATGGAAATGAGAAATATGGGAAAATTTTTTTCTCACATAAAATAGACACATAAGGAAGAGTTTTTATGGTAGATGGGGATGTGGGGTTGGCAGTGTCCAATAATTGAATCTCACTCATCAGAACTGATTCAAAGAGAGAATATACGTACATAATCAGTTGGATTAGGAAATTTATCTTACACAATAGTAATGATGAGGTATATAGAGAGAACTAATATCTCTGGTGCAAGGACTTGACAACTCTATTTCAGGGCTTATCATCCATCCTTGATGTACACATGTAATTTAAGGGGATCTCTATGCCAAATATGTGAAGACCTCTCCTAGCAGAATAGGAACATGAAAACAATTTATTCCAATGTTCATAAAGGCAGCTGAAACAGGTGCTGTGGATCATATACAGCTTGGTAAGATATTAGGTATTCCAAGGTAATCTATCATATCCCAGGCCTTTACCAGTTGCCCTAACTTTCTTGCCACTGAACTTTTATGAGAACTTTGTACAACTCTACCTTACTAAACCTACTTAAATCAAATTCTCACACAAGTCAAGACATCACCTATGATATCATTGGTCTTCTTTGAAAATGAAGGACAAATAGCAACTCAAAGGGAAGTAGGTGGGGAAAGGCAGTAAAAGAAAGTGATAAAAGTGAGAACAGATTAAGGAAGGCAGAGATCAGAAGCAAAATAAATTCTTGAAGTAGGATGGAGGGAGGGATAGAGGGAAGGTAAGAGAAAGAGAGAGAGAGACACACAGAGAGAGAGACAGAGAGAGAGAAAGAGAGCGAGAGAGATAGAGAGAGAGAGAGACAGAGAGAGACAGAGAAATGAAAGACGGGAGGAAAGGAGAGAGAGAATGAGAAAGGATATATAAATGAAAATAGAATAGAAGGAAATACACACATTGTCAAAATTAGTATAAAATGGAAGTGGATAGAAGAATGTATTAGAAAGCAGAATCTAATAATATGTATTTTTGAGAGATATATTTGAAGTAGAAAGACACACAATTAAAATAAGAGGCTGCAGTTGAATTTATTCGGAAAAAAAGAAACAAACAAACAATAAAGGCAGGTATAGCAATCATTTCTCTCATAAAGCATATGCAAAAATAGATCTAAATAATCAAGGAAATCATATTTTACTAAATGTGACTATACCATACATAGACAAGGAAATAATACCAAAAATTTTCAGAAAATATTTCCCTAATAAAGGTATTATTTCTTATAAATAGAGAGAATTGAGTCAAATTTTACAGTAATTCCTTAACTGACACAAGATCAATGGATAAATCATGGAGTATTCAGAAGAAGAAATCAAATCTATATATGCTCTTCTCAGCAATACAGTTATCCAAGGCAATTCCAAAACACTTGTGATGGAAAATACTATCCACATTCCCAGAAAAAACTATTTTGTCTGAAAGCAGATAGAAGCATGCTATTTTCACTTTTTTTCTTTGTTATGGCTTTCCCTTTTGTTCTGAGATTTCTTTCACAACTTGACTAATACATTTTTTTTTATTTAATAGCCTTTTATTTACAGGATATATGCATGGGTAACTTTACAGCATTAACAATTGCCAAACCTCTTGTTCCATCTCTTCACCTCTTACCCCCCACCCCCTCCCCTAGATGGCAGGATGACCAGTAGATGTTAAGTACATTAAAATATAAATTAGATACACAATAAGTATACATGACCAAAACGTTATTTTGCTGTACAAAAAGAATCAGACTCTGAAATATTGTACAATTAGCTTGTGAAGGAAATCAAAAATGCATGTGGGCATAAATATAGGGATTGGGAATAAAATGTAATGGTTTTTAACTTGACTAATACATAATTGTATTGTGTTAACTATTTTGAATTATTTGGAGAGAGGTGATAGAAGGGAGGAAAGGAGAAAAACTCAAAATCTTACAAAAATGAATTTTGAAAGTTATCTTTACATGTGATCGGGAAAGAAATACTCTATTCTCTTTTGAAAATGAGAAAGTTTCATTGGAGGGAATATTATTGGTAACACTTAGCATTTAACCAGATACATTCTACTGTTGTAATATTATACTCTTAAATGCAAAAAAAATTAAAAAAGAAGAAATGATAAGTAGCATGGTTTCAGAAAAACCTAGAAATATTGCACATTTAAGTGAGTAAAACCAGTAGGTCATTATACCTAACTATCACAATATTGTAATGAGGATAAAAAAGACTTAGCTATTCTGATCACAGTTCTGAAGGACTCATGATAAAAAATTCTGTCCTCCTCCAAAGACAGAACAGATGAAGTAAGTGCAAATTGAAATATAATTCTCTCACTGTTTTTCTTGTTTTTTGTCACATGGCTAATTTGGAAATGTTTTTGTTTTATTTCACATATATAGTTAATATCTTTTTTGCTTGCATTCTCAAAGTGTTGGGGAAGAGTTGGAAGGAGGGAAGAAAACTTGGAACTTAAAATTTAATAAAAATTATTTTGAAAATATATATATGTGAAGATCATGTATTTTTAAATCAGCAGGAGACAGGAATTCAGGTTAGGGGAAAATCGTCAGTCTTTATTCTCAGTGAAGAAAGATCGGAGGTGGAAGAGAATCGGTGATAGCAATGTGTGCAGCTGAAGCTAGCTCGACCAGCAGCCACACAACCAGCAGCTCGGAGTCTCGAACCCAGGCCCAATCTCTCTCAGCTTCTCTTCCTGTCTCTCTCTCTGCCTCCATCCACCAAAATCGTCATTTCCTATACAACACATCAGGACTTGCACTGAGAGTGGGCAGGGACCATTCTTTATCCAATCATGTATATTAATAGAGTATAGCCCAATTACTCGTTAGCCTCACGTACTTGGGACCTCAGTGCATCAACTCAAGCCTCAGCCCATTACATCTCCTGCTTTCTTTTATTTTAGAACACAGGTGGTCATGCCATCCCTGACTCCTCAGGGAGGTCAGAGCCCCCAAGGGGAGGTGATCACAGCCTTCCTAACTTCTCAGAGAAGGAGGTGAAAGCACCAAAAAGGAGGTGATCACAGCCTCCCTGACTTCTCAGATCTCTGAAATGCATGGACATCTCTTGTCCAACCCGGGACCAGTTATCTCGAGAGATCTGCTCCTCCTCTACGAACCAACGGGAGATGCAGTTTAATATACCCACAAATCTTGCTATCTGTTCCCAAGTTATAAGTAACCCATGTATTTCTGTCAGCTTAATCATGCTTTCTATAGCACCACTCTTGGGTGGGATTGGGGGCGGGGATGGAGAGCCTTTAGCTAGCATTTGTCCCATTTTAGCCAAAAAAAAAAAAAATTACTGGTTTAGTTTTTAAGAAAATAAGTTCCTTATTTGTCTATTAACAATACTCACCCAAGTTCCTGGTCACCGGAGACTTCTTCAGTCCTTGGTTCCCACCGTTGGGTGCCAAATGTGAAGATTGTGTATTTTTAAATCAGCAGGAGACAGGAATTCAGGTTAGGGGAAAATCGTCAGTCTTTATTCTCAGTGAAGAAAGATCGGAGGTGGAAGAGAATCGGCGATAGCAATGTGTGCAGCTGAGTCAAGAAGCTAGCTCGACCAGCAGCCACACAACCAGCAGCTCGGAGTCTCGAACCCAGGCCCAATCTCTCCCAGCTTCTCTTCCTGTCTCTCTCTCTGCCTCCACCCACCAAAATTGTCATTTCCTATACAGCACATCAGGACTTGCACTGAGAGTGGGCAGGGACCATTCTTTATCCAATCATGTATATTAATAGAGTATAGCCCAATTACTAGTTAGCCTCACGTACTTGGGACCTCAGTGCATCAACTCAAGCCTCAGCCCATTACATATATATAGATAGATAAAATATAAATAAAAAATTATTGTAAAGGGATTATTAGTAACTTTGAAAATAACAGTTTTGGTGGAATGATGAGATCAGATTGTAAGATGTTAAAAGAGAAATAAAAGTAATTTTTTTAGTAAAAGAGGAGAAAAAGTGGCAGCATCATATTAGATGGTGGTAACAGCCTAAGTATGAGACTTGTCAAAGTGAACCCAGAAGTATAATAAGAGGCACAGAAACTCAAGAGAAGAAGAGAGTGTAGAGTTGAATTGGAATTAGAGTTGAAAATGGAGGAATAGTAGAGAGTGGCTAATGCAGTGTAATGACCTGGTCAAGAACTGAGTGGTCCAGGGATTAGAGGTTATAACATGGAAAAAGAGAAGCATTTGATTAGATAAGACAGAGGGAAAGGTGTAAATTGAACAGGTGATGGTTGAATGAGGAGAATTGAGAATTCTTGAACATGGAGGTGGTGCATTTGTGGGTAACAGTCTTTATCTGTGGCCCAGATAGGTATTGTGAAGGGCAAATATTGAGAAATTGAGAAGTTAATGTGTTCAAGGGACCCAATATGTCCATCAAATTTCCTCAGCATGAGGGAAGATCAGAAGGAGAGGAAAAATTATGAATATTCATTGTTCCTATATCAGGTTTTCCTGGGATGAAGATTTTTTTTTAAAAAGAAATAATTCCTATTCTGAGATGGGATTACTTTCTCTTGGGAAGAAGCAATATTAGTCATTCAACAAGTATTTACTGAGTAGCTTCCATGTGCAAACCAAAGCAGTGAACACTAGGGATAGGAAGATAAGAATGAAGTAGTCCTTGTCCTCAAAGTGATTAAATTATCTTGACTGAAAAAGCATATTCATGTATAACTAATTAAAATAAATAAAATCATATAAATCCAACGTAATGATGGAAGGAGTAGAAATAAGTAGATCAAGAGAGCTCTCCTGTAGAAAATGGCACTTGAACTGAGCTATGGAGGAACTTAGGGATAGTAAGAAACATAAATGAGAAAGAGGTATATTCCGAGTTTAACTAAACTCTGTTCCCTACTTTGGAAAGCCAAGTGTGCTACATTTCAAGCTATCCTATTAGGGTTCCCTAGTACCCTTAAAGAGCTTTAGCAATATCTAGTCTCTCTGGCATTGGTTCAAGTCCTAAGTGATTATTCCTTCAAGTTTAAGAGACCCTTAAACCCCAATTCCATTTAACCATTTAATAGGTGGATTAGCAGTTACAAAGGAATATTTGTTTCAAAGGTTTTTCAAAGAAAAAAAGTGTTTCTCCCTCCCATTAAAAGTTAAGAGAAGGGGAGAGGTATTTTGTTTGCAATAGGAATCTAATTCTTATGTCTTCAACTAATTCCCAAATAAAAAGGCTTCCTGGTCTTGTATCTAGGTACAAGACTGTACTCTAACTTCTCAATGCTTCTCTTCTAGAATAAAAGTTCCATTTGTCCTGGAATCCTAGCTCAAAGGTAGCTATGGCAGTACTTTTTGTATCCCAGGAGCCTCAGTAATCCTGTGTGCAGGATTCCTTGCCTCTGTCTAGAATTACAAAAGATGAATGAAATTGACCACAATCTGAGGTCTGACTCTTGGGCTTACAATGCCAAAAGGGAAAAGAGAGGGCGTCCCTTATCTCACATACAACTCATATCATGTTTCTCATGTTTTCTCATGGTCATTAAGATTTTCCTGCCCTTTTACTTTGTTATAACAGAGACTGTCTCAGTCTGGTAGTTTTAAAGTTACAACAGTTATATAATCAATGAAAAGACCTTGTTCCCACTCTTATGCTTGGGGAGCACAAAGTATCTTCCAAAAAAACCCAATTCTCTCCTATTTCCTGGCTAGATACCTCTATCTTCTGTGATTTGAGCATGCAAAAACTATTACATAGAATAAATTTGCAGATCTTGGAGACTAAATGTCATGTATAAGCAAGAGTAAGCAACACAGTTTACAGAAGCATAATACATCAGAAAAGGTGTGTTAAGTCAGGTTTTGGAGGAGTTGCATGTGAAACAAAGCAATTTTCATTATCTAAACAATAATAGACACTAGAGAATTTTGAGAGGGGCAATAATATTGTCAGATCTAAGTTTTAATAATATCAATTTGGTAGCTCTATGGAAGACAAAGTAGATAAGAGAGAATTGAGGCAGAGACAATAAATAGGAGGTCATATGAATAATTTAGATAATATTTAATAATGACCTGAACTAGGATGATGGTGAGAAGAAGAGAAATGGGAGGTATTGTAAAGATGGAACCTACAAGGCATAGCAATTGTTAGGTTTGTGGGAGGAGGTGAACATAGGATCATAGTAAAACAGAGTAAAGTTAAAAATAAATTCAAGGCTGAGATGCAGGGATACTAGAATAATACTCTCAATAGGAGTAGAAAAACTGGAGAAATAAGAATTTAATGTTAAATAAAATGATCTCTATGTTAAGCATGTTTAATTTGAAATGTCCAAGGAACAAGAAAATCAAAACATTTCATAGGAAAATAGTAAAGTCTGAGTGCATCAGAAAGATCAGATATATAAGGCTAAATATATAGATGTATGAATAAACATATAGAAGATGATCAAAGTAGCAGGAGTAGTATGCACAGAGAGGAGGAGGAACTCTGGATATGAACTTGGGGAATATCTACAGCATGGTAGTAGCATAGGGATAGAGATTGAGACTTGGGTTTACAATATAAGCTGGTGGAGTTTTTGACTTAATATTCACCAAAGGGCTGATATCAATAATTCTGTCCTATAAAATCAGAACCATCCACGTGCAAAAACCAAAACCAAACTAAAAGTAAAAACATTTGGACAGAGGATTGAGGAGAGTAAGGAAATTGAGAATGAAGAAAAATTTCTTTGTTTCTTTGCAAAGATATTGGAGTGGTTTGCTGTTTCCTACCTCAGCTCATTTTAAAGATGATGAAATTTAAACAAATATAATGGACTTTGATAGTCACATAGCTATTTAGTGTCTGAGGTCAGGTTATGAACTCACGTTTTCCTGACTGAGATTAACTCTATTCACTGTGCCAACTGACTGAACTTCACTTAAAAGATATTAATTGAGCTATGAATTGAAGAAACCTGGGCATTTCTGGAAATTTCATCAAGGGAATAACCTGTGAAAAGTTCTAAGGATAAGAAAAACAGTTTTGAATTTTTGGTAAGCCATTTTAGGTAGACTATAGAATAAATTAATGCAAGGAAGTATGTAACATTTGGAAACCCAAAATACATAGGGATATAAATGCTAGACTTTGGGGTTTTTATTCTATCTTAAAAATAAGAAAGAGACACTGAAGATTCTTTTTAAAATACACATTATTTTATGAATTATTTTGGGAGAGTAAAATCATGACAAATGGGAAAAACCATGGTAGAAATAAAAAAAAGTGAACAAAAGATGTGTTGATTTACATTTATTCTCCTTACTTCTTTCTCTGGTTGCAGATGATATTTTCTGTCCAAAGTCTATTGGGATTCCTTTGGATCACTTGAATTACTGAGAAGACTAAAGCTTTTCATAGTTGATCTTTGCACATTCTTCCTGTTATTGTGTATTATATATTACTGGTTCTGCTTGTTTTGCTCAACATTAGTTCATGTAAATCTTTCCAAGCCTTTCTGTAATCAGCTTGTTCATCATTTTTTATAGAAAAATAATATTCCAATACATTCATGTACTACAACTTGTTTAGCCATTCCTTCATTGATGGGCATCCACTCCTTTTCCAATTCTCTACCACAAAAACAAACAAACAAACAAAAAACAAACTGCTACAAATATTTTTGCACATGTGAGTCCTTTTCCCTCCCTTATGATTTCCTTAGGATACAAATCCAGTGATGGAACTGCTTGATCAAAGGATATTCACAGGTTGAGAGCCCTTTGGGCATATTTCCAGATTGCAATCCAGAATGCTTGGATCATTTCACAACTCCAACCAACAATGCATTAGTGTTACAGTTTTTCTACATGCCCTCCAATATTTAACATTATCCTTTCATGTCATAGCCAATTTGAGAGGTATAAGATGGTACCTCAGAGTTGTTTTAATTTTCATTTCTCTGATCAATGGCACTGAAGAGTAGTAAGATGAAGAGACAAATGGTTAGATCTTTGTTTCAGGAAGAATAAATCAGAAAGGCTCTGGGAGTTTGGTTAAAAGTCTGGCTAAAAAACTAAAGAACTGAAAGTAGACAATGTGCAACTCTATTAACCATTTGTAGTATTTAAAATTCATTTACATTTATTAGTCTATGTAAGAGGACTGTACTGGATAAAAATATAGGGAGAATGACATGTGTGTCACACATCAATAGATATTATGAGGGTCTCATGACCTCTCCTTCTGATTTCCTACTGTATTGAAATTTCTGGAATGGAAACACCTGAAAGAATAGGAAAAAGACCCAGAGGTGTTTTATTTTTTGTTTGGTTTAGATTTTTAATATTTTTGCGCTTATTTTAAAGGACAACATCATGATGCCAGCCCTTTGGTGAATATTGTACCTTAAGACCTCTACAGCTTTTAATGTAGGCATCTTCCCTCTCCTTGGGACCCAGAGAAGACCCATCAAATAAATGCAGCAATATATGGAAAACTTTTCTGGTTCTCAGCCTGCATCCATTCTCAACTGCCACAACGACTTTAATTCTCACCTGATTTTTTGCTTGGCTCCCCAAGGTATAAGGTATAAGAGTATAAGATATAAAGCCCCCTCATAAACTTAGACTACCTTTATTTTTATGAGCTATTTACAGGTAGTGTTAGCATTGAAGAGTTTGGTGGAAACGAATCATTGCTTTATTTTCCCACAGATCAATAATCCTGGTTTCTTGGTGGTAATCACTGTTCCCCTTACTAGCTCATGAGATTTTTAAGAGGATTGGGACAGGGAAGAAAATGTTAATTTAAATGTAGAGAACTCATGATTCTTGCCTTAGTCTTGACATGGAAGAACTGCTCTTCTTCTCTATAGGAATTCAATTGATATTCCTCTGTGTCTATAAATATCAGTTATAAAAATCACCTATTTTTGCTATTTCTGTCTTTTCCTGTTCTTTTCCTTTTCTTTCTCTGTCTCTGCCTTTGTGTCTGTCTTGTGATATCTCCGTTTCTGTCTCTATTATCTCTTTCTATGTCTGTTTGTCCAGTCTGTTATTGCCTATCTTTCTGCCTCCTCTTTTGTCTCTGTCTCTGTCTCTATTTATGTCTCCATCTCTCTGTCTCCATCTCTGTCTCATCTTTCTCTTTCTCTCTGTCTGTTTCTCTCTGCCTTTCTCAAACTTTCTCTCCCTCTCTCTGTCTCTCTTTCTCTTATTTGTCATAGACATAATGAGGAAATTAGAATATGTGATTTCTAAGGCCCCTTCTTGTTGTAAAAACCTGAATTATACAACAGTGAATAAGGCTTCTAGTTCATGGTCTTTATCATAAATAATATATCATAATTGCACAAATTTTGGCAGTTTTTCCCTCATACTCTGCAAGTCCAGTAAAATGAAATGGTATTTTTGATAGTTTTGTTCAATAAATGTTATAACACAAAATTTGGTACTAAAGCTCTCATCTGGAGACAAACATAACACCTACATTATCTTCATGGGCACTCTAAAGGGGATATTAAAAAAAATTGATTTTGTTGATATAGCTAAAGGTAGAATCAGGATTTCAGCAAGCACTACACACAGAGGTACACTTTTTAATATTGCAATTTATAAATGCACATATTTTAATGCCAAAAATTCCACTCTCTGTGGCCTGTAGGTATTTATTTTGCAATAAGTCAAGTTGCACGTTTTATACAGAAGGCTTTGTCTCCAATGCACAGTGATACACAGGGGGCATAATTTTCAATCCTTGCCTAAAGCACATTAGTAACATGTTCTAGCTTGGCCAAAAGGAACTACAGAATTGAAAGTAGACAGTGTACAGCTCTAGATAGCATGATAATAATATTGCACTATATTTGCTTAACCATTTGTAGCATTTAAAACCTATTTAAGTATATTACCTCACCGCATTCCTATAATATTCCTACAACTTAAGTAGGTTACACTGTATGTAAAGTCTCTATAGAATTATGGGATCACTGATGTAGAAGAAGTGATCACAGGAGTATCTGATACATTTAATGAATTCTCTTAATCAACTAGGTAGGGTCATAGAGGAATGTAAGAGCTACCTGCTATATAATTTGAACATAACAACTATTATTTTTATGAAAGTATCTCCCAAAATATAGATGACTGAGTTTCATGAGGACAAACTTTTCAGAGAATGACCATGATCTATATAATAGTTCAAAATAGTTCAGTTTATCTGACTCAGAAAAACCTATAATTTTGAGGAGGTGATAGCCTTTCTATACTCTGCTCTAGTCAGACTATATCTATATAATTGTATTCAATTCAGGGCAACACATCCGCTTACTTGGTACTCTTCAGAATTCTCCTAGCCTCATATATATCTAGTCAAAAAGTTTCATAGCTCCTTATTACTTCTAGGATCGAATATAAACTTCTCCAGCATAAAATATTTTCACAATTTGGTCCTTTGCTACTTTTTCAATTTTAAACTTTAATCACTTACTTTCACTTTGTGATACAGAGTACTTGTTATTTGGCACAATGAACAGTCTAACTCCCATCTCTCTGCTTTTGCATTAATTGCCTCCCATACCTAGAATTCTTTCCTTTACCTTCTTTTTGCAGAATTGGTGGTTTGTTTCAGCACTACATTTCTTCACCCTCTTCCACATGAAGCCTTTCCTGGATCCATTAATTATTACTGTGTTCCCTCACCCAACTGCCTTGTATTTATTGTATGTATATATGTGACATATATATATATATATATATATATATATATATATATATATATGTTTGTGTGTGTGTATGTATATTATATGCATATGCACATTTGTATATTTTACATATATCCATATTGTCTCCTCCATTAGAATATAAGTGTCTTAAGGAAGAAAACTGAATATATTAGTTGCCTTCAATTATTTGAGGATTGCCAAGAGGAATAGATATTTGATTTGCTTTGTCTCTATAAGGCAGAACCAGTACCAATGAGTTGAAACTAAAAAGAGGCTCCAAAAAGACAAATTCAAGTTTGAAATCAGGAAAAAAAATTTCTAACTATTAAAACCATGCAATAGTAGAATAGGAAGCCTTGAAAGATAGCATATTTACTGTGATTGAAGGTTTTCAAAAAGAGGCTAGATAATCTCTGCTTGGGAACCTTATAGGGTCAATTTCTTAAAGTTACTGGTTGTACTTTGAAATTCCTTCTAGTTTTCATTTTGTGATTTGGTGAATGTGTACTCATATGCAGTTCCCCTCCTTTTCTAATCAGAGGAACAGCTAGTGACAATTTACAGCAGAAGCATGTGGCAGAAATTGGCACATGTCTGAATGAGTCTCAAAGGGAAGATATTAAAAATAGACTTTTCTATCTTAAATGATCAGAATGTAGTGAACTTTTATGAAGGTAGAAGTATACTAGTCAATCAGTATTCTCCATTATGGGTTCTTGAAGTGAGTCAAATAATAATAATAAGGTGTCAATTAAACAGTATGCAAAGAAATTGATTCAAGCTGTTTACTGGAAGGTCAAATACTGAAACTGAACTTTAAATACTTTGACCATATAGTGAGAGGATGGGACTCATTGGAAAAGACCATGATTTGGGGGGAAAAAATCAAAGACAAAAGGAAGAGAGGATGATAAAGCATAAGATGTATAGATAGTATCATGAAAACAGTAAGCATGAACTTGGATTGAAAGATAGTGGAGAGCTCTGCCATACTTTGGTTTATGGGGTCATAAAGAGTTGGACACAGTTGAATGGCCATGTGCGGTAAGGGTCACTACTTCCCCTTTCAATTAATCAACCAGAGGCTTGTCTTAGGAGAGGCAAAAAAGAATTTTATTGCTTTCTCATGAGAAAGGTCACACCCAATGTCAACCAAAATGGCATCAGTGAAAAGAAGAGCAGTTCTCATCAAGTTTATATAGAAACCTCCTCATCCCCCAACTCTTCCTCTCCTTGGCTGAGTTTCAGAGCTTAAGTGGGAAATTTTCCTAGCAACAAGAAAAAGGAACACACAAAAAAAGTATTTGCTGAGTATGAGGAAAGGTCCAGAGAAGTAGCAAGATCTGTGAAAATAGGATCTTGTGGATTCTTCTTTTATCTCATTTGTCACATGTTATTGGAGGGATTGTTAGACACAGGGTAATTAATGTGCAACTGTTTTGCAAGAATGTCCTGCACGCTTCCTAAATGGGCTTCATTTTTTAGATATTCCACTCAGCCCCAAAAGCAAAACAACAATCAACGAAAAGTGCACAATTCTATTTATTCTAGCAGTCTGAAGTAGATATGTGGAACACTGATTGAATCTAAAATGAACCTGGCTTAAGAAGTTCCTAATATCTAAATTTTTAGGGCAACATACATAAGCTAAACATTATTCAAAGTAACTTTATGTGAAAGAAAGAAAAGAAATATGACTATTCATACAATACAGGTAATTATTCAAGATAATATTATAAGGATCTCTGGGGGGTGGAGCCAAGATGATGGAGAGGATACATGCTTCTTTCTGACTTTGTTGTACAACCCTCAGACTAATTAGCAAATCCAGCCTTTGAATTAGCTCTGGACTGGCAGAATCCACAAATATTGGGAGTGCAACAAATTAACAGCAGAATATAATTTTGAAGATCACCAGGAAAAGTTTGTTTTAATTGGGAATGGAGAGAGGCAGGTCAAGCACAAGCAGAATGAGCACAGATACCAGCATAGACAATGCAGAGTCCCAGGGAGGTATGGACTATTTGACGTAGAAAATCTAAGGGGAGCACTCTACCACAGTGTTGCCTACTCTGTCCTGTTTTCAAGCCAGTAGATCAGCAGAGAAGTTATAAAACATCCAACAAAAATGCAAAAGGTAAAGAGTGAACCCTGAAAGACCAGAGTCTCACAGATTCTGGCCACACCCACTCAGCACCATGAGTGAGTCAGCACTGACCCAGCCATGGCCACACGTAGAGAAAGCTTGGAAAACCTCCCCTACCCTAAAAGAAGAACAACTTTAAAAAAATAGTAAAAAAGCAAAGAGAACTCAGGTAATAGACGATTTTTATGGTGAAAGAAAAGAACAGATTTCAGACCCTGAAGAAACTAAAAGCAGATTGTCTCCAGATGAAGCCCTAAAGAGTGATATAATCTGGTCCTCATCACATAAGGCTCTCCTAGAAGATATTAAAAAAGACCTTAAGAGAGAGCTAGGAAAAAATGGGGAAAGGAAATGAAAAATTTGCAAAGAGTTTGGAAAATGCATATAACTCATTAAAAGATAGATTGGATAAAATGGAAAAGAAAACAACTCCCAGAAAAAAAAAATAGAATTTGTGAAATAGAAAAAGAAAATAACTCCTTAAAAACAAAATTTGTGAAATGGAAAAAAATTCCATAGAACAAAACAACTCATTAAAAAATTCAATTAGATAAATACAAAAAGAAATAAAAAAGAAAATGAAGAAAATAATTCATTAAAATTCAGAACTGAACAAATGGAAATGAATGACTCAATGAGACAACAAGAATCAGTCAAGAAAAAACAAAAAAAAATTAAAAAAATTAAAAAAAAGGAAAATATCTAATTGGGAAAACAACTGATCTGGAAAATAGATCTCAGGGAGACAATCTAAGCATTGTTGGATTCCGCAAAATCCATGATGGAAAAAGAGACTAGACAGTATTCAAAGTGAACTGCTCAGATATTCTAGAATCAGAAGGTTAAATAACCATTAAAAGAATTTACTAAACAGCTCCTTAAAGAGACCCTAATATTAAATATTAAAAATGGAAGGAATATCATGGCTAAATTTCAGAACTATCAGACCAAGGGAAAAAACAATATTATGAGCAGCCAGAAACAATTCAAATACCAAGGACCCACAATAAAGATTACCGAGGAAACAGTAGCTTCCAATTTAAAGGATTGAAGGGCCTGGGATTTAATATCCCTAAAGGTGAAAGAACTTGCAATACAGCCAAAAATAAATTACTCTGCTAAATGGGCTTCTTTTAGGGAAGAAGATGGGCATTGATTGATTGAAACAGGTGAATTCCATGTATTTCTGATGAAAAGGCTAGAACTAAATAACAAATTTGACCTCCAAATATAGAACTCAAGAGAAGCATAAAAAAGTAAAAAAGAAAAGAATTCTTGAGAACTGTATTTCTGATATGGGCATACATAGAAAGTGCATGTATAATCTGATTTTACTATTATAATATAAAGAAAAAACTAGAGGTGGAAAGGAGAATGTACTGGAAAAAGACAAAGTAGAGGTAAAATGAGAGAAATTACATCTCAGGATGAGGAAAATAAAATTTGCTATAATTGAGGGAAAGAAAGGAGGGTGATCAACAGTTTGTGAATTTTATTCTCATAATATTTGGCTCAAAGAAAGAAGATTAGACATATTTGGCTTCACCAAGAAACTTATCTTACATTATAAAAAAGCAGGGGGGGGAAAGGGAAAAAGGGAAGGAATAGGCTAAATATAAAGGAAAACCGAAATAATAGGAAAAAGGTATAAGAAAGGGGAAGAGTCTCTAAAGGGAGAAGATGGCTTGAGGCAAATAGTGACATAAGTAAAATACTGAGGAGGGAAAGGAGAAAAAGAAAGGGAAAAGTATAGTTTGGGGTTAATTAGATGGCAGAAAATGCAGAATTAGCAGTTTTAACTATAAATGTGAATGGGGAAAACTCTCCCATAAAGCATAAGCAGATAGCAGACTGAATTAAAAACCAGAATCCTACAATATGTTGTTGACAAAAAACACATTACAAGCAGAGTGATACATAAAGAGTAAGGTAAAAGGCTGGAGCAGAAGCTATTATGCTTCAGGTGAAGTAAAAAAAAGGGGGGGTAACCATCCTTATCTCAGATCAAGCAAAAGCAAATATTGATCTAATTAAAAGAGATAAGGAAGGAAACCATATTTTATAAAGGGTACCATAGATAATAAGCAATATCAATACTAAATATGTATGCATCAAATGGTGTAGCATCTAAATTCATAAAGGAGAAATTAAGAGAGTTGTAAGAAGAAATAGACAGCAAAACTATAATAGTGGGAGATGTCAACTTTGTTCTCTTAGAACTAGATAAATCAAACAACAAAAGGACTTTAAAGAGGTAAATAGAATTTTAGAAAAGGTAGGTATGATAGATCTTTGAAAAAAATTAAATGGAGACAGATAGGAGTATACTTTCTTCTCAGCAGTTTATGGAAACTACACAAAAACTGACCATATATTAGGACATGAAGACCTTTAAATTAAATGCAAAGAGACAGAAATAGTAAATGCATTTTTTTGGCTCATGATGCAATAAAAATTACATTCAATAAAAGGCCCAGGAAAAATAGACTGAAAAGTAGTTGGAAACTGAATAATCTCATTCTAATGAATGAATGGGCAAAACAGCAAATCATAGACAATCAATAATTTCATCCAAGGGAATGAGACAACATACCAAAATTTGTGGAATGCAGCCAAAGTGGTAATAAGGGGAAATATTATATCACTAGATGCTTACTTGCATAAAATACAGAAAGAGAAGATCAATGAATTGGGCTTGCAACTAAAAAAGCTAGAAAAAGAACAAATTAAAAAAAACCCAATCAAATACTAAACTTGAATTTCTTAAATTAAAAGGAGAGATATCTAAAATTGAAAGTCAAAAAATTATTGAATTAGTAAATAAAACTAGCAGTTGGTTTTAGATAACTTTTAGTAAATTTGATTAGAAAAAGCAGAGAAAAATAAAATTATTACTTTTAAAAATGAAAAGAGAACTTTCCACCAATGAAGAGGAATTTAGAGCAATAATTAGGAGTTACTTTGCCCAACTTTGTGCTGAAAAATTTGACAACCTAAGTGAAATGATGGAATACCTACAAACATATAGATTGTCCAGATTAACAGAGGAGGAAATAAATTACTTAAATAGTCCCATTTTAGAAAAAAATAAAAAAGAACAAGCTATCAAATCCCTAAGGAAAAAAATCCCCAGGACCAGATGGATTTACATGTGAATTCTACCAAATCTTTAAAGAACAATTAGCCCAATGCTATATAAACTATTTGAAAAAATAGGGAATGAAAGAGTCCCACTAAATTCCTTTTATGACACAGACATGGTACTGATACCTAAACCAGGTACGTTGAAAACAGAGAAAGAAAATTATAGACCAATCTCCCTAATGAATATTGATATTAAGATCTTAAATAAGATATTAGCAAAAAGACTACAGAAAATCATCCCCAGGATAATATACCACAACCAAGTAGGATTTACACCAGGAATGCAAGGCTGGTTCATTATTAGGGAAATTATTAGCATAATTGACTATATCAATAACTAAACTAACACATGATTTTCTCAATAGATGCTAAAAAAGCATTTGATAAAATCCAACATCTGTTCCCACCAAAAACACTAGAGAGTATAGGAATAAATGCACTTTTCCTTAAAATAGTCAGTAGCATCTATTTAAAACCATCAGCAGGCATCATATGTAATGGGGATATATTGGATCCATTCCAATAAGATCAGGGGTGAAACAAGGTTGCCCACTGTCACTATTTCTATTCAATATTGTATTAGAAATGTGAGCTTTGGCAATAAGAGAAGAAAAGAGAGATTAAAGAAATTAGAGTAGGTAATGAAGAAACCAAATTATCAGTCTTTGCTGATGATATGATGGTATACTTAAAGAATCCAAGAGAATCAACTAAAAAACTATTAGAAGTAATCCACAACTTTAGCAAAGTTGCAGGATACAAAATAAAACCACATAAATCATCAACATTTTTATACCTCACTAACAAAATCCAAGAACAAGAGATAAAAAGAGATATTCCATTTAAAAATATTGTCAATAAGAAAAAATATTTGGGAATCTATCTGTCAATTGGAAAAGTATCAAGTGCTTTTGGATAGGTCCAGCAAATATAATGAAGATGACAATACTACCTAAACAAATCTATTTATTTAGTGCTACACCAATCAAACCCCCAAGAAACTATTTTACTGACTTAGACAAAATAGCAACAAAATTCATCTGGAAGAACAAAAGGTTAGGATTTGAAGGGAATTAATGAAAAGAAAAGCAAATGTAAATGGCCTATATGTACCAGATCAAAAACTATATTATAAAGCAGTGTTCATCAAAACTTTTTGGTATTGGCTAAGAAATAGAGCAGTTGATCAAGGGAATAGTTAGATTCACAGAACCAGATAGTCAATAACTATAGAATCTATATTATATATATATATATATATATATATATATATATATATATATATATATAATAACAAATCTAGTGCTTGACAAACCCAAATACCCCAGCTTTTGGGATAAGTATTCCCTATTTGACAAAAAGTGCTGGGAAAAATGGAAACTAGTATGGCAGAAATTAGGCGTTGACCAACACCTAATACCATATACAAAGATAAGGTTGAAATGGGTTCATGATCTAGACATATAGAATGATATTATAAACAAATTATAAAAACATAGGATAGTTTACTTCTCAGATCTTTGGAGGAGGAAGGAATTTGTGATCAAAGAAGAAGTAGAGATCATTATTGATCACAAAATAGACAATTTTGATTACATTAAGTTAAAAAGTTTTTGTAAAACAAAACTAATTCAAACAAACAGAATGGAAGCAATAAACTGGGAAAACATTTTTATATTCAAAGATTATGATAAAGGCCTAATTTCTAAAATATATGGAGAATTAACTCAAATTTATAATAGTTCAAACCATTCTCCAATTGATAAATGAAGAAACATGAAGAAATTGAAATGTCCAGTCATATGAAAAGGTGCTCCAAAATCACTATTTATGAGAGAAATGCAAATTAAGATGACTCCGAGATACCACTACACATCTGTCAGATTGGCTAAGGTGAGAGGAAATGATAATGATGACTATTGGAGGGGATGTGGGAAAACTGGGACACTGATACCTTGTTGGTGGCATTGTGAAAGCATTCAACCATTCTGGAGAGCAACAACAAGGCTATACAATGATCAATTCTGATGGATGTGGCTCTCTTCAACAGTGAGATGATTCAAACCAGTGCCACTTATTCAGTGATGAAGCAAGCCACCTATACCCAGAAAGAGGACTGTAGGAACTGTGTGGAACACAACATGGTATTCTCATTCTGCTGTTGTTTGCTTGTATTTTGTTTTCTTTCTCACTTTTTTTTCTTTGTTCTTCATCTGATTTTTCTTATGCAGCAAGATAACTGTATAAATATGTATACATATATTTGATTTAACATATATTTTAACATCTATTGGACTACCTGTCATCTAGGGGAGAGGTGGGGGAAGGAGAGGAACATTTGGAGCAATAGGTTTTGCAATGGTCAATGTTAAAAAATTACCCATGCATATGTTTTATAAATAAAAAGTTTTAATAAAAAGATAATACTATAAGTTTTGAAAAATATTGCATATTGTTCATTGTAGGATACAGGTAAGGGAGTTATTGTTGGAGTATAGCTAATCTTATTTAGTCAAAGAATTTCATCTGTCAGGACAGACAAGAAAGAGAACTTTCCTAGGAGTCTTAAATTCTCCACTTTCAGCAGTTAAATCTTTTTGTAACAATGAGAGGTAAAAATGGAGTCAATGAAAGACACTAAATGTTGCAGTTAATCTCTAGGGAACAGTGACAGCAAAATG
This sequence comes from Sarcophilus harrisii, assembly GCF_902635505.1. Taxonomy (NCBI): domain Eukaryota; kingdom Metazoa; phylum Chordata; class Mammalia; order Dasyuromorphia; family Dasyuridae; genus Sarcophilus; species Sarcophilus harrisii. The sequence continues at coordinate 470,650,821 of NC_045428.1, forward strand.
ACTGATGTATAATTCCTATATACTATGCTACTTGATGGACAAATTTAGCAAGTGTTTCAGACACTTCAATCCTTTTGGGAAAGAGATAGCTTATTTATCTGCCTACAATGTTTATTTTGAGAAGAGGATCTAAGTTACAGGATGATAATATGAATTGTGGAGAGATTGTGAAGGAATCTATGGGACAAATCTTACTACAATTTTAATGGTTTTCACCAATAGCAACTCCAACACTTTTGCCATTCTGACAAGAGATCATGGACTTGAGTGCTCCTAGAAGTCTTTTGTATTGTCTTGTGTTTGTTTCTTTTATTTACCTTATATTCTACATGCATTTATAAGACTGGATATTTGTTGGAAAATTGAGTTTTTTTTAATTTTAATATATGTAAATAAAGACATGAATCTAATCTTGGTCAATTTCCTAGAACTTCCTAAGGGAAGTAATTGCTAAAGAAAGAAAATGACCATCCTCTGAAGACCCATTCTGTGTAAGCTCATTATCTTGAAAATGGAAAGGCTTAATCACATGTTAATAGTAAAAACAATAACAATAACCAATGTTAGCATTTATATAGCACTTTAAGCTTCACAAATTATTTTTACATGTTTTTATCTCATTTGATCCCACCACTTTAGAATCAGAAAATCAAATAGAATCAAAAGAAACTCAGCAACATCTACTTTATTCCTTTCATTTTCCAGGTAAAAAATACAGAAGTACAATAGTACTTGGATATCTTGAATAAGGGCAAATAGTAAGTAAAAGACCTTTGTCCCTCTGATTCCAGATACAGAACCCTTTTGTCTGAATCTTGCCAATAGACAAGGGCTTTTGGTATTACTGTCACCTTAGATGAACAAGATTAAAAAGCAATTAAACAAATAACTCTAACTCTAAACCCCAAGGAAGCAATCTGCAAGATTTTACACTTATAAATAATTTTACAATGTAAAAATGTTCTATATTAAGATAAAAATGTCAGTTCTTTCAATTTACTTTGAGATTTCAGTGGATCAATCATCTCATGAATGGTAATTTCTAGAACACAATTGCTTAAAACCCATCCAGATCTGCTCATAGACTGAGCTACAGAGAGCTGTATTACATTATCAAGTATCTTTAATAAATTGAATGTAATATTTTATTTTTAAAATATATATTATTTTAAAATTTTATTTTAAAAAATGAGTTCCAACTTTTCCCTTTCACCTTTTCCCCATCTAATGTGAAGGCAATAAATATAATATCAATTATGCATAATATTTCTTGCAAAATAAACTTCCACATTAGCCATGTTAAAAATAAAAACAAAAACTAATAAGAAAGGGGCAGCTAGATGGTGCAGTTGACAGATCACCAGCTAAGGAGAAAAAAAGGACAGAGTTCAAATGAAGCCTCCAATACTTACCAGCTGTGTGATTCAAGGCAAGTTACTTAACCATAATTGCCTCTTCTAAAAAAGCAAGAAAAAATATAAGTGAAAGATTATGTCTTAATGCTTATTCAGAGTTAATCAGTTATTTTTCTGGAAAGCGATAGCATTTTTCATTATAAAACCTTTGAAATGGTGCATTAGTATCCCAGTTTTTCCAGATCCCCTACAACTGTTGTCATTTTTCTTCTTTTTTTTTTTTTCGTTATATTAGCCAATCTGAAATATGAGGTGCACATCAAAGTTGTTTTAATGTGCATTTCTCTAATCAATAGTGATTTACAGTGTTTTTTCTTGTGTTAATTTTGCTTTGCCTGTTCATATCCTTTCAAAATTCATCAACGCTGGAATCACTTTTATTTTTATATATTTGATTCAGTTCCCTAAATATTTGAAACATTTTTGTAATTCTCATCCTTGCTCAAGTCTTCTAGGGCTTTTTTTTCTAATTTTGGATTCAGTGATTTTTTTGGGGAAAAATTTTTAATAAAAAAAGTCATTTTACATGCATCAATGCACTCTACCTCTTTTTCACGCTCTCCTGATTTACTAATGATATCACTCTTTATGTATAAATTATATGCCCATTTTGATCTTATTTTACCATACAGTATGAACTGTTGGCCTATATTTAGCTTTTGCCAGATCATTTTCCAGTTTTCCTAGCAAATTTTATCAGATAATTAATTTTTGCCTCCAAAACTTGAATCTTTGGGTTTATCAAAAACAAATTACTATGGTCATTTACTACTATATAATGTGTATCTAATGCATTTCAGTGATCCACTCTTCTATTTATAAACCAGTACTCTGTGGTTGAGGATTATTGCATGGAAAAACATTTTAAAATTTGCAACTACTAGGGTGCTTTCCCTCACAGTTTCTTTTCATTGATTGCTTTGATATTTTTAACCTCTTCTCTAGATGATTTTTGTTATTATGTTTTAACCCTATAAATTCTTTTGGCAGTTTGATTGGTCTGATAATAAATAAGTAAATTAAATTTAACATAATTGTTATTTTATTATATTGCCTTAGCTTACACATGAGCAATTCATATTTTGCAGTTTTTTAGATGTGACTTTATTTTTATGAAAAAAAAATTGTGATTGGATTCAAATAGTTCCTGACTTTGTCTTGGAAGATAGATTCCTAATTATTTTATATTGTCTAATGTTATTTTAAATGTAATTTCTCTTCCTATCTTTTGTTTTGGAATTTGTTGTAATATATAGAAATTCTAATGATTGATCTGTGTTATTTTACTTTGTTAAAATCATTAATTGCTTTTAGATGACGCTCTAGGATTCTCTAAGTGTGCCATAATAACATCAAAAAGTGATAGCTTAAATTATAAGAAATCAAGCCATTCTCCAATTGATAAATGATCAAAGGATATGAACAGACAATTTTCAGATGATGAAATTGAAACTATTATCACTAATATGAAAGAGTGTTCCAAATCACTATTGATCAGAGAAATGCAAATTAAGACAACGCTGAGATACCACTACACACCTGTCAGATTGGCTAAGATGACAGGAAAAAATAATGATGAATGTTGGAGGGGATGCGGGAAAACTGGGACACTGATGCATTGTTGGTGGAGTTGTGAACGAATCCAACCATCCTGGAGAACAATCTGGAATTATGCCAAAAAGTTATCAAACTGTGCATACCCTTTGACCCAGCAGTGCTACTACTGGGCTTATACCCCAAATAGATACTAAAGAAGGGAAAGGGACCTGTATGTGCTAAAATGTTTGTGGCAGCCCTGTTTGTAGTGGCTAGAAACTGGAAAATGAATGGATACCCTTCAAATGGAGAATGGTTGGGTAAATTGTGATATATGAATGTCATGGAATATTATTGTTCTGTAAGAAACGACCAGCATGATGAATACAGAGAGGCTTGGAGAGACTTACATGAACTGATGCTAAGTGAAATGAGCAGAACCAGGAGATCATTATATACTTCAACAACGATACTGTATGAGGATATATTCTGATGGAAGTGGATTTCTTTGACAAAGAGACCTAAAACAGTTTCAATTGATCAATGATGGACAGAAGCAGCTACACCCAAAGAAAGAACACTGGGAAATGAATGTAAACTGTTTGCATTTTTGTTTTTATTCCCGGGTTATTTTTACCTTCTGAATCCAATTCTCCCTGTGCAACAAGAGAACTGTTCAGTTGTTCAGTTCTGCACACATATATTGTATCTAGGATATACTGCGACATATTTAAGACATATAAGACTGCTTGCCATCTAGGGGAGGGGATGGAGGGAGAGAGGGGAAAAATTGGAACAGAATTAAGTGCAAGGGATAATGTTGTAAAAAATTACCCTGGCATGGGTTCTGTCAATAAAAAAGTTATTATAAAAAAAAAGCTTGCATCAACCTTTTTACAATAAAAGAAGTTTTAACTAAAAAAAAAAGTGATAGCTTTTTTCCTGCCTATTGATTTTGTTCCAAATTTTTTGTCTTTTTGCTGTAACTAGCATTTCCAGTACAATACTGAATGATAGTAAAGATAATGGGCATCTTTGCTTTACTCTTGAATTTACTGGGAAGATTTATTGATATTACAAATAGTGACTACTGATAATTTTAAATAGCTACTTCTTATTATTCTAAGAAAAGCTCATTTTATTCCTAAGCTTTCTAGTGTTTTCATTAGTAATGAATAGTACATTTTCTCCAAAGTTTTTTTTTTTTTTTACTTCTACTGTGATAATTATATGGTTTTGTTTTTCTAGTAATATGGTTGATTATATTGATAGTTTACCTAACCAGCCTGGCATTCTTCATATAAATGTCATGTGATCATAATGAGCATTTCTTGTAATATAATGTTATAATACTTTTACTACTATTTTACCTAAAATTTTTGCATCATATTCAATAGGGAAATTAGTCTACAATTTCATTTTCTGTTTTTATTCTTCCTAGATTACATAACAGTATTAGATTAGTATTGTAAAATGAATTTGGTAGGACTTATTTTCCAAATAGTTAATATAGAATTCGAATTAATCATTTTTTAAGTATTTGATAGACCCTTTGATTCAGCAGTGTCACTACTGAATCCATATTCCAATTGTATCATGATAGAGGGGAAAGAATCCCATCTCAGTAGGAAAGCCTGTAGCACAATCTGTCACAGAATAGTAAGTGAGAAGACCCTGTCTCCCTCCACAGAAAGCTTGGGATAATCACCCCTGGGCCCTAGGTAGAGAGCTCAATTTTCAAAAAAATGAGTAAAAAAGGAGAAAAAGCTCATAGAAAGTTACGATGGAGATAGGGAAGATCAGAACATAAACTAAGAAGAGGACAGTAAAGGGAAATGTGTTTTGGTGAACCTTCAAAAGGTGAATATGAATTGGACTCTGGTTAATAAAGCTCTCTAGGAAAAATTTTAAAAGGATATTCAAACAAAGATAGAAGAAAAATGGAGAAAAATAAGAACTACACAGGAGAATTATGATAACTTAACAGCTTGGAAAAGCAAGCATAAACAATTTCCTCAAGACAACTTCTTCAAATTAGAATTGGTAAAATGGGAAAAAAGAAGTAAAGAAGTCAGTGAAGAAAACAATTCACTGCAAATTATAATTGGACAAATGGAAGTGAATGACTCAACAAAATATCGAGTCAATCAAACAAAACTAAGAAATAGAAGAAAATGTAATATACTTCACTGGAAAAACATCTTACTTGGAAACCAATCTTGGAGAGATAGTCTAAAAAATATTCAACTCTCTGAAAGCCATGATGAGAAAAAGAGCCTGAACAACATCTTTCAAGAAATCATCAAGGAAAACTGCCCTGACATCCTAGAATCCAAGAATAAAATAGCTGTTGAAGGAATCCACTGATCACCTCCTGAAAAAGACCCTAAAATGAAAATTCCAAGCTATATTGTAGCTAAATTCCAGAATTAGCAGATCAAAGAGGGAATACTGCATGCAGTCTGGGTGAAACAATTCAAATATCAAGGAGCCACAATCAGGATTGCCCAGGTCTTCTACTTTAAAAGATTAAAAGGCCTGGAATATAATATTCCAAAGGGCAAAGACATTTGGATTACAGCCAAGAATCAACTATCCAGAAAAATTAATCATTGTTTTTTAGGGGAAAAGACTGATATTCAATGAAGCAGGTGAATATTAGTTATTTCTGATGAAAAGACCAGAGCTGAACAGAAAATTTGATATTCAAATTCAAAGACTCAAATTTAGGTGGAGTGAATTAGATATGTTCTTTTCAACTTTGAGACAAAGAGATATGATGAGCAAAATTTATTCATATCTTTGAGGGGTGCTTTTGCCTTTGTCTATTAAAATATTTTGTGCAATAGGTTTCTAGCTTGGTGAAATTTACCAATATTGTCTACAAATGGGAAAACAGGATAGCCTGCATTAACTTACTTCTGCCCAAACTGCATCAGTATATGAAAGAATCAATAGAAGCATAGAAAGATGGGAATTTGTATTTCTTTCTTTTATCTATATTTTCTATATCTATATCTTCTTATCTATATTTATCTATATTTTCTTTATCATTTTCTTTATTTTCAAGTTATGTGGAATACCAATTGAAGATAAAGTAAGTAGCAGAGAAACAGGTGGAATTGTGAACTTGTCCAACAATTCTCGAGAACCATTTGGAAGCATAAACCCAAAATCAGTAAATCTGTGCATACATATTGATCTTATAAATCTGTATCCCAGAGAGATGATAGGAAAAGTGAAAGAAACTCTACATACAAAAATATTTGTAGTAGCCATTTTTGGGTTGGGAAAGAATTAGAAATTGTGAGGCTGTCAATCAATTAGAAAGTGGCTGAATAACATGTGGCATATGATTGTGGTGGAATACTATTAAAAGAATAATGAGGAAGAAAACTTACATGAACTGGATGCAAAGTGAAGTCAGGACCAGTAAAACAGTGTACACAGTCAGAACAATATTGTAATTATGATCAACAGTGAAAGACTTGGCTCTTTTGATTAAAACAATGATCCAAGAGAATATGACTTAAATTAAAAATTGCTATTCAACTTCAGAAAGAGAATTGATGAACTCTACATACAAAATGAAGCATGATCTCCCTTTTTTATTTTCTTACTCTTTGTGAAAAGGATATGACAGTATGTTTTGCATTATTTCACACATATAATGACTACATTTTTCTCACCTATTATATTGGATGGGAGGGAGGAAATGATTTAGAACTCAAAAATTTTAATACTTTAAAATTTAAAAGCATATGTAAAGATGGTAAAACCCAAAGTTACATTTTTTTTAAAGCATGAGAGTTTCTATTCTCGATAATCTCATATTCTAATGTATGAGAAAACTCAAATGGAATGCTTTAATTGCAAGTCAGATAAAAGAGCATTATGGTTGTTAAAATACAACAGCGCAGTGAATGTTGATTTTTATACTTGAAAATAATTTCCACTGATAAAAAAACATATCAGTTGCTGAGTGAAATGAGCAGGACCAGGAGATCATTATATACTTCAACAAAAATACTATATGATGACCAGTTCTGATGGACCAGGCCATACTCAACAACAAGATCAACCAAATCATTTCTAATGGAGCAGTAGTGAACTGAACCAGCTATGCCCAGAAAAAGAACTCTGGGAGATGACTAAAAACCATTACATTGAATTCCCAATCCCTATATTTATGCACACCTGCATCTTTGATTTCCTTCACAAGCTAATTGTACAATATTTCAGAGTCTGATTCTTTTTGTATAGCAAAATAACGTTTTGGTCATGTATGCTTATTGTGTACCTAATTTATATTTTAATATATTTAACATCTACTGGTCATCCTGCCATCTAGGGGAGGGGGTGGGGGGGTAGGAGGTGAAAAATTGGAACAAGAGGTTTGGCAATTGTTAATGCTGTAAAGTTACCCATGTATATATCCTGTAAATAAAAGGCTATTAAATAAATAAATAAATAAAAAAGCATATCAGTATCTGCTATTAAATTATTTGACAATTCCCAAGACTTTGATGTTAATAACTTTACTTTCTGTGTAGTCAGCCACTATGGCTCTAGAACCTGCAGGGATAGTATCTTGGCTGCATGACCATTGATATTACTTTTGAGGATTATTGTCAAGAGACTAGACTGGAAATAATGCTACTTTTAAGGCTCTCGAGTTCAGGGTCTTGTGCTTTCTCCATGAGGTCTGAATGAAAATTGTGGACTTTTCAATGAATTTTGTTCAGTGAAAAGCACCTAGTTATTTTGTAAAAGAATGAGAAGTGGAAGCTCAGAAAGGTTGGTGGAGGAAGAAGCATAATATTTCAAATCTTTCCTAAAATTACTCACCAAAAATCTAGAAAAAGTACAACATCAGTGCCTGATTAGGAAATCCAAAGAAAAATTACATTAAGTCATTTTCCAACAGAATGTCTGAGGATACTTGGGACAGGGTATATGAAGACCTGCACAGATACAGGCTGAGGGATAAACTTGTGTACAAGAAGGCAACAACAACAAGAAGACTCAGCATCATGTGCCTGATCACACTGTTAAAAATACTTGAAAAATGCAGTATCAAAGCTAAAACTATATTACAAAGCATTAGTAATCAAAATAAGTTGGTGTTGGCTAAGAAAAAGAGTTGTGGATCAGTGGAATAGATTAGATACACATGATATAATAATCAATTATATAGAAATCTAGTATTTGATAAGTCCCCAAACTACAGCTTCAATAAGAACTCACTATTTGACAAAATATTTCTGGGAAAAATGGAAAATACTATCAGAAAATGGGTGTAGATCTACAACTCACACCCTATACTAAAATAAGTTCAAAATGGATACATGATTTAGGCATAAAAGTTGATACCATAAACAAATTAGCAGAACAAGGCATACTTTACTTATCATATCTTTGAAGAAGGGAGGAATTTGTGACCAAAGAAGAAATAGAGAACATTATGAAATTTTGATTATATTATATTTTTAAAAATTTGCACAAAAAACCCCAACAAAAATAAAATTAAAAGGGAAATGCAACACTGGAAAAAATCTTTCCAGCCACTATTTCTGATAAAGGTCTTATTTCTAAAATTGTCAAATTTGTAAGACAAGGCATTCCCCAATTGATAAATGGTCAAAACATATGAGCAGACAATTTTCAGATTATGAAATTAAAGCCATTTATAGTTAAATGAAAAATGCTCTAAATCACCATTGATTAAAGAAATACAAATTAAAACAACTCTGGGGTACCACCTCACACCTCTCAAATATGCTAAGATGACAGGAAATGAATGATAAATGTTGGAGCAAATATGGGAAAACTGGGATATTAATGTATTGTTGGTGGAATTGTGCAACAATCCAACTATTCTAGAGAGTAATCACAACTATGCTCAAAGGGGCAGTGAACTGTGCATACTCTTTCACCCTGTAGTGCCATTACTGGATCTATATCCCAAGGAAATCATAAAGGAGGGCAAAAGGATTCACATGTGCAAAAATGTTTGTAGTAGTTCTTTTTGTGGTAGCAAAGAATTGGAAACAAGAATGGATGCCCATCAATTGGGGAGTGGCTTAATAGTCATTAACAAGCTGTGGTAGAGGAAATCAAAGGAATTTTATTGTTCTAGAAAAAATGATGAACAAGCTGATTATAGAAAGGCCTGGAAAGATTTACATGAAATGATGCTGAGCAAACAAGCAGAACCAGGAATACATTGTATTCAAAAACAGCAAGAATGTGTAATGATCAACTATGAAAAGCTTTGTTCTTCTTAGTGATTCAGTGAAGCAAAGCAATTCCATTAGTCTTTGGGCAGAAAATGTCATCTACATCCAGAAAAAAAAAATTAAGGGGATTGAATATAAATCCACATATGTTATGTTTACTTCTTTTTTTTTTTTTTTTTTCTGTTTTTTAATCTCCCCCATGGTTTTTTTTTCCCTCTTTTGCTCTGATTTTTCTCTCCCAACATGATGCATAAAACAATGAATATTAAAAATAAACTTACTGCAATAAAAAAATAAAATAAACTAGGTCCTACAAAATTCCTGACAAATAAATCACAGATCCAGTTAAGATTGAGGAGTTTATCTATTTGTGGTGGAATAAATGAAAAATTTGTTGAGAGCCTAAGGCTATGTACCTGTCAAAGAGCATGATCATAATAAAGCAGTGAATCATTCTCTCCATAAGTAAATAGAGTCTGACTTTAATACTGACATAATTGAGAAAGGAATTCTGATGGAATAAGCAAATTAACCAAAATATTTCCAGCACAAAGAATAATTTTGGTGATGGAATTGCAAAGAAACAAACTATGAAGAATAAAATTATTCTAAAGTATCTGCAATCTGAACTTCAAAAATCCTCAAAATTTGAAAAGAATTTAATCTTAAATTGTTAGAAGAAAATGATATTTTAGAGTGTTTAAAACTATTTTATTAATGAATGAGGAAATATATGGATAAAAAATCAATTTCATATGAAAGATTTGGAAAGATAAGTACTAACAGAATGAATGGCTCAAAAATTCAATTAGCAGATTTCTTGAATGTTAGAACTGACCAAATGAAATTAATTACTTCATGATTCAGCATGTAAAAATGAAATAAAGCTGAAAAAGATAGAAAAAAGTTGTTATCCATAGCAAACACGACCTGGGAAATAGGTCAAGGAAAAATAGTGTCAAAATCACCAAACTTCTTGAATTCTATGACCTTCCCAGCAAAGATTCTAAATATCATACTTCAATAAAATTATGAAAGAAAAACTTCACATATATCTTAAAAACAGAAGGTAAATTGAAAATATCTAGTTGAAAATCTAGTTGTCATCCTCTAAAATAAATAAATTTAAAATTTCCAGAAATTATACAATAAAATTTAAAGCTTCCAAATCAATGAAAAAATATTGCAAGAATCTAGAAAAATGTCAAGTTTTCAAGATTACATGAGATCTAGCAGGTATCACCATAAATGATTAGAGATCTTGGAATATGATATTTCAAAATAATATATATATATATATATTACAGCTAAGACATAAATAAATTCTTAGAACTAAGAATAACTTAGCTAAGCTAATCAAGTATAAATCTACTGCAGAAAATTGAATTTTAATTAAATATACAGCTTCAAAAAATTCTTAATGAAAATATAAGATGAGTAGAAACATCTTGAGTACAAGCACCAATGTCAGTACAATCATAGACCAAAACATTACATGTAGTGGGGATACATTAGGAGAGTCGGGGTGAAATAAGGCTTCCCACTATCACCACTACTATTAAATATTTTAATAGATATATTAGCTTCATCAATTAGAGAAGAAAAAGAAATTGAAAGAACTAGAATAGGTAATGAGGAAAAATTATTATTATTTGCAAATGATATGATAGTAATGCTTAGAGAATATTTGAGAATCAACTAAAATTACTAGAACCAGTTGCCAGCTTTAGCAAAGTTATGGGATGCAAAATAAATTCACATAAATCATCAGCATTTCTATATGGTACCAACAAAGTCCAGCAACAAGAGATAAACAGAGAAATCCCATTAAAATAAATATAGATAAAATAAAATATTCAGGAGTCTACTGGCCAAGACAAATCCAGGAACTAAATGAACAAAATTACAAAATACTTTCCACACAAAGGTAGATGTAAAAAACTGAAAAATATGAAGAATCCATGGATAGCCTAGGCTAATTTAATAAAAATGACAAGTCTACCTCAATTAATCTACATATCCAGTGATAAAGCAAGAAATTACTTTATAGAGCTAGAAAAAATAATAACAAATTGCATCTGGAAGAACAAAAGGTCAAGAATTTCATGGTTATTAAAAAAAAATGTAAAGGAAGATGGCCTAGCTGTATCTGACCTAAAACTATTAATATAAAGTTTTGGCCATCAAAACCATTGATTAAACTCAAACTTCTGGGACAAGGACTCACTATTTGACAAAAATTGCAGTTAAATTGGAAAATAGTATGGCAGAAACTAGACACTGAACAATCCCTAACACCCTGTATACCAAAGTAAGGTCAAAATAAGTGCATGATTTAGACATAATGGGCATAGTATAAGCAAATTAGGAGAATCATGGGATACTCTATCTCTCAGATCTGTATTGAAGGAAGCAATTTATGGATATAGAAGAACTAGAGGACATTATGAAATGCAAAATGAATAATTTGATTATAATAAATTTAAAAGATTTTTTACAAACAAAACCAATGCAGGTCATATTAGAAGGGAAGCAGAAAATTGGGGAAATAATTTTGCATCTAGGTATTCTGATAAAGGCCTCATTTCTAAAATATATAGAGAATTGATTCAGATTTATAAGACATGCCATTTTCCAATTGATATATGGTCAAAGGTCAATTTTCTGATGAAGAAATTAAAGCCATTTATAGTCATGGTATGAAAAGCTCTAAATTATTATTGATTCACCAAATGGAAATTAGAACCAGGGAGGTGCCACCACACACCTCTCAGAATGACTAAAATGAGAGGAAAGGATAAATGATAAATGTTGAAAGGGATGTGGAAAACTTGGGACACTCATACATTATTGGTGGTGTTGTGTACTGATTTAACCATTCTGAAGAACAATTTAGAACTAACCCCAAAGGGCTATCAAACTGTACATATCCTTTGATCCAGCAGTGTCTTCACTGGGTCTGTATCTCAAAGAGATCATAAAAAGAAAAAATTCCTGCATGTGCAAAAATATTTGTAGCAGCTTTTTTTTTCTGTTGGCAAAGAATTGGAAACTGAGATGATGATACTCATCAATTGGTGAATGGCAGAATAAGTTATGTTATATGAATATAATGGAATATTATTGTTCTGTAAGAAATGATCAGCAGGATGATTTCAGAAAAGCCTAGAGAGATGCTAAGTGAAGTGAGTAGAATCAAGAGAGTATCATACCCACCAGCTATTTCATGATCAACTCTGAAGAACTTCGCTCTTTTCAACAATGAGATCATTCAGGCCAATGGAAAAAGACATCTATATTTAGAAAGAGAACCATAAGGACTGAATGTGGATCACAATATAGTATTTGCACTTTTTTGGTTGTTATACGTGTGCCTTTTTTCATTTTTTTTCCTTTTTGATTTTATTTTTCTTATGCAGAATGATAAATGTGGAAATACATGTATAAGAAGTGCACATGTTTAAGCTATATTATATTAATTACTATCTGGAAGAGGGAGTTGAGAAAAGAGGGAGAAATTTTTGCGGGATGAATGTTGAAAACTATCTTTGCATGTATTTTAAAAATAAAAAGTGATTATTAAAAATCAAAATTATAAAAATACCTCAAATGAACAAAAAGAAAAGAAAGAGCATTGGGTACTACTCTTTACAGTTGATCTTCCATTTTCTTTACTATCATCTTTAAGTAAAGGTGTAAAGAATAAAAAAGAGAGGGGAAAGATTAGTTATAATGAAAAGAAAACTAAAATGAATTATCATGATTATATTTTAATAGGATAAATTTACAGATCAAATAAAGATTCTTATAATGAAAGAAAAACAGCAAGAAGAAATTTTCACAAATTACTTTTATTAAACTAATAAAACTAATATGTTAAATATAATTTATTTATATTATATAAATATATTACACAAAACAATATATTATTTAATATAATTAATTATAATTTAATATTATTAAACTAATATTGGACTATTACCAAAATCAGAAAGAGAAAAAAGAAGACAACTTTAAACCAAAATTTTAATGAATGTAATTGCTGAAATATGGAAGGAAGAATGGAAGTAAGGAAAGTAGGAAGGGAAGGAGGAAAAGAGGGAGGAAGACCTTTAGTTGTACAGAAAAACAAACAAAAAGGGAGTTGATTATCAATTGAGGAAAGGTTGAACAAATGACTTGCTTAAAATTACACAGCTGGTAAGTAGTAAAACAGGGATTCAAGCCTAGGTCTTCTGAATGAAAACCAAGCTAGTGCCATATATCTTATATTGCTCAGTCAGGAGATATTTGTTAGGGATCCTGATTCTGACAGAAAAGATATGATGTAGAATCACCTCTCTTTGATTATTCTTTATTGTGTTCTCTTCTGGGCCCATGTTAAAATTGCTTTGCTATGTAAGAGAAAGAAATTATTCTCTATCTTTCATGAGGACATTTATGTGATTTTTAAATGAGACAATAAAGATGTTATTTATTAATATGTGTTTGCAGCTTGTTTCCATTATGTAAATGGATGTGGGGGAGAAGTGAGCTTACTGCCACTATGGATTATAATTCCGGAGGCCACATAGTCTAAAAAATCAATACAAAACTGTCCTGGTACGAGTTTAGGACAAAGTATTCTTTATCTTTGACTTTTCTTCATGTGGTAGTATGCAGACTGTTGTGTTGTAATTGTGTACATTGTTGCACCAAACCCGACTAATACAATATGCAAATACAAATGTCATATTGTCTCATTAACTTTTTGTGCATCTTTGTTACAACAAAACTCAAATCTAATTAGAATTTTTTACATATTTTGATTTGTAGATAAAGGATATGCATGATAATTATAGCATCTGATTTTATTAAAGCCTTGATATAATAAGTACAACATAGTTTACAGAGGCAAAACAGTCATCAAAGTCAGTGGGTCACTGTAAACTAAAGGTTTTTTTATTGGTTCTAGTAGAAGGAATATAAAAACAACATTTCTTTTGTGGAAAATTAAAAGAAAAAATTAATTTTGATCCTTAGATTCAAGCAGAAGAAAGGGAAAACCTTCAAAACTTCCTTAAAATATGCTAACTCTTTCATTAATCTTTCCCTATTCATTCCTGTATATATTCTTATGAAGTTTCTTTGAACTGTTTTACTATTTCCCAGTTTGATATCCATCCAATCATCATTCAGTAGATTTATCTATCTATTCATCCATTCAAAAAACAATTGTCATTATAAGCAAAGTAGGCACTTTTCTATTGTGTGCCATATGTGTTAAGAGTACAGCAAAGGCATAATAAATTCTATTAGATGTGTATGACGTATTCATAGTAATAAACTTAATGTGAACAATAAGTAGAAAGTAATTTATTTCTTGTTTGGAAGGAGGTGTCAGGACATTAACAAATAGAGTAATCAGGGAAGAACCTATGTAAGGGGATATTTTAGTTCATTCTAAAACAAATTGAGAGATTCTAAAAATCATAGAAAAGAAGGAAATGGTTTCAGGAAAGATACACAGCCTGTGAAACTTCTCAGGAATATCTTTTGCTAGTATTTTCCAGTATTCCAGTTTGGCTTGAGGGTCTAATGTGTGAAAGTGAATAACAAGAAAATAAACCTGGAAGGAACTAAAAGATTGTGAATGGCTTTAAAGTGTAAATTGAGGTATTTGCATATTTAAAGACACTGGAACCACTCAAGATAATTTAGAAAGAAGACATGACATATTGTAGTCACACTTTTTGCTTTCGCCAGCCATTTTACAGTAAAGGCCTAAACTCATAGGGAGGATGGGCTTCAGAAGATTTACCAAGTAAGTCTACATGCTACTTGACTATCAGGGACTTGGACTTATTTGAATAATGTCTGTCTTCTGTGAATAAATCCCTTGATGCTGTGCCTTCTCCTTTCCTTGCAGTATGCTTGGAAGAATGTAATAAAATCCAGTCATGGGGAGATAAAAAGAAAAAAAGAGAGAATGGTATTTTCATCCAGGTTCTCCCATACCAACAAAAATATATATATGTACTGAGTTTCTATAGCATTGGAACAACTATTGCAATATATGTTTGAAGCCCTGTCCTTGATATTTTCCTTATGGCATGAGATGGAAGCAGAAAATGAATGTTTTGAATAGGGGGAAAATGAGATTTATAGAAAATGGCAGAGAAATATTTGTAGTTTTTATTCTTTGAAATATTTCTTTCTAAGACTGATACTATAAGCAAATAGAAGAATTAAGGATAGTTTATCTCTCACAACTGTGGAGAAGGAAGGAATTTGTGGCCAATTAAGAACTAGAATACATTTTGGAATTTAAATGGATAATTTTGATTATATTAAGTCAAAAAGTTTTTGTACAAACAAAACCAATGCAGACAAGATTAGAATGGAAGTAATAAACTAGGAAAATATTTTTATATCCAAGGAATCTTATTAAGGCTTCATTTCTAAAATACACGGAGAATTGACTCAAATTTATAAGAATTCAAGCCAATCTCTAACTGATAAATGGTCAAAGGATATGGACAAACAATTTTCAGATAAAGAAATTAAAAATATGTATAATCACATGAAAAAATGCTCTAATTAATGAAATGCAAATTAAATCAATTCTGAGATACTACTTTATAATTCAGATTGAATAAGATGAAAGGAAAAACTAATTATAAATGTTGGAGGTGATGTGGGAAAACTGGAACAATTATACAATGTTGTTGAACTCAATGTCTCTACTGGGCCTATATCCCAAAGAGATAATTAAAAAAAAAAAAAAAAAAAAAGGAAAGGGACCTATATATGCAAAAAAATTTTTGAAGCAGCCCTTCTTGTAGTGGAAAAGAACTGGAAACTGAGTGCATGCTCGCATGCACATAGATGTACAAACATGAGTGCATCAGTTGGGAAATGGCTGAATAAATTTTGGTATATGAATGTTATGGAATATTATTGTTCCATAAGAAATTACTAGCAGGATTTCAGAGAGGACTGGAAAGGTTTACATGAACTGATGATAAGTGAAGTAAGGAGAACCAGGAGAACATTGTATGTGGAAATATGATGATCAAATCCTTTTGAAAGTGGCTTTTTTCAATAGCAAGATGATTCAGGTCAGTTCCACTGGGCTAGGTGCTATCTTCAACCAGAGAGAGGACCATGGGGATTAATCATGGATTATAACATAGTATTTTCATTTTTTATTGTTGTTTACTTGCATTTTGTTTTCATTCTCATTTTTTACCTTTTAGATCTGATTTTTCTTGTGCAGCATGGTAATTGTGGAAATATGTATAGAAGAATTGAACATATTTAACATATATTAGAATAGTTGAAATCTAATTTCGGGGAATATAAGGGAAGCTTGGAAACAAGGTTTTGTGAAGGTGAATGTTGAAAATTATTTATGTATAAGTTTTGAAAATGAAATGTTTTAATTAAAAAAATTAGAATAGAAAAAAGAAATACTTCCTTCCAGTTTTGAAGTTTATATAAATTGAATATGAACCACAGTTCTTTTTTCAGCTTCTTTTTTAACTTTTTTTATTTTCAAAATATATGCAAGATAATTTTTTCAACACTAACCCTTGAAAAACCTTGTGTTCCAATTTTTCCTCTATTTCCCCACACCCCTTTGCTTAGAAGGTATGTAATATTAAATTTCTAGTATCTTAATTTTTTTGACTTTTTAAAATTTTTGGAATAAAGCAAGCATTTCCACTGCATAATATAATAAAATATAATATTTACCAATATAATAAAAATGATGTTTACACATGAAACTGAAAATCTATTATAGCATATATATATATATAATTAAATATATAAAGTTATCACATAATTTCTTTTTTCTCTCCACACACCATAGAAATGGCTGGATGCAAATGTTTGTGTGTGTATATAAAATTATTCTACAAATTCTTCTGTTTGTCAGTTCTATCCCCCTCATACAGACATCTTCCTTCAAATGTCCTTTGGGGTTAATTTTAGTATTTAAACTAGTCAAAATTGCTTATTTGATCAAAGTTTTTCTTAAAATTATATGGCTGTTATTGTATACATTGTTCTATTATTACTGTTCATTTCACTCTTTATTATTTTGTTCATATCTGTACATCTTTTATTAAGATCATCATACTCATCATTTCTTATAGCACAATACTATTCCATCACAATTATATAGCACAACTTGTTCAACCATTCCTCAATTGACAGGTATCACCACAATTTCCAGTTAGACATAAACTCCATAAACCAAAATTCTTTCTGAGAGTATCAATAATTTTAAAAATATAAGAATGCTCTGAGAACAAAAAGTTTTAGAACCACTGGTCTAAACTAAAGCTTCTTAAACAGTGGATAATGACCATCATATGGGGTGACATAACTAAATGTGAGGGTTGCAAAAAATTTGGTATCAGTAAAACTTATAAAATAATCTGCTAAGATTAATTCTTTATTTATAAGTAAATAAGCATATCAATTTCATTAATATACAAATTTGCTTTTATCTTTAATAAATGGAAAAATTATATGTATACCAAAGAATTGTTTTAAAATAAGTTTCTTTATGATTTACTATCAATAAATGTTTGACTTATATACCCATTTTATATATCTATATACCTGGTGTCACAGAAAGATTTCTTGAATGAAAAGGGGTCACAAGTAGAAAAAAATTTAATAAACTATATTCTGAACCAACTGTCTTATTTTACAGAAAACTAGGTTCAGATAGACAAATTGATTTTGTTCAGTCTTATGGTCAGTTAATGGCATAAATGATGGAATGACTCAGGCCTTTTGACTTTTATTCCAATGTTTGTTCTACCACACACAGTGATAATCTATAATTGATACAAATCATAAATCACTTTCTCCTGATTGAGTTTGAATACCACTATCTTCCCTAGATCTAGGCACAAAGATTTATACTAGAATATTTCCAAAACAAAATATCTTAGTAGAGTATACAGTTTTAAACCATTATTAGGTTCATTTGCCCTCTTTGTAGTGGCCAGAAACGGAAAAATAAATGGATGCTCATCAATTGGTGATGAGCAGTGTTCTACTGGGCTTATATTCCAAAGAGATCTTAAAGAAGGGAAATGAACCTATATAAGGCACATATCTGTATCAAAGAGTATGCACAATTTGACAACTTTTTGAATATAATTCCAAATTGCTCTCCAGAATGGTTGGATCTGTTCACAACTCTACCAACAATGCATCAGTGTTCCAGTTTCTTCGCATCCCCTCCAACATCTGACATTACCTTTTCCTGTCATCTTAGCCAATTTGAGAGGTGTACAGTGGTATCTCAGACTTGTCTTAATTTGCATTTCTCTGATCAATAATGATTTTGAACATCTTTCCATATGGGTAGAAATAGTTTCAATTTCATCATCTGAAAATTGTCTTTGCCCATTTATCAATTGGAGAATGAATGCCATCTCTTCTTGAAATTTTGTTGAGTTTAATGTCTCCCAGACTCAAAAATAAAATGTACAAGCACAACTCAAACTTGTTCTATATCCTTGACACATATTTTTTGTTACTTCCTTACTCTACTGAAGAAGATGTTTTTCATAGTATGCTTACCTGAAAAAGCACTTGAGGGCAATGTTTAGAGACGTCACTAAAATATCATAAAAGTGAAAAATAAATGAAACTAACAAAAATGGTAGAACTGGTATATTTTGCATCAAGCTGCACCAACTTCTCCATTTTCTACTCAACAAAGTATAGGGAAATATGAAATGTAATCTTACCATTTTTACTTATTCTCCCTTGTCCTCTACATTTTTATTCTTTTATTGAATATAGTTTTTATTGCATTGTAATCTATAAAGGAAGCATTTAATTTTTCTACCTTCTTTGCATTGGATTGTGAGCTTTTTATGCCCTAATACATGGTCATTTTTTGTGTAGGTGCTATATACTGCTGAGAGAAAGATGTATTTCTTTCTGTTTCTGCTGAATTTTCTCCAGAGGTCTATCATATCTAGATTTTCTAGAATCCTATTAGCCTCCATAGTTTCTTTCTTGCCTTTTTTTGTTGTTATATTTGCTTGATTATGAGAGGGGAAGTTGAGGTCCTCCACTAGAATGGTTTTGCTGTCTATATATTCCTGTAACTGGCTTAAAATCTTCTATAGGAATTTGCCATCTCTACCACTTGGTGCATACTCATTTAGTATCATTAATATTTCATTATTTACTGTACCCTTTATCGAGATGTACTTTCCCTCCTTATCTCTTTTACTATGATCTATTTTTACTTTTGTTTTATCTGAGATCAGAACTGCTACCCTGCTTTTTTTATTTAAACTTCAGCTGAAGCAAAATAAATCTGTTCCAGCCTTTTACCTTTACTCAGTATGTGTCTTTCTATGTCAGCTGTTTCCTCTCAGCTATTGGCTTCTATTTTATACCACATTTCATTCCATTCACTTTAATGGTTCTGATTACCAACTTTGTCTTTATTTCCCTTCATCCTATTTTCCCCTGTATATGCTTTTGTTTTCTCTTTCCACTGTTTTTTACACACACACACACACACACACACACACATACACACACACACACACATTTCCCCTCTTTATCTTTATGTGGTTCTCTTGAGTCCTCTATTTGTAGATTAAATTTTGTATTTACTTCTGTTTTTTTTTTTCTTTTTTTTTTAATAGCCTTTTATTTACAGGATATATGCATGGGTAACTTTACAGCATTAACAATTGCCAAACCTCTTGTTCCAATTTTTCACCTCTTACCCCCCCACCCCCTCCGCTAGATGGCAGGATGACCAGTAGATGTTAAATATATTAAAATATAACTTAGATACACAATAAGTATACATGACCAAAACATTATTTTGCTGTACAAAAAGAATCAGACTCTGAAATATTGTACAATTAGCTTGTGAAGGAAATCAAAAATGCAGGTGTGCATAAATATAGGGATTGGGAATTCAATGTAATGGTTTTTAGTCATCTCCCAGAGTTCTTTTTCTGGGCATAGCTAGTTCAGTTCATTACTGCTCCATTAGAAATGATTTGGTTGATCTCGTTGCTGAGGATGGCCTGATCCATCAGAACTGGTCATCATCTAGTATTGTTGTTGAAGTATATAATGATCTCCTGGTCCTGCTCATTTCACTCAGCATCAGTTCGTGTAAGTCTCTCCAGGCCTTTCTGAAATCATCCTGTTGGTCATTTCTTACAGAACAGTAATATTCCATAATTTTCATATACCACAATTTATTCAGCCATTCTCCAACTGATGGACATCCATTCAGTTTCCAGTTTCTAGCCACTACAAAAAGGGCTGCCACAAACATTCGTGCACATACAGGTCCCTTTCCCTTCTTTATAATCTCTTTGGGATATAATCCCAGTAGTAACACTGCTGGATCAAAGGGTATGCACAGTTTGATAACTTTTTGAGCATAGTTCCAAACTACTCTCCAAAATGGTTGGATTCGTTCACAACTCCACCAACAATGCATCAATGTCCCAGTTTTCCCGCATCCCCTCCAACAATCATCATTATTTTTTCCTGTCATCTTAGCCAATCTGACAGGTGTGTAGTGGTATCTTAGAGTTGTCTTAATTTGCATTTCTCTGATTAATAATGACTTGGAGCATCTTTTCATATGACTAGAAATAGTTTCAATTTCTTCATCTGAGAATTGTCTGTTCATATCCTTTGACCATTTTTCAATTGGAGAATGGCTTGATTTTTTATAAATTAGAGTTAATTCTCTATATATTTTGGAAATGAGGCCTTTATCAGAACCTTTGACTGTAAAAATATTTTCCCAGTTTATTGCTTCCCTTCTAATCTTGTCTGCATTAGTTTTGTTTGTACAAAAACTTTTCAGTTTGGTATAATCGAAATTTTCTATGTTGTGATCAGTAATGATCTCTAGTTCTTCTTTGGTCATAAAGACCTTCCCCTTCCACAGGTCTGAGAGGTAAACTATCCTGTGTTCCTCTAATTTATTAATAATTTCATTCTTTATGCTTAGGTCAGGAACCCATTTTGACCTTATCTTGGTGTACGGCGTTAAGTATGGATCAATGCCTAGTTTCTGCTTCTGTTTTTTTCAATAGAAATAATTGAAAGTCTTTTACTTCACTGAACCTGCATACTCTCTCCTGAACAATGATGGTCAGTCTTTCTGGGTAGTTAATTCTTGGTTGTAACATCAGGTCCTTTGTCTTCTGAAATATGATATTTCAAGCCCTTTGATCCTTTATTGTAGAAGCTGTGAGATCCTGGGTAAATCTGACTGTTGTTCCTTAATATTTAAATTCTTATTGTCTGGCAACTTGAAGTATTTTTCCCTTGAGCTTATAATTTCATGTTTTGCAACAATATTTCTTGGGGTTTTCTTTGTGGGATATTTTTTCCAGAGGTGATTAATAGATTCTTACAATGAATACTTCCCCCTCTGTTTCTAGAATATTGGGGCAGTTTTCTTTAATGACCTCTTTTAGAAGACTATCTGGGTTCTTTTATTGGTTGTTGCCTTCAGATAGACCAATAATTTTTAAATTGTTTATTCTGGATCTGTTTCCAGATCGGTTGTTTTTCCAATGAGGTGTTTCACATTTTCTTTCATTTTTTCATTCTGTTTAGTTTGTTTGTCTGATTTTTGCTGTCTTGCAAAGTCATTAGCTTCCATTTTCTTTGTTCTATTTTTTTTTGTGTGTGATTTTCTTTATTTATCTTTTGTATCTCTTTTTCCATTTGGTTTATACTACTTTTTAAGGAGTTGTTTTTTTAGACAATTTTTTTCTTCCTTTTTCAAGCTGTTGATTATTTCTTGCATACTTCTCCTTTCTTATTTTCTCTTCTATATCTCTTATTTGCCTTTTAAAATTTTTATGAGGACTTCAAAGAAGCTTCTTTGGGTTTGAGACCAATTTATATAACTCTTTAAGTGGTTTTTTTCTGTGGACATTCTGTCCTTTTCTGAGTTTCTGTTTTGATCTGCCCTCTCACCATTCTATGGTCTAGGTTCTTTTCTATTTCTTGCTCATTTTCTTTCCTTTTCTTTTGGTGTTTTCTCTCTCTCTGTGTCTCTGTCTCTGTCTCTGTCTGTCTCTCTCTCTCTCTCTCTTACTTTGTAAGTCTGAACTCTCCTCCTAGGATAAAGGGGAAGCTGTCCCAAGCTATCTTGCAGCTCTGAGCTTTGTTTTTGAGCACAGGGTCCCCTTGTTTTTGTTGGTTTAGTTTTGTCTGCTCTGTTCAGGAAACAGCCTGGATTTCCAGAGTTTGCCTTCTGAGTTGGGACTGGAAGCTGCCCTCCTGCTGTGCTCCTCTGCTAAATCAAGACTGAGGACCTTAGTTGTTGATTTGCTGTGATTAAGCCCTTTTTACCAGCTTTCCCAGAGTCTGTATGATTTAGACTGAACACCCTTTTCACTCCAATGGGATTGCCCTTTCTTGATATATTTTTCAGTCCATCTTAAGCTGGAGAGTGAGCTCATTCCTTCAGCCTTTATTTAGAATCTTGGTTTCATATGGTTTTGAGAGATACTGGGAGAGCTTGAGCAGCTTCCTGATTTTTCTCTGCTATCTTGGATCTACCCCCAGAACTCCTTACATTTTGAACCTTTCTGGAAAACTTGTGAGATTTGAATCTTATAGAGTATTTCTTTCTCATAAAGCTACAATGACCTAGTCAATTGAAAACAGTATTTGAAATTGGAAAGACCTAATGAAATCTCACTTCTGTATAGGTATTAACTGTATTATTTTGTGGAAATCATTAACCTCTTAACTGCTTCAGGTAATTCTTGGTTTCCTCATCAGTAAAATCTGTGTAATCATAGGATTCCCCCCCCCAAAGTTGCTATGAGCATCAAGATTTCATATCTAAAATGATATATGTCTTAAAGTACTATACAAATGCTAGTTATTATTATTTATTATTATTATTATATTAGCTAGGTGCTAATCAAAGGGTGGAAGTAATCCTGCACTTCTGAAGATTGTAGCATTATTGCACAAATTTTAGTGCATCCTACCAACTAGATAATAGATCTAAGACTGGAAGAGACTTCAGAGACCATCTAACCTGACTACCTAATTTTATATAGGAGAAAATTAAGGCCTAGGAAAGTTAAATTACTTGTCCAAGATTCTGCATATAGTAATAATTAATTGAATTAATTAGAGTTGGTTTAGATGACGAGTCTAGTGATAAAGCAGATTGATGAAATTTTATAACTACACAATCTAATTGTCAAAATGGATAGAGTATAAGGCCTTGAATCAGTAAGATTACTTTTCTTGAGTTTAAATCTGTCTTCAGACACTTACCAGTTGTGTGACCCTGAGAAAGTCACTTACCTTTTTGCATCAGTTTCCTCATCTGTAAAATGAGCTGGTGAAGAAAATTGCTAGCTTCTCTAACTATCTTTGCCAAGGAAACTCCAAGTGGGGGGTTGGACATAATTGGAACAGTCCAAAAACAAAAATAAAAATATCTACTAAAATGATATAAGAATTGGCATTGAATTTAAGAAAAGATGTATTAAGCACCATCTGTAATAAGAAATAGATATACAAAGAAATATCTTCAAAGAACTTGCATTCTATAAGGGTAGGATGCAAAATAGTTTTTGTCTTTCTTATTAGGTAAGAATGTTTTCTGATTGAGTCAAACTATCAGAATTAAACATGAATGGTACTTGCAAATCTCTAAATCAGTTGCCCAAGCAATTTTACTAAAGCACGGTTCCATGCATGTAGTTCTCTAATAGCTCTCTTATTATCTCTAAGATCCCAGTTATGCACCCCTGTTTGGCATTTTAAGACCCTTCATAACCTACTTATCTGTCTTTATTATATATTGTTTTCTGAATCATATGACACCATCTTCAATCTCTTTTTTTGTCAGAGGCTCTAATCTATGCTTGAAATATACTCTCTCCTCATTTCTACCATTTCAGATACATATTTCCTTCAAAAGCTGATCTCAAACTCACTTGCAATACTAGGCCTTTCCTTATTCTCTGGATGTGAAGGAATCTTCCAGAGATTATTCTAGGTATATTTTTTATGTCAGGAATTAATTTTTGACTGGCCTAATCATAAAAAGTGGAGGGATACTGACATGTTAAACACTGCAGAAATGTATTTATATGATTAATGAAGTATGCATACTTTTCTGTGATGAATCAGAAGGGACAATTTCATTCATGGAAAAAGTGGACTCAAAGTTGAAAAAAAATTAGGGAAAGAGGCAGATGCATAGGATATACATGTGGCAAAAGCAGTTCATAATGTCTGGACTACATGTCCCAGAAATACTCCCTTTAGACTATTCAATGAATTTCCCCTGAGTGTAGCCTAGATGGATTATTCAGCTAAATCCTTAAAATCTGTTTCTTTTTCAGAGCTGAACTCAATGTTAAGGCAAGCTCACTTAAATCCATACATCTCTCTCTCTTTCTCTTTCTCTCTCTCTCTCTCTCTCTCTCTCTCTCTCTGTGTGTGTGTGTGTATGTGTGTGTGTGTGTGTGTGTGTGTGTCTGTTTGTCTGTCTATCTCTGCCCCACATCTCTCTGTCTTTCTGTCTCTGTCTCGCTATCACTGTCTCTGTCTCTTTTTCTCTGGCTCTGTGTGTGTGTATTTACCCAGCACTTATTAACTGCTTCTTTTCTATGACTGATGGATTTTCTGTATCCATATCTATTTTCAGTGTGTCTATTTACTCAATTATACATCAAGTTCTCTAAAACCATAACATTTCAAACTTCTAGATACTATAGAGAATGAGAAAGTGGAAAAGATAAAACTTGTTACTCCTGCTCCTACCTCAGGCATTTCTTCATATCATTCTATTTTAACTAACTAATTGACAAATCTCTAATGCTCTCCCCACAGGTACATTCCTAACTTCTCTGATTCAAGAGGATAACTCCCTTTCTGATTCATTCATAGAAAGCAGTCATCTTATAAATACATTAAAACCTAAATATGTCATGTTAAATCTCAGATCATTTGAAATTGGTCAGGAGCAGGGGGACAGAGGGAGAAGGTCTCAAAGAAATTAGCCATCTTTTTTTTTTTTTAACGTGTTTAGATTCTGTATTAACTAAAAGTTCACATACAGTATCTTCTTATTCTCCTCAATATAATGTAACATAACACCTTTGAAAGCAGAGTTCATCGCTATTTTTGATTTTTCACCACTGAACTCAGTGCCTAGTCCTGAATGGATTACTAATAAAAGTCTGTTGATGTGCATGAGCAATAGGAAGAGAAGGAAGGAAAAAAAAAATCTATCAGTTGTCAAGATGCAGAAAAGGTTAAATAGACAGGTAGTAATTACAGCTGATTGGAGACTAGAAAGAAAATGATTCTGAAAGGAGTTAAGAAAAGAAGCTAGTGTCAAAATCACTGAGCTTTGAAGGATTACATTACAAAGCCTTAGGACTAGACAACACATTTCCATAACCGCCTGCTATGTTTCCATGGCCATAGACCAGACTATTTTCTTATATTCCACATTTTTTTAGGTCATTAACACTTCTGAATCAGAAGTTTTCAGAATAAACACATGTCGACCCATGTAAGTTTGTATTAGCATTCAAATGAAATTTATGAATTGGGATGATAGAAGGATGGAATAATTATTTTCACCAAAACGATTGAACCAATGGGTCTGTAGTTGCAAAACTTAACATTGCAATTATTTATGCTCACTGCTCCATGATGATGGTGGAAAAATATTTTGCTCACTTCTCCATGATTATAGTAGAAAATGCAGAATAGTGAATGATAAGTATATACACATTTATAGTAAATATATATATATATATGTATACATCATATATATATATACTTTACATGTATTATAAAGTTTTACACACATATGTCCATATATGTATATGTTTGCATGCATACATATGCATATATGCCTGTATATCTATATATACATTCTTATTTTAAAAATACTATCATATATATATACACTCCTTTATATAACTATGTGTTCACATAGCATTATACTAATCCCATTAGCACTCCATCAACTTGACCATGGGTTTAACTTATTCTACCATTGATCTCAGTGTAATACAAAGAAGTAACTGTAGTCTAATGCTATGAAATAGCACATTGTTACAATGGAAAATGATTAGATTTAGGTTTCGAGCAGCTAAGTTTCCAACTAATCTATCTTAGTTACTAGCTGTATGGCTTTGCTTAAGTCACTTTACTTTTAGATGGATTATTTGCTTATAAAATAGAAATAGTAATAATGGATTTCAAAACAGTGTTGTGAATTAAAATTGATATTTAAAAGAACATTTATCTTCAGAAGAAATTAAGAAAATTTTAAACAGATATTGTGATACTAAATACTCAATCTCCAAGATATTCAGAGTGAAAGTTTTCAAAATTTAGAGACTTGGTGAAAGAAATAAAAATCATATTGGAAAAGGAAAAAGTACATATTCCCATTGACCTATTTGTTATTAGCATTGTCTTGAAAATATTTTCAGCAGATGTATAGAAGACAATCTTAAATCCCAATGTTTTTATTCAGTTATGAAAAGTAGTAATTTTAACAATGCATGCAATATTCATAGACAATTAAATTTAAAATAAATAAGAGAATATATTTCGAGTGTTTATTATTATTTTGTCTTTAGTTTGGCTTCAGTTTCATATCTTTAAAGTTTTATTCCATTTTCTTTTATATTATGATTCTACTTCTCTCCTACCCAGAGTATCTATACTTATTACTAAGATTTTAAAAAGTCAGTGAAAACTAACAAAAATTTAGGCCATATCTGAGAGTATAAGTGACATTACTCATTTTCAAAGAAATGCTTTTTCCCCCAACTGAGCAACAAAAAATAAAATTTTATTCCATTAGCTTTCCATTATTTTCTTTGACTCTCTTGAACCTCATAGTTTACCTCTATCTGGTTTCTCTTAGCCCTGCTTAGTTAGTCTGGAAGTAAATTCACTAGTGATTGCTAGAGTTGCTTGTGAACCTTATGTGAACCCAGTTCCTATTATTTCTTGTATTTTGCCTTGTTCAGCCCAGATACTCTGTGCCTCAGTTGATGTCATCATCATATTTTTTTTTAACACATTTCCTTGGGAGCTGCTATGTATAAGTGCTGTGTCCAAACTATAGTTGTCTTTCTTTTGGGAATGTGCTCCTTTGATTGCACCTGTAAATTTCTATGTTCTGGACTTACACAAGCTCCAGCTTCTAATTGATTTGTGCAGTTAAGTTGAGAGAAATGCTAGCTCTGAGTTAAATGAATGTACTAGGTTTTGCTATTCTCAAACTATCAACTCATTTTCTTTTCCCCTTGATCTCTTGAAATATTTCTTCACATTTCCATTTGTCTTTCCCTCTTCCCACTTAAGGGGAGTTGAGATTGATTATCATATTATCACAGTTATACATAATCAGGATTATTGTGGACATAAAATAATGTTAACATTATCTATTAGAGAATTATTTTCTCATGATATGGTTAATCATTTCCTATATTGTGTCAATATATAATAATATTTTATTAACATAATCATATATTAATATTGTTAATGATCAAATATATAATACTTATAATATATAATACATATAAAATAAAGTATATATAATACTAATTACAACATAATACATATTATTCATATATTAAAATAATATTAATAACAATAACACATACTATTACATTTGTACCACTTGCCAGCTTATTTCATACTCTGCATTATGTCCTAGCTGTGGCTTAATCTGAATTTTATTTCTTTTTAAAATATTAGCCTTTTATTTTCAAAATATATACAAAGATAATTTTTGACATTCACCCTTATAAAACCTGTGATTCAAACTTTTCTCTCTTTCCTCATGCTCCTCATAGATAACAAGAAATCCAATATAGGTTAAATGTGTAATTCTTCTATATGTATTTCCACATTTATCATATGGTACAAGAAAAATCAGATCAAAAAAGGAAAAAGACAAAAAAAAAAAACCAAACAAGCAGACCACAACAAAAAAGATGAAAATACTATATTGTGATCTACATTCAGTCATTATTGTAATGTTCTCTGGGAGCAAGTTTCTTGGGGGGGGGCTTCTGGAGATAGCCTTAGTTTCCGTGTAGTATAATCATCCCAAATGTGGCCAGGAGTTAAAGTCTTCTTTCTGGGTGTAAACTGCTCTCTCAATCACAAATTGGCCTGAATTGATATTAATTTTCTTGAGATACTATAAATAATCAGTTTAAATATATCATATGATTTTTGGAAATATGTTTATTTCAAGACTCTGGGATTTCAGTGCTGATCAAAAATTACTGGTTCTGTGTTTTGTGGTAAATTCAGGGTCTGTCTACATTTGTTTTCATTTTAAAAGTGAGAAGTTTGCAATCAAATTACATCATCACAATAGGAATGAAGAAAAGAGTCTGGACTATGAAAAGGTATTGTTTTTGTCTTCTTTTCAGGTACTGATGGAAGGATTGTATGCCATAAAAAGAATAAATATCTAGGGAAATGAATGGAATTTTCCCAAGTACATTTGGAGAAAACTCTGAAGCTTGGACTCATAAATTTAGTATAGTCACTAAGAAAGAGGCTTATTTGAGACTGTTTCCTCAAATGTAAAAGATTTGTCAGAATTGTCTCTCCAGGAATGTGTGCATAAATAAGAAAAATATTTCTATGAAAAGTTAAAAAAAACAACAACAGTACCAGGTTTGCATATTTAAGTTGCATGATAATAAATGTGTAGAAAATTTAAAAAAGTCTGGATTATTAACTGATACATTTTAAAGGTTTTTTTTTTTAATTTTGAAGTGTGACAGCATATTGATAGAGCTAATATCAAAATATTGAGGGTTTCTTAGGAATATGGTAACTAATTTTAAAGTATATTTTCAAGCTAAAACTAAAGTACTTTGTAGAATCAAGATTTGTTGATAGGGTGGCTAAGAGAAAGAGATGCTGACAAAAACTGTGTCATTTAGTTTTCCCTTTGTGGAAGTATTTTGGCAATTTTACCAATTATCTGTTGTCAGAGTCATTATTGTAAGGAGGGATTTTCTGGTAATGTTGTTTTCAATCTAGATGGTCCTGGAGCAGTGGGAATTTCTTAAAAATAACAAAATTCTGTATTTTTGTCTTGTCATGATTTACTATTCCTTCAGGACATTTAGAGTAGAAGAGAAATCCCAATCCTCAGTCTTGTACTTTGTGAAGCTTAGGGAATCCTCAGAAGTATAAAAAGAAATCCATTATCTTATATCTTGTGTTTAATATGTTTAATAATTGTTTGTTGAGTGATAATACAGCATCCAAATGCAAACTATTACAATAAGAAAGGAATTGAAAGATTATCCAGACCAACCCCCAATTGTATCATCTCTGCTTCCCTATAGGTATGAATTGTTTTCTAATACCCTTAGCAACCAAGAAAATACATATCTACCTCTTTGAGGGACTAGTAAAGCTCTAGATGAGAAGATGAAGTAGATGTTGTAATACTATCATCCATCTATCTATCTATAATAAGTAGATCATATTAAGAGTTTGCCTTTGATTTTAGTCATATGAAAAATCACTATTGATCAAAGAATTGCAAATTAAGACAACTGAGGTAACACTACACACTTCCCAGATTGGCTAAGATGATAGGAAAAGACAATGATGAATGTTGTAGGGAATGTGGCAAAGCTGGAACACTGATACATTGTTGATAGAGTTATGAACTCATCCAACCATTCTGGAGAGCAATTCAGAACTATGCCCAAAGGGCTATCAAATTGTGCATACCCAGAAGTGTTTCTACAGGGCCTATATCCCAAAGAGATGTGAAAGAAAGGAAAGGGATCTACAAGTTGAAAAATGTTTGTGGCAGCCCTTTTTGTAGTGGCAAGAAACTGGAAACTG
The DNA here is from genome assembly GCF_902635505.1 of Sarcophilus harrisii. Classification (NCBI taxonomy): domain Eukaryota; kingdom Metazoa; phylum Chordata; class Mammalia; order Dasyuromorphia; family Dasyuridae; genus Sarcophilus; species Sarcophilus harrisii. Next base: position 470,680,930 of record NC_045428.1, read on the forward strand.
AATGGATGTCCATCAGTTAGAGAATGGCTGAATAAATTATGATATATGAATATGGCATATGGAATATGAATGGAATATTTTTGTTGTATGAGAAATTATCAGCAGGATGATTTCAGAGAGGAATGGAGAGACTTAAATAAACTGATGCTAAGTGAAATGAGCAGAACTAGGAGATCATTGTACATGGCAACAGCAAGTTATAAGATGATCAATGCTGCTGGATGTGGCTCTTCTCAACAATGAGATGATTCAGATGAGTTCCAATGATCTTGTGATGAAGAGAACCACCTACACCAAGAGAGAGGATTATAAGAGTGTTGATCACAACATAATATTCTCACTCTTTTTGTTGTTTTTTCCTTGCATTTTATTTTCTTTCTCATTTTTTCCATTTTTGACTGAATTTTTCTTGTGCAGCAAGATAATTGTATAAATATGTATGCATATATTGGATTTAGCATATATGTTTATCTTTTTTTAAAAAAAAAGTTTGGCTTTGAGGACTGCTAGTTAGGAAATATTTAAATCACTTTATGCCAATAAATTTGATAACCTAAGTGAAATGGATGACTACCTCCAAAAATATAGACTTCCCAGACTAACAGAGGAGGAAGTAAATTGCTTGAATAGTCCCATTTCAGAAAAAGAAATGGAACAGGCAATTAAACAACTCCCTAAGAAAAAATCCCCAGGACCAGATGGATTTACATGTGAATTTTACCAAACATTTAAAGAACAATTGGCCCCAATGCTATATAAATTATTTGATAAAATAGGGAATGAAGGAGTCCTACCAAATTCCTTCTATGACCCAGATATGGTACTGATACCTAAACCAGGTAGGCTGAAAACAGAGAAAGAAAATTATAAACCAATCTCCCTAATGAATATTGATGCTAAAATCTTAAATAAGATATTAGCAAAAAGACTACAGAAAATCATCTCCAAGATAATACACTATGATCAAGTAGGATTTATACCAGGAATGCAGGGCTGGTTCAATATTAGGAAAACTATCAATATAATTGGCCATGTTAATAACCAAATTAACAAAAACCATATGATCATCTCAATAGATGCAGAAAAAGCATTTGATAAAATCCAACATCCATTCCTATTAAAAACACTTGAGAGTATAGGAATAAATGGACTTTTCCTTAAAATAATCAGCAGCATCTATTTAAAACCATCAGTAAGCATCATATGTAATGGAGACAAACTGCAACCATTCCCAATAAGATCTGGAGTGAAACAAGGTTGCCCACTATCACCGTTACTATTTAATATTGTATTAGAAACGCTAGCTATAGCAATAAGAGCTGAGAAAGAGATTAAAGGAATAAGAATAGGCAATGAGGAAGCCAAATTATCACTCTTTGCCGATGACATGATGGTATACTTAGAGAACCCCAGAGATTCTGCTAAAAAGTTATTAGAAATAATCCACAACTTTAGCAAAGTTGCTGGTTATAAAATAAACCCACATAAGTCATCAGCATTCTTATATATCACTAACAAAATCCAACAGTCAGAGTTACAAAGAGAAATTCCATTTAAAGTAACTACTGATAATATAAAATATTTAGGAATCTATCTGCCAAGGGAAAATCAGAAACTTTATGAGCAAAATTACAGACCACTTTTCACACAAATTAAGTCTGATCTAACCAATTGGAAAAATATTAAATGCTCTTGGATAGGGCGAGCAAATATAATAAAGATGACAATATTACCTAAACTAATCTATTTATTTAGCGCTATACCAATCAGACTCCCAAAAAACTATTTTAATGACCTAGAAAAAATAACAACAAAGTTCATATGGAAAAACAAAAGGTCAAGAATTTCAAGGGAATTAATGAAAAAAAAATCAAATGATGGTGGCTTAGCTGTACCAGATCTAAAATTATATTATAGAGCAGCAGTTACCAAAACTATTTGGTATTGGCTAAGGAATAGATTAGTTGATCAGTGGAATAGATTAGGTTCAAGGGATAAAACAGTCAACAAATATAGCAACCTAGTCTTTGACAAACCCAAAGATCCCAGCTTTTGGGATAAGAACTTACTGTTTGATAAAAATTGCTGGGAAAATTGGAAACTAATATGGCAGAAACTAGGCATTGATCCATACTTAACGCCGTACACCAAGATAAGGTCAAAATGGGTTCATGACCTAGGCATAAAGAATGAAATTATTAATAAATTAGAGGAACATAGGATAGTTTACCTCTCAGACCTGTGGAAGGGGAAGGTCTTTATGACCAAAGCAGAACTAGAGATCATTACTGATCACAAAATAGAAAATTTCGATTATACCAAACTGAAAAGTTTTTGTACAAACAAAACTAATGCAGACAAGATTAGAAGGGAAGCAATAAACTGGGAAAATATTTTTACAGTCAAAGGTTCTGATAAAGGCCTCATTTCCAAAATATATAGAGAATTAACTCTAATTTATAAAAAATCAAGCCATTCTCCAATTGAAAAATGGTCAAAGGATATGAACAGACAATTCTCAGATGAAGAAATTGAAACTATTTCTAGTCATATGAAAAGATGCTCCAAGTCATTATTAATCAGAGAAATGCAAATTAAGACAACTCTAAGATACCACTACACACCTGTCAGATTGGCTAAGATGACAGGAAAAAATAATGATGATTGTTGGAGGGGATGTGGGAAAACTGGGACATTGATGCATTGTTGGTGGAGTTGTGAACGAATCCAACCATTTTGGAGAGTAGTTTGGAACTATGCTCAAAAAGTTATCAAACTGTGCATACCCTTTGATCCAGCAGTGTTACTACTGGGATTATATCCCAAAGAGATTATAAAGAAGGGAAAGGGACCTGTATGTGCACGAATGTTTGTGGCAGCCCTTTTTGTAGTGGCTAGAAACTGGAAACTGAATGGATGTCCATCAGTTGGAGAATGGCTGAATAAATTGTGGTATATGAATATTATGGAATATTACTGTTCTGTAAGAAATGACCAACAGGATGATTTCAGAAAGGCCTGGAGAGACTTACACGAACTGATGCTGAGTGAAATGAGCAGGACCAGGAGATCATTATATACTTCAACAACAATACTATATGATGACCAGTTCTGATGGACCAGGCCATCCTCAGCAACGAGATCAACCAAATCATTTCTAATGGAGCAGTAATGAACTGAACTAGCTATGCCCAGAAAAAGAACTCTGGGAGATGACTAAAAACCATTACATTGAATTCCCAATCCCTATATTTATGCACACCTGCATTTTTGATTTCCTTCACAAGCTAATTGTACAATATTTCAGAGTCTGATTCTTTTTGTACAGCAAAATAATGTTTTGGTCATGTATACTTATTGTGTATCTAATTTATATTTTAATATATTTAACATCTACTGGTCATCCTGCCATCTAGGGGAGGGGGTGAGGGGGTAAGAGGTGAAAAATTGGAACAAGAGATTTGGCAATTGTTAATGCTGTAAAGTTACCCATGTATATATCCTGTAAATAAAAGACTATTAAATAAAAAAAAAAAAAAGAAAGAAAGAAAGAAAAGAAAAGAAAAGAAAAGAAAAAAAAAAGGAAATATTTAAATCAGATCCTTGGCCTTAAATTAAGATGAAATGTTTCCAATTATATTTGTGGCATTATCAATCCATAAACATTTATTAAGTATCTATTATGTGCCAAGCACTATATTAAGCCCTGTTCATAATAAAAGAGGCAAAAGACAATCTCAAGGAGCTCACAAACTGAGAGAGATAACAAATATGCAAACAATCTCCTAGACTTTCTGTAGGTTTCTTAACTGATAAATTTGAAGATGCCATATTCCCATACTCAATTACTTTTATTCCAGAAAAAACCTTCAATTAACTGAAGTTTATTAAATGTCTACTATGTACAAGAAACTGCTAGTACTAACATGCATAGAAAAGAATGTTTTGAATGACTAATGACTTAAAGAAGGTCCAGATTAAAAATATTAAATAACTTATTAAATTTCTTAGAAGGATCTGTGATTTAAATGGTAAGAATACTAATAACTATCAGAGTACATTAGAACCCTGTTCTTCCTACGCATTCTGTGCAATTCATATACATGTCCTAAAAATCCTAATAAATCTCCAATTTAATGTAGGAGTTATAGAAATACAATACCAAAGTGAAGTTGGATACTAGAAATAATGAATAGTAAGAATAGATGGAAGTTACAGTAAATCTAATTTAGCAGGAACTTTCTTACCAATTAGAGAATGGGTAGCATGATAACTATGTATCCTCAATCGATATTATACATGTTCAAATAAAATCTGAATAATTACATTTTAGAGGTGTAGCAGAGGAGACTTTAAAAAATTATACACAAATTTTTCCCCTCCTTTCCCCCACCTCCTTCCCCAGAGGGAAGGATGACCAGTAGATGTTAAATATATTAAAATATAAATTAGATACACAATAAGTATACATGACCAAACCGTTATTTTGCTGTACAAAAATAACTGGACTCTGAAATATTTTACAATTAGCCTGTGAAGGAAATCAAAGATGCAAGTGGGCAAAAATATAGGGATTGGGAATTCAATGTAATGGTTTTTAGTCATCTCCCAGAGATCTTTTGCTGGGTGAAGCTGGTTGAGTTCATTATTGCTTCATTGGAACTGATTTGGTTCATCTCATTGCTGAGGATGTCCAGGTCCATCAGAATTGGTCATCATATAGTATTGTTGTTGAAGTATATAATGATCTCCTAGCCCTGTTCGTTTCACTCATCATCAGTTCGTGTAAGTCTCTCCAGGACTTTCTGAAATCATCCTGTTGGTCATTTCTTACTGAACAATAATATTTCATAATATTCATATACCACAATTTAATCAGCCATTCTCCAATTGATGGGCATCCACTCAGTTTCTAGTTTCTGGCCACTACAAAGAGGGCTGCCACAAACATTCGTGCACATACAGGTCCCTTTCCCTTATTTATGATTTCTTTGGGATATAAGCCCATTAGTAACCCTGCTGGATCAAAGGGTAAGCACAGTTTGATAACTTTTGAGCATAGTTCCAAATTGCTCTCCAGAATGTTTGGATGTATTCACAGTTCCACCAACAATGTATTAGTGTCCCTGTTTTCCCACATCCCCTCCAACATTCTGCATTATCTTTCCCTGTCATTCTAGCCAGTCTGACAGATGTGTAGTGGTATCCCAGAGTTGTCTTAATTTGTATTTCTCTGATTAATAATGATTTGGAGCAACTTTTCATATGGCTAGAAATAATTTCAGTTTCTTTATCTGAGAATTACCTATTCACATCCTTTGACCCTTTATTAATTGGAGAATGGCTTGATTTCTTATAAATTAGAATCAATTCTCTATATATTTTGGAAATGAATCCTTTATCAGAACCTTTGACTGTAAAAATATTTTCCCAGCTTATTGCTTCCCTTCTAATCTTGTCTGCATTAGTTTTGTTTGTACAAAAACTTTTCAGTTTGGTATAATCTTCTATTTTGTGATCAGCAATGATTTCTAGTTTTTCTTTGGTCATAAATCCCTTCCCCTTCCACAGGTCTGAGAGGTAAACTATCTTTTGTTCCTCTAATTTATTTATAATCTCATTCTTAATGCCTCATGAACCCATTTTGACCTTATCTTGTTTTATGGTGTTAAGTGTGGGTTGATGCCTAGTTTCTGCTGTACTAGTTTCCAATTTTCCCAGCAATTTTTGTCAAACAGTAAGTTCTTATCACAAAAGCTGGGGTCTTTGGGTTTGTCAAAGACTAGGTTGCTATAGTTATTGACTGTTTTGTCCTTTGAACCTAACCTATTCCACTGATCAACTAATCTATTCCTTAGCCAATACCAAATGGTTTTTGTAACTGCTGCTCTATAATATAATTTTAAATCTTGTATAGCTAAGCCACCTTCATTTGATTTTTTTTTCATTAATTCCCTTGAAACTCTTGACCTTTTGTTTTTCCATAAGAATTTTATTGTTATTTTTTCTAGGTCATTAAAATAGTTTTTGGGAGTCTGATTGGTATAGTGCTAAATAAATAGATTAGTTTAGGTAGTATTGTCATTTTTCTTATATTTGTTCACCTTATCCAAGAGCATTTAATATTTTTCCAATTGGTTAGATCAGACTTAATTTGTGTGAAAAGTGTTTTGTAGTTTTGCTCATAAAGTTTCTGATTTTTCCTCGGCAAATAGATTCCTAAATATTTTATATGATCAGTAGTTACTTTAAATGGAATTTCTCTTCGTAACTCTAATTGTTGGATTTTATTAGTGATATATAAAAATGCTGATGATTTATGTGGGTTTATTTTGTATCCTGCAACTTTGATAAAGTTGTGGATTATTTCTAATAACTTTTTAGTAGAATCTCTGGGGTTCTCTAAGTATACTATCATATCATCAGCAAAGAGTCATAATTTGGTTTCCTCATTGCCTACTCTAATTCCTTTAATCTTTTTCTCAACTCTTATTGCCAAAGCTAGTATTTATAATACAATATTGAATAGTAATGGTGATAGTGGGCAACCTTGTTTTACTCCTGATCTTATTAGGAATAGTTGCAGTTTGTCTCCATTACCTATGATGCTTACTGATGGTTTAAATAGATGCTGCTGATTATTTTAAGGAAAAGTCCATTTCTTCCTATACTCTCAAGTGTTTTTAATAGGAATGGATGTTGGGTTTTATCAAATGCTTTTTCTGCATCTATTGAGATGAACATATGGTTTTTATTAATTTGGTTATTAATGTGGCCTATTATATTAATAGTTTTCCTAATATTGAACCAGCCCTGCATTCCTGGTATAAATCCCACTTGATTATAGTGTATTATCCTGGGGATGATTTTCTGTAGTTTTTTGCTAATATCTGATTTAAGATTTTAGCATCAATATTCATTAGGGAGATTGGTCTATAATTTTCTTTCTCTGTTTTCAGCCAACCTGGTTTAGGTATCAGTACCATGTCTGTGTCATAAAAGGAATTTGGTAGGACTCCTTCATTCCCTATTTTATCAAATAATTTATATAGCATTAGGGCCAATTGTTCTTTAAATGTTTGGTAAAATTCGCATGTAAATCCATCTGGTTTTGGGGATTTTTTCTTAGGGAGCTGATTAATAGCTAGAACAAATATTTCAAATAAAGTGTTTAGGACCCCACAGAGTCTTTGTAGAAATTTTGTATGTGTGAATGCCTATATACATACATGTATATATGCCTGTGTGAGTGTGATTAATCTCTTTCTTAGCCTATGGACTCCTCAGGATAAAGTTTTGAAAATCATAAAATACAATATATTTTAAAACCCATTATATTGAACTTTAACTATTATTTTTAAAAGCTACAGTTTTCAAATCCCAGATTAAGAGATCCTTGTTTAGGACTTTCTGTTCTTTATTTACTTTCTAGAGAATACTATATTAACGTTATGATTTAGGTGATTTATTAGAAATGTCAATTAAATATATTTAGTAGAATAAAGTAAAAGACAAAATGTTTATTTCTTATGGAAAAGAACAACAACTTCTAGTCCTAGAGTTAACAGAAGCTCAAAAAGTTTTTTTTTTCCAGTTAATAGATGTATTAAATATCAAAAGTGGGATAAGAAGTCAGGTTATCATGACACTGGGATTGATGACTACATATCTAGAATTCTAAGACTTCATTTTGCCAGAGGTACAATGTAATGGAAAATATTTAACAAAATAAATAAACTTTAATAAAATCTAAAAATTGCATTTAAAACCAAGCCAAGATGTAGTTGCAAGGATTCATATGTAAAGTGTAGTGTTCCCCTTTGTATTTGATTTTGACAGCATTGTATTACATCAAGCTGCCTCTATTTAAGTCTAAAACAATTCCAAGAATCATCTAGCTCATTATATCAAAAAAAAAAAAACACCAAAAATAAACAAAACAGAATTCTATACACTATACCAGATTTAGAAACAGAAAGGCTTAGGATACTTGCAGAAAAGGGATTAAGGTAATACTTTAAGAAAATACTTTAAATAGTTCATCACTTTTAGGAAAAGTAGTAACTACAATTCAGAGCCAAACTTTTAGGTTCAAGTTTGGGATAAAATTGTATGTAAGTTGTAACATTTTTCAGTCTTTTCAGTCATATCCATATAAAACTATTCTAAGATTTTTTTTTTATGGACAAGATAATTCTTCTAGAAGAGAAATTTAGATAAACACAGATAGAGAAAGACAGGGAGGAAGAAGAAAAGAGATGAGACAGAAGATAAAGAGTTAGAGACAGAGAATGGATAAAGTACAATATCTCTTGAATCAAATATTGATCATCTGAACAGTTTCCTAAAAGGCTTTTAACTGCTTTTATCATTTAATAATAATGATTTAATGATGCTATGTTGTTATGGTTTCAAATGATGATCAATAAGATCTAATTTCCTGGGCAAATGTTGCAGGATATAATTGTAGATGAATACTTGTAATAGACTTGTTTCTGTTTACAATATAAAATTACTTTGGGGACTAAGGAAGGTAGATGTAGGAATCTACAAACATCTAAAGGGATTAAATGATGTTTAATGAGGTAATCAATTATACAAATTTTCCAAAAGCAAAGGGGGAGAGGGAGAAAGAGAGAAAGAGAGAGAGAGAGAGAGAGAGAGAGAGAGAGAGAGAGAGAGAGAGAGAAAGAAATGGAGGCAGAGAGACGGAGACAGAGAGAAAGAGAGAGACAGATAGACAGAGATACAGAGACAGAAAGAGACAGAGAGAAAGAGAGACAGAGAAAGAGACAAAGAAAGTTGAAGTACTGAATTAATGAAGTTTTCTGCCTAATGCTATAACTATATAACCATGACTAGCCACAGCATGGGGGATCCTTCTGTTAATGAAGCAAACTTTAGTTGATACAAGTGAGCAACTAATAATGTCTACCTTTAGGGCAGATGAATCCATTATTTCAGTGCTGATGAACAAGAGAAAGGATGATGCAGGAAATTTAGCAAAATTGCCCCTCTAAATGAAAAAAAAAAAAAAACTTCCCTTTTAGATATATTATTTCTTTGTTAGTTCCAAGTCGATACCATCTTATTTGGGCTGGAAACAGATATGTTGTAAAAGCAAAACCACCTCATTTCCTTCTTTTGTTGTCTTTATTTTCATTGAATATATGAACAATGAGAATTAATTCTCATTATTAAAACTAATAATTTCAATTTGAAAAAAACTCAGCCAAACAAAAAATCTATTACCTTTTATCTAAGAGGTCTGTGTGAATTTAAGATGATTCAATTCAATTCAATCCAATACATTTCATTTTAACAAGCATTTATCAAGTGCCTACTTACCTGCTGAAAGATACTATTCTAGTTTCTGAGGGTACAAAGGAAAATAAAAATTAAAGACTATCCTTGATCTTTGGTTAAGTTCTACTGGGATGCCATATGAATATAGCAATAGTATGATATAGAATATGTGTGGAATCTCAGAAAACAAAGAGCTGTCTATGTAGAAAATTCATATTTTTTGTATTCATTTTACTATTACTGGTTTTATTAAATGAGCTGTGGTTTTTTGAACTTTATACTTTTTTTATTTTAATAGTATTTTATTTTTCTAAATACATTCAAAGATAGTTTTCAACATCAACTTTGGAAATTCTTGTTGAACTTTGTGAATTTTAACAAGTTATTTGACCTTTCTTAATTTCTCTCTATATAAACTGTGGATATTACTACTGGTACTAGCATGACACTATTGTGAGAAACAAATGGAATGCTAGATTACTATAATCTTAGTGGGAAAGTATTATATAATTGTATTATTATTATCAATTGCTGCTGTTGCTATTGTCCTTAATGAGAAAGAAATACATGGTTTAGGGAGAACTACTGAAGTCTTAAAGCCCACAAACTAATATATCTTTGACTTAGTAGCAAAAATCTGGAAGTTCTTGAGACTTAAAAAAGTGACTGGAATAGAAATAAAGAGTGTTAGATTTGGAGTCAGAAGACATGGGTTCAAATTACAGCTATGACACCTTGAATATAATTCTGGGCAAATTACAATTTATCTGACTTTTAGTTTTTTGATCTCTCATATAAGGGGATTGGACTTGATGATCTCTAATTTTTTTCAGTTGAAATCTGTGATCTTCTATAAAATCAGCTAGTTTCAAAGATGGTATTGAACTCCTTTTCTTGACTTCAAGCTAACATCACACTGACATATTGCTAAATGACAATAATAATAATGGCAGCAATAATACAATTATTATAAAAACAAACTCAACTAATTTAGACATGCAATCTGGAAAGCTAAATGGTTCAGAGGATAGAACACCAGAACTAGAATGAAGAAGAACTGAGTTCAAGTTGAGCCTCATACATGTAATTGTCTAGCTATGTAATCCCAGGAAAGTCACTTAAATCAAATTGTTTAAACATGCAATATGGAAAGCTAAGTGGTTGACAGAATAGAATACCAGGACTAGAATGAGGAAGAACTGAGTTCAAATTGAGCCTCAGACATGTAATTATTTAGCCATGTAATCCAAGTCACTTAAATCAAATTGTTTCAGTTTCCTCATTTATAAATGAGCTGAAAATATTGGCTAGGTAATTAATTCTGGGTAAATCACTTAAATTCTCAATGTTTCACAAATCATTCTAATGTTACATGTAGCAGTAATGTACAGCATGAACACATAACATATACATGAGTTTTCTTTGTAGGCTATTCCTTACACCCACAAAACTATAAATGCAGAAGTACATAATGATGAAGATTATGGTTTATTAGTCATAATCATAATTACTTTGATATTTATTTATATCATCATCACCAAAATAATCTTAAAATATAAATTGCTATTCTTATTTTAAATGATGTAGACATAAAGGGTGATACTATAATCAAACTGGGAGGAAAAAAAAGGATAATCTACCTTTTACATCTATGGAGAAATAAGGAATTCATGGCCAAAGAAGAACTAAAGAACATTATAAAATGTGAAACGAAAATTTAGACTATATTAAATTAAAAAGGTTTTGCATAAACAAAACTAATAGAGCCAAGATTAGAAGGGAAACACAAAAGTGATGAAAAAATTTACAGTCAGGTGTTCTTATAAAGACTTAATTTCTAAAATATATAAAGAATTACCTCAAAGTTTTAAGAATATAAGCCATTCTCCAATTGATACATTGTCAAGGGACATGAATAGGCAATTTTCAGATGAAGAAATTAAAACATTACCTAGTCATATGAAAAATAATCTAAATCACAAATGCAAACTAAGACAACTTTGAAGTGCCAATTCACACCTCTCAAATTGGCTACAATGACAGGAAAAGATAATGATAATTATTGGAGAGCATTTGTAAAAACTGGGACACTAATACATTGCATATGAAAGAGATTTTAAAAAGGAAAAAAAAAGGACCTACATTTGCAAAAATGTTGGTAATAGCCTTTTTTGTATTGGCAAAGAACTGGAAACTGAGTGGATGACCATCAGTTGGGAATGGCTGAATAAGTTATGGTATATTAAAATCATGAAATATTATGTTCTATAAGAAATAATCAAATGGCTGATTTCAGAAAGGCTTGGTGAGACTTATATGAACTGCTGCTAAATGAAGTGAGGAGAACTAAGAAAATTTTATACATAGTAACAAGAAGAATATGCAATGATCAATTCTGATGGATATGGCTCTTTTTAACAATGAGGTGAGTTCAGGGCAATTTCAAGAGGCTTGTGATGGAGAAAGTGATCTGCATCCAGAGAGAAAACTGTGGAGCACAACACAGCATTTTCATTGTTTTGCTGTTGTTCATGTTTTGTTTGCTTATTTTTTTTCTCATTTTTTCCCTTATGAGCTGACTTTTCTTGTGCAGCATGATAAATGTGGAAATACTGTTGGAAGAACTGAATATTATATTGTACTACTTGTTTTCTAGAATAGAGGTAGGTAAGAAGGGAGAAAGAAAAATATGTAACAGGATTTAACAAGGGTGAATGTTGAAAACTGCATGTATTTTGAAAAATGAAAAGCTATTATTATTTAAAAAACTATTTTTGTCTTACTGTTATTATTAACATTTTATTATAATATTGAAAATAATAGTAATTATGAATATCCTTGATTTAACGCTGATCTTACTGTGAAAGCTTCAAATTTACATAGTGCTTAATCTTGGCCTTAAGTAGATACTACTTATCATTTTTAAAAAGCCTTTTTTGATTCTTTTGCTTTTTGTCATTTTTAATGGTAATGGATAATGCAATTCATCAAAAAGTTTCTTTTTTTCTGAATAACCCGAAGTAATCATGATTTTATTGTTTATTTAATTTATGTTGTCAATTATATTTATAGTTTTCCTAATATTGAACAAAAACTGTATTGTTGATGACTGCTGCTTTATAATATAATTTTAGGTGTAGTACTGCTAAGCCACTGACCTTTGCATTATTTTCATTAATTTCCTTGATATTCTTTACCTTTTGTTCTTACACATGAATTTTGTTTTTATTTTTTCCAGTTCTATTAAATAATGTTTTTGGCAGTGTGCTTGGTATGACACTGAACAAGTAGACCAATTTAGTCCAAATTGTCATTTTTATTATATCAGTGTTGTCTATTCATGAACAACTGATATTTTTCCCAGTTTTTAAGATTTCGTTTTACTTGTGTGAGAAATGTTTTGTTATTGTGTTCATATTGTTCTTGTATTTGTCTTGGCAGGTAGGCGCCCAAGAATTTTATTATTTCTACATTTGAATGGAATTTCTCTTTCTATCACTTCCTGGTGGGCTTTATCAGTAATATATAAAAATGTTGAGGATTTGTGTGGGTTTATTTTATATCCTGCATCTTTGTTAAAGCTGTTTCCAGTAGGTTTTTGGATAATTTTCTAGAATTTTCTAAGTATATCATCATATCATCTGCAAAGAATAATCGTTTTATTTCCTCACTGCCTTTTCTAAATCTTTTAATTTCTTTTTCTTTTCTTATTACTAAAGCCAACATTTCTAATAGAATGTTGAATAATAGTGGTGATAATGGGGCATCCTCATTTCACGGTGATAACAGTTTAAATTCTTGTAAATATTCATTCATTACACTTGGAGTTTTCCTCACATATAATTGGACAAAATATCTCCTAATAATTGTTTTAATGTTTTCACTATTGGTAGTGTATTTAGCTTTTTAATTTTTGAAACTGTGTATATGGTTTTCTTTGTTTTTCAAAATCAAATTAACCAATTCTTTAATTATTTTAGTGCTTTTATTTTTTTGTAAAACCAGCCTGGAGTATGATTAATTTAATTTTTTTTTCTTTAAATTCCATTAGTCTCTTCTTTGATTTTCTGGATTTCCATTTCAGTTTTTTTTTTAAGTTTTTTGGTTACTTTTAGTTGTATGCCTATTTTAGTGATTTCTTTTTATTGAAGTAGTGATATAAATTTTCCTCTCAGTACCAGTTTGGCCACTTCTTACAAATATTGATATTTTGTCTCATGTTGTAATTTTCTTTCATGAAATTAATTGTTTCTGTGATTTGCTTTTCAGCCCACTAATTCTTGAATATTCAAATATATGGTTTCTGATTAAATTTTAAATTATGCTTCCATAATTGAATCTAATTTTTAGTTTATTTTGGTCCCAAAATTGTATATTTAACATTTCAGCTTTTTGCTTATGAGGTTTTTATGCCCTTATACATGGCAATTTTTGCAAAGGTGCCATATATCTGAGGAAAAGGGTTTATTTCTTTACATTCCTATTCATTTTTCTCCAGAGGTTGATCATCTCTATCTTTTCTAAGATTAAATTAACTCATTTTTTCATGGTTTTTTTATGGTTAGTTTTATTTATTTGTGATGAAGGAAGGCTGAGATTCTTACTTGGATTAATTTTACTGTCTATTTTTCCCTATAATTATTTTTTCCTTTAAAAATTTGGTTGTGATGAATGTTGGAGGGGATGTGGGAAAACTGGGACATTAATGCATTGTTGGTGGAATTGTGAATAATCCAACCATTCTGGAGAGCAATCTGGAATTATGCCCCAAAAATTATCAAACTGTGCATATCCTTTGATCCAGCAGTGCTTAGATCCCAAAGAAATACTAAAGAAAGGAAAGGATCCTGTATATGCCAAAATGTTTGTGGCAGCCCTGTTTGTAGTGGCTAGAAACTGGAAAATGAATGGATATCCATCAATTGGAGAATGGTTGGGTAAATTGTGGTATATGAATGTTATGGAATATTATTGTTCTGTAAAAAAAAAAATGACAAGCACAATGAATACAGAGAGGTTTAGAAAGACTTAGATGAACTGATGCTGTGTGAAATGAGCAGAACCAGGAGATCATTATATACTTCAACAATGATACTGTATGAGGATGTATTCTGATGAAAGTGGATTTCTTCGACAAAGAGAAGATCTAATTCAGTTCTAGTTGAAAATAATGGACAGAAGTAGCTACATCCAAAGAAAGAATACTGGGAAATGAGTGTAAACTATTTGCATTTTTGTTTTTCTTCTCAGGTTATTTTTACCTTCTAAATCCAATTCTTTCTGTGCAACAAGAAAACTGTTCAGTTCTGCACACATATATTGTATCTAGGATATACTATAACATATTTAACTTGTATAAGACTGCTTGCCATCTAGGGGAGGGGATGGAGGGAGGGAAGGGAAAAGTTGGAACAGAAGTGAGTGTAAGGCATAATGTTGCAAAAAAAAATTACCCAGGCATATATTCTGTCAATAAAAAGTTACAATTAAAAAAAAAAGTTGATTGCTTTGCCATTGGATGCATATGTGTTTAGTACTGATGTTACTTCATTGTTAATGATACCATTTGACAAGGTGAAATTTCCCTGATTGTCTATTTTAATTAGGTCTATTTTATTCTCTTTAGACTTATCTCTTTCTCTTTGTCCTATGCTACTTCTATTTTATGTTTTGCCTCTTCCAGTAACTATTAATTTTACCCTTTATCAGTCACACACTCCTTTTTCTTCTAGTTCTTTTTTTGAATAAAAAATACTTTTTTTTGCCCAGATGAATGTGTATGTGTGCATTTGTTTACACACAAACACACATACACACAAACATATAGATAGATGATAAATAGAAAGATAGATCTTTTAGGGGGAACACCTATGTGGCATACTGGATAAAACAGAAGACCCTGAGTTCGAATCTGGCCTTAAATATTGATTAGCTGGGTGACTCTAGGCAATTTATTTAACCCTGTTTGCCTTAGTTTCTGTATCTGTAAAAGGAACTGAAGAAAGAAATGAGGGAAAATTTACCTCAGTATCTTTTCTAAGAAAACCCTAAATGGGAACATGGGGAACATGAGTTGGATACAACTGAACAATAACAAATAATTTTTTCTTAATTGTACCAATTTAGAGCAGGACCAGTAGATCATTATATACTTCAACAACAATACTATATGATGGTCAATTCTGATGGACCTGGCCATCTTCAGCAATGAGATGAACCAAATCAGTTCTAACGAAGCAGTAATGAAGTGAACCAGCTACACCCACTGAAAGAACTCTGGGAGATGACTAAAAACCATTACATCGAATTCCCAATCCCTATATTTTTGCCCACCTGCATTTTTGATTTCTTTCACAGGCTAATTCTACAATATTTCAGAGTTCGATTCTTTTTGTACAGCAAAATAATAATGGACATGTATATTTATTTTGTATTTAATGTATACTCTAATATATATTGGTCATCCTGCCATCTAGGGGAGGGGGTGGTGGGAAGGAGGGGAAAAATTGGAACAAAAGGTTTGGCAATTGTCAATGCTGTAAAATTACCCATGCATATAACTTGGAAATAAAAAGTTATTAAAATTTTAAAAAATGTACCAATTTAGATTAGAGTTCAGTTCAAAGTTTTCCCATCCCCTCCCACATTTCCCTTTTACTGCAAAAATTCTTGCTTGTGCACCTATCTTCTCTGAGGTAATTAACCCTTTTATTCCCCTCCCTTCCTTCTTATCCCAGAATACACCTCTTTCTTGTCCATTCATTTTTTTTTTACCTCACCCTGTCATAATGCCCTATTCTTTATCAATAAAGAATGTTTCCAACAATCCTAATTATAATGTACTTAGAAATTACATGTCTTTTTTCTACATAGGAATATAAACAGGGTAATCTTTTGAGTTCCTTATAATTTCTCTTTTATATTTCTCTTGAGTCTTGGATTTAAAGGAGAAATTTTCTATTAGGGTTTGGTCTTTTCATCAGGAATATTTGAAAATCGTTCATTGCACTAACTATGCTTTTACTCCTTGAAGAATTATATTGAGTTTTGCTGCATAAGTTATTCTTAGTTTTAATTCTAGGTCTTTTCTTTCCAGAATATCGAATTCCAAATTGTTCCTTTCTTTTTGTAGTAGCTGCTAAATCTTGAGTGATTTTGACTATGGCTCTATGATATTTTAAAAATTATTTCTTTCTAGCATTTTGATATGTTTTCTCTTTGATCTAGGAACTCTGGAATTCGGTTATAATATTCCCAAGAATTTTCATTTTGGTATCTCTTTCAGGAGGTGATCAGGGATTCTTTCCAATTGTCTTTTACCATTTACATCTAAAATACAGGAGCATGACAGGAGCATCTAAAATACTTTGCGTCTCTCTGTTTTTGTCTCTGTCCCTCTTATCTCTTTGTCTCTCTCTGTTTGTCTATCTTTGTCTCTCTCTGTCTCTCACTCTTGCTCTGTCTGTCTTCATCTCTCATTTGGAACCAATTCAATTTAAATATTTTCTTTAAGCCTTTGTAGCTGGTTTTTACTGTTTTTCTTCTGAGTATGTCATGTTCTTCCTGCCACATCTGTGGGTTTTTATGTGCTGGTTATTTTTATTATTATTGTCTTCTCTTTGAATTTATGTTAAAGTTATTTTTAATTTCTGCTGTGTGATGGGAAGAATGGTCACTGTCCCAAGCTTCAGAGTTTTTTTTTTTTTTTTTTTTTTTTTTTTTTTTTGTTGTTGTTGTTGTTGTTGTTGTTGTTCTTTGATGTTTTCAGAGCTAATTCTGGGGTTTTGGAATTTTTGATACTCCTAAGGTGGTCTTTGGTCACTGTTTTGGTATGTGCTCTGATCCTTATCAGCAAGGCTCCCACTTCCCTTCAGACTAGAAGAGATACTACTCCTTAGGGTTCCTGATCCCTCTTAAATGAAAAAAAAAAATGTTTTTTCCTGTCTTTGAACTGTGAACCAGAAATGAGTGTAGGCAAGCATTTTCCAGTTCTGCATTCAGTTCTAGGCTAGCCGTGCTTTGTAATCTCTTTCTGACTAATTGCCAGTTCTCTTTCCCATTTTTGGCTTAAGAACAAGTACTGTTGCTTCTTTCACTACCACATAGTTTCATTAATGGTGTTTCCATATGGGCCCCAGGCCAGCTTCCATCATATGTCACAGATCTTCCCTTTCAATTTCCTAAATTGCATTAAGTTGGAAGAATGTCTCACTTGACTTTTTGTTGGCTCTACCACTCCAGAATTCAATTTTAGAAGTTTATAATAAAGTTGTTTGGAAAGGAATCTTGGGAGGGTTGAGCTGAATGTTCTCTTTATTCCACCATGTTGTCCACTCCCCCCTTGGATATTGAAAGAAGAGATTTTATTTGTTTTCATATTTATCTGTCTCTCTGTCTATCTATTTCTATATCTATGTGCTGTTTTCTTCTATTTAGACTTTGTATTCCTAGTACTTAGCATAATACTTTGCTCAGAATAGGAATTTTATCAATACATGTTAAATTGAATACCATATATATTTTTATGTGTTGAGGCTCTTGAATCCTGAAGAGAATACTGGGTCTGAGACATAAAGATCTGAATTCAAATTTGCTCTCTCACTCTTGTTAATTGTTTTTTCCTGAGCAAATAATTTTATATCCATATATCTTAACTAGAACTTATCCACTAAGTTACAGACAGGTTATAATCTTCCCTGGTGGAGAAAGTTCCTTTTCCTAAAGCAATCTTCTTTGTATGTGTATATGTGCATGTGTGCATGTATATGCAGTATTAGAGTGGATAGAAAATGAACCTTCAAATTGAAAAGACCCAGATTCAAGCCTCAGTTCTGGCATACACATCTAGGCACTTGTTTTGGGTGTTTTGCTTTTGTTTCCCCTATCCCCAAGGGACAATTCAGCATTATATGCTTCATATGTAGAATATATGGCTCTTGATTGACTGAGAAAACAATGACCAATGATTAAAAAGTATGATGTTGTTAGCAAATATTGAGAAAGTTATTGCAGAAGAAAAGTATGATCTTTTGAATCCTATATTACTCACAACCAAAGACTTAATTTACTCTTCTGTGTCTTTGATCTGTTCAAATTTCATAATGTATTCTAATATGTGTAGTATTTGCCTTTTCCCTTAGATAAATGTATTTATGAACTATCATAATTTTTTTGTTTGTTTAATGTTTGGTAGAAAGGACCTAGTTGGTAAGTATAAGCTAAGTGCTACTTAACTTTTGAGAGTGATCATGGAAAAGAATATTGATTCTCTCCCTCCATTCCTACTCCTTCCCACCCCCTAAAAAGAAAAATATTATACCTATTGTCCAATAACTGTGTTGGAAATAACAGAGGTAAAAATTAAATACGCTTTCACAGACATACATCATCTCCCTATAAATGCAGAAATCAAAGTTAGTCTGGGAGAAGAATGATCAAGATTAGAGGTCAGATATTTATTAGTGCCATATGTGAACCTTTTTTATAACATATACATATATATTGCATATGTGTCTATATTTATATTAATATGCATGTGTATGATGGCTTAAACATATGATTATATAAGCACACAATTGAGAGAGAAAGAATCAATGTAAAAATATGATACACTACAGAAGTAGTAACATAATCCATATCAATAATAATTCTGTTTACAATACTTTAATAGTTACGTTGATTATAATTGGAATAAAGAATCAGTTGTGTTAATAGTATTTAAAATATAATTCTTTAAACACCTATCATTGCCATTTCCCAATAATGGGAAATTAAGACTGCACAGTTAAAAGAATATTAGTGAGGGGGAGGAGCCAAGATGGTGGAGAAGGCACACTTAACTTTCTAAGCTCCTCTTACCCTTTTTATCAATGTTATATGGAGCCTCAAAAATAGGCTTGATTGCTACAATTCATAAAGATTAGAAGTATAACAACTCACCAGCCAAAGAAAATTTGGAGTCTTGTCAGAAAAGGTTTGTTGTCGGGGTTACAAGGGGGGGGGGGCAGGGGGAGATTAGTACAAGCAGGGAAAGAACTAAGGCTCCAAGCAGAGCCCCAAACCGGAAGTGAGAGCACAGATTGAATCACAAGATCACAGCCCCAACCCCCAGTACAGGGCTTTTCCTTGGGGCAATTGCCAACCAGCTCGGCAGGAGGGCACAGCCCAGTTTAGCCTCTAATCTGCACAGTGGGGGGCCAGCTTGGGGCAATAGAGCTTTTGCAGGGCAATTTGCATCTGGGCAGAGAATTCTGGTAGAGCCAGGCTATCTGCTGGTCAGCTGCTAATACCCACAGCCCCACAAGGGGCTCTGGCCTGGGGCAGTGACACTTTCACTGCTTAATCTCTAGCCTTAGGGCAGTTGCTAAACCCTCAACTGGGAACTTCAATAGCTGGGCCAGTCCTAAATCACCTCTAGTTGGGGGAAAGGGAAACTTTCACCTAGAGCACTCCCATACCTTGGAGCCCAAAGCCGGTTTACATCTCTCCCTGCTCTGCAGAAAAAGCTGGTAATCCCCTTGCCTAAAAGGCATACCCTAAAGGCTTTAAAAAATGAATAAAAAAATGAAAAAAAACGATTTACAGCTTCTATACAGAAAAAGAGGAGGTCTGCAAACCTGAAGAGAATAATAGCAAACAGGCACCAGACAATACCCCAAGGGGAATGTTACCTGTCCCCTTTTACATAATGCTCTCATAGAAGAGAATATTAAAAGTCTCAAAAGAGAGTTAGAAGAAAAATGGGGAAAGAAAAGAGAAGCTTTACAAGAGAGTAACAACTTCCTGAAATATGAATTGGAAAAGATAAAAAATTCCCAGAAAGTGCAGGAAAACAAAAGTTGAGAATTGGAGAAAGTAAAATAATCTCTGGAAAGTAAGATTTTGAATTGAAAAAGACAAAGAACTGGCAAGAAAGTAGGATCTATGAATTGAAAAAAGAAAATAATTCACTGAAAAAAAAAATTAGTGAAATGAAAAAAAATTCCATAGAGCAAAACAATTCATTTAAAAATTCAATTGGACATATGCAGAAAGAAGTAAAAAAAAGCAAATGAAGAAAATAATTCATTAAAAATCAGAACTGAACAAATAGAAAATAATGATTTGTTGAGACAGCAAGAATCAGTCAAGCAAAATAAAAAAAAAAAAAAATGACAAACTGGAAAAAACCGTGAAATATCTACTTGGAAAAAATGACAGACTTGGAAAATAGATCTAGGAGAGATAATCTGAGGATTATTGGACTTTCCAAAAATTATGTTGAAAAAAAGAGCCTACATATTATTTTACAAGAAATCATCAAAGAGAACTGCCCAGATGTAATAGAATCAGAAGGTAAAATAGGCATCGAAAGAATTCATCAAACACCTTCTGAAAAAGACCCTAAAATAAAAACCCCAAGAAATATTGTGGCCAAATTTCAGAACTATCAGATTAAGGAAAAAATTTTACAAGCAGCCAGAAAAAACAATTTAAATACCGAGGTGCCACAATAAGGATCACCCAAGATCTGGCTGCCTCCACATTAAAGGACCGAAGGGTCTGGAATCTGATATTCTGAAAGGCAAAAGAACTTGGAATGCAGCCAAGAATAAACTACCCAACTAAGCTGAGCATTTTCTTCCAGGGAAGAAGATGGACATTCAATGAAACAAATGAATTTCATTTGTTTCTAAGGAAAAAACCAGAACTGAACAAAACAATTGATCTCCAACCATAGGACTCAAGAGATGCAGAAAAGGTAAAAGGAACTCTTGAGAATTGTATTTCTGTTGTGGATATACAAAAAGACTACATGTATAATTTGATTTTACTGATATAACATAAAAAAGGGAAGTAGATATAGAAAAGGGATAATGGCAGAAAAGATGGGAAGGGGGGATAAAAAGAGGGAAACCACATCCCACGAGGAGGCAAAGGAAACTTATCATGTCTGAGGGAATTTAGAGAGGGGGAGGAACATTGTGTGAATCTTACTCTCATCAGAGTTGGCTCAAAGAGAAAATAATTGACATACTTGTTTTAGAGAAAATTCTCTCTCACCTCATTAAAAAGGGGGAGAAGAAAAGGGAGAAGAAAAAGAGTAATAAGGGAAGAGTACAATAAAGGGGAAAAGATTCAAAGGGGGGGAGGGAGGGATTCTAAAGAGGGTGAGCGTCATGATACAAGTGGGACACATAAGTTTAAAAAGGGGAAAGAGGATTGTGGGGGGCAAGAAAAAGTAAAGCATAATCTGGGGATATTAGGATGGCAGGAAATACAGAATTAGTAATTTTAACTGTAAATGTGAATGGGATGAACTCTCCCATAAAGAGGAGGCAGATAGCAGACTAGATCAAAAGTCAGAACCCTACAATATGTTGTTTACAAGAAACACATTTAAAGCAGGGAGATACATATAGAGTAAAGGTAAAAGGTTAGAGCAAAATCTATTATGCTTCAGGTGAAGTCAAAAAAGCAGGGGTAGCCATCCTTATCTCAGATCAAGCAAAATCAAAAATTGATCTAATTAAAAGAGATAAGGAAGGAAACTACATCTTGCTAAAGGGTAGCATAGACAACGAAGCAATATCAATACTAAACATATATGCACCAAGTGGTATAGCATCCAACTTCCTAAAGGAGAAGTTAAGAGAGTTGCAAGAAGAAATAGACAACAAAACTGTAATAGTGGGAGATCTCAACCTTGCATTCTTAGAATTAGACAAATCAAACCACAAAACAAATAAGAAAGAAGTTAAAGAGGTAAATAGAATATTAGAAAAATTAAGTATGTTAGATCATTGGAGAAAATTGAATGGAGACAGAAAGGAATATACTTTCTTCTCAGCAGTTCATGGAACCTATTCAAAAACTGACCATATATTAGGACATAAAGACCTCAAAATTAAATGCAAGAAGGCAGAAATAGTAAATGATTTCTTTTCAGATCACAATGCAATAAAAACTACATTCAACAAAAAGTTAGGGGAAAATAGACCAAAAAGTAATTGGAAACTAAACAAATTCACCTTAAAGAATGATTGGGTGAAACAGCAAATTATAGATACAATTAATAATTTCACTCAAGATAATGACAACGATGAGATATCATACCAAAATTTGTGGGATGCAGCTAAAGTGGTAATAAGGGGAAATTTTATATCCTTAGAGGATTATTTGAATAAAACAGAGAAAGAGAAAATCAATGAATTGGGCTTGCAACTAAAAAAACTTAAAAAAGACCAAATTAAAAACCCCCAATCAAATACTAAATTTGAATTCTATAATTAAAGGAGAACTTAATAATAATTAAAGTAAAAAAACTATTGAACTAATTAATAAAACTAAGAGTTGGTTCTATGAAAAAGTCAATAAAATAGATAAGCCTTTGGTAAATCTGATTAGAAAAAGGAGGGAGGATAATGAAATTAGTAGTCTTAAAAATGAAAAGGAAGAACTTTCCACCAATGAAGAGGAAATTAGAGAAATAATAAGGAGTTATTTTGCCCAACTTTATGCCAATAAATTTGATAACCTTAATGAAATGGTAGTCATCCAAGTCCAAAAATATAGACTTCCCAGATTAACAGAGGAGGAAGTAAATTACTTGAATAGTCCCATTTCAGAAAAAGAAATAGAACAAGCCATTAATGAACTCCCTAAGAAAAAATCCCCAGGACCAGATGGATTTACATGTGAATTCTACCAAACATTTAAGGAACAATTGGCCCCAATGCTATATAAATTATTTGATAAAATAGGGAATGAAGGAGTCCTATCAAATTCCTTTTATGATACAGACATGGTAATGATACCTAAACCAGATAGGTTGAAATCAGAGAAAGAAAACTATAATTTTTTTCCTTAAAGAAAATTATAGACCAATCTCCCTAATGAATATTGATGCTAAAATCTTAAATAAGATATTAGCAAAAAGACTACAGAAAATCATCCCCAGGATAATACACTATGATCAAATAGGATTTATACCAGGAATGCAGGGCTGGTTCTTTATTAGGAAAACTATTACTATAATTGGCCATATTAATAACCAAATTAACAAAAAACATATGATCATCTCAATAGATGCAGAAAAACCATTTGATAAAATCCAACATCCATTCCTATTAAAAACACTTGAGAGGATAGGAATTTGATCTGATTTTTCTTGTCCAGGAAGATAACTGTATATATATATATATATATATATATATATATATATATATATATATATATCTTTATATATATATATATATATATATATATATATATATATATATATATATATTGGATTTAACATGGATGATTTCAGAAAGGCCTGGAGAGACTTACATCAACTGATGTTAGATGAAGTAAGTAGAACCAAGAGAATATTGTTCACTGCAACAAGAATTCTACAGGATGATCAATTCTGATGGATGTGGCTATTTTCAACAGTAAGATGATTCAGGACAAATTCCAATGGCTTTGTGGTGGAGAGAGCCATGTGCACCCAGAATGAGGACTGTAGTTTTTTTTTTTTTTTTTGTTGTTTGCTTGCATTTTGTTTCCTTTTTCATTGTTTCCCTTTTTCATATATTTTTCTTGTGCAGTATGATAATTGTGGAAATATGTGTAGAAGAATTTCATGTGTTTAACATATAATGGATTACTTTGTCTTCTAGAGGAGAAGGTGGAGAAGAGAGGAAGAAAAACAATTTGGATCACAAGATTTTGCAAGAGTGAATGTTTAAAATTATCTATGCATATATTTTGAAAATAAAAAAAACAAAAATAAATTCATCTTCAAAAAATGAAAAAAGAAATATGTATTCAAAAACATTAATATATACATATAACCAGAAAAATAAAGCAATTATAAAAAATGAAAAAAAGCAAAACAATTTTCAATACCTTCAAAAAAATTTTACTTGCCCTATTTTCCATAATGACAGAGGGAGAAACAGAGACAGAAAGAAGTGGAGAGGTACAGAGTTGGATTAGAGTTAGGGCAAAAGAGACAGACAGGTAGACAGAGACAAAAAGACAAAGACAGAGTTTTAAGTATATAAGTATGAAAATCTGGATTTATAGTTAATATTTTCTGCATGTGGAGGTGATTTAATAGGTCCAATAAAAGTTGCATATATACACATTCTATCTTTTGCATCAATTTGCCGATAGGATCATGACGAGGAATGCAATCAGGTCCTTTGAGGGTAATTGTTTTGTTACACATGCCCACATTCTTGATTTTCAGTAGCAAGGAATCCTAGAGATCACTATGTCTTGAAATGGTGAAATAACTATTAAAACAAAGTCAGTGTGCTTGTTGGTATACTTCTTGGTTCATCAACAATATAGTCTTAAGATACTCTAAGTTCTTTTAGCCAAAATTGAGGATGATGAGCTGCCTAAAAGTGATACCTTCTTTCTGACATGCAGGTCATATTATCTTATATAGTTCTTTTCTCTTTGGTAAGACTGCTGGAGAAGCATATGCAGAGCTAGGGTTTGAGCAATGGGGATGTAACCTAGGAGGAGATAGCCCTAGGATTCTACAATGATTTCTTTTTTCTTTTTTTGGTAGGATTAGGTACCTATAGCTGGGGTAAAGATTCTTAGTTATACAATTATAGATTTAAAGCTGGAAGACTTTATGTATTCCAAAGTACTAATATATTCCAACTCCTTCATTTAATAGATCTTATCAAGTATTCTAAGGATAGATCTGAGTTTCTAAAAAACTTTGTCTAAATTCAATAGCTAAATCATTATACAAGTTTTACCAAACCACTGGCCTTATAACCCTCCATTCTTCCTGCCTGTCCAATAGAAGAGATAATAGTTGTTCTGAAGAATATTTTTTTAATGAGCTTTAGATGGGTGATTCCATCACTGTAGGAAATTCTTAGTGTGAAAACTCCTAACAAATTAGCAACTCTTCTACAACTTAATAGTTACAAAGTTTGTGACACTAAAAGGTTAAATAATTTAGCATCTAGCAACAAGTATGTGACTAAGGTAGGACCTGAAATTCCTTACAATATGATGCTTTTATGGAGTGAGCGCCTATTCACATTAATTGTAAAATACTTTGAAGGCCAAGTATTTTATCATTTTTACTTACTTTATAATAATAAAAGGCCTTATGATTAACTTTAGTTTATTCATGTTCTAACAAATATCACATTCATTGTTGCTTTGTTTTTCTTAAAGATATATATTTTACATTTTATTCACTGGCTGAACAAGTTTCCCTTGGTTACTGAAACAAATATGTTTCTAAACAGATCTTTTACAAACATTTACCTTTCCTTTCCTTCTCTCCTTCCTTCCTTTTTTTTTCTCTCTCTCTTTCTTTTCTCTTTCTTCCTTTCTTTCCCTTCCTTTTTCCTTTTCTCCTTTTCTCTCTCCCTCCCTTCCTTCCTTCCATCCTTTTCTCTCTTCCTATTTACTCCCTCCCTCCCTCTTTCTC
This sequence comes from Sarcophilus harrisii, assembly GCF_902635505.1. Lineage (NCBI taxonomy): Eukaryota > Metazoa > Chordata > Mammalia > Dasyuromorphia > Dasyuridae > Sarcophilus > Sarcophilus harrisii. Next base: position 470,706,674 of record NC_045428.1, read on the forward strand.
TCTTTCTTTCCTTTCTCCCTCCCTCCTCTTTTTCTTTCTTTCTTTCTTTCTTTCTTTCTTTCTTTCTTTCTTTCTTTCTTTCTTTCTTCTCTCTCTTCCACCTCCTTTTCTGGTGATGTCTATGAGAGAGAATAAGTATTCTCATGTTTGCTCCTTTTTCTCAAAGTAATTAATCATTTAAACCCACTGGGCAGCCAAATGAAATGCAAAGTCTTTCACAGTGGTTTTGCTGCCAGTTTGTTAAAGGCAGATTTTAGCCAGTGCAAATGATGATGCTTTAGCAGCTTTCTATAAAGGATGGTTACCTTGGTAGCTGATACACTATGCATATGCTGTCTCTGAGATAAAGAATAGGTATTCCCTTATCCACAAGCCCATATGTCAAAGGCAGGCATTTCATGTACTGACTTTCTCAAGAAGCTCATCTACTCTCATGATTTCATCTCCTACCTGCCTTTGAATGATTCCCAGATTGACATCTCTCATACCGAATTTTTACTCTTGAGACAACACTGTGCCCAGGCAACCTTCCAGTAGCTCACTGGCTCCTGAATTGACTGTTTTAAAGTTGAAATAGTGGAGATGTGTCTTCACCTAAAGATGATGAAGAATACTTTTTTCTACACCTGGAGACAATAGTCAGGTTGGAATGATGTCAATAGTTTGCATTTATAGAATGCTATATGATTTGAAATAATTTCCTTTATGATAACTCGATGAAGATACAAGCAGGATAAATTTTATAGGGCTCAGTTCAAGGATACAAATGACTAGAATATATTGTCATGAGAAAAAAATGGAAACTAAATAGCTTCCTATCAATTAAGGGAACAGAAAAAGCAAATTATTGCTCATGAATATAAAGTATATTACTGAGATGTAAAGGAAACCTGGCAATAGTAGCCCAGGAGTACATGTGTATGTAGCATAGTATTCATGAGGTTTTCAATGTTAGGTGTGGTTAGAAAGTAATTGATAAAAAAGTAATCCCTTAGGCAAGCCATAAGAAGGCTCTGATAATGGAGATCAGTTTAGTTACTTGGTCCCACCCTCTAAAGGTAATCCAGTCAAATATCCAAGTTATGTCAAGACCTTAAGGCTAAATTTTCTCTAAAAAACAATTTATGACCTATGGCTTTGCTGCTACCTTCCTTTGAGTCAGCCTGACACAGCACTCTGCCTTATCGTGTCTTTTCCCTTCCCTCATGCCCTATGGTAGCTCCCCAAATGCCACTATGTTTCCTGATCCCCCTTCTCCTCCTTACAACTAACTTTTTTAGGGTCCTAAGTTCCCTTCAGGATTTAGCCTGCCAGCTAAAGAGCATGCCCCAGTCTTATGGAGTGCTCCCTTTTTTTGGGGTAATTTTGAGTTCTACTGAGGAACTTGTCTTTCATATGCTCTCCCATCTCTATTTCATATTTACTCTTCCCAGTGTCTATTGTATCTCTCCATTTTATCTGTAACCTATTCCTCTAAATACATATATATATATATATATATATATATATATATATATATATATATTTTTTTTTTTTTTTTGCCAAAGAAAATGGCCATTGTGAATTCTTCACATGAATGGACCCAAACTTTTGATTCCTATCATCATTTGGTAACAAATCCCACATAATTGATCACATCACTATGTAATATCTGTATCCCTTTTCACTTCATCCCGGGCCAATCTGTTTTCCTTTGTTTAAATTTGGGAATGAGAGTAGACAGAGCAGTAGACATGAGCTCACAATTCTCAAAGCTCTGTCAAAGTTTTAGGGGCAACCCTGGCATAAAAAATGCATTCCTACTACTCAGCCCTATTTTTGTGCTTCTCATTTATACAAAATCAGTCAACATTAAACATATTGCACCATTTTATATATATACATATATATATATATATATATATATATATATATATATATATATATACACATATATCTTTGTGATATGGTAATATTAATATGTGTTCTGTATATGTAAAATATATAAATCAATACATATATATAAAGTATGTATATTAAACTTTTTTTTTTCCTGAGGCAAAAGGGGTTAAGTGCCTTGCCCAGGGTCATACAGCTAAGAAGTGTTAAATGTTTGAATCCAGATTTGAAGTTAGGTCCTCCTAATTTCAGGGCTGGTGTATTATACAATTTTAAATATAAAATATTTACTGTTAACAATTAAGAAAAGAAAATACCAATCATTATCTTTACTTAGTAACAAAAGTAATGTAATAGTCCACTAATAAGCCTGATGTGCAGTTTTCCACCAAAACTTACACACATTCCAAAGAAGAATGGGCAAAACTTAGGAAAAATAAGTGAGTAAATACATGCTGGGAGTAACTCATAACTTTATACTGAAGGCCTTAATGTCCATCTCCCCTTCAAGCATAATTATTGTCTTATACAGTATATATCACTTTTGTATACAATTGTGTTATGCAACATAAACCAACCACATAAATTTACTTCTCTTTTAACTGTTCCCTTTCTGATGCTCATTGCTTTTTTATTTAGCAAAACTGTTCAACTTCTGCTCTTGAACTGATGCAACAGTAAAAAGCACTTTTTACTCACAACCCCAAATATCAATCAGGGCACTGAGAAAAAGCATTAAGCTCTTTCAATGTCAAATCTTACCTTCAAGATGAAGAACCTCTAAGCATTTTTTGTTGTTGTTGTTGTTGTTTTTGTTTTTGTTTTGCAAATAAATAGCTAAAATTTCTGCTTTGTACAAATATCTCCAGGCCTTTTCTCACAGTAAAGCATAGCTCACAGCAAAACAAATGCAAACTTGGTTTTACCCCTTCTTTTTACCTCTCTGAAAGCAAAAAAGGGCAGAACAATTTAAGAAAAAATATTATCTTTGGTTCTCTCATTCTCAAGTTATAGATGTTAGTAGAAATCAGGAAACCTAAATATCTCACCACAGCAAAGGACTTGAATTATCTTCCAAAGAGCTTCCAGATTTAGCTGTAGATTTTCTTCAGTCAAATGGCAATAATATGTTACTGTATCAATAAAAAAGTTTCTAGAAAAGTTACTAAGGAGTCAGGTCTCTCAGGTCCTAGACTTTTATATCTAATGGCCCTGGTTTTTTGTGATTTTTCCTATATTCACCTTACTTTCTCTTTTTATTTTTATTTTGTCTCTCTTTTCTTATGGTTCCATATCCATTGTTCTTATGTTAAGGCACAAGTCCTTTTATGTTGAATAAATTAGTTAATGAAAGAAGTAGAAACAAATATTTGTGCCAGAAAAACTGCTAGAAATATTACCTCCCAAATAAATTTCTTTTCTTGCTTCTAACATATTCTAATACTGCAAATCAGAGTTGCCTGGTAGTCAGTGACTCATCTTTATCTTATGAAATAAAATTCAAGAAATCTACATTTTTGTCAAGCATAAATAAGTCATTTCATAGTTTCTAAGCAGAATTTGATTTATAAATAAGAAAGATATTAAGGAGGTAAACAGAATATTACAAAAGTTTGGTATCTTAGGAGAAAATTGAATAGATACAGAACAGAGTTTACTTTTTTCTGGGCAGTTCGTGAAACCTATACATAAATTGACCATGTATTAAAACATAAAAACCTCAAAATCAAATGCAGAAAGGCAGAAACAATAAATGCATTTTTTTCAGATCATGATGCAATAAAAATCACATTCAATAAAATGCCAGGGGAAAATAGACCAAAATTAATTGAAAACAATAATCTAATCCAAAAAATGAAAGAACAAATCATAGAGATAATCAATAACTTCATCCAAGAGAATGACAATAATGAGACAACATACCAGAAAAAAAAGGGGAGGGAGGGAAAAAAAAAAAAAAAAAAAAAACTTCTTCACAAAAAAAAAAAAAAGAAGAAATGATCAGCAGGATTATTCCAGAGAGGCCTAGAGAGCCTTACATGAACTGATACTAAGTGAAATGAGCAGAACCAGGTCATTGTGTAAGGCAACAACAAGATTATATAATGATCAATTCTGATGGATGTGTTTCTTTTTAATAATGAGATGATTCAGACCAATTCCAATGATCTTGTGATGAAGAGAGCCTTCTACACCCAGAGAGAGGACTATGGGAACTGAGTGTGGACCACAACATAGCATTTTCATTCTTTCTGTTGTTTGCTTGAATTTTGTTTTCTTTCTCAGTTTTTTTTTTTCCTTGTACAGAAAGATAACTGTATAACTATGTATACATATATTGGATTTAACATATATTTTAACATTTTTAACATGAATTGGACTACCTGCCATCTAAGGGAAGAGGTGAGGGGAAGGAGGGGAAAAATCGGAACAGAAGGCTTTGCAAGGGTCAACGTTGAAAAATGCGTAAATAAAAAACTTAAAAAAAAAAAAGAAAGAAAAAGAGAAAAAAAAGCTTTTAAAAATAAAATAAAATTACTATCTCTGTGTTTCTCCCCATCTTATTTTACTCTTTATACTTTTTTCTTTTGTTTTCCCCTTTCCTTCCTCTCCTTTATTTTGATTTTGACCACTTCCTCCCTCACTCTGCATTCTCTTTTTATAGCCCCTCTCCCTTTCTTATACTTTTCCCCTTATACTTCTCTTCTCCCTTCTATTAACCTCCCCCTTTCCTTTCCTTTTTTTCCTACTACTTCCCTATAGGATGAGGCAAGTTTTTCTGTAAAGCTAAATATATTTGATATTCTTTGAGCCAAAAGTGATGACAATTAAATTCACATAATGCTCATCTACTTCCCATCATTTCATCAATTATAATTAGTCTTTTTTGCTTCTTCATGAGATGTAATTAACCTATTTTATTTCCATTTTCCTTTTCTTCCCAGTACTTTACACCTCTAGTTTCATTTTTATATCATTAAAATAGTATCAAATTATACCTGAATCCTCTAAGTATACTTATGAGATAAAGTTCCCCAAAGTTAAAGGAATCATCTTCACATATAGGGATGTAAACTTTTTAACTTTTAAAATAAAAACTGATTATTTTTTCTTTCCTTTTTAACTTTTTATGCTTCTCTTGAGTTCTGTATGTGAAGATTAAATTTTTTGTTCACCTCTGGTCTTTTTACCAAAAATAAATGAAAATCCCCTATTTCATTTAATATCTATCATTTTTCTCTGAGAGATAAAGTTTAATTTTGCTGCATACTTGATTCTTGGCTATAATCCAAGTCCTTTTCCCTCCAGAATATCAGATTCCAGGTTCTTTGATTCTTTAAAGTGGAAGCTACTAGGTCCTGGGTAATCTTGATTGTGACTTTTCAATATTTGAATTGTTTCTTTCTGGCTGCTTGCATTTTCTTCTTGATATGATAATTCTGAAATTTAGCTATGATATTTCTTTGAATTTTCATTTTGGGGTGCTCTCCCCTCATTCTGCTCTCGGACTTACTGTTTGATACCACCACCCCAACCCATACCCCATTGAATCACAGCTTTTCTGTAGTTCTTCCAAAATATCTTCTGCTGGAAATTTCTTACACTCCAAATATTTGTGGGTTCTGTAACTCCAAAACAGTTCAGAGGCTTGATCTGGTATTGAACTGAAGGACTAAAGGAAGCCCTCATATAGAAATCTGTCTAATCTCTGCCATCTTGGCTCTATCCTGCTTTTTGTATAGTTTCATACTTCTAGTACTATGTAAGTGAAAATAATTTGGTGACGAATATATCTTTTTAACAATTTTTAAAATATATAGCAATCAGGGTGCAGCTAAATGGTGCAGTGGATAGAGGACCAGCCTGAAGTCAGGAGGACCCGTGTTCAAATCTTAACACTTAACACTTCCTAACTGTGTGACCCTGGTTAAGTCACTTAACCCCAATTGCCTCAGCAAAAAAAAAAAAAAAAAGTATATACATATGCATATGTATACATATGTATATATATAGCATCAAATTGTGTCTGTGGATCCAAACTAATGGAAGAATAAGTTCTATTTTGAAGATGAAATACATATTTTTCACTTAAAAGGCAAATCTTTGATTTTAAAATTTTCAGTGGGATGAATTCTCCCTTGTTCAATTTAGGGCACTGTAAAGTCAAATATAAGAATATTCCTTGGGCTTTTATTATTTTCATTTGATTAAGAACAGGGTGTTTTTTTAAAAATTTACTTTTAGCTTTTTCACTTTCAGGATTTTATTTTGTGAAGATTGTATAAGAATTGGTAAGAACATTGGGCTTTGTAATATTTATTGTTGTCAGCTTCAGTTGAGATATTTGAATCATAGAATGGTATAGGCAGAAGGAAATTTAGAGAACACTTGATCTGTGTGATACAGTGCTGCCTTGTTGAACATCCATCTTCTCCTTTACCTAGAAAGTTCTGTAATGCCAAAAGAAACTGAGCAAGACAGAGATTAGAGACCAATTCAATAGTTTATTAAATGGAGGGAAATACTGGGACCGATGGATCCCAGGGCTAGACGAGACTATCATCTCAAAGAATCTAGCCCCGTGTATTGGGACAGCAAGCCTTTTATGGAATAACAACAACAATGACATAATGCAGAGACCTAGATGGGGATAGCCTCATAGATGGAGGTTACTGATATTCTAATGACATTAAGGAATGTCTATAACACCTTTATCTCAACCATTAAGAGGGGATGGTCATGACCTTAAGGCAGAATTATGAAACTGGACAAATGTAGGAACTAACTGGTCACCCCATTAAAAGTGACCTTTGGCATTACAGTTCAATGAATTCCTCTCAGATCCTTCTGTTGTTGGGAAGGTCTCTAGACAGAGATTTCTGAGGTTTCTTCAGATGCAGAGAGTTAGTTATATTGTGAAAGGATTCAATATCTCAGAATGGCCACACTTTAGCTCATATGGCACAATATTTAAAGCTCACATAAATTTAGTCCTTTATCCTTACAATATAGTTTATCAGAGTTTTTCATAAATGGAACAGCTCCAATTGAGGCAATATTTAAAATGTGGTCTAATTGGAAGTATGTATTATTTCTTGTGATCAAGACATTATGTTTCCATTAATGAAGCTGCGGTTAATACCAAGCAACCATATAACATTACTAGTTTAAATAAAATTTCTTGTAAAAAAAAAAAAAACTCAATACTATACACCATGTAAAAAAATGCTGTTGAGTCAGAACTCCCTTATTCCATGCTTTCTGTGATTAATTTCTTTGCTCTAAAATCAATACTTTTCATTCAGTTCTGTTGAATTTTCCATGGTTTTATTATAATGTCCTACCCTGGCAAGACAGCTTTTAATTTTGACTTTGTCATCTATCTTTAACCTGTCATATTAAATATTCTGCCCACCTTTGTCACTTGCATAGTTGATAAAGTGTGCCTTCTGTTTTTATCCAAGTCAGGCATGAAAATATTAACAGAATAAAATCAAGGAAGAAGCCCTGGGACAGGAAAAAAAAACCAACAAAACATTCCTCCAGGTTGGTACCTATATTAATTAATATTTTGGAATTTTTTTTTGTTTTGAATCATTGTAATTTTGAGAATAGTTACATCATTTATAGCTGATTATTTTACAGTATTGCTGCCCCTATTTTACATAATACATTTCACTTTGCATTAGCTCATAGAACTCTTTCCAGGTTTTGTTGAGAGCATCCTGCTCATCATTTTGTGTAACAAAATAATATTCCATCATTATTACCCACCACAGTTTATCCAGTAATTCCCCAGCTTATGGGCATCTTCTTTCAATTCTTTGTCCCCAGAAATGAACTGTTTTAATATTTTTGTACATATAGGTCCTTTTAAAAAAAACTTTTTTGGGATATATGCATATTAGTGGTATTGTTAGGTATGCATGATTTTATAGTACTTTGGGCATCAATTTCAAAATTGTTTTACAGGATGGTCAAATCAATTCACAGATCCACTGACAGTCATTAATGACTCATTTTCTCTACAACCCTCCCAACATCTGTCACTTTCCTTTTCTTTCCTATTAGCCAATATAATAGGTGTGCTTCATCACCCTCCATCACCTTTCTCTCCTACTATCCTATAGGATAAAATAGTTATCTATACCTTGGAGCCAACTTTGATGAAAGTAAGGTTTATTTCCGCCTTCCTCCTTCCCCACCGGTTCCCTTCCATTGTAAAAGGTTTTTCTTTTCTCTTATGTGTGATACTTTACCTATTCTACTTCTCCCTTTCTCTTTTCCCCAGCACATTCAATTCTCTCCCTTTAATTTTATTCTTAGATATCATCCCTTTACATTTAACTAACAAATTCTACTAAAAAGTTAATAGAAATAATCCACAACTTTAGCAAAGTTGCTGGTTATAAAATAAACCCACATAAGTCATCAGCATTTTTATATATCACTAACAAAATCCAACAGTCAGAGTTACAAAGAGAAATTCCATTTAAAATAACTACTGATAATATAAAATATTTAGGAATCTATCTGCCAAGGGAAAATCAGAAACTTTATGAGCAAAATTACAGACCACTTTTCACACAAATTAAGTCTGATCTAACCAATTGGAAAAATATTAAATGCTCTTGGATAGGGCGAGCAAATATAATAAAGATGACAATATTACCTAAACTAATCTATTTATTTAGCGCTATACCAATCAGACTCCCAAAAAACTATTTTAATGACCTAGAAAAAATAACAACAAAATTCATATGGAAAAACAAAAGGTCAAGAATTTCAAGGGAATTAATGAAAAAAAAATCAAATGATGGTGGCTTAGCTGTACCAGATCTAAAATTATATTATAGAGCAGCAGTTACCAAAACTATTTGGTATTGGCTAAGGAATAGATTAGTTGATCAGTGGAATAGATTAGGTTCAAGGGATAAAACAGTCAACAAATATAGCAACCTAGTCTTTGACAAACCCAAAGATCCCAGCTTTTGGGATAAGAACTTACTGTTTGATAAAAATTGCTGGGAAAATTGGAAACTAATATGGCAGAAAATAGGCATTGATCCACACTTAACACCATACACTAAAATAAGGTCAAAATGGGTTCATGACCTAGGCATAAAGAATGAAATTATTAATAAATTAGAGGAACATAGGATAGTTTACCTCTCAGACCTGTGGAAGGGGAAGGTCTTTATGACCAAAGCAGAACTAGAGATCATTACTGATCACAAAATAGAAAATTTCGATTATACCAAACTGAAAAGTTTTTGTACAAACAAAACTAATGCAGACAAGATTAGAAGGGAAGCAATAAACTGGGAAAATATTTTTACAGTCAAAGGTTCTGATAAAGGCCTCATTTCCAAAATATATAGAGAATTAACTCTAATTTATAAAAAATCAAGCCATTCTCCAATTGAAAAATGGTCAAAGGATATGAACAGACAATTCTCAGATGAAGAAATTGAAACTATTTCTAGTCATATGAAAAGATGCTCCAAGTCATTATTAATCAGAGAAATGCAAATTAAGACAACTCTAAGATACCACTACACACCTGTCAGATTGGCTAAGATGACAGGAAAAAATAATGATGATTGTTGGAGGGGATGTGGGAAAACTGGGACGTTGATGCATTGTTGGTGGAGTTGTGAACGAATCCAACCATTCTGGAGAGTAGTTTCGAATTATGCTCAAAAAGTTATCAAACTGTGCATACCCTTTGATCCAGCAGTGTTACTACTGGGATTATATCCCAAAGAGATCATAAAGAAGGGAAAGGGACCTGTATGTGCACGAATGTTTGTGGCAGCCCTCTTTGTAGTGGCTAGAAACTGGAAACTGAGTGGATGCCCATCAGTTGGAGAATGGCTGAATAAATTGTGGTATATGAATATTATGGAATATTATTGTTCTGTAAGAAATGACCAACAGGATGGTTTCAGAAAGGCCTGGAGAGACTTACACGAACTGATGCTGAGTAAAATGAGCAGGACCAGGAGATCATTATATACTTCAACAACAATACTATATGATGACCAGTTCTGATGGACCTGGCCATCTTCAGCAATGAAATCAACCAAATCATTTTCAATGGAGCAGTAGTGAACTGAACCAGCTGTGCCCAGAGAAAGAACTCTGTGAGATGACTAAAAACCATTACATTGAATTCCCAATTCCTATATTTATGCCCACCTGCATTTTTGATTTCCTTCACAAGCTAATTGTACAATATTTCAGAGTCTGATTCTTTTTATACAGCAAAATAATGGTTTGGTCATGTAAAAAAAAAATAAAAGATTTAACTAACCAGCTAGATTGACTATGTTCAGCACAAATTTGTTACATAATTTCAATTAGTACTAATTACAAGGCAATCATTTTATATAACCCTACTGAATTTACTCTCCAATTCAGTACAACATATTTGTTAATCATTTTAATCCTTGTCTTTTTATTTCTTTTATATATGAAGCCTTTTATTTTCAAAACACATACATAGATATAGTTTTCAACATTCACCCTTGCGAAAACTTACTTTCCAAATTTTTCTCCGTCCCTTCTCCTACCACTTCTCCTAGATGGCAAGTAATACAACATATGTTAAATGTCCAATTCTTCTATATATATTTCTCTAATTATAATGCTGCACCAAAAAGATGAGATCAAAAAGGAAAAAAGTAAGAAAGAAAACAAAAAGCAATAAAACAACAACAACAAAGTATGAAAATACTATGTTGTGATCCATACTCAGTCCACATTGTCCTCACTCTGGGTACAGATGGCTCTCTCCATCACAAGATCATTGGAACTGGAGTGAGTTAGTTCGCTGTTGAAAACAGCCATGCATGTCAAAATTGATCATCATATGAACTGATGCTGAGTGAAATGAGCAGAGATCATTATACACTTTAACAACAATATTATATGATGATCAATTCTGATGGATGCGGCTCTCTTCAACCATGAGATGAACGAAATCAGTTCTAATTGTTCATCAATGAACAGAACCAGCTATATCCAGCGAAAGAACTATGGGAAATAAGTGTGGACCACAACAGCATTTCCATTCCTTCTGTTATCATCCACTTGCATTTTTGTTTTCCTTCTCAGATTAGTTTTAAATAAAATAATAAATTTTAAATATAATAATAAATAATATAAATAATAAATAAATAAATAAACCTTATTTTTAAATCTGATTTTTCTTGTACAGCAAGATAACTATATAAATATGTATACAGATTATATTTAACATATACATTAACATATTTAACATGTATTTAGTCTACTGCCATCTAGGGGAGGAAGTGGGAAGGAGGGGGAAAGTTGGAACAGAAGGTATTGCAAGAGTCAATGTTGAAAAATTACCCATGCATATGTATTGTAAATAAAAAGCTATAATAATAATAATAATAATGATTATCATATAATCTTATTGTTGTTGTGTACAATGTTCTCTTGGATGTACTAATTTCATTTAGCATCAGTTCATGTAAGTCTCACCAGGTCTCTCTGAAATCATTCTGCTGATCATTTCTTACAGAACAATAATATTCCATAACACTCATATACCATAATGTATTCAGTCATTTTTCAACTGATTACTTCTATTCGGTTTCCAGTTTGCCAGTACAAAAAGGGCTGCTACAAACATTTTTGCACATGTGAGTCCTTTTTATTTTTTATTAACTCTTTGGAATACAGTAGAGACACTGCTAAATCAAAAGATATCCAGAGTTTGATAGCCTTTTGGACATAGTTTCATATTGCTTTCCAGAATGGTTGGATCAGTTCACAACTCCATCAACAAGGTATTAGTCTCCCAATTTCCCCACATTCCCTCCAACATTCATCATTATTTTTTCCTGTCTTCTTGGCCAATCTGACAAGTATGTAACAGTATATAAGAGTTGTCTTGATTTGCATTTCTCTGATCAACAGTGATTTAAAGCATTTTTCATAAGACTAGAAATTATTTTAATTTCTTCATCTGAAAATTATATTCATATCGTTTGATAATTTATCAATTGGAGAATGTTTTTATTATAAATTTGAGTCAATTCTCTATATATTTTAGAAATGAGTACTTTATCAGAGCCCTTCATTCTTGTCTTTTTAAACCATATTTTCTCACACACACATACAAGTATTCATGAAAACACCTACATTAAATTTGAGACAATTATGGGTTGCAAAGAACATTGCTTCATTAGCATTACATAGGAAAAGAAAAAAATCATGCATAAAACAAAACTTTGTAAGTTATGATTGGCATAATTTTAGATAACTCCAATAAAATATACTTTGATATATATATATATATATATATGATCTTATGATTATCATATCTCTAAACCAGACTCTAACTTCATCTATTGCAACTCTGCTCTTCATCCTGAAATTTGTTACATAATTTCAACTAGTACTCATTATAACAAGGCAATCATTTCACCCTACTTTTTAATTTTTATTTTTTGGGAAATGAAGATATAGCATCTAAATTCTTAAAAGAGAAAGTAAGAGAGCTGCAAAAAGAAATAGCTAAACTATAATAGTGGGAGATCTCAACTTTGCACTCTCAGAATTAGATAAATCAAACTACAAAATAAATAAGAAAGAAGTCAAAGAGGTAAACAGAATACTAGAAAGGTTAGATATGATAGATCTCTGGAACTAAATGGAGATAGAAAGGAGTACACTTTCTTCTCAGAAGTTCATGGAACCTATACAAAAATTGACCATATATTAGGACATAAAAACCTCAAACTCAAATGCAGTATGGCAGAAATAGTAAATGAATCCTTTTCAGACCACACTGCAATGAAAATTACATTCAACAAAAAGCCAGGGGAAAATAGACCCAAAAATAATTGGAAACTAAATCTTATCCTAAAGAATGATTGGGTGAAACAGCAAATCATAGACATAATTAATAACTTCATGCAAGAAAATGACAATGAGACATCATACCAAAATGTGTGGAATGCAGCCAAAGTGGTAATAAAGGGAAATTTCATATCTCTAGAGGCCTACTTGCATAAAATAAAGAAAGAGAAGTTCAGTGAATTGGGCTTGCAACTAAAAATGCTAGAAAAGGAACAAATTAAAAACCCCCAGTCAAACACTAAACTTGAAATTCTAAAAATAAAAAGAGAGATCAATAAAATTGAAAGGAAATGAAGATAGCATATATTGATTTACATTCAATCTCCATAGTTCTTTTTCTGGATGCAGATGAAATTTTCTATTCAAAGTCTATTGGGATTGTCTTGGATCATTGAATCACTGAGAAGAACCCAGTCTTTCATAGTTAGTCATAGCACATTCTTGTTATTATTGTGTACAATGTATTCCTGGTTCTGCTTGTTTCACTCAGCATCAATTCATGTACATTTTTGCAGGCCTTTCTAAAATCAACTTGTTCATCATTTTTATAGACCAATAATATATCATTAGTATATCAATAATATATAATACTATGGTATTGCTAAGCCACCATCTTTGTAATTTTTTTTTTATTACTTCCTTTGTTATGCTTTACCTTTTGCTCTTCTAGATGAATGTTATTATTTTTTCTAGCTGTATATATAGTTTGGCCTACCCATGAGCAATTGAAATTTTTCCAAGTGTTTAGATTTGACTTTACTTGTGTGAGTAGTGTTTTTTTAGTTGTCATTAATATGTCATACCATAGCTTGTTCATTCATTCCCTAATTGTTGGGCATCTACTCCTTTTCCAATTCTTTGCCACCATAAAAAGAACTGCTACAAATATTTTTGCACATGTGGGTCCTTTTCCCACATTTATAATTTCCTTAGAATACAGGACCATTAATGGCACTACTGTGTCAAAGGGTATGGCACAGTTTGAAAGCCCTTTTAGCATAGTTCCAAATTAATCTCTGGAATGGTTGGATCATTTCACAACTCTATCAACAAGGCATAATTATCCCAGTTTTCACACATCCCCTCTAAGATTTATTATTATCTTCTCTTGTTATGTTAACAAATTTGAGGAGTGTGAGGTGGTAACTTTATTTCAATTTACATTTCTCTAATCAATAGTGATTTAGAACATTTTTTCAAATGAGTTATATGGCTTTAATGTCATCATCTGAAAATGTTCTGTTCATGTACTTTGAAAATTTATTGATTTGGAAATGACTTGCATTATAAATTTGACATAGTTCTTTATATATTTTAGAAATGAGACTTTTATCAGAAACACTGGCTGTAAAATGTTTTTCACAGCTTTGAACTTCCCTTTTAATTTTGTTTCTGTTGGTTTGCACTAAACAAAAACTTTGAAATTTAATTATAATCAAAGTTGTTGATTTTTCCTTTCATAATGTTTTTTAGTTCTTCTTTGGTCATAAATTCCTCCTTTCTCCAAAAATCTGATAAGTAAATTATTCCTTTTTCTGCTAATTTCTTATGGTAGTACCTTTCATGCCCAAATCATGTACTGATTTTGAACTTATTTTGTTTTGGGTTTGATATGTTGATATATGCCTAGTTTCTAACATGATTGTCCAGTTTTCTCAGAAAATTTTTGTCAAATATTCTTCTCCCAGACGCTGGAGTTTGGGGATTTATCAAATACTAGAATACTATAGGCCTTGATTATTGTGTTTTGTGTATCTAATCTATCCCACTGATCCACTATTCTATTTCTTAATCACTAAAATATGTTTTTGATAACTGCTGCTTTATAAAACAGTTTCAAGTCTGGTATTGCTAAGCCATCATCCATGAGCAATTGGAAATTTTCCAAGTGTTTAGATCTTATTTTACTTGTGTGAGAAGTGTTTTTTTATTGTGTTCATATAGTTCTTGAGTTTGTCTTGGCAGGCAAAACCCCAGGTATTTTATTTTGTCTACAGTAATTTTAAATGGAATTTTTCTTTCTATTTGTTGCTGATGGGCTTTGTCAATAATAAATAGAAATGCTGATGATTTGTGTGCATTTATTTTATATCCTGTAACTTTGCTAAAGATGTTAATTATTTTGAATACATTTTTGGATTTCATAGAATTATCTAAATATATCATCATATCATGAGCAAAGATAGTTTTATCTCCTCATTGCCTGTTCTAATTCTTTTAATTTATTTTCTTTTCTTATTGCTGAAGTCAATATTTCTAGTACAATGTTGAATAATGCTGGTGATAATGATCAACCTTGTTTCACCACTAATCTTATTGGGAATGATTCTAATTTTTCCCCATTATATATAATCTTCCATTTTTTCATTCTTTTTAGTTTGAGTGATTCTTGATGTTTCATAGAGTCATTACCTTCCATTTACCTTGTTCTAGTTTTTAATGGTTGATTTTCTTCAGTTACCTTTTGTGACTATTTTTTCCATTTGATTAACTCTAATTTTGAAGATATTATCCTTTTCAGTGTATTTTCTTTTTGCATTTGCCAATTGTGTTTTTTAAGAAATGGCCTTCCTTTTCCAAGTTGTTGACTCTCTCTTGCATATCTCTCATTTCTTTTCTCATTTTTTCTTCTATGTCTCTTATTTGCCTTTTAATGTCTTTTATGAAGACTTCCAAGAAGCCTTTTTGGGTTTGAACCCAACTCATATAACTCTTTGAGTTTTCCTCTGTGAGCATTTTGTCCTTGTCTGAGTTGGTGTTTTGGTCTTCCCTCTCACCATAATAGCTTGCTATGGTCAAAGTTCTTTTCTGTTTCTAGCTAATTCCCCTTCCCAGCTTTTCCCTTTGTATTTCCTCTTTTTTGTTTTTTAGTTTTATATTTGAGCTCTGCTCCTGGGATAAAGGGGCTGCTCTTCCAAGCTTCCTGTGAAACTCTGAACTTTGGCTCTGAACACACAGAGACTCTATGTGTTTGGAGAGGGTAGCTTTATCTGTTCTTTTCAAGAAACAGCCTGCTTTCCCAGAATGTCTTCTGAGTTGGGAATTATCCTACTGGCTTACTCTGCTACAGTTCTGAAGGTCTCAATTGCTGATCTGCTGTGATTAAGACCCTCTCATTGGCTTTTCCAGACTCTGTCTGAGAAGGAATGAACACTCCTTTTACCCCAATAAGACTGACCTTTCTTGAAGTTTTTTCCAACATGTTTTGAGCTGGAGAGGGATTTCATTGTTAGACTTTGTTCAGGGACTTGGTTTCCTAATGTTTTCAAGGGAAACTGGGAGATGTTAAGCAGCTATTTGGCTTCACTCTGCCATCTTGGCTCTACCTCCAGAAGTCAAAGGAATGACTGTTCAACTAGTTTTAAACCCAGGGGAGCACAAACTCTGACAGTTCCAACCAAGCTGAAGGAAAAAAGAAAGTCTCATGGCCATTTCCTGAAAATCAGCCAAGTTTTGTTAGTTGGAGTCATAAGAGGTTGGTTCCAAATCACTGTGTATTTTATCTACAGAAGTACATAAAGCCTGTCTACTAAATTAGAGGTCTTGGTGTGCATTGGTGGACACATTGCTTCCTTACACTGATAGAACCATAGATATATTTGCATAGAAGAATATATAAGAACACCCTGAGAAATTTTATCACATGCTGTGCTATGCTGAAAATATACTGGTCCGTGGGGTTTACCTGATCTTCTGACTTAATAAATCTGTCAGGAAAGGAACCTAGGCTAATTTGATGCAGCTTGTTCTTACCACTTACCTTCACTCTTAAGAACCAATAGATTTGGGGCAGCTAGTTTATCTAGTGGAGAGAGCACCAGCCCTGAAGTCAGGAGGACCTGTGTTCAAATCTGGCATCATTTAACACTTCTTAGCTGTGTGACCCTGAGCAAATCACTTAACCCCAATTGCCTCAGCAAAAACAAAAACAAAACAAACAAAAAAGAACCAATAGATTTGGTTGGAAAGAACCAAAATGATTTAATAAGAAAACAAACACCCATCCCACATTACTTTTAGAGTTAAAGCATTTGGTTTAGCAACCAGTATTTATTGACAGAAATTAATTGGATGACCTAAATTCCAAGTTTCAATATCTTTAACAGTGAAATAGTGATGAGCATCATATTTATACTAATAAAATCCCAGACTTGTTCTGAGGAAAATGTTTTGTAAACCTCAAACTGCTATATAAATGTCATTTATTTTGAATATGGATTATTCTTAAATATTCACATACCATCTTCGTATTGATGATTCCTGACAAATCAGTATTTGATCAAGAATTAATCATTCCTTTTAATGAGTAATTGTGAAGATCGTGTATTTTTAAATCAGCAGGAGTCAGGAATTCAGGTTAGGGGAAGATCATCAGTCTTTATTCTCAGTGAAGAAGGATCGGAAGTGGAAGAGAATCGGCGATAGCAATGTGTGCAGCTGAGTCAAGAAGCTAGGTCGACCAGCAGCCACACAACCAGCAACTCGGAGTCTCGAACCCAGGCCCAATCTCTCCCAGCTTCTCTTCCTGTCTCTCTCTCTGCCTCCACCCACCAAAATTGTCATTTCCTATACAACACATTAGGACTTGCATGGAGAGTGGGCAGGGACCATTATTTATCCAATCATGTATATTAATAGAGTATAGCCCAATTACTATTTAGCCTCACGTACTTGGGACCTCAGTGCATCAACTCAAACCTCAGCCCATTACAAGTAATCAATCTTAGAATGTCTCAAACCCTTGGAACTGAGCACTGAAGAATGTCCCCCATCAATTTTTTTGTGCCCTATTTAATTTTTAAATAAGCCTTATGCTTAACTGCTCTTTGCCTGTCTAATCACCTTGGACTGCCATTGGGGGACTTGAAGCTCACTTCTTCTAGAGATGAAGGTACTTACTGATCTTCATCCACCATATTTCCTTGAGCACTCACCCCACTGGCATCTACTTTATATAGACACAGAGTTAATCTATTTCAAAGGAAGGTAAGCCTAAAAGAAGAAGTGGCTTAGTGAAGCTAGATATTTTCCTGAGTCCTTTTGACATCTCTACAGTAACTCACAGACTTCCTTGTCTTTAAATGTTTAAGTTCTATTCTTAAGATTTAACTCATCTGAATTTAAGCATATGTTTAAGCTTCTTTTATACATGAATAAATCTGAAAATTTGCATTGTGATTTTTGAATGATCCAACCAGAGACTCATTTAGGGGAATTCAAATAATGTCAATGTCAAACAATGACAGAAAACACATTTAGAGGAAGAGCAGATTAGCAGTGTGTTTGCCAGGTTTCATGTGATTTAAAAAAAAGCAGAATAACTCAATAGATATGTTTAAAAGCTACCTAGAAATCATTAAGGCCAGCTAGGTGGCACAGTGGGTAGAATAACAGGCCTGGAATCAGGAAAACCTGAGGTCAAATTTGGCTTTCAATACTTAATGACAGTGTGATTCTAAATAAGTCAATTAGCTCTGTTTAGCTCAATTTCCTCATCTTTAAAATGTGAAAGAAAAGCCTAGATGGTGTCATGAAGAATCTAACACAGTTGAAAAATGACTGAACAACAAAATGTCATGAAGTCTTTGAAAACTTTTGTATAAGAAGTTTGGTTCCTGCTCTTTCAAAATCATCATAGCAATGTTCTAAGTATGGGTGTACTATACCATATAGGCTCTCTCATGTGGGCTGTCTCTCACATGTTAATACTTGTCTTTTTATTGAATTAACCATAAATACATTTTCCTCATTGAAATAAGTCACTATTTTATTATTCATTTAAAAAAAAAAAAATGTCTCTTCCTTAGGACCAGGGAGTTAGTTTTTTTTTTTTTTTTCCTTTGGCCTTTCTCTGTATCTTTAATGCTTAGCATAGAGTAGTTGTGTAATAAATGTTTAGTGACTATAGTAGTATTTTGAAATTAAGATTATAGATTGGTAATTTGTCTTTGATTTGGAGCTTCTAGATATTTTCCATCTCAATGTGTGTTTAGACAAAAGGTTCCAGTCAGTCATAACTTTTCACAGTAATTTTTTTTTGTCTTTTTCTTTCTCTGACCATCTATTTTCAAATGTAATATGAAAGTCAATTTTACTCCTATTAATACAGATATATTTAGAACCTTAAGTTGTCTGGGAAGTAGCAGATATTAACAAATTACAGAAAATAATAAAAAAAAAAAAAGAACAAAGAGATTTATATATAAATGAAGCCCTCAAAGGAAAGGGGATTGCAGTCAATTTACAGAAAAATCACTATTATTCTCATTGAATTAGACATTGAAAATGCAGGCTTGGGAATCAAAATAAAACACTCTAAGATAAAAATCAGAATTATTTTTAAGGACCCTGATACTATGATCCCAACATATTCATAGTAACAGCATAAATTATTTCTGAATATGTTGTTTTATGTATTTAAATACTAAGGGTAATAATAGCCTTGTATTAATTATCTTCAAGTATGAAAATGGAAATGCTGACATACTATGAATTGAAGTTGTTTTTCAAAGGTGGAAATTAGTTTATGCAAAATCATATGGACTGCAATTCAATTTGACATGTAATTTTTAAGTTCGTACTAAGTGAAAAATAATGTGATATGGTTTACAGCAAGTTTATTTCAGAGTAAGAAGGACATGGGTTCAAATCACTACCTTGACAAATTTTGGTGTTTTAAATATGAAAAAGTATTTAATTTCTCAATACCCTAAGCCAACTAAGATGATAAATTACAAAATAGTTGTCATCTAAATTGCCTCTCGGAAGTCCCCTAAGTGCAGTTTTTTATAACATAAAATGTTGTTGAGTTAGGTGGAAAGGGGTTAAAATGTAAAAAAAAAAAAAAAAAAGTATATGCTTTCCAATATGCAAACATATTACATATATATTTGTGTGTGTACATGTAAATAGTGCATGTGTATAGCACTATATGTATACCAACAAATACATATGTACAAATATATCTATAAATGTATGCATATATGTATATGCATATATATAATCTCTATATTGATATGAGTATATGTGTACAAATATATATGCATATACCAATATCTATATAAATGATTATCAAGGTCTAAGCATTTGGTAAATCTTTAATAAATCCGGGGGGGCGGAGCCAAGATGGCAGAGAAGACACACGCGACTTTCTAAGCTCTTCTCTTACCCTCTTTATCAATATTATATCGAGCCTCAAAAATAGTCTTGACTGCTACAATTCGTAAAGATAAGAAGTAGAACAACTCACCAGCCGAAGAAAATCTGCAGTCTCGCCAAAAAAGGTTGGTTCCGGGGCCAGGGGGGAGATCGGCACAGACAGGGAGAGAAATTAGGTTCCAAGGAGAGTCTCAAACCGAGGGTGAAGGCACAGATCTCAGCACAAGCGCGCAGCCCCAACCCGCAGTACGGGCTTTTCCTTGGGGCAGTTGTGATCCTGCACCACAGGAGGATGCAGCCCGGGTTAGCCTCCAATCTGCGCAGTTGGGAGCTCGGCTTGGGGCCATAGAGCTTTTCCAGGGCCTATTTGCATCAGGCAGAGACGCTGGGCAGAGTTTGTGGCTGTCTGCATTCTGCGGTCAGCTGCTAATACTCACAGTCCCACAAGAGGCTCTGGCCTGGGGCGGTGACACTTTCACCACTTAGTCTCTAGCCGAGGGCAATCGATAATCCACTCAGCCCTACTAAGCAGTTTGATAGCTCTGCCAGTGCTGAATCCACTTCCTGTTGGGGGAAGGGAAAACTCTCACCCAGAGCACTCCCATACCTCTGAGCCGGAAATCGGTTTACATCTTTCCCTGCTCTGCAGAGGAAGCTGGTAACCCCCTTGCCTAGGAGACCTACCCTAAAGGCTTTAAAACATGAATAAAAAGATGAAAAGAACAATCGACAGCTTCTATGCAGAAAAAGAGCAGGTCAGCAAACCTGAAGAGACCTCAAACAGCAAAAAATGCATCAGACTGTCCTCCTTTACATAATGCTCTCATAGAAGAGACCATTAAAAGTCTCAAAAGAGAGTTAGAAGATAAATGGGGAAAGGAAAAAGAAGCCTTACAAGAGAGCAACAACTTCCTGAAATACGAATTGGAAAAGTTAAAAAATTCCCAGGAAGTGCAGGGAAACAAAATTGGTGAATTGGAAAAAATAAAAAAATCTCAGGAAAGTAAGAATTGTGAATTGGAAAAAATAAAGAATTCACTAGAAAGTAGGATTTGTGAATTGGAAAAGACAAAGAAATCGCAAGAAAGTAGGATCTGTGAATTGAAAAAGAAAATAATTCACTAAAAAAAAATTAGTGAAATGGAAAAAAATCCACAGACCAAAACAATACATTCAAAAACCTCAATTGGACATATACAGAAAGAAGTAAAAAAGCTATTGAAGAAAATAATTCTTTAAAAATTAGAACTGAACAAATTGAAACTAATGATTCATTGAGACAGCAAGAATCAGTCAAGCAAAACAAAAATGACAAACTGGAAAAAATCACGAATTTTCTACTTGCAAAAACGACAGACTTGGAAAATAGATCTAGGAGAGATAATCTGAGGATTATTGGACTTTCTGAAAACTATGATGAAAAAAGAGCCTAGATACTATTTTACAAGAAATCATCAAAGAGAAATGCCCAGATGTAATAGAATCAGAAGGTAAAATAGGCATTGAAAGAATTCATCGAACACCTTCTGAAAGAAACCCTAAAATAAAAACCCCAAGGAATATTGTGGCCAAATTTCAGAACTATCAGATTAAGGAAAAAATTTTACAAGCAGCCAAAAAAAAACATTTAAATACCGAGGTGCCACAATAAGGATCACCCAAGATCTGGCTGCCTCTACATTAAAGGAAAGAAGGGCCTGGAATATGATATTCCGAAAGGCACAAGAACTTGAGATGCAGCCAAGAATAAACTACCCAGCTAAGCTGAGCATTTTCTTCCAGGGAAGAAGATGGACATTTAATGAAACAAATGAATTCCATTTGTTTCTGAAGAAAAACCAGAACTAAACAAAAAATTTGATCTCCAAGAATCGAACTCAAGAGATGCAGAAAAGGTAAAAATAACTCTTGAGAATTGTATTTCTGTTGTGGATATACAAAAAGAATACATGTATAATTTGATTGTACTGATATAACAGAAAAAAGGGAAGTAGATATGGAAAAGGGATGATGGCAGAACAAGGTGGGAAGGAGGGATAAAAGAAGGAAACCACATCCCACAAAGAGGCTAAGGAAACTTATCATATCTGAGGGAATTTAGAGAGGGGGAGGAACATTGTGTGAATCTTACTCTCATCAGAGTTGGCTCAAAGAAAAAATAATTGACATTTGTTTTAGAGAAAATTTCTCTCGCCTCATTAAAAATGGGGAGAGGAAAAGGAAAAGAAAAGAGTAATAAGGGAAGGAAGGGGGAAAGACTCAAAGGGGGAGGGAGGGATTATAAAGAGGATAAGTATCGTGATACAAGAGGGGTACATAAGTTTAAAAGGGGGAAAGAGGGTTGGGGGAGGCAAGAATAAGTAAAGCACAATCTGGGGTTATTAGGATGGCAGGAAATACAGATTTAGTAATTCTAACCGTAAATGTGAATGGGATGAACTCCCCCATAAAGAGGAGGCAGATAGCAGACTGGATCAAAAGTCAGAACCTACAATATGTTGTTTACAAGAAACACATTTAAAGCAGGGGGATACATATAGAGTAAAGGTAAAAGGCTGGAGCAAAATCTATTATGCTTCAGGTGAAGTCAAAAAAGCAGGGGTAGCCATCCTTATCTCAGATCAAGCAAAAGTAAAAATTGATCTAATTAAAAGAGATAAGGAAAGTAACTACATCCTGCTAAAGGGTAGCATAAACAACGAAGTAATATCAATATTAAACATATATGCACCAAGTGGTATGGCACTCAACTTCCTAAAGGAGAAGTTAAGAGAGTTGCAAGAAGAAATAGACAACAAAACTGTAATAGTAGGAGATCTCAACCTTGCACTCTCAGAATTAGACAAATCAAACCACAAAACAAATAAGAAAGAAATTAAAGAAGTAAATAGAATATTAGAAAAATTAGGTATGTTGGATCTTTGGAGAAAATTGAATGGAGATAGAAGGGAATATACTTTCTTCTCAGCAGTTCATGGAACCTATTCAAAAATTGACCATATATTAGGACATAAAGACCTCAAAATTAAATGCAAGAAAGCAGAAATAGTAAATGCTTTCTTTTCAGATCATGATGCAATAAAAACTACATTCAACAAAAAGTTAGGGGGAAATAGACCAAAAAGTAATTGGAAACTAAACAATCTCATCTTAAAGAATGATTGGGTGAAGCAGCAAATTATAGATACAATTAATAATTTCACTCAAGATAATGACAATGATGAGACATCATACCAAAATTTGTGGGATGCAGCCAAAGCGGTAATAAGAGGGAATTTTATATCCTTAGAGGCTTACTTGAATAAAACAGAGAAAGAAAAGATTAATGAATTGGGCTTGCAACTAAAAAAACAAAAAAAGACCAAATTAAAACCCCCAATCAAATTCTAAATTGGAAATTCTAAAATTAAAAGGAGAAATTAAAAATATTGAAAGTAAAAAATCTATTGAACTAATTAATAAAACTAAGAGTTGGTTCTATGAAAAGCCAATAAAATAGATAAGCCTTTGGTAAATCTGATTAGAAAAAGGAGGGAGGAAAATGAAATTAGTAGTCTTAAAATGAAAAGGGAGAACTTTCCACCAATGAAGAGGAAATTAGAGAAATAATAAGGAGTTATTTTGCTCAACTTTATGCCAATAAATTTGATAACCTAAGTGAAATGGATGACTACCTCCAAAAATATAGACTTCCCAGACTAACAGAGGAGGAAGTAAATTGCTTGAATAGTCCCATTTCAGAAAAAGAAATAGAACAGGCAATTAAACAACTCCCTAAGAAAAATCCCCAGGACCAGATGGATTTACATGTGAATTTTACCAAACATTTAAAGAACAATTGGCCCCAATGCTATATAAATTATTTGATAAAATAGGGAATGAAGGAGTCCTACCAAATTCCTTCTATGACACAGACATGGTACTGATACCTAAACCAGGTAGGCTGAAAACAGAGAAAGAAAATTATAGACCAATCTCCCTAATGAATATTGATGCTAAAATCTTAAATAAGATATTAGCAAAAAGACTACAGAAAATCATCTCCAAGATAATACACTATGATCAAGTAGGATTTATACCAGGAATGCAGGGCTGGTTCAATATTAGGAAAACTATCAATATAATTGGCCATGTTAATAACCAAATTAACAAAAACCATGTGATCATCTCAATAGATGCAGAAAAGCATTTGATAAAATCCAACATCCATTCCTATTAAAAACACTTGAGAGTATAGGAATAAATGGACTTTTCCTTAAAATAATCAGCAGCATCTATTTAAAACCATCAGTAAGCATCATATGTAATGGAGACAAACTGCAACCATTCCCAATAAGATCTGGAGTGAAACAAGGTTGCCCACTATCACCGTTACTATTTAATATTGTATTAGAAACGCTAGCTATAGCAATAAGAGCTGAGAAAGAGATTAAAGGAATAAGAATAGGCAATGAGGAAGCCAAATTATCACTCTTTGCCGATGACATGATGGTATACTTAGAGAATCCCAGAGATTCTGCTAAAAAGTTATTAGAAATAATCCACAACTTTAGCAAAGTTGCTGGTTATAAAATAAACCCACATAAGTCATCAGCATTCTTATATATCACTAACAAAATCCAACAGTCAGAGTTACAAAGAGAAATTCCATTTAAAGTAACTACTGATAATATAAAATATTTAGGAATCTATCTGCCAAGGGAAAATCAGAAACTTTATGAGCAAAATTACAGACCACTTTTCACACAAATTAAGTCTGATCTAACCAATTGGAAAAATATTAAATGCTCTTGGATAGGGCGAGCAAATATAATAAAGATGACAATATTACCTAAACTAATCTATTTATTTAGCGCTATACCAATCAGACTCCCAAAAAACTATTTTAATGACCTAGAAAAATAACAACAAAGTTCATATGGAAAACAAAAGGTCAAGAATTTCAAGGGAATTAATGAAAAAAAAATCAAATGAAGGTGGCTTAGCTGTACCAGATCTAAAATTATATTATAGAGCAGCATTTACCAAAACTATTTGGTATTGGCTAAGGAATAGATTAGTTGATCAGTGGAATAGATTAGGTTCAAGGGATAAAACAGTCAACAAATATAGCAACCTAGTCTTTGACAAACCCAAAGATCCCAGCTTTTGGGATAAGAACTTACTGTTTGATAAAAATTGCTGGGAAAATTGGAAACTAATATGGCAGAAACTAGGCATTGATCCATACTTAACGCCGTACACCAAGATAAGGTCAAAATGGGTTCATGGCCTAGGCATAAAGAATGAAATTATTAATAAATTAGAGGAACATAGGATAGTTTACCTCTCAGACCTGTGGAAGGGGAAGGTCTTTATGACCAAAGCAGAACTAGAGATCATTACTGATCACAAAATAGAAAATTTTGATTCTACCAAACTGAAAAGTTTTTGTACAAACAAAACTAATGCAGACAAGATTAGAAGGGAAGCAATAAACTGGGAAAATATTTTTACAGTCAAAGGTTCTGATAAAGGCCTCATTTCCAAAATATATAGAGAATTAACTCTAATTTATAAAAAATCAAGCCATTCTCCAATTGAAAAATGGTCAAAGGATATGAACAGACAATTCTCAGATGAAGAAATTGAAACTATTTCTAGTCATATGAAAAGATGCTCCAAGTCATTATTAATCAGAGAAATGCAAATTAAGACAACTCTAAGATATCTACACACCTGTCATATTGGCTAAGATGACAGGAAAAATAATGATGATTGTTGGAGGGATGTGGGAAAACTGGGACATTGATTCATTGTTGGTGGAGTTGTGAACGAATCCAACCATTTTGGAGAGTAGTTTGGAACTATGCTCAAAAAGTTATCAAACTGTGCATACCCTTTGATCCAGCAGTATTACTACTGGGATTATATCCCAAAGAGATTATAAAGAAGGGAAAGGGACCTGTATGTGCACGAATGTTTGTGGCAGCCCTTTTGTAGTGGTAGAAACTGGAAACTGAATGGATGTCCATCAGTTGGAGAATGGCTGAATAAATTGTGGTATATGAAAATTATGGAATATTACTGTTCTGTAAGAAATGACCAACAGGATGATTTCAGAAAGGCCTGGAGAGACTTACACGAACTGATGCTGAGTGAAATGAGCAGGACCAGGAGATCATTATATACTTCAACAACAATACTGGATGATGACCAGTTCTGATGGATCAGGCCATCCTCAGCAACGAGATCAACCAAATCATTTCTAATGGAGCAGTAATGAACTGAACTAGCTATACCCAGAAAAAGAACTCTGGGAGATGACTAAAACCATTACAGTGAATTCCCAATCCCTATATTTATGCACACCTGCATTTTTGATTTCCTTCACAAGCTAATTGTACAATAATTCAGAGTCTGATTCTTTTTGTACAGCAAAATAATATTTTGGTCATGTATACTTATTGTGTATCTAAGTTATATTTTAATATATTTAACATCTACTGGTCATCCTGCCATTTAGGGGAGGGGGTGGGGGGGGTAAGAGGTGAAAAATTGGAACAAGAGGTTTGGCAATTGTTAATGCTGTAAAGTTACCCATGTATATATCCTGTAAATAAAAGGCTATTAAAAAAAAAAATCTTTAATAAATCCTTGTTGATTGAGTGATAAATTGGGATGGAAAAAGAGAGGACTGCTAAATACAGGTCTGTAATACAATTTGGACTAATTCTAATGCTATTTCTAACTCTGGCATTATTAATATTTTAAGACTACTTATAATATTCTAGAGAAATAATTGAATTTCAATTCAGTCTCATTTAGAAGCAATATTTGTATTTATTGGCCTTTTCACTTGAGATAACTCACTAGATTTGTGGACTGGAGCAAGAAATGTGTTGCTTTAGTAAATATTGAATCACTCCTTTCCAGAGTCCTCATTTCTGCCTGTTTTGCTTTTGAAGTGTTAATTAACACAACTGCATGAATGAGTCCTTAAAGGTATGAAGACTTCTTTGCTATCATACTATAGAATATGATAGGATACCCAATGAGGAATTTCAAAACTTTCTCTAAAGGGACAGGAGTGTAGGGGGAAAATGTGTGAGGAGATTGGAAGAAAGTTCTGGCATCCCTTTTTTATTTTTTTTATTTATTTATTTATTTTTTTTTTTGATGTGCTTTCTGGGCAACAGGAATTGTTTCCTAGGGTGTTGGAGTGTTAAATCACAATCAGCCCTTGCACACAAGATTAAAAAAAGAGAGAGAAGACAGAGAGTAACAATTGGCAAATGTCTAGCACAGCTGCATTATTGCCTATAAAAAATGGCAATGTAACAAACTCATATCTAGGGTAAATGAGATAGATAAGCCCATATAGCACTGCCTCCAAAAATGATTTTAACTCATCATCAGTAATGAGAAAAATGTCTAAATGGCTTAAAGGGACATTTGAAATTTATGTGGTTTGACACTTAAAAAAATTTAGAAACATCTAAAATAGCATGAAAATAACCCAACTGTGGGGTTAAAATGTATTGCAGTCCAACCTATAAATCTCCGTCAAAAGAGATTTATTTTAAGGGAACATCTAAAATAAAGTGCCAGTTTAAACTCCTCAGTAGTTTTTTTTTAGAATAAAAACAAAAAATGATTTTTCCCCCAAAATGTTGGTCTAATATAGTACCTTGACCTGCTTGCAGTATATGCTCTTTTAGGGGTTCATTTTGTTTCTAAATCAGCTTATTGGGGATCAGTTATAGGAAGATCCCAGAGAGTGGAAAACAACAAAAATAACAATAATGAAACAACAAACTGTTTTGCTCAGAGACCTTTGCTTTTAATTACATGTTAATCTTGATGATGTTTCTAGTATTGCTATTATTGATAAAAATATACTTATAAAGAAAATGTCACTAAATTTCCTTTTTTTATCCAGTTAGGAACCTTTGAAAATCTTAAATCACTTTCACATTAAGGGAAAATTTCAAATATATTGGCACTATTTTAAAGAGGAATAAAGTTCATAATAAAGACAATATTGCAAAACCAAAGAAGAGTCTGCATTTGTTTATGCCCTGCTATGAATTTAAAGTTCCCACTGGAACATAGTCAATTTTCCACTTGCATAAGCTGAATGAAAAGGAAACATTGATTTTGTTTCAGAAAGTTACACTTTCAAAAGAGAAATAAAAAAGGTTTTATTTCCTAGACAAAGAGTCTCCCAATAATACCATTTTAACTTTTATATTTTTCTGACTCATCTTTAGATTATTTAAGACCAGATTGTGTTTCCTCTTGTTCTGAGATAGAAGTCCCCCATTTTTCGTGTTAGTGTTTCTCTTGCTGAAAATTATTGTATTATATTGCCTTCCAGCTGGCTTTAAAAGATCAATACATTAAGGAACACCATAACTAAATTCTATCCCCTCTGTTCATGATATTATAGGGGAAAGATGGCCAATATAAGGGGTGTGTCCCCCATTGCTCTGAGATCTCAGCAGGTTTCTTTGTACATAGATGTTATTTTCATAGTATAGCTGGGTTTTTTTCCCCCTTTTTCCTTCCTTGGTTAGGGAAAATAAAAGTCTTTCTCAAGTGTTTTCTATTGTTTATATTTATAGAAAGGGATAGATGAATGAATGAGTGAATGAATAAATGGATTTCGGTCTTTATAACTTCTGAGGGCAAAGAGTAATATGGCATCAACTTGGATTAATTAACACACTTACTAATCCTTATTGTTTTGACTTGTGGCTATAGGGAAAAGTGCACAGCTTGGATAAAGTCCTTCTCCTGATATGAACTCCTATTCACAAAGGCACATTTCCCCCTCTTCTAATGTACTTGAAGCTTGTAGGCTTTGTTCTTCCTTCACTTTTCTTCATAACCTATTCTCACAGTTAAGATGTGTTCATTATTGATACAATCATAACATCATTGTCATTCATTGACTCAGTCATTTACATGTCCTGTTCACATGTTGTCCACATGATGCTTATTTTTTTCTCATTACACTGAGATTACAAATTTGCTATTAGCATGTTAACTTAATTCTTGGTTGGTTGGCTTTTCTTTGAAGTTCCTGGGTTTATTTCTCATTCTGCTGGTTTCAAGTGAGTTTGATTTATTTCTCAAAGCCAAATCTTTCAAATTTGCCCTTTTCTTTCTTAATGAAGGCTTCCCAAAACAATAACCGTAAGAACAACCACCACACACTTAAAAAAAAATAGTACTTGACAGTGAAAAAGATAATCCACAGTTTTAAAGGTTGAAGATATAAGTTTATGGAGAACTTTGGTTTGAGTCATCTCTGCTTTTACCATTATTTTCCTCCTCCTTCTGACTCCTATTACTGTTATGGGCCAGAACTTGAAACAAGGTGTTGACTCACTGGATTTGATGGAAGCAATCTTTGTGTGCTTGGATTTGCACCTTTGAGAGTTCACACATTAGCTCACACATTAGTTCACAAGTTTGGGATATTCACAAGTCAGTATTCAATATGAGACAATTTTACACCTCCCATAATCCACTCTCAGAGGAGGAGTCAACCTTTGAGTTACACCTTTAAAAGAGCATAAAAAGGAGCTGAGTCAGTAGAGTCAGTCAGTTCAGAGATTGACAAGTCAGAGACTGCAGTTGGGTAGAATGAAGGATTCGGAAGAGTAGAACCACGATTCAGAGAGAGGCTGAAGCTGGCAGATAAGCAGCAAAAGCTATCAGAACCAAGGAAAACTAACCAGGCTATTTTGAAAGAGACAATAAAAGACTGGATTTTAACTCCTGGCTGTGTTTGAGGTGATTATTGATCTGAACCAAAACTAAGGCTGCCTCCAGAAAACCTCCCCAAGAAACCTGCTCCCAGAGAACTATACTTGGATTATTCATTTGTTCACTTACTATCATGCCAAATGATTAACCCTAACAATGCATTAGTTCATGAATTCTCCAAAGATTTATTGGGAAGTAACTATTTATAAGCACTAGAGTAGATTCTGCCAGTAAAACAAGTAAGTAAATACTGATTAATACAAATATTGAATCCCATGAAGTGGTCTAATTCTTGAAATTTTTACTGCATATTTCCACTGGGCTAAACATAATTATCATATTTTAAATAATTATTACTTCAAATACTGCAAATTCAACTATTTGTAACCATTTGATAGGTTTACTAATTAAAACATGACAAAGTTTCCATGGTCAAGGAGTTTGTAATATGTTAGGAAATCCACGAATCCACTAAAAATAGACACTACCTGTGCTAACAGTGACATAAGATCTAGACAAAAAACTATACTGACAATATGAAATGTAGCAATGATGCCTTAATACTTTTGTTCTTTCAGACAATAAACATATATTTGGTGTCTATTATGTGTCAGGCATTGTGCTATGCAGTGGAGACACAGAAAGACAAACAAGCCTCTGTCTTCAACCAACTCACAATTTAATGGAATATGGAGAATAGGCAAACAACTAGGTACAAGTAAAGTCCTAGTATAGAGGTTTGGAGGAGGAGGAGTCTAAGGAGGTAGGGATGAAAAGATTTAGAAAAGCTACTTTGTTGATAAGATAATGAGTTAATAAGATGGTGTTAAATGATTGCCTTTCCACAATAAGAGTCTTGACTCTGACTTTTCTTTGACGTTTCATCCCTACAATAAGAGTCAAGGAGTAGGGATGAAAAGATTTAGAAAAGCTACTTTGTTGATAAGATGAGTTAATAAGATGGTGTTAAATGATTGCCTTTCCACAATAAGAGTCTTACAATTGTATACCATAAATTTGTAATGGCTCCAGTCAGCATGGTTAAGAAAATTCCTTCACTTTCATTTGTAGCAGTGTGTAGGCGTGAAGGTGGCTGATAGTGTGAATGAGCCACAGATCAAGTTTGACAGGACATGATTATCAATACAATAAGGGGACATGAGACTCAATAGAAAAGAACAGTATAGACTTGGTTCCTAAAGGGGTCTAGATGTCAAAAGAAAAAAAAAGAAGAAGTTTGCTTTTGCAAAGGTGATAGGTCAAGGAGAGAACTGAGGTGTCAAGGAACTGGAAATTATGACATGCAGAAAGAATAGGATTTGGTTCTGGAAGGCAAAAGAAAAAGTGGAATGACAATAAATTGTTATCTACTTTAGTGGAGTTGTGATGTCAAAGGATAGGGCATTGCATTTTTCATTAATATTTCCTAATATAAAAAATCTCATCTATTAGATGATATGTGATAGATTATGTGATCTCATCAGCACAGATATTCCTTACACTTATATAGGATATTTATAAATTTTTCACAAAACTTATCATCCAGTATGGATTCTTACCTACATCTTTCCTGAGATAATCCATTGAATGCAATATAATAGAGGCCTTCTTCTAAACCCTTTTTTCATATAATAGGTATCAATGATTTTGGGGGTCTTTAATCTATTTTTACTCATTCTCACCATGACTTGCTCACCTGCTTTTCCTTTCACGAAGCTAATGTATACAAAATTCCAATCACATAAACCATCCTGGATAAAATGCCACAGTCTATTTCCACATATATGATATTTCTCCATTGTTCCTTCAATCACAACTATGATTAGATTAGAAACTGAGATCTTCCAAGATTAATAATCACAAAGCATTGTGACAAGGATATTTGTAAAAAATATGGCTCTTTGAACTGAAGAAACACTTGGATATCTTTAGATGCATTTTATATTTCCCAAGTATAGTTTCTCACTCAACTTTTCCCTATTTAATCTATAAGCTAATTCATCTACAAAACCTATCACAGATGTACTTACTGATGAAGAAATCATCAAAAACAAAACAACTTATATGTTTCCGATTCAATTGCCTGTCATAATCTAGATAACAGGCAATTTTTCCAGCAGCAACTATTGATATAATTCCCTTCCAATACTTCGCAATCTAATTGAATAGATTGTATAATGCTCTTGATGCATTAATGAGATGATGCAATCAACACAGCATCTTCAACACATTGGATTACCTGGAATACTTTACCATATTTAAGGATTTTCTCTTCCATTTGAACTTTGCTCAAGACATTCTCCATAATAATAGTCTACACAACTGATGAACATAATCTCCTTATTTTTATCCTTATTTGTTGATATTTAAGGAGTAAAAGCTCTGTAGTTTTATTTGTCAAAGAATCATTTTATTTTAATATACATGCATTTTGTAAAAGAGATTGAAAAGGCGTAATTGAAAATTTAAAGTTCATTAACAGCAGTCAAAATAAAATCTTATATTCTTTCTGATTACTTCAGTCAGTTAAGCAGTTATAATGATACATTTTGTTATGCAGAATTATTTTGAATACTTGCCTTTCCATTCTTTCAACAAGGCAACTCTAGATGTGCATGTAGATTCTTCTCATAAAGATTTTATAAAGATGGAAAAATTGACTTATTGGTGTATAAATATCTCCACATCACTTTTTTTGGCTATGAACATGGTCTATAATTTCTCTCCGTTCTCCTCCCCAAGATATATCAAACAGTATCTAAATTATTTTAAGGTTTTGTTTTCCCTAGCACTGATTTCCTTTGAGTATTTGATCTGGCAAAGCTTGTCTTTCTGATTTTATCTTCAAAAGATCCTTTTATATTACTTTATTAAATACAGTAAGAACTGAGATGTTATGATCCAAATATAATATTTCCTCTTTCTGACTAAGAAAGTAAATCATTATAGAAACCATTAATAAAATTGTTTAATCTTGCATTTATTTGTAGCTTTCTGTCAGTTTCACCTTTTGGCCAATAGCTTTATTTATTTATTTTTAACTGTTTTTTTTTTTTTTTTTTTTTTTCTATTTCAAGATATGAACATGGTCATAATTTTCCATTTTCCTCAAATATAGTTTTACAAATAATTTTGTAATCTAAACCAATGTTTTTGTGTTTCCCTGGGCTGTCATTTCTCTGGCAAGAAAATAAAATATTATTGACTAGGATGACTTCTTCCTTTAATCTCATTTGCTAAAATATTCTAGGAATAAGTTATAATTATGGCCAACAATTCTTTTTTTCAATAAAAATTATTGAATCAAAATGAGCAGGATCTAATGCTTTCAGTAAATTCTTTATTTCATGTATTGCCATAGACAATGAATATATCATGTCATAGCCATCTACTCTTATTTAACTAATCTGGTTCAACAATAGAAGATTCAGTCTGTTTCCAGAACCATACTAAAGGCCTTTCTTGAATGATAGAACATGTCAGAGTACCACTTTTTTCTGGCATAATCTTCCAGAGTCCAACATTGCCACTAGTCCATGGGACATTGGTCTGAATTAATTATCAACCTTTTTTCAAAAATCCATTATAGAATTCATCAAGCACATTAGAATACTTCTTTTACTGTGTGTGGATGTGCATATAACAGTCTTTCCATCTATTATCACATTCTTATTCTATGATATTATATATGATAATTTGTCCTAGGTTATACAGTAGTTATAATTGAGTTTAATCCTTCCTCAATCACTTATTAGTTATAAGACATGGGGATGTCACTCTGTCTGTCTTAGTTTCCTTATCAATAAAATGGGATCATAATAGCACCTAACTTCCCAGGACCATTGTGAGGATAGCGAGATAACTGTTAAGCACATAGTAAAATTTAAAATGTCATGTAACCTTTTATTATTATTATTAACTTTGTAATCACCATCTTTGTTATCAGTACTTCTTGTTTGCAAGTAATTGTTGCAATTGTGAATTAGCCTATTTATGTACCCTATATTCTTCTACTGCCCTTTGGGTACCTCCAATTATTATTAGAATATGTTTCCCCAAATTTTAATAAATATGCCATCATTGAGTGAATATCAATGTTAAAAAGAGAAATTTTTGTGTTGAAGGAAGCTTTGGATTATTGAAAGTGGTACATAGTTTCTCAAATACAATTTACTCTGCTTCAGTAAATTCTAAACCTTGCTAATTATTCATCAGCAACATTTGTATAAGGCATACAGCACACAAAGAATTGCTTTTCCAAATCTGTTGGATTCTGGATAGTATTCATTTATCATCCACTTTGTTATTTTTATTTGCATGGCCAGAGTAATTGCCTTTGAGTGACCCTGGATATTTATTTAAGATGTTCTTTTATTTCATGGCTGGCTACAACCTTTACAATATTCTTTTCATACAAAAACATATGTTAAAACCTATCATTCTCTAGTAATAATTGAGCAATGCAGCACTATCAGGTTAACAAAATATTTTTTATATACTTTAACTCATTCCTAGTTAAGCATTTAGTTAAGACATATGGCAAATAAAGTCACATACATAGAGTACTTTGTCAACTGTGAGAAGCATTAGCTACTATTATTAAAGCTCTTCTCTGGTTTATGTCTCAGTGGTGTATCTTCAGGATGTATAAGGACAATGTCTAAAAAAAATAATATTGAAATAAACTAATCATGGCTAACACTATTTCAACTGCTATGACAATAACTTGCATTCATATTAGCTAATAGTTTGAAAAGTACTTAATAATTATTATTTTATTGTATTCTCACAACCACTCTGTGAGGCAGATATTATTATTATCATCACCATTTATAGATGAGGAAACTGAGGCAAATCAAGGTTAAGTTATTTGTCCAGTTTAAACCTTTAAGTGTCTAAGATCAATGATTGACAAGCAGTTAATGGAACAGTAGATTGAGTGTTGGATCTGGATTTAGGCAGAGCTCAGTTCAAAACTAGTTCAAACTTTATAAAACTTAAAACTTTATAAAACTTAAAACACAAGTCTCCTTTACAACCTGTTTGCTAGATTTTTTGAATTGTTTTTTCTTCCTTCATTTATAACTCTTTATGGTAAGGGCTAGCTTCTTTCTTCAAGGGGGAATGTGAATACAGGTAATACAGAGATAAGAGACATCTACAACATTTTAGTTAAGAAGTTGTCTTTAAGTAGAATGGCCCCCATTTTTCTTCCAACAACCCTCTCCTCAAAGAGCACACTCATAGCAGCCCATGGCCTGAGCCTGCTTACGTGCATGTTGTTGATCCGGTTGCGGCTTATTGTCCATCTGTAGTAGCTGAAGTCATTTTGTATCGCGGGGTTTCTCATCTGGAAGGAGACAGAAGACAAACGTTGGCCATTCTCGTAGGGGGGCTTCCTCATTTGCCGGCCCCTGTAGCTGTTGCCGACATTCATGATTCAAGAAAGGGCCAGATTTCAGTTAGAGGATGGAAAGAAAGCTGGAATCGGGCTTGTGTACATCTTCTGGCCTCCCTGATCTCGAGCCGAGGAGGATCTACAAGGGTAGCCCGGGAGCCCTTCTCACCTTGAGCTCATCAAAGCGAAGGGTGAAGTGGAAGATCTTGGCCAACTCCTTGGCCAGAGCCTGTTCTCGCTCCAGGTGCTGGGTGGGTGTGTAGGGAGGGCATGTCAGCCACTCCAGAAGGTTCTGCAGAGCTTTCTCTGAAAGGCAAAGCCATGAGCATGCCCCAAATCTCTTATCTGACCCATCAGCCCTTAAAACTTCAAACTTTATAAAACTTAAAGTTCAGTAAAAATACAACTTATTAAATCTAACATCTCAGCTCCTCTTTCTTCCATTGTAAACTGAGAGATATTCTATCATGTTTAATCTCATACTCTTATTATACTTTCATAGATTATATTTTTAAGTTTGGCAATTATACTAGCATCATAAAATGTTAGAGTTTGTAGGATGCTTAATGAACATCTAAATCAGTTCCATAAATTGATAGAAGAAAAAAAAAAGGAAAATCTTTCAAGGAACATTAATGACATGCCCAAGGTTATATAAGCAAACAGCTGTGATCTAAATTCTAATCTCATATTTTATATTATCATATTGCCTCTCACATGAACACAATTTTACTATTGTGGTTATAACAATGAAAGGATGTTATTAAGGTTGTCTCCCAAAACTATAGAAACAGGCAGGAATCACTAATTAGTGAAAGAGTCAGCATTAGAATCCAGGTTCTTGAGCACAAGCTTATATGCTTTCCATGACTATATATGTGCTATGAAAATTAAAAAAAAACAAACAAAAAAAAAAAAAAAACAAATGTTTTCCTTACATTTGTATTCTGTGACAGTATCTAAATTGAACAATAACCATCAATATCATTATAAAGAGAAGCAAAATGACATGTTTGGAGAAGACCTAGGTATGCATTATCATGGACAGGTTACAACTCCTTGAACTTCAATTTCCTCATCTGTTAAATGGGAACAATAATATCTGTAGTAGATACCTTAGTGAGCTACTGTAAGACTCAAATGACATAATTAATATGAAATGTTTTATGAACCTTGACTGCTACATAAGTGGCAGTTACTCAGGAAGACAACATAGTTGATAATGGGCAATAAAGCAGAACTTTAGAGACAAAGAAACAAAGAAACAAATAAGGAAAGAAAGTTCTCCAAAAAACTCTGAGCAGCTCGTGTGTCTTCTAAGATAAATCTATTCTGCTTTGTTAATAGAGCACAGCACCTTCTCTAATAAAAGGGACACCATATTAGGTGGTCCTGTGCCAGTGTTTCCCTGGTCATACAATGAATTCTAATATTTTTAAGAGAGACTTTAAGAGCGTCCTTGTATGACTTTTTTTTTTTTTTCTGACCACCTTATGAGTGCTTGTCCTTTGTGAGTTCTCCATAAAATATTTGTTTTAGTAAGCATACATCTGGCATTCAAGCAATGTGGCCAACTCAATGGAGTTGTGCTCTTTTCAGTAGTGAGACTACTTTTTTAGTTTAGTTTAGTTAGAGAAAGGATCTTAGCATATGGTATCTTATCTTGCCAGGTGATCTTCAGGATCTTTCTAAGAGAAGTCAAATATGAAAGTTATTCAGTTTCCTGGCATGGTGCTAATATACTGTCCAGGATTAACAGGAATAGTTCAAAATTGGGAGAACTTGAATTCCTGGATGACAGTTGAGGCTGGCCCATTATACTGTGTATTTTGAAGTGAGAGAAAAAAAGGCAGGGAAGAACTCTGAGCAGCATAAAGTCTCTGAAATCTAGTTGTCTGGGTAATCTCCCATTATTTCTATTAGACTATGATCTCTATATCCCTGGGGAAAATATTATGATTTGAAATGTGCTGCAAGTACTTTGAGGTGTTAAGCACAGAAAACCATAAAAAGATGAGCAGTGATGACTTTAAATCATATACTGAATGAAAGTTCCTCCTTAATAAAACCTTCTGAAACATTCACTGTTCTTCAGTTTGACTTGAGAGGACTGAGAATTTGATATCACATAATGAAGATAAGAAGGATCAAAATAAAATTGTCATCTCTATGAAACATTGATTTTTTCAGTCTATAATAATCTCTCCTACTTCTCAATTGTATTTACTCTGTGTAAACATATTTTATCTAAATTATATTCTGTTATCTTCAGCTATATAACCATTTTGTATTTGCAATTTTTACTAAAGAGTAAGAGAATAATTTTATGATATGAAGATGAAGCACAACAGTTAGGCTTTGGGATCTCTCAAGGTATATAGCACAGTGCACTGTAACTAATAGGAGTTTGGTTAATATTATTTTAAAGGAAATGAATTTCACTAACATCATTCCCACAGTACTGAATGATCCACCCCACAGTACTGGTGGATATCTCACTACTGTATAACTAAGCAAACTATGATTATTCCTATAACTTTACTAGTATCATTCTAAAAGGGAACTGCACTATGTTCATTTACACATAAGAAGGGATTCCTTTTAGGTGCTAATAGTGTTTTTCCTAAGGCTAAAAGAATGGGAAGAAAGCAAAATGTCAATCAATTTCCTTGCTAGAGTACAATAAGATTGACTCAAAAACAGGGATGGTAGGATTAAGAAAGGAAAAAAAAATGAAAATCAACTGGATCTTCAAATTCCTAAAAAATACATTACCCCTAGTTGGATAGACCAATTTTAAAAGATTAGACTATGTTAAGAAGCTTGCCTGCACGTGGTGATTAATTCACTATGAAAGCAAAGCTTTGTTGATTGAATTTTGGAGTAAGATTGAGAGTGAAAGAACAGTAGTTTGAGATGGGAGTAGCACTACTGGAGGTTGCTCTCTGTGGTGGGAGAATCTAGGGTTATATAGAGAAAATTTGGTGAAAACTAATGTAGAGTTGAATTTCCTCAGCTCTGCATTCTGATCTGGTAAATACTAGTTTGATAATGGGCCTTCAAGTAGACCTTAGGTGTCTTAAACTTAAAGAACTTAATTTAAAGACTTAAAGAACTTAAAGAAACTGGTCCTAAAAAAAGGAAATGAGAACTATTTCTGTTTGAATAGTTTGAAAAGTAGGATTCCTGAAAGGAATAATAAAGCTAACATTTAAAGAAAACTTTAAGATTTGTTAAACACTTTACAAATATTGTATTTTTTGATCTTCAAAACAACTTTATAAAGTAGATTGTTTTTCTCTGTTTTACAGATAAGAACACTGATATTGAAAGCATTTAAGTGATCACATATTAGTAAATGTTTGAAAATGAATTTGAGATCTGATCTTTCTGATAGGTCTGATTATGTCCAGTTTAATAGATTAGGAAAGAGGCTTAGAGATATTACATGACTTGCCTATGCCTACATATCTAGTAAGTCATTCAGTCAACAAGTGCTTATTAAGTGCTTATTATGTCAAGTACCATGTTCAAGTACTAAATAAAGAAGGCAGCACTTGCTTTTTAAGGAGTTCAAGCTCTTATAGGTAAGACAAAATGCTAACAACTATGTATAAACACACTTTAGAGAGGGTAAATTGTTTCTCTTAAAATCAGATCCAAAATCTTTTCTGCTAATTCCTTGGGAGTTCCTTTGTTTAGAAATGGAGATCATTTGGTCAATTCTCTTTCTTAATAATGAATGACATTTAAACAGGGAACTGGTATTTATTATTTCATCATCTTTTCAGAATAAAATCCTTGAATTGATATTAGTAGAAATTCTTTAAAATATAAAATAGAAGCTTTAGTCAATTGCTGAGTTTCATAGGTTCATATAGATTAGGGTTAAAAGAAACCTTAGAGGTCATATAGTCCATTGTACCTCATTTTTCATTTGAAAACTAAAGCTGAGAAGTTAAATGATTTGCTCAAGGTCACAAAAGTGATAAATAGAAGAGTCTGAATGTGAATTAAGGTCATATAACTACAAATTCAGCAGCTTTTCCTTTGTATCATGCTTTCAGAATACCTTTCTGCTTGAATTATATCAGGGCATTAAGATTTAGGGGGATAAAGCTAATTTGAACTCATTCTACCAATTTTGCTAGTTCTAAAATCTTAGCATTCATTGATTTAAAAAAAAATTAATTATTGAGTTTAGGACATCTATCTATCTATTTATATCAACATAGAGGGTATAAAAATTCAGTTGAATATCAAATGGTAAATTGAATCAGTCCAATTAGCAAAGTAATTGTTAGTTTTGGAATCTGAGCTAATTATAACTAGAAACCTCAGATGATCTGGCTTTGAATCCAAGCTTTGCTACTTCTAAGATCTTTGGCAAATTTCTTTGTCTTATTGGCAGGTTTTGTACTTAATTTTTTTTTAATTTCTTTCCAGTTAAATGTTAAGACAAATTTTTATATTCATTTAAAAAAAAATGAATCCTAATCTGTCTGTCTGTCTGTCTGTCTCTCTCTCTCTCTTTTTCTCTCTCTCTCTCTCTTCCTCTCCATTTCCCCCCTCTCTTCCTCTCCCTTCCCCCCTCTTTCTCTCTCTCTCTCATATGCTCCCCTTCCTGAGGCAGTAATCTGTCATTTTTAAATAAGGATTTAGACTAGATTTCACTTAAGTTTCATTTCAATTTAAAGTATATGGTGAAAAGTAAATAGTTCAACATTATCTTCCTTCATCTCTGCTAATTACTTGGATTGTGGAAGTAAAATGAATAATATAGTTTGAAATCAGTAACTTTTTTACACAAGAGTCTCATGATAAAGATTGCTTAAAATACTTCCACTTTCTGGGTTTTAGCAATTAATTCTTGCATATTAGATAACCTTTGTGTTGATTTATTATCAATTACTAATATTTGGCATTACAGGAGGAACCTTCCACAATGAGAGTAAAATCAGTAAATATAGAGGTCTTTAATTTCTTAACATATTAACTGTAAGTTTATTAAGATTATTTGAGCTCTTCTTTGGGAGCAGACATATTTTTGTTATGCATACCTATTCATCTATAATATTCATAATTTTTTCTTTTCTAGTAATAGTATCTTTTAAATTTTCTACTTCAAGTTCATTTTTTCATTATTTCAAACTTTCTAACTTCATCTCTTTTTGAACTGTCAGTATTTCCAGGGAAATTCCAATCTTTTTTCTGGTGTAGTCATTATCATTTT
Organism: Sarcophilus harrisii; assembly: GCF_902635505.1. Lineage (NCBI taxonomy): Eukaryota > Metazoa > Chordata > Mammalia > Dasyuromorphia > Dasyuridae > Sarcophilus > Sarcophilus harrisii. The sequence goes on from NC_045428.1 coordinate 470,746,993, forward strand.
TTGTCCATGATGTTTTAGTATGATAATCACATATCCTTTTAACTGTTCTGCTCATCTTTAGGAGTACTACTTTATACCATGAATGAGAGAGGTTGGACTAAACAACTTCAACTGCATAATCTGACTTTGTTTTTTTTAAAGATACTGAAATGATTTCATAAACTATAATTTTCTCACACTTTCTGAAGGATAAGGTTGTGATAAAGAGAATAAACTAAACTATGAAAGAAATACGTTGATGAAATTCTGTTTTTCCCTAAAATCAGAATGGCAAGGTTTTTTAAAGTTTGAACCATTACATTTTCCACTTAATAATTCTGATAGCAATTCTGGAGGGCAACTGCTAATCAATCCAGCAATCTGTTGAAAACAGAAAGAAAACAGTCTACTTGGAAAGCCAAATGAGAACTAAACAAGCAGATGTATACTATATCCTCAATGGCTCCAATTGTATGAATTTCCAGGAACATATGTATTCCAGAGATACATATATTTATATGTTAAATTGAAATGAGTATAATTACTTGTAGTTCGAATTCAGTGGGTTGATTCAAATCTCACCTTTGATGCTTGCTGATTGTTTTACTTTTGGTAAACCACTTAATCTCCCTGGTTCTCAGGTTAAAGTTCCTTCCAGTTCTAGATCTATGATCCTATTTTCTTATGACTTTAGATTTGCTGATTGAAAAATATAAGAGGGGTAATATGGCAGAGTAGATGAAAAAGCTTATCTTTGGAATGGGAGAGAGAGACAGAGACAGAGACAGAGAGAGAGACAGAGAGGCAAACAGAGACAGAGAGACAGGGAGAAGGAGTAGCAGAGAAGAAGAGGGACATAGAGACAAAGAGAGACAGAAAAGCAGAGACAGTCAGAGAGACAGAGGGACACATTGAGACAGGTAGACAGAAACAGACACAGATACAGAGAAACATAGTCAGAGAGAACCAGAGAAAGAGACAAAACACGCACGCACACACACACACACACACACACACACATAGCAAAAGAGAGAAAGAGACAAACAGAGAGATAGAGAGGGTTGGGGAGGCAGCATAGTATAGTAGATAAAAAGCCAACTGCAAATTTAGGAAGACCTTAGTTCAAGTCCTGTCTGACATATACTGACTGTCATACTATGGTCAAGTCATTTAAGCTCTCAATGCTACAGAAAAATACTCCAAAAAACGAACAGAAAACACTTTTAAGATTCTAAGTTGAAAAGAAGGTACAACTTCATGCAGTAGGAGTTTCCTTGCCTCATTTTTGAGTTCCTTTGACCAATGAAATCACAGTTCTGCCCCAGCCCTTCCCCTCATATGGGTTTATGATATACATGTATATACATTCATGTATGTATTTATAGATTCTATACCTACTCAGCACTTTGAAGAACAGTTGCTTATGTATATTTAACCCCCAACCCCTTATTTTAATAGCTTGCAGCTCTATCAAATGTTTCTCCTCTGGTAAATCTCCATTATTGATTCAAAGAAGATGGCATCAAGGAAGGTTTTGCTGAGAGCTCTGCTTATTCAAGACTGAAAACATTCACAAAGCAGGTAAACTTGAACATCAGAATTCCATTATGTATAAATTATACATATAAGTACTTGCTTTCTATCTCAGGAATGTTAACCCAGATGAATGTGCAGCAGTGCTTAGCGTTAGAAATGTACCTGTCATAGAATGGGGGACGGGCACTTTTGCATCTGTCAGAGAAAGAGACATTTCATGGGGCTTCACAAAAAATTCTGAAGGGAAACTTCAAAGGGACTGTAGCAAGGCTGTCAGGATCCATCAATAAAGGTAACTAGTGACATAAACCAGGAGCTGGGGCTAAGCAGAAAAGTCTAGCCCATCTTGTGAGGTTCGTTTGAGCTAATGCTGATGGCTAGACAGTTTAGGGATAATGATAAAAAGCTCTTCTCATGCCTGAAGGATAACAGAATTAAAAAGTCATAGACATTAGAGATGGAAAAGCTCTATTAAGGTCATCTCATCCATTCTCTGCTAGCTTAGTCTTATTCCCTATAGCATTGTCTACAGTACAATGGAATAATGTTTGAAAAAAAAAGTTCCGCACAGAGGAGACTAAAAGGTTTCTTCCAGCCTCCATTGGATAATCATTGCACATCGGAAACTCTCAGACCACTCATAGAGATGCTGTTCCCCAGTTGGCATATTAAAATGATTAATGGGTTTAGAGGCTCCAGGTCTAGATACAAAGGAGAAATAGTCTGGACCAAAGTCATAGGGAAAAGTACTGATATAATGAAAAGGATTTAATATGAATTGTATGAATAGTAGGAGAATTATTCACAAAGGAGGCCTCCTCAAGGGCAGTAAGCAAAGTTCAGCTACCCAAGGAGTCTTACACATAGCAAGCATTTAATACATAATGATTTTCTAAACTTTCACGTTGAAACCTCTAGCTCTGATATTGAGATAGTGGGGACCCCAGCCTCTAGGGCTCAAGAAATCTCTGTTTGTACTGAATAAGACTTTTTAAAGAAGTGCTTTGGGCTTCTGGACTTAAATGGCAGAGTTTCCTGTGGTTTTACAATGATATTTTTAAATAGTTCATAGCAGTGAGGAGTTCCTCCTAAAGATAGAAGGGCCTGGGAAAATCAAATGGGTTAAGGAGGAGGAGACTGAGATTAGAGAAAACTACTTAATAACTGGTATATTCAATTATTTTTTGATTATTTATTTGCTAATTAAATTACTGGTTGATGAGGAAAATTGGTAAATTTTTGAAGAGCCTACACATTGCATTAGATTTGCCAATTCCTGTCACCATTCTAGTACAGGCCTTACTTGTGCAAATTAATAGAAATATGCTATCAGGCTTTTCTGATTCTCCTCTCTAATCTCTGCTGTTCATCCTCTGAAATTCATACTGTTTATACTACAAACCATATTCATAATACTACTTTCTTATATGTAAATTTGGTTACATTATGTCTCTGCTCAAAAGTTGCAGTGACTCTGTTGCCTAACCAACTTCATGCTTGATATTCAAGGTCTTCCAAAATCCAGGACTGCCCTATCTTGCTGGTTTTATTTCACATGATTTTACTCTGTTCCAACTAAACTAAAGCATTCACCTTTACCTTCCATCACCAAACATGTACTGAGCTCTTCTATTTCTCTGCCTTTTCTTATGCTTTTCCTCATTCCCAGGAAGTCCTCTTAATCCCACCCTTTGCCCAGGAAATTAAAATACAAATTTCACTTCCTCCTTGAAGATTGCCATGATAATGACCTTCTCTGAGGAATTTATCTTGTAGCATTGTTATTATTATTATAATTATGTTCAACAGATTGTAAACTCACTCTATCTTGATTCATTTTATGCATATTCTCCAACACTCAAAACTGTTCTTATATGTTATGAGCCAGAACTTGAACCAAGGTGATATAACTCAATGGAGACAATGCTTAAGTTAATACGTTTGAGAGTTCACACATTAGCTCACACATTAGTTCACATGTTTGGGAGATTTCAGGGTTCAGTATGAGATATCCAAATTCACACCTCCCATAATCCCACTCTCAGAGGAGGTGTCAGCTAAGCTCTGTCAGGAGAGTTCATTGAAAAGACTGAGAGGGGAGCATCAGTTCAGAAGATTGCCAGGAGTCGGAGTTGAGCTAGAGGCAGAAGCTGGAAGAGCAAAAAGATAAGCTGCAAGAGCTCTTGGAACCAAGCAGAGAGATAGGCTTCTAAGAAAACTAACCGGGCTATTTTTGAAGAGACAATAAAAGACTATACTTTAATCCCTGGCTGCATTTGAGGTGATTATTACTTGGAAATGAAACAAAGGCTGCCTCCAGAAAACCTCCCCAAGAAACCTGCTCTCCCAGAGAGAACCATCATATATTATACAAAAGAAGATAACACCACACTTATAGATCAAGTCACTTAATATTCTATGAATGAATGGCAATGACCATAATCTATGATTACAGGCTTAATTGATAAATCACATACATAAGCAGTTTTTCTTTATACATTTATACATGTGTATAATACTAGACCCAGAAGACTGTCCTTCAAAGGAGACAATCCAGTTCCCCAGTCCTAGCATGTTCTTATGTTCTCTGGTTGTCCACTTGAAATTTTATTTCTCTTTACATCTGCCTTTTGACTTCCCAAGTAAAATCTTCAAATCCCAAGTAAAACCATGTTTTCTATAGGAAATCATCCCCAGTCTTTTCGATTCCCAGTGCTTCCCCTCTGTTTATTATTTCCTATTGTTTGTATGTTGGGCTAACTTTCATTTCTCTTTGTACCCCAAGCATTTAGCGCAGTGCTTCGAATGGTGTAAACTTTCAAACCCTAATTGACAAGTTAATACTACCAATTAACCTTCTAATTTTATTGAGGAAATCAAGGAAAAATAAAATCAAATATTTTATATATAACATAACAATATGGAACCTAACTTATATAAAACACACATACAAACACAAATGTATTCTTAACACTTTGACCCAAAGAAACACCTTGCTTTTGGCCTGCTGTATAAAATCTGCTCCATCATTCATTCAACAAGTGCTATTAATGGTCTACCATATGGTCAGCGCCAAGAAAGATTTGGTATCTTGCCACCATTGTTTCCTGGAAGCTTATGGCTAAGCAGCACAATTTAAAATTATACTTGTGGGAACTCAATGAACTTTCTCTCTTTACTCTGGTTCTTATTACCACATCTCTCTTCATTTGCTGCAGCTACTTAGGTATTCATGGACAGATAGAATGATAAAGCTGGAAGCCATCCTAAGAGACCATCATTAGTTTCCTATAAAGCTCAGCTCAAATGCCACTTTCAACATAAGGCCTTTCTTCATCTCCTTTCCCTCCCAGCTGTTTGTGCAAACTATATGCCCAAATGGAATTATTTTGTGTATACTTTGTATATAATTACATGTATATATGGGATCTCTATTAAAATGATATAGGGTTTTGAGTCTTGGTACTGTTTAATTTTTGTCTACCTATCTCATATTCCTGGCCTAGGGCCAGGTACAGAACAGATGCTTAATAAATGTTTGTTGATTGATTGACTAATTGATGAAATTAGTCTTTCCATTTTAAAGTGAGGTCCAGAGATGTGAAGTGATGTGCCTGAGGTGGTTCAGGTAATAAATGGTAGATCGTAGGTTCTCTGATTTTAAGGCTTATTTTTTGGTCCACATTCCTATATTACATATTGTTTGTAAATGTCAAAGCCAGTGTACTTAGATAGCAGCTGGCATTGCTTTAAGATGGATATATAGTATTGAAACAGCTTTTGTGGCTGATTTTATTTGGGCTTTTCAAATTAAATAGAGCTCAGAGAAAATGTTGATGAAGCTGACCCAGAAACTCAGTGTTATGTTTATTGTAGGTCTTGGGTTTTCAGATATAAACATTGGATGGTAAACACAACTATTATCTTTATAGTTAAATGTAGCACTTAATCATGTATCTTTTCATTCCCCTTAGCTCTGAGACCATGCTTCTGCAGCTTCCAAAGAACTGCTGAACATTGAGCTCTTCCTATTCCACTATCCTAGTTGCTGCACCTGTTGAGAATTTTCAACTCAGAAAGGTCCATAAGTTGAAAGTGATGTTTCATTGGTTTGGAGAATAGAAATGGAGATTTTCATCTGAAGTGTTCCCATTCAGGTCAAGTGAAAATCTTACTTTCAATCATGCTTAACATAGTCATCATCATAGAACACAAGAAACAGCATATTTAGGTGGAACTACCTCAATCTGAATCATTCAAGTGCTCTTTGGGTCATTCTGTATTTTCACCTATAGTTTAAATGTAATTTTCCAAGTTTTATAATTTATTCTAGTCTCATAGTAGTATATAATGTAATGTATTTTGGACGTGGAGTCAAGAAGGTTAGAGATGAATTCTGCTTTAAAAATTTAGTAGCCTTGTGACTTTCTGCAGTTTTCTTAGACTCAGGGCCTCAGTTTATTTTTAATCTCTGAAATGAGAATAACAATAGTTTTGCTACAATCTACACTGCACAGAATCATCATAAGGATAGTACTTTTCATAATTTAAATCTCTATTCAGATGAAGTTTATCATTATTATGCAATCCTTTCAACTGGAAATTTTGATATACATTCCATAGCAAATGGCTCATTTGCCAAAACAGAGTGATAGTTCTTAATTCTGTCTCCTCTAGGGCAAAGGGTTGCCCCGGTCAAGGTGATATCCTGTCTTTGTCTTCTTGAACTGTATTTTCCAACTATAATGTTGTGCTAAGAATCTACAATATGTAATTTTTTTTTCTTTCTTGTGGCCAATTTGTGATGAGACTTTTCAAAGACTTCAATAGTGTTTGTAGCCTTTATTATATATAAAAGTAATTGAAGGAGTGAGGCTGATCAAAGATTAGGAAGAATAAGAAAAATAAGTTTGTGAAAAAGAAGACCTAATCTTAAAATGGCTTAAAACTACTTACCTCTACATTCAGCAGGATAACTTTTTTAGGGGAAAAACAATCTTCCCCATTTTGTGGCATCAATTAGAGTGAAATTAAGTTATACCAATCTCCTATACAAAACAATTATCTTTCGGAGACTGTCCAACTCACCCAGACAGACCAGATTTGCCACTTTGAGCTATGATGCATCATTAGTCTCTGAGATATGCATTATAAAGAGGTTTCTACTGGATCAATTATATTTACCTCTATAATTGTATTAAAAAGAAAGAGAAAATGAGAGGAAGAGAGAAAATAAAAGCTAGGCGAGGGAGAAACATTCTACTTTCAGCTGAGCTTTGAAATGGAGAGCTAATGAGATGGAGAGTAATAAGGAGATTGTTCCAGGCAACAGGAGTTAGAGAGGAGAAATCTCTAGTACAGATATAAGACTAATTAACAGAGGGTTAAGGTTGGGTGGGAAGGAATTACAGATTGCCAAGACCATGAGGTGAACTATAAGTTCAAAGAGAGTTTAAAAACAGGAAAAGAAAAGTTGGAAAAATCCTCTGGTAAAAAGAGGATAAAATACAGTATATGTGGGTGAGTGTGTTGTGTGGTGTAATGTCAGTCAACATTATGCTTTATGTTATGGAACTTGAAAACATGCCTCCTCAGAGACTATTAGAAAGATGAGGTACATAAAGATGAGAGGAGATAAGGGTATGGATAAGGAGTTAAGTAGAGATGGGATTATTGGCATTGGTACACATGGACAAATTTACAGAAGGGATTCTAATGTGTTTTTAATGTGTTTGTAAAAGCTGTGGGAATCCTGGCAGGATGCCAAGATCATCAAGGCTAGAAGCAAGTAGGTCCAAGTGGAAGTTCCATACAGAAGACCAAATGAGCTATGTGCAAGACAGGAGACAGGAGAATTACCAGGATCCTTGTCACATGAGACTTACGTTCCTGAATAGCTACAAAGAAAACAAAATTAATAAAAACAAAAAATGACTTAGAAAAGAAAGTGAAAACTAGTTAGGATACACATGATCCAGGAAAATAAATTATTTTTTTTAATCTTAGCAAATAGAATTCAATGATAGTAGTCAACAAAATGAGGATGAAAAAGAAAGAAGTCAAATTCATAGAAGTATTATTCATTGATAAGATTACCTCTACAAAACACTCTTTAGGAGTTAAGCTTTTTCTTTATCTTCCTCAGTCATTATTATTAGTATTATTACTGTTGAATTCTTTTTGAAGTCTAAAAGCAAGTAGATCGAAACGGAATCTTGAGATTGGATACCAGCTTTTGCAATCACAGAATATGAGATTGGAACAAACCTCAGTGATCTATTAGTCCAATTCATAAATAAAAAAAAAAAAACCCTCCATTGTAACATATGTAACAAGTGGTTATTAATCCTTTACTGGGAAAAAAAAAAACTTAGAAGGGGAAAACTACTACTACCTTTCAGAGTAGGCCATTTTATTTTTATATAACTTTAATTGTTAGGAAGCATTTTTGTTTGTTTTTCTAACATCCAGCAGAAACTTTGCAACTTTCACAATTTTAAAAATTGTGCTGAGACTGTAATATGACCAAGTTATCCATCTAGAAAAGAAAAAAAAATCAAAAACAAATAAATAAAAAGGAACCAAATTTTACAAACTTTAATAGCAATCATCCCATGTCTGTCCTTCCTTTTGCTAAATTCTCAGAAAATTCTTCAGTTACTTTTAGTTGTTTGATCTGCATCTGTAACTGCAATACTTATAGGTGTTGCTCATTCCATGACCTGGATCCTCTCTGTCTCTGTCTCTCTTTCTCTCTCTGAATCTCTTTATCTCTATCTCTGTCTCTCTCTCTCCTTGTCTCTCTCTGTCTCTCTGTCTCCCTCTCTCTTTGTCTGTCTGTCTGTCTTTCTGTTTTTCTCTGTGTCTCTCTCTTTTTCTCTCTCTCTCTCTCTCTTCTCTCTTTCTCTCTCTCTCTCTCTCTCTCTCTCTCTCTCTCTCTCTCTCTCTCACTCTCTTTTCCCCTCCGTCCTTTACTCTTACTTAGTGGCTCTTCCTTATATTTAATATCACCTGCCTGGCTCTTAAGGCTCACCCAGATCATCTCTCACTTCCACATTGAACTAATTGCTGTTCCTCACATTTTATCTCCTGTTGTCTTTTCTTTTCATGTGCTACCCACTGTATATGAAATGTTCTCTCTCCTGACTCTTGAGAAGGAGGAGCCCTGGTTTTCTTAAACACTTAGTTCATTTAGTACAAGACTTTTTCTATTCTTCACCTGTTGGATCTTGTCATCCAGAGTCACCTTGAATCAGCTTTACATGTCTCTTGTGCAGATCAAAGTCAGCAATCTGGAATCAAGGAAAGGCAGAGTGAAGCTATTTGTCTTAGATGGCCACATACAGCTGGAACGGTGGAATCCCATTAGATCCCAGTGAACTGACCTATTTATGTTTCATTCCTTTTCCTTTACCCTTAGAATATAAGGTCAATGCCTGGCACATAATGGTGCTTACATGATGATTGTGGAGGAATTGATAGAATATGGTTATCAAATGAAAGACCCTGCTATGATGTACATTGGAGATATAGTGGTAAGGGATATGGTGGATAAAGCTTGGCTCTGGAGTCAGGAAACTTGAGTTCAAATGTGACCTCAAACAGTTATTAGTTGTATGACCCTGAGTAAGCCAATTAATATTTGTCTGCTTCAGTTTCCTCATCTATAAAATGAGAATAACGACTAATAAACCCCCAAGGATTTTGTGAGGATGAATTGAGATAGTAATTGTAAAGTGAGAGCATAGAGCCTGGCACACAGTAAGTTTTATGTAAATGTTAGCTTTACTATTATTAGTACTAGTAGCAGTAGTATCACTTAGATCAAACAGGGAAAGAGGGATCAGACTTGTCCTGTTCGGTCCCAGAGAGGAAAAGGAGATGGGACTGACAAAGAAGCAGATTTAGATATGATGCCAGAAAAGCTTCCAATAATTAGAATGATGCCAAAGTGGAATAGATTTTCTTAAGAAATGATGAGTTCCCCTTCACAGGAAGACTTTAACAAGATACTACATGACCATTAGGGTTGTAGTGCAGATTCTCATTTAGATACAGCTAGAACTAGATGGCTGTTGACCTCTTCTTTCTAAGCTTTGAAATGTGATTCGTGTCTATTCCCATTACTGGAGTTCTAAATATGACTTGATGCATCTCTCTTTGTGGATTATATACACCTGGGTCCCGTTTCCTACTTTGGAACTTGCTCCTGCTCTGAAGGGAATTCTTTGCATAACCTGGATCCTCAACAAAAGTTACTGATGGCTTAGCTCAGTCTGGCTCATAATCCTGCAGGCTCTGCTCTCTCTCTCTATATTTAATTAATGCACAGCACATCTGCATGCCAATGAATAAGAAGTTATTGTGACTTAGTAACTGCCAATACTGGCTAGTACTAATGGGACAAATATGTCTTTTCTCTCTTTGTCTCATGTATTTCGTCCAAGGACAAAGTTGCTACAGAAATTTCTCAATCTCTCATTCTTAAATGAAACAGAAACATGACCAGCTATAATTGCATTCCGGTAAAACTCAACCAAGAGTTCCAGTGGCTCAACAAGTATGATGCAATTCTGCTAACAAAATTATCTACCTCTGTATGAAGTTTTTTGTTTGTTTTGTTTCTATCTTTGCAAGACAATTAGGGTTAAATGATATAGCTGGTAAATGTTAAGTGTCTGAATGTCAATTTGAACTCGGGACCTCCTGATTTCTGGGCTGGTGCTCTCTCTTCTCTGCCATCTAACTGCTCCTGTATAAAGGTTTTATAGATGGGAAATATTTATCTCTCAGCAGAAAACAATAAACAATAGTCAATATTATAGATAACATTTAAGGCCAAATGTATAAGAAGAATATAAAAACAATAATAACATTTTATATTGCTTACTTTGTTCCATATACTGCTAAGAAATATATAATTATCATATCATATCATATAAATATCTCATATATATTATATATAACTTCAATTATATAAAATTATACATATATACACATACATATCTAATAATATATAAGAATATATATATGTTTATATATATTGATAGATATGAATAAGTGCTATTATCTTCATTTTGTAAATGAGGAAACTGAGGCAAGTAAACATTGTTGTCCACATGTCTGTAAGTCTAAGTCTAAGGCCAAATTAGAACCCAGATCTTTCAGTGTTCTATCCACTATGTCACCTAGTTGCCTTGTCACTTCTAGGGTTTATGAATTTAAATGTGAATTTTGACTTGGACATATGGTATATCATCTTGAGTGAAATAATTTGAACTATGTTGAGTGTTTGTAGAGGATGAGGAGATATCCTTCTCAACCCCACTGATACAGAGAATTACACGTATAAAAGGAAGGCAGAGACTGAGAGAGATTATAATAAAGGGGATATCATGGTAGATGTGGAATCAGGAAGACATAGGTGACACTTACTAGCTGCATGACCCTAGTCAAGTCACTTAACTCACCTGTAAAATAAGAGAATGAGGCTCAGCTATAAATCTCTGATTTTCTTGTTATCTATTTCTGAGTTTGGCCTCTCATGGAAGCAAAGTAAGGACAGTAGTTGGTGGGGAGGATATGCTCTCTAACTAATAAAATTGTTTTGTGATCTCATCTATGTAGATGATTAAGGTAATATCTTAAGCAAGTATTAAATGCCTACTCTGTGTTTTCCCCCAATTGTAGAGAAGAGTGAGAGAAAAAGAAAAGCTAAAGAGATGTTATTATCCTAAAAAAGTAAAGACAACCATTAGAAACTGAATCATCTCTAGTTTGTTTCTCAGCAAACAGATTTATTTCAATATCTGACCATCTTTCTACAGCTTCAAAAACTTTCATGACTCCATATTACTTTTAGGAATACACATACATATGAATTCACGCAAACATAGGCCTTTGGTTGGCATTTAAAACACTTCATGATTTGTCTCCAGAATATCTTTCAAGAATGATTGCACATTACTCACTTTCATATACCCTCACCATAACCAAAAAGACCCACTTCATTTTCTCTTTAACATGACATGTGATCTTTTTTCTCAGCACAGTAATAATCAAATTGCACTTATTAATTGATATATGCCAGGTATTTTGCTATGCTTTCAATGCACTCCCTTATTTCCTTCCTTATTAGCCCTTTAAGGTTCATTTCAAATTTCATGAGTACTTCATGAATACTTTTCTCCTTCCCCCTAATATTTAGTGATCCCAAAATCACAGTATATTTAGCTGTGTGTCTTAGATTTACTTGTTCTTGCGTACATTATATACTCCAAGTAAGATATACGTTCATTGAAGGTAAAGGTTGTTTTATATTTGATTCATAGTACTTAGTGCACAGAAGGAACTTGGGAATAATTGTATTTGTATTTGTAATATTTGTAAATTTAATAGAATAAGTAGTTGAAAGATTTTTTTTTTCATTATTAGCTGAGAGTCAATGTGAAACTTCACAGAGAGATGTCCTTGGAGTTAAGGGAACTTCCATTCAAATACTGCTTCTGATATATGCTGACTACATCACCCTTGGCAAATCACTTAACCTTTGTTATTCTAGATCACAGTCTAAGACTATCAATTAAAGAGAACCCCCAGTGCAGTGAATAGTGCATCAGGGGGATCTGAGTTCAATTCTGGCCTCAGACACTTAACCTTAGACACTTTGTGATCCTGGACAAGTCACTTTACCCCACTTGCCTTGCCAACCAACCAAACAAAGGTGGATGGTTGCTCCTTAAGTGACTAGTCTGTTTCAAAGAGCCCCCATGCATAGGTAGAGGTGTTCTCTTGTCTGCAAAATCCTATACTAAAGAAATCACAGATTCACTTCTTATCCCTAGTTTTATGTAGAAGAAATATAGATGAATTTATAAAAAGGAAAGAAGTAATGAGATATATGGAGGGAGAATTAATCCAGTGGGGAGAAGAAGTCATACAGGTGAAAGTCAAATAGATGGAAAGGTCTAGAGCACAGCAAATAGGTTATGCTGCTAAAGAGTGGTCATGACAGTTTAATGTTAAAGAGAGAAAAGAAACAGAGCACAGCAGATAAAGAAATGGCAGTTTGAGAGCAGTGTAAGGTAGAAGAATCTGATCTCAACTACTGATGAGTGATCTTTTAATGAAAATGTGACCCAGAATGGAATGGTATTTTTAGAATGATCTAACCAAGAAGAATGCTACCAACAATTGTTGAATAAAGGTTACTGTTCAATATTTAATTTTAGAATCTCTTTTCCTTACTTTGAAGTGAGAATGTTTAAGGCAGTCAAATTTTAACGAGAGAGCTACTGTTCCTGTGGAGTGGAGAATCAGGTGTTCTATGTATCTATAACTATGTCAATACATATATACATTTGCCAGCTCACTGTTAGATTTTCAGAGTTTAATCCCACTATGGAGTTTGGGATTTTGGAAAAAGGTTGATTATTCAGCACAGTTTTTCTAAAAATGTGCTAACCCAACTGAATAACAGCAAAGTTTTCCAACTGTGGAAAGCAGCTGGTCATAGTGTTAGGAGGCTACTTGTTTAACTGACCCAAACAATGCTGTAATCATTGATGAACAATAGGTTACTTCTAATTCTTTGGAATGAGGAAATAGGAATATGCCTCTGTTCCTCAGCTTCTATTAAAATAGGTTTTGGAAAGGGGGAGGATATCAGGATAGGCTGCATGATGCAATGGAAAAAGTGCTGCATTCTACTCTTAGTTTTATCAATTATATGAGCTAAGGCTAATCATTTACCTTTGGGGGCTTGAATTTGTGCATTTGTAAAATATGGAGACTGGGCTAGAGCACTGATGTCAAAGTCAAATAGAAACAGGTACAATTCATTTATATAAAGGAATAACTAGTGGTTCCATCTTGAATTTGTTTTAAATATATTTTATTGAATTTTAACCAATTTTTAAAAGTACTTCATAATGGCATTTTAATATAATTCTGGAGTACTGTGCACTTAATGCTATGAGCTGCCCTCTGATCATGTGTTTATACCTCTGAGATATATAATGCTGAAGGTTCCTTCTAGTTATCAGCCAGTGACTAAATTAAAGGGAGATAGTTATCTGATATTTACAGGGTTGGATGTCCATGCTTTGAAACAGACTAATGACTTAAGGAGCAACCATCTGCTCCTTCAACCCCATTTTCATATCTAGTATTTATTTTGAAATGCAGAAAGTACGAAATTGTCTGGAAGCTTCAAGAGGCACTTGGGAGCAATGACAGGGAAAAGCAAGTGTGAAGGAAGAGAATTAAACATAGTCTATCTAAAATTATAGTAAGTTCCTAGATACCATTGATATAATATGAAACCCTAAAATTTTTGGTTTTGAAGTCTGTCTCAGGAAACTCCTACACTCAATCTGTCTGATTCTGAATACGCTATATCTCTGTTCACTGCTGACTGATAATCTGGTCAGTGATAATCAAATTTCAAAGATCACCCCTCAATTTGGAGGCTATTTCCTAGTTCTACACTTGGACTTTAGAATTAACATGCCAATGATAGACTCCCTAGCCCTTGAGCCATAGAATTAGCTTTTCTATGGTAGAAGCTGGATAAAATGACTCTCCTTGGCTCTGTTTCTTAGAATTTCCCTTAGAATTCAGTCCACTTTGTAATGGCATATCATTACTTTCAACAAAACTTTTCCCCTTGACTAGGAAATGGGTTCAAACCTGCAAATTCTTTTGAGACAGCCTGTGATACTGGTCTGGGACTTTTGAGGGTTCCACCCCCCACTTCCCAACCTCAACACTATCAGTCTTTTCTCTTTACTTCTATTCAAATGGACAAATAGTAACTAGCTCTTCCCATCTTCTCTCCTTTCTCCTTCCCTCTTCCTTCTTTAGTTATAGTAATGTCTTTTGTTTTTACATGGCATTATTGGACCTTGTTAGTTATACATTAGTTATACAATAAGTTTACTATATTGGACATAAGAAATCACCTAGCATAACTTTATTAAACAAAGTACAATATAGAAGGGGGAAGGATAATAGTTAGCAAAAATGCAAATTTCAAGGGTTTTGTGAATGTGAAGTTATGTAAGGAAGGGAAATGGGTAAATAAGATCTGAGCCAAATATGTATTATTAAATCTTTGTGTTATTTTGCACAACGTTCATTTTTATCTGTAGAGCTGAAAATATAAGAGTTTTCCTTAGTTTCTATTGTTTACTATTCTTTGTTCTCAAAGAGGACCATGACATCAGGGAGGTAATGCCATGACTTGCAAGTGAATTGGAATTAAGCAAGGGAGGCTGGGCAAAGTCACCCATCTCACTTCTCCTCCAGAGCCATCTGGGCCCAGTGGCCAGACAGAGATCAGGAATGGAGAGGGCCCTGGGTGCTATGGGAGATCTTAGCCTTTTTAAGATAAGGTCTTTCAGAGGTCTCAGTTTGATTGAGACCACACCCAGTCAGTGATTAAGGCCAGGTAGCAATTGAGATAAAGAATCTCCTCTTTCACCTAGTCCAAAAAAAAAACAAATCTTAAATGAATAAATAAATGAATGAATCTGGGAGGAGAAGACCCTCAGGGTTTCTGGCCAAAGCTGAAAGGACTGCTATTTACATTCAATCTGAGTCAATTAGGTCCCAAACAGATTTCTTAGGCTAAGCCTCAGTTTCTGTTAATAAAACATAACCTTGTGGAAAGGAGGAACCTGTGAAACTATAAACTTTCCAAACTGCTGGAGGATAAGGTGTATTTCCTTGTTTTGTCTTTGTATCTCACAGGATTAGTGCCTTCTATAAGTTGTTGTTTAGTTGATTAGTTGTGTCTGACTCTTCATGACCCTATTTGAGTTTGTGTGTTTATGTTTTGGGCAGGGATACTGGAATTGTTTTGCCATTTCCTTCTTCAGTTCATTATGCAGATGAGGAAACTGAAGTGAGTTGTCCAGTCACACAGCTAGCAGATTTGAACTCAGGTAGTTCAGATTCCTTCTATCCACTGTACTACCAATGAATAATTATTGAACTAAATGCAATTGAGCCAGGTAAACATTATTTTATTTTGCAATTGAGAAAGCTAAGGCATAGTGAGATAAACAGTTTTAGCAAACACGACACAGAAAAGCCAAGATGACCATTGTAATAAAAACTACTACTACTAATATTACTGTTGCTGCTGCTGCTGCTGCTAGTCCACCAACAACAATGACAGCTATAATGACAACACATGTACAACCACCAAAAAATGATAGCAGCTGACATTTATAGATTCTATAGAACATTCTTGAACCCAGGCACCTTGGATTTGGGAAAAGTTTTAGAAAATGAATAGATTTAGTTTACCTTTAATTTTAGCCTTTCTTTCTTTTTAGTTCTGATATCCATTATGCAATAGAAATTCAAAGGCTTGTTGATTAAAATAAAGGAAAACAATTTATAATCAATAAATTTCTCCAGTCCATAGCAATGCCCAGATAATGAAGACAGATCTTGCATTTAAAAAATTGTTAATGTTAATTGACTGTTAGGACGTTTCTTTTGGCCTTGAGAAAGTGACTTAAATTTTTGACAATATCAGTTATTATCAACAGCTGTTTTCCCATGGTCCATCCCTCTCCACATCTGTCCACAATATAATTTTATCACACTGTTGGTAGATAACGTAGTAGATAAAATGATCCATCATGAATGGATGTAGATCTAGTAGTGATATGTTGGATCAAAGGCAGTTTGGTAATTCTTTGGGCATAATTTTAGATTGTTCTTCAAAATGGTTGAATCAGTTCACAATTCTATCAACAATGAATTAGTGTCCCAATTTTTCCACCTTCCTTCCAAAATTTATTATTTTCCTTTTCTGTCACTTTAGTCAGTGTGGTAAGTTCAATATGATATAATCAAGGTTAATTGGCATGTCACGTGTAGAGTCAAAGACCTAGGGATTAAATTCTAACTCCACTACTTATTTATACTACTTACACACACACACACACACACACACACACACGCACATACACACATACACACACACACATATATTATATATACATGTATGTGTATGTGTATATGTGTGTATTAGGAAGTAAAAGATGATTTGGGCTGAATGAGATCATGAAATTTCTTAACTGGGACTTTAACTGAACTTTGGAAATAACTAGGGAATCTGTGGAAGAGATAGCAAGGGAGAAATGCATTCCAAATATAGGGAAGAATTTATGCTAGAAATGGATTGTATCTTCTGAGAGTTAGTAAGTCACTGGCTTTTAAAGTGGAATCTATAAAGGAAGAAGGAGCATAAATCTAGAAAGGCAGTCTGGAAACAAATTGTGAAGGGCTTCAAATGTCATACAGATAATTTTATAGTTGATCCTACAGATAAGGAGTTCCTCGAGGTTTTTAAATGAGGGAGCTTTAGGTATATGGTTTTGCTAGCTATAGTGAAGATAGATTGTAGACAGAAGAAACTAATAGGCTAAAAAACTGTATGCTTAGGTGAGTAAAAAGAAATGGTGTTATAGTTGTCAATGCAGGATCAAAAAGATCTACCAATTGATTAGATAAGGTAAGAGTGGAAAGATTGAAGGGTTAATCAAGACTGGAAATTTGTAGACCTGGGTCACTGAAGGATGATGATGTCCTTGATAGAAACAGGAAATTTTGAAATGGTGGTAGTTTTAAAGGAAAGATAACAAAAATTATTTTATATATGTTGAATGTAGGATGCCTATAAAATATCCATTTAGAAATGGGTATGTGATACTGTAGGACTAGAGAAAGCATTAACCATTACCCCACTTAGCTGCCCACCATCACAGCAGTATGTAGACACATGGTTCTGCTTTGGCTTAGGATATTGTGTTTGCTCAGGGGAAATATATATAGCTTGATTAGAGGATTTCATTTGAAGAGGGGCTGAATCAAAGTGTTTTTGCTTTTCTTCCGGTTTAATTCTAAATATATATGATTAAAAAAAATGCTGCTTACAGACAAACCAATGGAAAAAAAAAAGGCATGGACCAATGCATTCCAAATTTTATGTTGTGTGACTTGGCCAAATAATGCCTTTCTATTGCTTTGTAAATATTTCTTAGCACTAATTTATTCATAAATTAACTAATAATCATTTAAATTTAAAGTGATTTTTTCTTTCCCATATCCCCTCTCCACCTCAAACTGTTAGGAAGAAAAAAGGAAATGCAGCCATCTCAGAGTGTTAAATCCTCATCCTGCTATCAGGGATAAAAAGTTGATGTTCTCAGTGCCTCCAGCCACTGTTCGGTGGATTATAAAGTGTGATCTGTGCTGCTATGGCAAAAATCTTCCTCATATTTTTTTTCTTTTTTGAAATCTGTTTTCAGATTTTAATATTCTTGGTGATCAATTTTAGAAGAGCTGATAAGGACAATGAGAAATTTACTGAGGGAAATAGTTACCTTGAAAGGAATAGTTCAAGTCAGAGTTTTAGGGAAAGGAACCATTTAAAGTGGAAGAGGTTGACAGCCAAAGTTTTTGTTGTTTTTAGGATTGTTTGCATCTAAGACTGGAGAAAGAAATTAGACTGGTGACAGTAACATCCAGCTTTCCTGGGACAGGCTCTAGGCAAACTTCTTAATTCAATTCAAAATAAGCAGTTATTAAGTATCCTGTTCTGTGCAAGGTCCTGTGCTAGGACTAGGGAAACAAAATTGAAAAGTACAATCTCTATATTGAAAAAGCTAAATTTTTTGTGGTGATAATGTGCAAACAGACAAGTAAATACATGAAAGTCATAGTTTAGTACATGGAGGATCTTATGGAGTATGCTTAGAGTTGCCTGATCTTATACTGGTTGACCATGTTTTAGGAACTATGTCAATACATGTACTGTCTCATTGATTGGACAATTTAGCACTTGCTATAATGTGAAATACCAAAGTGATCTGTTAGTTTGATTATTATTACTATTCTTTACTATGACAAGTGATGTTCAGTCAATAAACATTTCTTAAGTGCCCACTATGTGCTAAGTACAAAAAAAAAAAAAAAGCTAAATGAACAAAATAAACAAATAAACAAAAACAAAACATTCCCTGCCTTCAAGAAGATCATAATCTAATGGGGGAGAATCAAATATGTACAAATGAGCTGTTTACAGGAAAATAGGAAAAAATTAATAGAGGCAAGGCATTAGATTTAAGGATGGGGAAAAGCTTCCTTTAGAAGATGAGACAGAGACAGAAAGAAAAACATACACATACACACACAGATAGAGACAGACACAGAAAGACAGAGAAGGAAAGAGGAAAAGAGAGATGGAGACAGAAAGAAATAGAATAGAAAGAGAGAGAGAGAGAGAGAGAGAGAGAGAGAAAGAGAGAGAGAGAGAGAGAGAGAGAGAGAGAGAGAGAGAGAGAGAGAGGATTGCTGAGGATGGCCAGGTCCATCAGAATTGGTCATCATATAGTATTGTTGTTGAAGTATATAATGATCTCTTGACCCTGCTCGTTTCACTCAGCATCAGTTCATGTAAATCTCTCCAGGCCTTTCTGAAATCATCCTGTTGGTCATTTCTTACAGAACAATAATATTCCATTCTATTGATATTTAAATATCATTTTGAAAGCATATTGAAATAGCATTTGTAAGTTGTTGCTGAATTCTATCAATGCAAATTATGAGTCCCTCATATTTAACATTTCTTTTCTCTGTATAATAATTTATACACCCTATAGTTGATTCTTTAATATTTTAAGCAATTTTTAATTTCATGGGGATAGAGAGCTCCCTTGTTGAGGTAATTCTCCATAGTAATAATGATGGTTGACAACTTCAATTTGATCTAGAAAAGTGAGTAATGCATAACTTACCCAGGGTCATATAGTCAATACCTATTGAGATAGATCTTGAAACTAAAGCATACCAGAGACAGTTGAGGAACTAGAAGTGAGAATTATTAAAGAGATTAGGCTATCTATCTTCCCTGAATTCAGTTATCATCTCTACATAGATAGTTCTCAAAAATATATAACCCATCATCCTCTCTATGAATGATTTCTTGGTATATATGTAGATATTTATAAATATATGCATGTTTATATAGGCATATATATATATGTGTGTGTGTGTGTGTGTGTGTGTGTATTTATGTAATATGACTAATATATTTGTGGGTAAAATGTAAGATCTAATAAACCTTTTTGACTGCTTCATAGTGTTGTTGATTTTGAATTTTTAGACCACTAAAATCTGAAAGTCTTTTTTTCTAATGAACTGATAATTTATTAACAAGTCTGTTATAATCATAATTTGTTGTAGGCCAGAACTCCTGAAACCTTTTGTCCTTTGTTAATAGACTAGTAGCATAGCTAATCCTCATAAAATAATGATATAATTTTCCTGGAAAAATGATCAGATTTAATGGGATATAGCCTATAGGGAAAAGTATCAAATTAGTAATGAATATTACTAATTCAGTAAACTGTGCTACCAAGTCCATGGATTATTAAGGGATAATAATAATTTAATAATATTAATCTATTAAAATGAATCATATAATGAAAGTAGAGTCCTCAACAATAATTGTAATTTTAAAAGTATAAGGCAGATATCTATTTAACTATGTCTATATCTATATATATCCATCTATCCTTAAAAAATGATGATAATAAACTATTTATGAGATTTAGATCCATCAAGGCCTTTCTGTATAAGAAGCCTTATATATTTCTCAAATCACAGCAAAAAAAGCGGGGATGAGAGTGGAAATGGTTGCAGTGCCAAGTTTCTACCATTTATCTTAACTGTGAGTTGGAAGAGATTAGAATCAGAGCATTGCCAGCTGGCTGATCACTTAAGGCCAACCAAAGTGAAAGAGACCTGGAGAACAGGCAAAATTCTGCTACTTCCCTAGGCCAATAGATGAGAAAAGACAGGGAAAATCTGAGCAGCAACAGGAAACAATTTCTCTGTTTCTAGCCAGAAAGTCAGAGAAATGACAAAGAATATTGCTGAATGGTATATTACTGGAATGTCAGAACTCTCAGATATGACCTTCAATCTCATAAAGTCACTATTATACTCTTTTTTATGCCCTCTTATTATAGAATATCCTTGAAATTTGTTCAGTTTTCCTTCTGACCTTGTGAAAGGAGGAAAAAAAAATGTCCATTTGTCATCTGAAACACTTTATTCATTTCAAAATGGCCACCACAACAGCATGTGGCTAATTTGGGACTCCTATTGTTTGTCTAAAATAGATTTTGTTGGCAGAGTCTATGTCTCAAAAAATTGTTTGCCCGGTATGCTCATTACGTTATGTCAACTCTCAGGATAGCATTTTCCAACAATTTAAAGGAATTCTTCCCCCAAATAGGTTAAATGAATGGTGTTATTTAGCTGTGTGTCACATGGGAGTATGGACAGCAGCTGTGTAGGACTGATTAGGCAGGAGGTAGTATTAGGAGAATCAGGTAAAAGGCTGAGTCAAAAAGAAGCAGATCAAAGGTAAATATACCATAAGTAAGGTAGAGGTCAAAACAAGTCAAATATCTGAAATTCAGCAAGTCAAAATAGAAGTCAGGGAATTTAGTAAATTCTGGTCAAAGAAAATATCTATCATCTAAAGGATGGGGGAGAGGTCAGACAGATTATAATTCTCAGTGGTAGAGACAAATAAAATCCCAGAAGTTAGAAAAAAAAAAGGCAGAGACAGAAGAAAATAAATAATTTCCAGAGATTAAGGTAAACTTGGGTCAAACATCCAGAAGTCTATGCAATTTAAGACAAGGGTGCATTTAAAAGAAACATAATAAACCTAATTTTAGATTATTTCTATTTGAATTTGACAAATTCAATAGTGCTTAAAGGTTATAACAATATTCAAAAGAACTGGTTTTAAATCCGACCTCAGGCATCTACTGACTTTGGCTGTTGTGAGTAAATCACAGCCTTTTGGAGATTTAGTTTCCCTCCTTTTTAAATGGACTGATACTATCTCCCTTACAAGATTGTTGTGAGGAAAAGGTTTCTGGGAAAACTTTTAAAGGTACAGAAGTAGATTTATAAACATCAACATAGAAGGAATTGCAGAAGTCTCATAGCCCAGCCCAATGATTTTATATGTAACAAAACTGAGGCTCAAAGAGGGTGAGTGGATAGTCTAAAATCATACAAATAATAACTGATCAGACTAAGATTTGAACTTAAGATTCTGATATTAAGGGCTCTTTTACCTGTAACACTACCTTTCAAATAAGTCATTCTTATATTATAGAGCAGGACGTAAAATGTTCTTTATAAAAGTTACAAACCAAAAATACACTGTATTTTACTATCTATCATATGACTCATGCTGGAAGATAGGAAGTCCCAATTTGGTAACATGTTCTACAGTTAAAATAAATTAAAGGATACTTTGAGATAAAAAGAAAAGTGATTAAAGCATTCAGGAATTCTCCTTCTCTATAACAGGAACAAGAATGTAATTGCCCCAAAATTAAATACAAATGCATGAATTACTTTTTAAAATTATATAAAAAAATAAAGTAAAATGCTTTTTTTTATAAAATGAAATTATTTTAATTGAAGATATTTGATATTGGTTATTGTTATCTCTTACAATAACCAATATCAAATATCAATCAAATCAATTAAAATAATTTCATTTTACAAATGCCTTTGAACATAACTGACATGGTATGTCTCTGCCCTCAACAAACAACCTTTAAAGCAGCCTCATATACTTATCCCATTTACTATATATAGAAACCTTGTGCACAGGATATTTTGTTGGATAGTTCATGTTTCTATTTATTTTTTATGTTTTCTTGTTCAATCAGAGTGTTTTTTAAGAAAGAAATGAGTAAAGAACCATTGCCAAGTTTTAAAGTAGATGAACCTATAGAAGAAAATTTGAATATATTTTAAAAGTCAAATATGACAGCAATGTTAGTGGCTGAGAAGGGTGGAGGAGTAGGAGACAAAATGTGAATAGATTGATGAACTATGTGATGTGAGTATTTGAAAGTGAATTTGTTTGTTGAAATCTCCTAGTGAATAAGGGCCCTACTTCTCTTCTCAGTGGAAGCTGATGTTTGGGCTGGGGGCAAGTACAAAATGATATCTGAGTCACATGGCCAGATGGTCACAATGGGAAGCTCCATTTCACAATCTTTCTTTCTTAGAAAGACAAGATTAGGCGGAAAAAGGCACAATGGGAAATAGCAGTTGAACTGGGACAGCAAGACAAAATCAAATCCCCACCAAATTTCTTCTCCCCTCAAACAAAAGATGAGGCAGAAGTTGGAAGGCCTGAAGCCAGTGAGTAGATAGAACTGGAGGTTCTCTACATGTCAGTTGGGAAAATGACTTCATGAGGCAAAGATTGCCTTATCCCAGCACAGATGAAAGTCATTGCTTTGGGATAGATAGAAGACGCTCAGGCTTTGTCCATGGGGCAAGAGATGGAAGGCACAAGGTGCTCATATAATCTGAGGAGCCATGGCCCCTATTGTTACCCTAGGAGGGTGGCAATATGATGGTAGCTGAAAGTTCAAAGATTTAGGAGAAATGTGTACTTAGGATTCAAGTGCAACTCAATTTATTGCGACTCAATGCATAACATATAAGAAGAACAGAGAAGAATAGAATCTGGACCTCAAAGAGCCACTCACATGAGGAGAAAGAAGTAGAAGGTTTCCCTATACTGGGATGTGACATCATACCCTTTGTCATGAGAATCAAGCAGAGGGATTATAGAGGAAAGGGGCCCACTGGTTTTACTGGAGCCATTCTAAGATTGACTCATTTACATATCAGGCTCACCTACCATCTCAAATTATCCTAATCACCTGCTACCTTGAGTGAATCACATAGAAGGACAGTGGCTAAAACTCAAGATCTATTTTTAGATGGAATAGGATGGAATAGCCTAAGTAACTCCATTTTGTCATATACTTACAATAGTTATTTAAATAGATGATTTTAGAATTTAATAAATTAAAAATACACATGTGTATATATATCATAGCAAAAATCACAAAAATAAAACAAAAATCTATTTTGGAATCAAAATTCTAGATCTAAAAGGACCTCAGTGGTTACTTAATTCAACTTCATTTTACAGAT
Source organism: Sarcophilus harrisii (assembly GCF_902635505.1). Classification (NCBI taxonomy): domain Eukaryota; kingdom Metazoa; phylum Chordata; class Mammalia; order Dasyuromorphia; family Dasyuridae; genus Sarcophilus; species Sarcophilus harrisii. The sequence continues at coordinate 470,770,582 of NC_045428.1, forward strand.
GAGCAAAACAAGGAGGTTACTTCCTTTGTTGCATAATTAATACATTTGGAAAGTAAAAAAAGAAGGATTAGAAAATACCAAAGTGGAAAATAACTTTTAGTTTAGAAAATTAGGTAAGGAGTTGGCACTGATGTTGGTCCTAGTGTTTTACCAGGTTGACTTTTTTTTTCCAAGGAAGAGGAATGACATTGCATACATGTGGAGCAATATGTAGAGGAAAAAAAAAAATCAATGCTATAAATAAGTGCTGTGTTCATTGGTTGAAAGAATTACTTATATCTGGAGGTGGGGGGGGGCAATGAGAGGGGAAATCAAGCAAAGTCTCACAGAATATGAAGTTCTTTAATGGGAGTTTACAGATTTCTTAGAAGTTTTTGGCAAATGAAAAAGAATCAGCTGTATATGTTCAGGCATTTAAGTGGGTTGATGGGTGTTTTTCCACAGTTTGGGCAAAGATGTTGAAATTTCAAAAAATATTGAATAGGAAAAAAATCAGGATTAACTTAAATATTTTTATTGGATGGCATTGGAAGAGATAACTGGAAAGATAAATGTGGACTATATTGAATAGAAATGTAAGGATAATACAAACAATAAACAATAACAACAAGAGCTCATATGTATAAATATACTTCATTAACCATTTTCATGATAATAATTGAGAGTTATGCAGCATAAATATTATCAAATCACACATTATTACATAATTAGCAAGTGGTATAGTATTGTGATTTGAATCCAGGACATGACTCTTTATAATATTACAAGTATTACTTTCACAGCTAAATTTGAAAGTTACCACTTCCCTCTCCCCGACCCCCAAGCAAAGGAGAAAAATTGAAGCATTTTTGTTAGAAATTTTTGGTTTTAGGAGATTGAAAATAGTTTCCACTTCATTTCCTATCCATATACATTCTTTTGGAAAGAACTTGCATCAAACTTTGTATTAAGTACGTTCTCCTTTCTCTTTCAGTTTTCAGCTTTCTGTTACCTGTCATTTTCATTATATGAAAACTTTTTGAGGTAAGACATTATTTTTTCTCATATTTGAGAAAACTGGAACTTTATGTTAATGTTGGTCTCTGCTTACCTGGTGGTATGAAAGTTCTGTGCCAAGCTTCAGGCTTTTTTTTTTTTTTTTTTTTTTTTGTCCTATTGTTTCCAGAGCTAATTCAAGGAGACTACAAGGTTTTTATGCTTCCAAAGTTCTTTGATCTTGGAAGAAGTATGGTCACTAATCTCCTACTCTACATTTTGTTCATTACTCTTAAAGGGTCCCTGGTCCTCTGTAGTCACGAGTGCTAGCATTCTCTTTGCCTTGGAATTATGACAGGGAACCTGATCCTTCATGACTGACTGCTAGCTTTCCTCTCTACTCTGGAACTGCCAGCCAGAATTGAATATAATCAAAAAATAGATTTGCCAGTCTTTGGCAGTTTTGTCAAATGACAGCAAAGGGTCCCCGTTAATTTCTTTCTTACCAGTTGTCAGATCTTCTTATAATTTTGGGGTTCAGGGATCCCAAAGTTGCTACTGTTGTTATGAACACTGTTGCTGTTACTACATTTAAGGCCTCCAGAAATACTTCCATATTGGTGTCACAAAATTTTTTTGATGACCTCCTAAGTTTTGTTAGTCTAGAACAATGCCTTACCTTTACCTTTTGTTGGACCTATTCTTCCAAAATTTGATTTGAGGAATTATTTTAAGGATTTGTGAAGAGGAATGTCATGAGAATTCAACTGGGTTGCCTCTATGCCTCCATCTTGTTTTAGTCCCCATAGTCCCAATTTCATTTTTAAAATAATAATTATTTTCAAAATACATGCAAAGATAGTTTTCAATATTCACCCTTGCAAAACCTCGTGTTGCAAATTTTTCTTCCTGCCTTCTCCCACTGCTCCTCTATATAACAAGCAATCTAATATATGTTAAACATGTACAATTCTTTTATATACATTTCACATTTATCATGATGCACAAGCAAAATCAGTTCAAAACGGAAAAAAAATGAGAATGAAAACAAAAGGTGAGCAAACAACCAAAAAGGTGGAAAAACTGTGTTGTGATCCACATTCAGTCCCTACAATCCTCTTTCTGGATGCATATGGCTGTCTTCATCACAAGAACATTGGCAATTTTTCTGAATTACTTTGCTGTGGCAAAAAGCCACAAACATCAGAATTCATCATATAATCTTGCTATTCCTGTGTACAATATTCTCATGGTTCTACTCACTTTACTTAGCATCAGTCCAAGCGTCTCTGAAATCATTACACTGATTGTTTCTTATACAGTAACAATATTCATTAACATCCCCATACTAATCTTATGTAGCCATTCTCCAACTGATGAGCATCCACTCAGTTTCCAGTTTCTAGCCACTACAAAAAGGGCTGCCACAAACATTTTTTCAAGTGTGGGTCCTTTTCCTTCTTTAAGATCTCTTTGGATATAATCCCAGTAGAAACACTGCAGGATCAAAGGGTATACACAGTTTGATAACTTTTTGAGCATAGTTCCATTTGATCATAGCTAGAATGATTAAATCAGTTCACAATCCACCAATAATATTAGAAAAGTAAGGTATGATAAACCTTTGGAGAAAACTGAATGGGGACAGAAAGAAATATACTTTGTTTCTCAACAGTACATGCAACCTACACAAAAACAGATCATGTATTGGGGCATAACATTTTTGTTCTATTAGCTTCTTTCTTATTTAGTTTGTTGTTTGATTTATTTACTTCTGATAGAGGGAGGTTGAGACCTCCCACTAATATAGTTTTACTGTGTATTTTTTTCTTGAAGTTCTCTTAACTTCTCCTCTAGGAACTTGAAAGCTATATCATTTGGTGCAGATATGTTTAGTATTGATATTAATTCATTATCTATGGTACCCTTTAGTAAGATATAGTTTCCTTCTTATCTCTTTCTCTTTTAATTAGATCTGTTTTTGCTTTTGCTTTACCTGAAATCAGGATTGCTACACCTGCTTTTTGTTTTTTCTTCAGCTGAAGCATAATAGATTCTGCTCCAGCCTTTTACCTTTACCTTGTATGTATCACTGCCTTAAATGTGTTTCTTGTGAATAACACATTGTAGGATTCTGGCTTTTATTCAGTCTGCTATCTACTTCTGTTTTATGGGAGAATTCATCCCATTCACATTCACAGTTAAAATGACTAACTCTTTATTAATTGCCATCTTATTTTCTCCAAGTTAAACTTTTTTCTTTCCCCCTTTCCCTCCTCACCAGTGTTTTCCTTCAGAACACACCCTCTCTCAATCTGTCTTATCCTTTTACTGCTTCTCCCTATCTTATTTCTTTCCCATTCTACTTCTGTTCTCCCTTCTATTACTTCCCCTTTCCATTTGCCTTATTTTCCTATTTCCCTATAGGGAAGTTTCTATATTAAACTAAATACGTCTGATATTCTCTCTTTCAGCCAAATCTGATGAGATTAAGGTTTACATAATGTTCCTTCCCTTTCTTTTTTTCCCTCAATAGTAACAGATTTTTATTTATTTATTTATTTTTTGCCTCTTCATGTTTTTACTTCATTTACCTCCCCTTTCCTTTTCTTCCAGTACAATCCCTTTTCCACCCCTAGCTTCTTTTTTTATAACATCATGGTTAAGTCAAATTAAACCTACACCTTTAACTATAGACATACAAGAGATAGAGCTCTCAAGAATTAAAGACATCATCTTTCCATATAGGTATGTAAACATTTTAACCTGTAAAAAAAATTGTATTCATAATTGTGATGATGATGATAAAAAAGAACTGCAACTCATATTTATATGTCACTTATAAATACCAAAAAAGCTTACAACATGTTTTATTCATAGTGACCTGTGAGTGAGGCATATTATTATTTCCATTTTATAGATAAAGAAACTGTGTGTCAAAAAAGTTAGCTGACTTTCCCATGTTTGAAAAACTAGTAGCTATTGGGACCAGGCACCATAATGTAAAATTCTAACTTCCTGAAATCTTCCTACTTACATTTTTTGCTCATACCACTTATGGACATAGCCATATGAAGATTGTATAGTCTCCAGTTATTGCTGTACAAAATTTCCCTTTTTACAAGTAATTCATTTAGAAGGTTTTTATGGAGATTAATATAAAGTCTGAACTGAAATAATTCTTATATAAAACCCTTGTAAATCTGAGAACTGAATATCTCTAATGTAAAGATTCTTAGGGACAAGGATTAGACTTGTAATTTCATTAATACTGGTAACTTTCAGGTGAGAAAATTCCCTCTTCAAATGTAGGTCAGCAACCTCTCTGAATTTTATAATTTTAGACAATTGCTGAGATCACTGACATGTTAAATTACTTCCTAGGATTACACGGACAGTATGTGTTAGAGGCAGGACTGAAACCCAGATCAAATTGGCTCCACAAACAGTTTTCTATTTATTACACTGCACTGCCTTTCTTACATAGATTAATAAGTGTCCTTAGTTTGACCATGCTCTACTTTAGTTTGCTTATATTAAATTTCCTTGTTGAGTAAAAACCCAAACAAATCTACATCATATCTTGAAAACAGCAGATGTCATTTTGATGGAAACATTTTTTAATCCATCAAAGAGTGATGCCTGGGGTGACCATAAAGTCAAAGCTGATTGCATTGATTGCTCAGCGATGGCACATTCTGAGTCCCTTAAAGTATGAGTCTCTGAGATAAACGACCTGCTAATGGTTGTCTGCTTCAGTTTTTAATTTCTAAGTGAAATTGCCTAGCACCTTGAGGGGGTGGAGAATGAGCATTAAAATGGTCATTCAACTAATATTTCAATAGGAGAAGTGCTATGATGGAGATGGAAGGATAGGAGGAGGAGAGCAATGTTTACCAAGTGATCCTTCAAATCCTCAGATGCCTTTTTTCAGACATATGCTCTCTATGAGGCAGAGGTACCTTGGAGGCACAACAATTATGAGACAGAAACTTGTGTGGATTTTTCTGGGATGTTTCCAACTTCTCTTATGAACGCAGAAGTAATTGGATTTTTAAAAATTTATTTATTTATTGGCACACATTGCTTTATGAATCATGTTGGGAGAGAAAAATCAAAGTAAAAGGAAAAATCCATGGGAGAGATTAAAAAAAAAAAACAGAAAAAAGAAGTGAACTTAGCATATGTTGATTTATAGTCAATCTCCTTGGATCTTTTTCTGGATGCAGATGGCATTTTCTGTCCAAAATCTATTGCAATTGCTTTGAATTACTGAACCACTGAGAAGAACCAAGTCTTTCATAATTGATCATTACACATTCTTGCTGTTATTGTATGCAATATGTTCCTGGTTCTGCTTGTTTCACTCAGCAAATCTTTCTAGGCCTTTCTAAAATCAGCTTGTTCATCATTTTTGTAGAAATCAAGTTCTAGTACAGTGCCTGACATATTATAGATTCTTTAAATAGGCTTGTTGGTCAGGTTGGTTCTTTGAAAAAAATAATTAAAGGAATGGTTCATGAAAAATTTATTAAACTAAAATCAAGTTAAAAGAACATTATGATGGATGAAATTAGAAGGAAGACGAACAAAAGAAAGAAGATGGAAATGATCTGCAAATATTATTATAACAAATTTTTTACAGCAAATTTTTTACCATCAAAATAAGTGAACACACCATGTTTATACTTGAATATTACAATGCTTGATATGCTCCTAAAAGAGATAGCAATAATGGACAAGGAAAAGAAAGATTTGAAAAAAGTGGGATCAGAAAAAATAAACATAAAGGAAGTCTGTGCTTTAGAGGTGATTCATGAATTAACAAGTTATCTGAGGAAAAGAAATCTATCAAAGCTATCAGAAACAAAACACAATAAAGGAAGCTGAATAATTAGGGATGGGTGGGAGAGGTACCCAGTGAAAAAGACCCCTGGGAAAAGTAGTCCAGAAAGTCAGGAGCTGAATCTATCAAGAGGTGATAGGTGTCTTTTATAGGGTATGTCCTGAGAGTTAGTTAAGAATAGAAATTAACCAATTTGGAAAAAAAAGATGGATGGGGCCAAGATTTCAGAGAGAAACAGGCCATTGATTTAGCTCTCTCCAGCTTCCCTCAGAATCAGTGCTAGATCAAGCCTCTAAAAGGATCTTGGAGTGACAGAATCCACAGAAAGTCAGAGTATCATAATTTTCCAATTTAAGATATTTTGGAAGAACTTAAGGAAAGGTCTATCTGAATTTGGTAGGGGGAACATAACCCAGTGTTAGGGCCAGAGATAGTAGAGATATCCCTGGAAAAAGTATAAGACCCTTTTGTCCTTGGAGAACTCTACTAATCATGTCTGGCTCAGCTTCTCTATCTGCCCTGCAGGTGACAGGCCTGAGAAATCAGGGGACATGTCTAACTTTGGTGATTACTAGTACCAAGAATCTTTGGGGGAAGCTAGGATTATTGGCTTCAGAGAAATGTGTCTGGGTAACATCTGTCAGACATTCTATTATCTGTTAACTGCTGTCTGGATACCTTTGTGTATGATGTATTGGCTCTTGTTAGAATACAGAGGTAGTAGTTAGTGATCTAGCTGAGAATTAGGCATTTGTGACCGATGACAAAAAACTTAGATACATGTGTATTAGCCCTGGTGTAATCCTGAATAAATCAGACTCCTGCCTCTTCACTCCTTGTTCACCACCAATCAGGGCCACCAATGGGGAGAACCTGGCCTAAGACATCCCAGCCCGCAGGAAACCAGTGGCCTCTGCTACACCTTTCCAGCCTCCAAAGCTCAGCCAATATTTCTAATACAAAGCCATCTTTTTGCAGGCCCTACCAAGCTGCTGTCTGGGAAAGTCCTCATGCCCCTGGCAGCACCTAGCCTGGCAATACAAGGTGGAGGCCAACTAGTCTCTGCCCTTGGTGAGCCCATCTACTAGCAGGATGATTATAGAGTGAGAGGAGACAATAAGGTGGGAAAAGGACAGGTTAGGAAACAAAGATGGACAGGATGTATTGCACTTGTGTGATGTCCCTTGCCTAGAGGGATGGGCTGCAAAAAGGGGTCCCTGTTAATGTGGGGCCCCACTGCAACTGCTATCTTCTTCCACTGGGTGGACTCTGGAGCTTTGAAGTGTATGTCTAGAGTATAAATATATATGGCATATATAGCATGTAAATTTTATTCCATTTTCCCATCATTTTTTCACCTCCTTTATTTTGGAATCTGATCTCATAGACAGATAGGATGACTGTTCACATCCTAGTTAATAATTAGGGGTCTCAGGGACCAGAAAAAAGGGAGAAAAGTCCTCCAATAAAAAGGGTAAGAGCCTCTGAGAAATGGGATAGCTTTTATTCTAAATTCTGTCTTCCAGTAAAAAACTCATAGTTTGAGTCTCTTGTTGATTAAAGGCATAATACTTTCCTTTCCCAGAGGAACAGAAGGAACAAAAAGAGGGACAGTTTGCTGCAGTTGTAGGGAAAATTTTCTTTTTAATGTCTCTATTTTCTTTCTTACTAATTATATCCTCTTCTGTTAGAGTGACTGCTAACCATAATGTGGTCTCAAGGAGGAGCCAAATGTTAGAATGTTGATAATAAGATAAGGTAGTCAAACTAATTTGTTTAGATTTCAGTGGCTGAAGATTAATTATAAATTATGATAGAAACTACAATTCAAGGATGGGTTAATAGGAGGTTGTGATAATTAAAAAAAAAAAATTTTTTCTTTCTTCACTCTAAGATTTTTCCAACTAGCTGGCTTCCTTTATTTCCCTAGAACAATGAAGCTATTAATTTTCTATTTACATTTTAAACTTTATAAAATTTAATACTTCTATTTCCTTAAAATAAATTCTACAGCAAAAAACATAAAACTTACTTTCAACAGTTCTATAAACTTTGGTGATCTGACTTTATTCTGTAATTGCAATATGTCCAGAGCTAAAATTACAGGGGAAAAAGTGTGTTACAATGTCTTTACCCTTCACTTTTTCTCTTTTTTTATAACATAATCTCCCATGAAAAGCTTACAGCAGGAATTAATCCTTTTTACTGGAATTTTTGCTTTAAGTATGAAAGTTTGTCAATCATTCCCAGTGTCCTTTGCGCTCTGGCTATAGCTCTTAGAAGGTGTACTGACTAGCAGTATTTTACATGTTTCAAGGTAACAGAATCTATCTCATAACATAAATACATTTTACAAAGACACAGACATAGACAAAAATGATAAAACAGGTAGTAACAGCAGATTAGCTTTCAACATAAATATGACAAAGTACATAATTAAAATGGTAATTTCAACTCCTTATCAGGCACACTGTTCAGAACATGATGTTATGGGCCAGAACTTGAAACAGGGTGCTAGGTCACTGGAATTGATAGAAACAATGCTTATGTACTTGGTTCACACCTTTGGAGTTCACACCTTTGGGAGAGTTCACACATTAGCTCACACATTAGAATTCACACCTCTCACACCTTTAGAGTTCACACCTTTAAGAGATTATATATAAGGAGCTCCCACAAGCCAACTGGAGACATTCAGAAGAAGAGAGGCTGAAGCTGGAAGAGGCAAAGGACTAGCAACAAGAACTATCAGAACCAAGGAGAGAGATAGGCCTCTAAGAAAGCTAACCGGGCTATTTTGGAAGAGATAATAAAGGACTGGACTTTAACAGCTGGCTGCATTTAAGGTGATTATTACACTGAATTGAAACTAAGGCTGCATCCAGAAGCCCTGCAAGAAATCTGCTCCCAGAGAACGATTATATTTTTAGAGAAGAGAACATTACAACATGAGTACTAAAGGTAAGTGCTTTTCCATGCTCAGAGACCATCTGAAAATGTGATGAAAATGATGTGAAAAAATTCTGGGATTTTGCTGTGGCTAAGATCATCTAGTGTGTGAACACAAAGGATTATTGTTAAGCCAAGATCAGAGCATTGGGGAATCTTAGCTCTGGAAAGCAGAATTTCTCCTAATATCTTGAGAGAACCCAAATAAGCTTGGGCAACAATCTGTTTAGTAGAGAAAACATAGATGAAGTTTGAAAAAAAAGAAATTGAAATGAGCAGCTAGACAGATAGAAGGAGAACCCATAGAAAGCAGTCGCATAAATCAACAGAGGAGAGTATCAAGAATGAGAAGGTGATCAATAATGTCAAATGGTACATAGACATTAAACAAAATGAGACTCAAGGAAAGTTTATTAAATATGAAAATTAAGAGTTCATTAGAATTTTTTAAAAGAGAAGCCTCAGTTGGAATGATAATGTCAACATTTGGACTAGAAAATGTTTACAAGGAAGAATGAAGAGCAAAAGTTGAGAGGCACTAGTTTCAAGTAGTTTAAACATGAAAAGTAAAAAAAAAATGAAGGATGATAGTCAAAAGAACTGATAGGAATAAGTGAGAGATTTTTATGTATGAGAGAAAAATATAAATGTTTATTGTGAGCAAAGATGGGACAAGTAGATGGAAAGTGAAGAAAAGAGAGCAAACATGATATTTAAGATAAAGTATTTACTGTAAACATTATTAGGGGATGGGATCAGGAGTACATGTGAATGGACTTTGCCTTGGAAAGTTTAACATCACTTTATCTGCAAGAAGAGTGAATGAGGAGATAATGGAAGAAGATGTTTGACTGATTAGAGATGAAGCGGAAGGAAACAAGGATAACTGTCAATGATGGTTTCATTTTTCTTTTTCATAATAATTTGAGGGAAATCCTTACCTGATAGGGTGGTAGAAGAAACCACTGGAGGCTTGAGAAGAAATGAAAAAGTTGAAAGCAGTCAAAATGGAGTGTGAGATAATGAATCAATTTGAAAAGATTGGTTGTTTGCCTCACTGCAATTAATATCTATTAGATTGCATAAATTGGATACCTTTCTAGAAAGTACTGGTTACCTTTCTAGAAAGTACTGGTTATGCATTTCCTCCAGTTCCACTTAGCAAAAGATAAATAACAGGTAGAAGAAATTCAGAGCTGAATCTTAATAAGGAATGATCATAGAATAAGGAGACAATGGATTTGAGATAGAAGAGAGTGTAGAGTTGTTGGTTATTAAGGTGTCAAAATAGGGAATGAAGGACAATGTAAAGAGTATAGGAATTAGGGCCTGGAAAAGAACTAAGCAGTGAATGGAAGGTAGGTCAAGGTGAGGATGAAGAAGAAATTAAGTGTCATGCATAGATAAAAAAGAAATGAAAAAAATGTGATTTGATAAAAAGTTCATGATGACTGAACTAGCTACGCCCAGCGAAAGAACTCTGGGAGATGACTAAAAATCATTACACTGAATTCCCAATCCCTATGCTTTTGCCCACCTGCATTTTGGATTTCCTTCACAGGCTAATTGTATACTATTTCAGAGTCTGATTCTTTTTGTACAGCAAAATAACGGTTTGGTCATGTATATTTATTGTGTATCTAATTTATAATTTATTATATTTAACATCTACTGGTCATCCTGCCATCTGGAGGAGGGGGTGGGGGGAAGGAGAGGAAAAATTGGAACAAGAGGTTTGGCGATTGTCAATGCTGTAAAGTTACCCATACATATAACCTGTAAATAAAAGGCTATTAAAAAAAAAGTTCATGATGATAGAAGTAGAATGGGGTTATGGGAAAATAAGGATTGAAGTAAAAAAAGAAGTATAAAGGGAATGCATGATTAAACACAAATATAGATTATTCACATGGTGACAAGAAATAATGACCTGGCCATGTGACTAAATATAATGTTCATGATGTCAAGAGAAAGCAAAGATTACCATTTCCTACTTGAGTCTCTGTTGTTAAGCTTTTGGGATAACATAGGGGAAAAGATTTGATCTACATTATTGAAAATAATATCCATATAATCCTCCCCCAATTGACAAATGGTCAAAGGATATGAACAGACAATTCCTAGATGATGAAATTAAATCCATTTCTAGTCATATGAAAAAAATGATCCAAATCACTGTTGATCAGAGAAATTAAATTAAATTAAAACAGCTCTGAGGTACTACCTTATACCTCTCAGATCGGCTAAGATGACAAGAAAAGATGTTGGAGGGATATGAGAAAACTGGGACACTGATGAAATGTTAGTGGAGAGGTTAAATAATCCAACCAATCTGGAGAGCAATTTGGAACCAGGCCCAAAGACCTATAAAACTTTGCATACACATTGATCCAGCAGTGCCACTACCAGGTCTGTATCCTTTGGAAATCATAAAGGAGGAAAAAGAATCCACATGTGCAAAAATGTCTGTAGAAAATGTGTGACAGCTCTTTTTCTGGAGGCAAGGAACTGGAAAATGAGTAGATGCCTATCAATTGGGAAATGGCTGAACAAGTTGTGGCATATGAAAGTAATGGAATATTATTGTTTTATACAAATGATGAACAAGTGATTTTAGAAAAGCCTAAAAAGATTTACATGAACTGATGCTGAGGAAAATAAGCAGAATCAGGAATACATTGTACAGAATAATAATAAGACTGTGCCATGATCAACTATGAAAGATTTGGTTCTTCTCAGTAGTTTATTGATCTAAGCCAATCTCAATAAATTTTGTAAAGGAAATATCTACATCCAGAGAAAGAACTATAAAGATTGAATGTAAATCAATACATGTTATGTTCATTTTCTTTTCTATTATTTCTTCTGTTGTGGTCTTACCCTTTTGTTCTGATTTTTCTCTCCCAACATAATTCATAAAGAAGTGTTTCTTTAAAAAGTTAATATGCATGTAAAAATGAAAATAACATCAAAATCAATAAAATTGATGCTATTATTTTAAATTATAGTTGTTTTTAGTCATGCCTCTACTACACTAACCTCTAGGAAGGTGGCTGCTGTGCCTCATCCACCTTTTTTTTAAACTAATACTTCACACATTTTGTACACAGGAACTTTTTTTCCCTAAATGACCAAATCAGTGAGACTTTAATTAATGAAAAACTGAAAAGATAGTTTTGAACATCAAAAACTATACAGATAAAAATTTAAGAAAAAGGAGATATAAATTTGTTTTCCAAAGGTATATTTTTGTCATCATTTAAAAGATAGAGATTTCTAAAGACTTGTTAGCAATATCTGAGGGCTGATTAGCCTGCTGAAAAAAGTTTATTTCCTTCAATAAATCATTACCTTGCTTTTCTTGTTAACATTATATACATTTGAGTGGCTGAGAATTCTACAAAGACTTCCCAGTTTCACATTGATGCATTGTTGGTGGAGTTGTGAACGAATCCAACCATTCTGAAGAGTAGTTTGGAACTACGCTCAAAAAGTTATCAAACTGTGCATACCCTTTGATCCAGCAGTGTTACTCCTGGGCTTATATCCCAAAGAGATCATAAAGAAGGGAAAGGGACCTGTATGTGCAAGAAAGTTTGTGGCAGCCCTTTTTGTAGTGGCTAGAAACTGGAAACTGAATGGATGCCCATCAGTAGGAGAATGGCTGAATAAATTGTGGTATATGAATATTATGGAATATTATTGTTCTGTAAGAAATGACCAACAGGATGATTTCAGAAAGGCCTGGAGAGACTTACACGAATTGATGCTGAGTAAAATGAGCAGGACCAGGAGATCATTATATACTTCAACAGCAATACTATATGATGACCAGTTCTGATGGACCTGGTTATCCTCAGCAACGAGATCAACCAAATCATTTCCTATGGAGCAGTAATGAACTGAACCAGCTACACCCAGAGAAATAACTCTGGGAGATGACTAAAAACCATTACATTGAATTCCCAATTCCTATATTTATGCCCACCTGAATTTTTTATTTCCTTCACAAGCTAATTGTGCAATATTTCAGAGTCTGATTCTTTTTGTACAGCAAAATAACGGTTTGGTCATGTATACTTATTGTGTATCTAATTTATATTTTAATATATTTAACATCTACTGGTCATCCTGCCATCTGGGGGGAGAGGGGGTAAGAGGTGAAAAACTGGAACAAGAGGTTTGGCAATTGTTAATGCTGTAAAGTTACCCATACATATAACCTGTAAATAAAAGGCTATTAAATAAAAAATAAAATAAAATAAAAAGTCTTCCCAGTTTCATGGCAGCCAAACAAGACAATAATAACAGTTTCCACATATGGCAATATATATGAAAATGATTATGCACATATATGTATGTATACATATAATTTCATGCATATACACGTGTTTAAGTGCATATATAGATATATCTATCAACTATTTAATTATACACATTTATGAATAGAGTACTTTTATCTATAATATTTCATTTGTAGAACTCAAAAACTAAACCCCAGAATAAGTGAGATCTCAGCAGCTTTAAGGTCTTCCTATGTTATCAGCATGCCCCTTCCCATAGCTCCACTGACACTGTGCAATAATTTGCCATCTTTTTCACAATCTTTAGTCCTTTGACTCATGTGGCACAATCTACATATTCTGAAATTTTAAACTTTATAAATTTAAACTTTGCAAATTAAAAAAAAAATTACAAACTTCAGCTATAATTTAGATTTCCAAATTCCTACTTCCTTTTTTAATGCTGGCTCTTCATTTCTTGAAGATACCTCTTCACTGCCCCCTGCTTATTTCAAATTTAGTAATAGTATATCCCATTGGAATGCTTTCCCTTTTCCCAGGCATGTGTCTTTGCAATTCCAGCTTTGGAAACAAAGCAATAGGAACTCAAGAAAGTTGAAAGAACTTTCTAAAGATGTCCCAAGTGAGCCCATCCACTTCACAACTTTCCTGGGCTAGTTTAACAACTAGCATTCTGAAAACATTTAATGCAAAACACATAGTCTGCATTATTAAGATATTCTCCATCACTTTCTTGAGTTTGGAGAATAAAGCCCCAATTTGTAATATATGCCAATTTCTGAGATGTAAACTTTTATGCTGAAAAAAATTTCAGCGTAATTAGCCTTAGCAAGTCCAAACTGACTTCAATACATCCCTGGCAAAACAAGTATGACTGACATTCTTTATGATAATTCTGGCCTCAAGGTGAACTAGAAAGAAGCAGTTGAGGAAGTCATTATTATGGAGAAACATCTCCCATAATTCTCATAGGCAATATGTAAGCTTCTATGTATATAAATGATCTTTGGAAAGAACATTAGAGATGTGTGCTAGAAGCAGTCTTATAATTGGTAGAAATATAGAAAATGTTAGAATATTCTTGACAAGAAACAAATTGACAAAGACTTCAGCAGTATGAAGAAATACTTTCAGCTTATCCAAGTGATTGTCATAGCTTCCTATGTGCAATCCTTTTGAGGAAAAATAAGTTTCACTTGATAGGGTTTCTAATGAATGGCAGCAGTGTTCTTGAGAAACTTTGTTGGGTCTAAGAGAAACTGAAAAAATAGCATGCTCTTCTCTAAGTGATTGGCCAAAATAAGATGACTAATGCCATTTGGGTGACCAAGTCCAATAATTGCAATGAAGTCAGCTATCAATGACACGCTAAGAAATTTTCTTGTAACAAATCTAGCCCCACTCTGGAGGACTGCACAGAGTTTCCTTCTTCAGAGCTTGACATCTTACCTATGTGGCACTTTCTATTGCCTGCTTTGGTCAGATGTAGGTCTCTCCAAGCCTCTCTGTATTCATCCTGCTGGTCATTTTTTACAAAACAATAATATTCCATAACATTCATATACCACAATTTACTCAGCCATTCTCCAACTGATGTGCATCCATTCAATTTCCAATTTCTAGCCACTTTGTAAAGGACTGCCACAAATATTTTGCCACATACAGGATCCTTCCCCTTCTTTAAGATCCCTTTGGGATATAAGCCCAGTAGTAACACTGCTGGGTCAAAGGATATGCACAGTTTGACAATTTTTGGGGATAGTTCCAAATTGCTCTCCAGAATGATTGGATCCGTTCACAATTTCACCAACAATGTATCAGTGTTCCAGTTTTTCCATCACTTCCAACATTCGTCATTGTCTATTCCCGTCATTTTAGCCAATCTGACAGATGTGTAGTGGTATCACAGAGTTGTCTTAATTTGCATTTCTCTGATCAATAATGATTTGGAACACCTTTTCACATGAGTAGAAATAGTTTCAATTTCTTCTTCTGAAAATTTCTTGCCTTCTTTCAAAGTCTAACTCAAATCTATATGCACTCCCTGAATAAACTGCCCCTGATAGTAGCAGTTAGAAGTAATATCACCCATTCTCAATCTTTTATGACTCTGTTTGACTTTCCCAAGATGAGTACTTCTCAAAATCATCAATTATTCATTAGGCTTTAATTTGTATTATATGTTATGTATATATGTCTCTTATGTCTACTGATAAGGTAGGGGTTGTGCTATTTCCTAGTGCTGTATATTGATTACTTAGCACAGTTCCTCACTTATGATATGTTTAAAAATGCCTAATGTGTTTATGAATTAGACATAAAGGGTGGTGCTATAAGCAAATTAGGAGAATATAGGAATGTCTTCCACTTAGATCTGTGGAGAAGGGAAAAAATTATGGTTAATGAAGAACTAGAGAACATTATGGAATACAAAATTGATAATTTGATTACATTAAATTTAAAATGGTTTTGCATAAAGAAAACCAATGTGGCCAAGACTAGAAGGGAAGCAGAAATCTGGGAAAAATTTAGAGCCAGGGTTTCTGATAAAGGTCTCATTTCTAAAATACATAGAGAACTGACTCAAATTTGTAAGAATACAAGTCATTCCCCAATTGATAAATGGCCAAATGATATGAATAAACAATTTTCAAATAAAGAAATTAAAGTTATATCTAGTTATATGCAAAAAACCTCTAAATCACTATTGATCAGGGAAATGCAAATTAAGTCAACTGTAAGGTATCACCTCACACCTCTTACATTAGCTAAAGTGACAGAGATACTCATGAATGTTGGAGGAGATAGGGGAAAACTGGGACAATAATGCATTGTTGGTCATGTTGTGAACTGATCCAATCATTCTTGAGAGCATTTTGTAACTATGACCAAAGGGCTATCAAACTGTGCATCCCTTTGATCCAGCAGTTTCTCTACTGGGTCTGTATCCCAAACAATATATAAAAGAGGGAAAAGACCCACGTGTGCAAAAACTGTTGATAGCTACCCTTTTTGTAGTGATAAGGAACTGAAAACTGAGTGGATGTCCATCAGTTGGGAATGGCTGAATACATTAAGGTGTATGTATGCAATGGAATACTATTATTACATAAAATGATGAATAGACTCATTTCAGAAAAGCTTGCAAAAACTTCCATGAACAAATGCTAAGTGAATTGAACAGAACCAAGAGAATATTTTACATAATAACAACGAGATTATGAGATAATCAGCTGTCATTGACTTTCAACGATGAGGTGATTCATGATAATTCAAAGACTTGTGATGGAACATGCCTTCCACATCCAGAGAGAGAACTATGGAGACTGAATTTGGATGAAAGCATAGTATTTTCATTTTTTTTGTTGTTTATTTGTTTTTCCCTTTTCTTTCCCCTTTCTCCTCTTGATATGTTTTTATTTGTGCAGCATGATCAATATGGAAAATGTTTAGAAGAATTGCACATTTAATTTATATCAAATTGTGCATTAAGGAGAGGAGAGGGAGAAATAATTAGAACACAATGTTTTGTGAAAGTGAATGTTGAAAATTATATTTTCATATATTTGGAAAAATAAAATACTATTAAAATAAAAAATGCATAATGTTAAAGGAAGATACTGGATAGAGTACTGACTCTGGTTTCAGAAGGACCTGAGTTCAAATCCACTTCACACACTTGACACTTGCTAGGTGTGTGACCATGGGCACATAATTTGTCACATAACCCAATTTCCTAAAAAAAAGTAATGCTTAATACTGAATTGAATATATTAAAAGTAATTTCACATCTGTGGTAAATAACCATTAGAATTTTTCATCTGTCACTTTCTCATAACCAAATTGTCTGGAAATGGACATACAACAATAGAAAGAAATTGAAAGTATTTGCAAAACTCTGAAGAATATTATTTTATACACAAACTCTTACAGACAAAATATTAGATGTTAAAATCTTCTCTTTTCAAGACTGACTCCCTTAATTGTTGTACAGTATAGGGAATCTCTATCCCTTAACAAACGGGGTTAATCTTTCAATAAAATGCACTAAATTGCAAAAGCTTCGGAAAAAAGGGTGTAAATCCATTTTTAATGTGAGGGATCAGGAGATGAAGCTTCATGAACCTTGAAATCTTAGTGCTATTTTCTCTGTTTTGAATGATGCACATGCTATTGTTTCTTCTATAACTTTTCTTTACATTCTGATGTCTTTTCAGTTATTGTTATCCTATTTCACAGCTATTGGGCACCAAAGTGTGTGAAGAACTTTACAAAGCATAAAATCTGAGATGATTCTCATATATTCCCATATTTCTGTTGCTTCATTGCTCCTATACAGTGTCTGTCCATATTTACTGCATGATGATTTCAGAAAATATATTCCTTCTAATTTTATGGATATACTGTTCTGAGAAAAGATGTAGAGAATTAATATTGTGAAACCTTGCAAAATGATTTGAAGACTTGACTTGAAACATAGTTGAAATTTCTATATTACTGAAAGTAGGATACAAGGATGATAAAAGGGACATAGTTTTTCCATAATGTAGAGAAAAAACTGCACATCAGAATATACATTAATCTTAGTTAATTATCTGCCCCTAGATTATTAAAAGCAGGAAAAGAAAAGAAGTGGTGAATAAGAGTGTAGCATATCCTTCCCTAGTCACTAAATCCATCATTTTATAAAGCTAGAAACTGAAAATATTTTTGCAGGTAAAATAGAACTGATAATGAATTTAAGTGCTATAAAAACTAAAATTGTGCCACAGGAAATTTTTCCTAGTTTTTTTTTTTTTTTTTTTGACCACCAATAGCTGGTACATTTAACATTTCATATAAATAAAATTCTATTCTTATAGAAATACATGTAATTTAAGCAAAAAGATAAAATTTGTTCTTTTCTCTCTTTTACATCTATATTTTATTTCTCAGTAACAGAGTTTTTATCAGTGCTCTTGAGTTCCTAGTTTTACCCCTAGGCCAGAACTCTACATTATATTCTCTTCTACTCTCTTTGTAACCTACTGATCTTTTCTCATATCTCCCTTTCTCATCTGAAAATTCTTACTTTCACTAAATATTGGATTCATTCTTTAGGCTCCATTCCAACTCTCTCAACTTGATGTTTCAGTAGGCAGAAAGACAGGGAGCGTTGACTTCTAGATCTTTTCAACCTCTTTTTCAATGGTATCTTTGTAAAAGTCAGAAGCTTTGCCTCTATCATAACCTTCCCCTAATAATCAAGTTTCTTAGTTGCCAAGTGTGAATAAAGAACTGGCCTTAAGACCTAACTTTTAAGTGTATTACTCTAAATGGGTAGCTACTAAGTCACTAATTCCTGGGGGATTTTGGAGGTTACCCTGAAAATAGACTTTTGGTACCCTGGAGTCTCTGTCCTTTATGATGAGACAATCCCAACAATAGAATTGATTTCATACTCCTTGCCTTGATATGGTTGCCAATGCTTACCCCAAAGAATAGATTCTTAGTTAGGGTCCCGTCTGATTGTATTAGGTAGCAGTTTCCTCAAGAGAGAGAAAATTTTCAAATGCCTCCTGCTGTGTAACCTAGAAGAACTCGAGTTTT
This sequence comes from Sarcophilus harrisii, assembly GCF_902635505.1. Taxonomy (NCBI): domain Eukaryota; kingdom Metazoa; phylum Chordata; class Mammalia; order Dasyuromorphia; family Dasyuridae; genus Sarcophilus; species Sarcophilus harrisii. Next base: position 470,789,245 of record NC_045428.1, read on the forward strand.
TCTGTTTCAGCTGGAAGTTACTCTAAGATAAATCACACTTATGACTAAGTGAAACCAAGGTAATGTGAGATTACAGTATCTGCCACATCCTTCACGTCATGTGTCATCAGACTCAATGAAGCAAGCCTTCAGAGATCTAGGAATAAACCATGGCCTGGCTGATTTTGCTGTGCTGAAAAATTTAGCTGCTCATTATTTTTAACTAATTTAAATGAGACCAAATGCGTCTTGCTTTGTTGAGTGCTGAGTTGTCACTCATGAAAGGTTCCCTGCCTTTCTGGCAGCTTCATACATGATTCTTTAATTGTATGTTTATAAAATATCATACTGGGACCTATACATTGTTCATCTTTCACTCTCAGGCCAAGGTAATTTTATTGATAGATTTAATCAAGTGGCTGCTTCTCTAAGTCTATAGTCTGAATAAATGGCATTTTTCATCTACTTGATTTTTCTTGCCTTAACTTCGGAGATAATCTCTTAAGAGACCATGTGTATCCTTCAAGAACAACCTCACTAAATCTAAGGTTCTTGCATTCAGGGACTGCTTTATGTTTGCCTTTGTTTGAACAGCACATAGTAGGCACTTAAGTAATGTTTCTTGAGTTTAATTAAAACCCAACTTGGTGTAATGGATTCAAGGTAGACCTGAAGTCAGGGGAGTTGAGTTCAGATGATATCTATACCATTTTTACAGTACTAATGTAGTCCTGCAGCAAGCCAATTAACCCTTTTGGGACTCAACTCATCTTTACAAGAAGGGTGATGACTATTTCTTTGTAGTAACAGTACTATTTCCAATACAGTGAATCTCCCTACAACTTACAGAACTTTTGGAAAAAAGGCAATAAGCATCAATCTCACAATATGACACAGAACAAAAGGCAAAGATTTTCTCTGCATCCAGGGAAGAGGAAAGAACAGAGGCTATGATGACCAAACAAAGCAGATTATTAAAAAAGGGCAAAGGATATAGTATATATTCTGGGTCTTGGATATGTTAAATCCAATTGCAGATGTAAGAGAATAATAGCTCTCAAAAGATATAAGCAAGTATTTTTAAGTGACAAGAAGAAAAGGGCCAAAAGAGTTCATTACCTTTGTTTTTCATTTGTTTTCATAATGGATAGAATTAAAATACTGAAGCTCAAAAAAGTAGGGTAGTGGTGGTGATGACCTAGATGTCCTCTAAGATCCCTTCTAGTTTTGAATCAAGTTTTGAATTCAATGAATCATATGCCAGTTGGCTAAAATGCTAATTTGGGATTAGTTAATCTAGATATAGACATCATAATATATATATATATATATATATATATATATATATACATAGAGAGAGAGAGTATATACATAGAAAATTATTTACACATATAAGTGCATATACACACATACCTACATATATTATATATGCATGTTTGTATATATGTATTTTATGCATTTGTGTATATACATATGTACAAAATCTACTTCTATCTATCTACCTGTCTGTCTGCTGTCTATCTATCCACACACATACATTAGTTTTGAACAAAGAGTCAGTTCAACATAGTGGATAGTGAGCAGATCTCAGAGCCAGGAAAATCTACATTTAAGATCTGGTTCTGACGTGTCCCCAGTAATGTGTTAAAAGCAGATTGAAGTTTGAAGTTTCAATTAATAATAATAAAAATAATAATAATAATAAACAATGTTTATGAAAAACCTTCTATGAACCAGGAACTATGTTCATTGTAATATTTGAAAAGTGTGGGGCAGCTAGATGGTGCAGTATGATAGAGCTCCAGCCCTGAAGTCAGGAGGACCTGGGTTCAAATTTGACTTTAAGACACTTAACACTTTCTAGTTGTGTGACCCTGAGCAAATCACTTAATGCCAATTGCCTCAGCAAAAAAGAAAAAAAAATAGTTTTTCATCTGAATTATTCCTAAGAACTGAGGCAGACAGTGATTGACTGGCTTGTCTGGGGTCATATAGCAAATAAATGTCTGTTTGAGATCAAATTTTAATTCATGTCTTCCTGACTTCATATTCCACTTTCTCTATCCACTGTATCATTGAGATATTCACAAAAATATCAGTCATAAACTCTCTAGAGCTATGATTTAGAGAAGGACATAATCAGGGTTAGTTTATTTTACACTAAGCCTAGAAAAGAACTGGAATCAATAGAAAATCTTTCTAGAATCATACATTCAAGGTCTTTTTTTTATAGAAGAAGCAATTGAGTCATTTGGACACTAAATGATAAATCGCAAGGAGGGAAGGACAATTGGGGAAAAATAATCTATTGAAGAAAACAATTCCTTTAAAAGTAGAATTGGCAAAAAGGAAAAGAGGTACAAAAGCTAACTGAATACGTGAATTAGTTTAATTCCAATTTGGACAATTCAATTTTAAGTGTTTTCTTTAGCCAATTTGTTAAAGCTTTTTTATTTTCAAAACATATGCATGGATAATTTTCAACATCACTCTTGCGAAACCTTGTGTTTCAAACTTTTTTCCTCCCTCCCCTCCTCCTCTAGATGGCAAATAATCCAATATATGTTAATCATGTACAATTTTTTTATACATAGTTCCACAATTATAATGCCTGCGCTTTCTTTTTCAAGCTGTTGACTTTTGTCTTCTCATTAATAACTCTCATTTCCCTCTTGTTTTTCCTTAACTCTCTGATTTGATTTTTAAAAATTCTTTCTGAGTTTTGTCAAGAGAACTTTCTGGATTTTAGGCCACTTTTTATCCTTCTTTATGGCTTAACATGTAGGCATTTTGACACTGTTGTCCTCTTCTGACTTTTGTTTTGGGATTTCCTAACAACCTAGCAGTTTTCTATGGTCAACATAGGTGCTCTCTCTCTCTCTCTCTCTCTTTTTTCTCTCTTTCTTCTTTTGTTCATTTTTCAAGTTGAGTTTTGCTATTGGATGCACAGGGAACACTGTCCCAGCTTCTTATTCTGAGGTATAGAAACTGTTTCTGGACTTTTGCACTGAGGTCTCAAGTGCTGGTACTTGCTCACTTCATGCAGTGGTGGCCCGACCTGTTCATGCCCTTTGTTCTCGCCCTCCAGACCTGGCAAATTGTCTTCTGTGCTGGGCCTGAAGGCCTCACAATTAGTGTGCTTTGCAAGTAGCCTGCTGAGCTAGGATTGACAGGTCTCAGCTGCTTATCTGTGCTATATCTAAGTCTCCTGCTGGCTTGCCTGAACACCATCTGCCCTGGGCTGCATTCCCCTTTTACCCAAGTGAGAGAGCTCTTTCCTGAAGTCCTTCTAAGTTGTCTTAATTTTCTTAAGAAAATTTTCTTTCTTTCTTTTTCTTTTTTTTAATAGCTTTTTATTTATAAGTTATATGTATGGGTAATTTTACAGCATTGACAATTGCCAAACCTTTTGTTCCAGTTTTTCCCTTCCTTCCCCCCACCCCCTCCCCCAGATGGCAGGATGACCAGTAGACGTTAAATATATTAAAGTATAAATTAGATACACACTAAGTATACATGACCAAACCGTTATTTTGCTATACAAAAAGAATCAGACTCTGAAATATTGGACAATTAGCCTGTGAAGGAAATCCAAAATGCAGGCATGCGAAAATATAGGGATTGGGAATTCAATGTAATAGTTCTTAGTCATCTCCCAGAGTTCTTTTGATGGGTGTAGCTGGTTCAGTTCAAAGAAATTTTTTTTTGTTCTGTTTCTTTTTCTTTTCTTTCTTTTTTTTTGGTGAATGCTGTGACTTCATGTAGAGACTTGATTTTAAAATTGTTTTTAAGGGAAACTAGGGAGAGCTCAGGCAACTTCATAGCTTTTCTGTCATCTTGGCTCTGTCCCAGTGAGGGAAGGGCATTTTGAGTACAATAGGTTTTGTATAAAAATATTTCACTATATGCAGAGAAATTGCTGAACTTCTAATACTAGGTAATCTAACAAGTGCTTTGGAAACCAAATTGTGAAAAGTCACATTTATTAGTAATATAAGCAAAATGCACTATATATAACTTATTATAGAAGAAAATTATTTTAAGCTTTTTGAAAAGGAAAGAACAGTTTACCATATCGAGGCAGACACATAAACAAAATATATTTATTGTTGGGTTAAGCAAAATTTGTCCTACATGTGGTGTCTTATTAACCTGAGCACTTGGGAAGAACCAAGGATTCATTAAAATGGAAATAAAATAAATCAGATGTTAATGTTCTCATAATTTCCTTGGATGGATCATGATCTAGAGATATTTTTGGTACATATGTCCTTAATATTTACTCAGTTCTGTTGTGCCTGGGTTCAAATGATACATGGGTCACATTTTATGTTTTGACTTGATGCTTCACCCTGAACACAAAATTTAAGTCCATTCATAAATACTTTCATAAAACACTTTTTGATATGAGGGAATTTTGAGGAGATTTTGACCTAACTTTGAAAAGACATGTAGATAATTTGGTACATAATTACCAATGGGAATCATTAGGTATTTTTAGGTGTCTGTGTAACTTGGCACCTGAATCTCTTTTTAGGATCTCTGTGTTCTCATATTTAGAAGTACTTCCTTGAAAAAAGTAGAGACAACTGCATTAGTTTTTCACGTATATCATCTTGGTGATATCATTTTCATAATTTCTCATGGACCTTATTTTTGGCAATGCTTCAAGTTACCTGGAGCAATCATACATATTTCTGTTGCCAGTTATATTACATGTGATCTTGATTCTACAAAGATTATGGTGTTCCATGATTTATAGGAAGAAGAAGTGTTGGAAGAGTATTGGTGTTTAAAAGTTTGGTTTTGTGTCAAGAGCTAAAGTTTATTGAAAGCCCTAAGCAATTTCCTAAATGAAATACTACAGATGTTCTATGTAATTCTGGAACCAGATCACTGCCTATCTACAATGCCTGTACATCTATCATATTGATACACACACACACACACACACACACACATATATAGACACACACACATACACACACACGTGCACACACACACACACACACACACACACTTGGACTGAATTGAAAGGTTTCTCATCAAGCTGCATGACAAACTTATCATCTGCACAGTAGGTGATCTTCATTTCTCCCCTCTTGTTACCACCACGTTCTCTTTCTCTCTATATCTAAATATCTACTTACATACTACTTACGTCTGGCCCCTTCTCTTTACTTATCTAGTTGTCTGTGTGTGTGTGTTTTGAGGTAATTGAGTTTAAGTGACTTGACCAGAGTTACACAGTCAGTAAATTTTGTGTCTGAAACCAGATTTGAACTTATGTCCCCCTGACCCCAAGACCCATGCTCTATCTATTGCACCATCTGGCTGCCCTTACTTACTCATATAGTTTTAATTTCATACCATTAGCACTCCTCCCTATACTATGGAATTATCTTTCCAACTGATCTTTCTGTCTTAAATCTTTTCCTACTAGAATCTATCCATTCAAATCCAAAAGTGAGTTTTCTTAAGCACATATCTGACTTGTCATTCCCTATCACTATTCTGTCAACTCTTATGACTCCCTGTTATCATTAGAGTAAAATATAAACTCATGTTTTTTTTTTAAGTCCTTCACAACTTGGCACCAAACTGAACTTCTATCTTTTCTTACCATATAATGGTATAAATGGCCTTTCTTTGCATTGACTGATTTATTTTTTTGGAATGGATTTTTTTTCTTACAGAATCTCTCATTTCTTTCAATATGCAACTCAAATAATATCAAATGTAGGAGATCTTTATTATTTTCCAAAGACCTAGTACCTTACCTTCATAATTACCTTGCATTGATTTTAATTAAAATCTTTCCTTTCCAGAAAGTAAACTCTTTTAAAAATGGGTGTTCTTTTTTTTCTTTTCTTTTCTTTTTCTTTTGATTCTGTATCTTTAATGCCTAATACACTGCTGACACATAATAGGTACTTAATAAATGTTATGATGACATTATCTAGGGAAAGCTAGGTTGTATAGTGGATAGGACACTGAATTTGGAATCAGACTTACCTTCAAGAGAAAAAATTTGGCTTTCAGATATTTAACAGCAGTGCAAACTTGGGCAAGTTATATAATCCTATTTTCTTCAGTTCCTCATCTGTAAAATGTACTGGCGAAAGAAATGGCAAACCCCTTCATTATATTTACCAAGAAAATCCCAAATCAGATCATGAAGAGTCAGAAATGGCTGAAATTACTGAACAAAACAACAAATTAGCTAACTGAATGACTACTCCATCCCAGAATTATCTTCATTTGGATTTTTCTATTACCTACTTTCCATAGTACACTTTTGGTATTAATATTAATATTATTAATATTGGACAGCTAGGTATAACAATGAATAGTGTTGGGCTTGGAGTCGGGAAGACTTGAATCCAACCTCAGATATTTTGTAGCTTGATCAAGTCACTTAACTTCTGATTGCTTCAGTTTTTTCAAATGTAAGATTGTGTATGAGGATAAAATGAAGTTATGATTGTAAAGTACTTAGCACATAGTACTTGGCACATAGAATTTTATACATGTAAGTTATTATTAATTATTATCTTTATAGAATGCATTACTTTGTAAAATATTTCATTCATGTCCCTTAATCTTTACAACAACACTTTGATGAGTGCCCTTTTATTATGATAGTCCATTTAACAGATGAGAAAACAAGAGCCTGAGAGAGGTCAAATGACTTCCCCAAGTTCAAAAAGGTAAAATTAAAACAATCAATATATACTATGACATCTAGCTCCCCAGTTAGTGACTGCCTTGAATTGATGACTTTGTTTTTTATGGATCAATATCTTTTTTTTTTTTTTTAAATAGGTCACAAACTCTGGGATGGTATAGATCAATAATTTGGAGTTTCTTTCTTCTCTAAAATATCTACCATGGACCTTGTACAAAGGAGGATCTCCTCAACTGTCTAGTGATTGACGGATAGTTTTAATTTCCTCTTGAGATATTTTTTCAGTTTGCAGTACCCTGTACTAAAATCCAAATGCTGACTACAAATTGAACTCAATTAAATTTAATTCAAAACACATTTATTAAATACCTACTGTATTTTACATATTAATTACTCAATGTTTAAAGGCAACCTAGTTTAATAAATTTGGTAATAAATTATTGTGGTCATGGGCAACTGATTTGCTATGTAATAAGTTCAGAGTATGTAATGGAGAGGGGACAAATTGAGTTAGGTGTAAAGAGTTGTAGGAAATTAAAAGAAAAGGCATCAAAAAGGAAATATAAAACATCAAAGATAAACTCAATCAACTTCAAAATTTTGCCTAAGGAGGGCTGTATTCTTGTTTCAACATTGTAATAAAGGGAAAGGTGAATATAATTTCTTTTCCTATATTCATAAAAATTTCCCAAGGCAATTCCATAACAAATAAATTCAAATTAAAAAAAAATAAATCGATAAATTAGAACAGTCTAAAACATGTGAATATCATCATAAAAATGTCAACCAAAAGAAGAGACTTTGAGTAGGAAAATGTAAGTTCTACATTACCAAAGCTTCCTTAATGTGTGGTCTGTTCCTATGAAACACAGACTCCCAAGGGAGTGGAGAAAGTTTCTCTGTGCAGTCTAGTTCAAAATTTTTCAAGTAAGGAACTAGAAAGTGACCTTTAGGGAGCAATTGTGTACTGATAAAACCAGGAAGTAATGACCTAATTGGTCTTTGTCATTGCTAACTTCATAGATTCTGCAGTGCCTTAAGAGGGGTTAATTTACATTTTAGGGAAAGAAAACAGTGAGAAAGAGAAGATAAAGATTGAAACCATTCATCAAATTTATTAATTCATTCAATCAGCAGTTATTAGGCACCAACTACATGCTGTGCTTGGTTCTAGGGGTGATATAAGGATAAATGAGCCCTGTCATTGCAAGGATTTTCAATCTAATGGGAATTATTGCGTGTGTTACAATAGCTTTGCTAATAAGAATAAAATGGGTTACCAAGGTAGTTCAGAGAAGTGACAACTACTTTTTTTTCCACTGAGGTAACTGGGGTTAAGTGACTTGCCCAGGGTCAAACAACTAGGAAGTATTAAGTGTCTGAGGTCGATTTGAACTCATATCTCCTGACTTCAAGACTGGTGCTCTATCCACTGCACCAACTAGCTGCCCTAAAAGCTATTTCTGATCAGAAAAAACTGCAGGAGGAAGTAGTATTTCAAGGTCCCATATTATATTTAAAGATAATGCCAGGCCTGGAGAAAGGAAAACTTGTCTTTCTGAGTTCAAATCTGGGCTCAGACACTTTATTACTTGTGTAATTTGAGGCAAGTCACTTAAACTTTTTGCCTCAGTTTCCACATCTGTAAAATGAACTGGAAAAGGAAATGGCAATTTGCCAAGAAAATCCCAAATTATGCCCCATTGATACAACTGAAACATCTAAATAACAACAAAAATGATTTAAAGATCATCTTTAAATTTCTTATTTTTCAAAAGAAGAAACTGAATTGAAGTTATGGCTGGTCTAATGTAGTAAGCACCAGAGTAAGGATTCAATCCAGGTTATTTGTATGTAATATGTTGATATGCAGAGACAAATATTTCATTCTTTTTCTTAATTTTTTTGATCACTTTGTAATTCAGATGTTTTAGTGCTGGTAAATGTGAGAGATTATCCATGGATTTCATTTGCTATTGTTTTTTTCCTAGTAAATTTATTTATTTTTAATACATATGGCTTTATGAATCATGTTGGGAAAGAAAAATCAGAGCAAAAGAAAAAAAATGGGAGAGATAAAACACAGGAAAAAATAAGTGACTGTAACTTGTGTTGATTTACATTCAGTCTCCTTGGTTCTGTTTTAAGATGCAAAAGGAATTTTCAGTCCAAAGTCTACTGGGAATGCTTTGAAACAGTGAGAAGAACCAAGTCTTCCACAGTTGATCATCACACATGTATTCTTGGTTCTTATTTTTCTCAGCATCAGTTCATGTAAATCTTTCCAGGTCTTTCTAGAATCAGCTTGTTCATCATTTTTATAGAACAATAATACTCTATTACCTTCATGCATCACAACTTTTTCAGCCATTCCTCAAGTGATGAGTATCTACTCATTTTACAATACTTTGCTATGACAAAAAGAGCTGCTATAAACATTTTTGTACATGCGCGCCCTTTTCCTATCTTTAAGATTCCTTTGGGATACAGACCCAGTAATGGTATTGCTGGCTCAAAGGGTGGGTATACTTATAGCCCTTTGGGCATAGCTCCAAATAGTTTTCCAGAATGGTTGGATCATTTCACAACTCCAACAACAATGCATCAGTGACCCAATTTTCCTTCCAACATTTATCATTATCTTTTCCTGTCATCTTAGCAAATCTGAAAGGTGCAAGGTTCTGTTCATATCCTTTAACCATTGATCATTCGGGGAATGCCATATATTCTTATATATTTGACACAGTTCCAGATTGCTCTCCAGAACAATTGGACTATTTCACAACTCCACCAATGATGAAGTAGTGTCCCAGTTTTCCTATGTCCCTTCCAACATTTATCATGTGTGAGGTAGTACCTCAATGTTGTTTTAATTTACATTTCTCTAAATCAAGAGAGATTTTGAGCATTTTTATTCATGTAAATATAAATATATATATATATATATATATATGGCTTTAATTTCATTATCTAAATATTGTCTGTTCATATTCTTTGACCTTTTGTCAATGGGGCAATGACCTGAATTCTTATAAATTTGACACGTATATTTTTACATATTTTAGAAATATTATATTTATATATTTTATATATACACTTATATATTTTACAAATAAGACTTTTATCAGAAAAACTGCCTGAAAAGATTTTTTCACAGCTTTATACTTCCCTTTGAATCTTGTTTCTGTTGGTTTTGTTTGTGCAAAACCTTTTTAATTTAATACAGTCTAACTTGTCCATTTTGCCTTTCATAATGTTCTCTAGCTCTTCTTTGATCATAACTTCCTTCCTTCTCCAAACATCTGATAAGTAAATTAGTCCTTGTACTCCCAATCTATTTGTAGTATCCTTTATGTCCAAATCATGTACCCATTTTGACCTTATTTTGGTATGAGGTGTAAGATATATATCTATACAGGGTTTCTGACATATTATTTTTCAGTTTTCCCAGCAATTTTTGTCAAATAGTGAGCTCTTATTCCAGAAGTTGGATTTGGGGGGTTTATCAAATACTAGCTCGATTATTACGTTTTTGTGTATCTAATCTATTTCACTGATCCTCTGCTCTACTTTTTAATCAGTACCAAATGGTTTTAATGACTGCTGCATTATAATATTATTTAGGTTTTATATTGCTATTGTATGTTTTCATTAATTTCCTTGATATTCTTGACCTTTTCTTCTTCCTGATGAATTTTATTATCATTTTTTCTACTTTTATAAAATAATTTTTGACAGTTTGTTTGATATAGCACTAAACAAACTGACAAATTTTCATAGAATTGTCATTTTTATTACATTAGCTTGACCTACCCAAGATATATTGATATTTTTTCTTTTCTGTTTTGTGTTCTTTGCTGCTTATTCCTCATTTTCTTTCTTTGTCTTTTGGTATTTTTTTTTAATTTTTAAGGTTGAATTCTGGAGAGCAATTTGAAACTATGCTCAAAAAGTTATCAAACTGTGCATACCCTTTGATCCAGCAGTGTTACTACTGGGCTTATATCCCAAAGAGATCATAAAGAAGGGAAAGGGACCTGTATGCGCAAGAATGTTTGTGGCAGCCCTCTTTGTAGTGGCTAGAAACTGGGAACTGAATAGATGCTCATCAATTGGAGAATGGCTGAATAAATTGTGATATATGAATATTATGGAATATTATTGTTCTGTAAGAAATGACCAACAGGATGGTTTCAGAAAGGCCTGGAGAGACTTACATGAACTGATGCTGAGTGAAATGAACAGGGCCAGGAGATCATTAAATACTTCAACAACAATACTATATTACGACCAATTCTGATGGACCTGGTCATCCTCAGCAATCAGATGAACCAAATCAGTTCCAATGGAGCAGAAATGAACTGAACCAGCTACGCCCAGCAAAAGAATTCTGGGAGATGACTAAAAACCATTACATTGAATTCCCAATCCCTATATTTTTACCCACCTGCATTTTGGATTTCCTTCACAGGCTAATTGTACAATATTTCAGAGTCCAATTCTTTTTGTACAGCAAATAACAGTTTGGTCATGTATACTTATTGTGTATCTAATTTATATTTTAATATATTTAACATCTACTGGTCATCCTGCCATCTGCGGGAGGGGGTGAGGGGAAGGAGGGGAAAAATTGGAACAAGAGCTTTGGTAGTTGTCAATGCTGTAAAGTTACCCATACATATAATCTGTAAATAAAAGGCTATTATTTAAAAAAAATTAAAAAAAAGAAAACTCTTTATGGAAGTTTGGTTCAAAATAAAATGTCTGGCATTATCAAAAAAAAAAATTTTTTTTTAAGGTTGAGCTCTGTTCCTGGAATAAAGGGATCATCGTTCCAAGCTTTTTGTGCAGCTCTGAACCATGGCTTTGAGCACAGGGGCCCCTTGTGTTTGTAGAGTAGCTTTGTTCTTTTCCCAAAAAGCCTGGTTTCCCAGAGTTTACATTCTCAGCAGGGATTTGAGGATGACCCACTTATCTGCTCCTCTACTGAGCCAGGACTGAGGGTTTTAGTTGTCAATTTGTTGTGATTAAGACCATCTCACAGGCTTTCCCAGAGTCTCTCTGAGCTGGGCTAAGCATCCTTTTTACCCCAGTGAGACTGACCTTTCTTGAAGGTTTTCCAATATATCTTGAGCTGGACAAGGGTTTTCATTTTGTCAGACTCTGTTCAAAGGCTTGGTTTATTTGGATTTCCAGGGAAACGAGCATCTTCCTGCTTTTACTCTGCCATCTTGGCTCCTCCCCAAGAAGTACTTCAATTACTATTAAAATCTTATTGATAATTAAAGAAAATGTTTCTAACTCAGTTTCTATGTCCTCTTCTCCTTGGTGTCCCTCTACAACCTTGTCAGTAGTTACAGCAAAAGTAATTTGTGTGCCCATTGCTTATGTTTGCTGCTTCTTCCTGTTTTTTTTTTTTTTCTTCTTCTAATACTGTGAGTTTTTCAGTTTGTGAAACTGACTGTATTAAGATCTTTAGAGTATTGTGTATTTGTAATACTTCTGTAAGTTACAGTTTTAGAGAGTTTCCTTGGAAACTGAGAGGCAAAATGATTTGTCCAGAGTGAGAATATATGTCAAATGTGGGATAGATGGGTTTTCCTATTATACCATGCTATCTGGCACATAATAAGGGCTTTATTTTTTAATCTTGAATGAAAGCAATGGAACTCTACAATAAAAAAAATTTCCAATAAAAACAAAGGCATTTGTGATGATTAAGTTCTAAACTTGACCCATAATGCTTATTATTTTTGTAATTCCATTCTCATCAGTTTGGTGATGTTCAGCTAGAAATGTTTTTGAGATAGCTTGCATTCTCACTATTACTTTGTTTAATATTCTAAGTATTATTGTAAAGATCAACAAAATGATTGTTTCCCCTCTTTTTAATTGAATAAAATATTGGAGACAGAGGTATTATGGTATTATAGAGAACTGATCTATAGGTGTAGTATTTGTTTCTGAGTCACTTGACTGAGAAAGCTCAAAAGCTAAAATTCAAAGAAAATCTTAATCTCTGTGGGGTTAATGCCTGATCCCATCCTCCTGGTGAACATCACACAGATTATATTAAGGGTTTAGTTTGAACAAATATATTAGGATATAATCTTATTTTAAATAGGTTCACTGAAAACATTTTAATGAAATCACTGGTAAGAGACATGTTATTAGAGATGATATATATTCCATCCTGTTTCTACAAAGTTCTGACTTTTTCCATTTGGTTTTTTTTTTGTACTTTGAAAATTTCTTATTCAGCATTGCTTCAAGATGATGAGTATTTGGTATGATTACTATTAAAATGTTGTGAAATTTTTATGGATATATATCTTCATTCAGCATAGAACAATAGTTTTAGCTATGAAAATATGTTAGTCCTAATACAGTTTACATTTTGAACTCTCAAGGATATAGTGAGATCTGTATTTGTAACATGGAACTTAAAATGTATTAGTTTATGAAGAAGAGCAAACTTTTAGATGTAATTCTATGAGGTCATATGTTGCTAGATATTTGGTACATGCTAACGTTTTGTAATCTGCAGTGGTGAATTCATTGGGTTTTTTTTTTCCCTTTCTTTTTGTGAGGCAGTTGGGTTAAATGACTTGCCCATGTTCACAGAGCTAGTAAGTATTAAGTGTCTGTGACTGGATTTAAACTTAAGAGGTCCTGATGCCAGGACTGGTGCTCTATGCACTGGGGCTTCTTGCTGCCTCCTATAGTTTTTATTCCCCTATTCTTTTTTGTGTATTTTACATTGCCTAATAAATTCAAGCTCCTAAAACATAAACTTTCTATATTTTCAGATGGTGATTAATTGGTTTTGAGGAGCTACTGTATATATCTTTTTTCTGTAGAGGGTGGAAAGATTTAATCATTCATTCTGTTGTTCTTTGGCATTAAATGGGTACAATTTAACACTGTTGTGTTTTTTGTTTATATAAAATAGCCTTGCATTTGGAACTTAAAGAAATGAGTTCACATCCTAACCATTCTCTCATGCTACATATGTGATCATGAAAAAATAATCCCTTAACTTTTATGAATTTATATGAATATATGTAAAATGAGAATAATAAATACCCTTCAATATTAACATTATTTTTTCTCTGTCATCTTGGACAATCTGAGAGGTGTGTAGGAGTACTTAAGAGTTGTCTTAATTTTCATTTTTCTAATTAACAGTAATATAGATAATATTTTCATATGACTAGAAGTAGTTTTAATTTATTCATCTGAAAATTATCCTTTGGTCATTTATCAATCCAAAAACCACTTGAATTCTTATAAATTTAAGTCAATTTTCTACATATTTTAGAAATGATGTCTTTATCAGAACCCTTGGATATAAAATTTTTTCCTAGTTTTCTGTTTCCCTTCTAATCTTGTTTGCATTATTTTCTTTTGTACAAAAAACTTTTTAACTTAATATAATCAAAATTATCCATTTTGAATTCCACAATGTATTCTTGTTCTTCTTTGACCAAAAATTCCTTCCTTATCCACAGATCTAAGAGGTAGACTATTTTTATTCTTCTAATTTGCATATAACATCATTATTTATGTAAATTCCATGAACTCATTTTAACATCATCTTGGTATAGCATGTTAATTGTGGTTCAATGGCTAATTTCTGCCATTTAGAATTTTAGAATTTTCCCAAAAATTTTTGTCAAATACAAATAATGAGTTCTTATCCAAGAAGCTTGGGGTCTTTATGTTTATCAAATACTAGATTATTATAATCATTGAATATTGTATCATGTGAACCTAACCTATTCAACTGATTAAATATTCTATTTTTTAGCCAATACCAAATGGTTTTAATTACCAATATTTTATAATATAGTTTTAGGTCTGGTATAGCCAAGCCACAATCATTGGCAATTTTTCATTAATTTCCTTGAAATTCTTATCCTTTTGTTCTTCCAGATAAACTTTGTTATTATGTTTTCTAGTAAAATAATTTCTTGGGAATTTGATTGGTATGACACCGAATAAGAGGATTAATTTAGGTAGTATTATCATTTTTATTATATTAGCTCATACTTATATTTTCCATTTGATTAAATCTGACTTTATTTGTGTGGAAAAAGTTTTGTAATTGTGTTCATATAGTTCAAGACTTTGCTTTGGCAAATATTTTACATTATCTACACTTATTTTAAATGAAATTTCTCTTTGTATCACTTGCTACTGGACTGACTTAGTAACATACAACAATGCTAATGATTTATGTGGATTTATTTTGTATCCTGCAACTTTGCTAAAGTTGTGAATTGTTTCTAATAGTTTTTTAAATTAATTCTAAAGGATTTTCTAAGTATAGCATCATATCGTCTGCAAAGAGTAATTATTTGATTTCCTCATTACCTACTCTAATTCCTTTAATTTCTTTTTCCTCTCTTATTGCGACAGGTAACATTTCTAATGTAAAATTGAATAGTAATGGTGATAGCAAATTTTTCCCACTTCTCTAAAACTGTTTTTAAATGAATTTTCTTTAGATAATTTTTGTTTTATTTTCCAGACTCTCATGTAATGTTCTCATTTCCTTTCCTCATTTTTCTTCTTTCTTTTAAGATCCTTTTTGAATTCTTCCAAGAGAGTCTTGTAAAATAGAAACCAACTTATATCACTCTTTGGGGCTTCATCTGAAAACAATTTGCTTTATTTTCCTAAGGGTTTGAGGTCTGTTCTTCTCTGTCTCCATATAAGCTATCTGTTATCAGAGTTCATTTTTTTTTTGCTCATTTTTGAAGTTTGAAATCTATTCTTAGGGCAAAGGGAAGATTGTTCCAAGATTCCTCTACAAGCAACAGAGGCTTAGAGTGCCCTGAGCCCCGTGCTGCTATTTTCCATCCTATGCTGGGTGGGTATTGTCACATGTTCACAGGCTCACTATTAACGTTTGTAATTGTATTGGATGTCTCACAGCTAGTCTGCTGATCCACTGGCTAGAATAGAGTAGCCAAGATGTTGAATTTTATCTGAGAGCTTCCTGGTAGATACCACACCTCTCTGGATCCTTGTGCTGTGTCTGTACTCAGCCCCTTCCCTTGCTGGATTGAAACAAACTTTTTCTGAAGATCTTCCAAAATATCTTCTGCTGGAAATTTTTATATTCTATGTATTTGTGTGTTCTGTCACTCCAAAACCAGTTTATAGGCTTGATCTGGTGTTGATCTGAGATAAGGTAAGAACAGCTCAGGCAAAGACCTGTCTCCTCTCTGCTACCTTCCCTCCACTGATCATCATTAATGTTGCTGATACTGTGTCTGATGCTTTTCTTGTTTTGTTCATTTCACTTTACATTACTTTGCAGATATAACCTGTAAATAAAAGGCTATTAAAAAAAAAAAGAAAAAAAAAAAAACATTACTTTGCAGAAGTCTTTTCATGCTCCCTCCCCAATTCTGCTTATTAATCATTTCTTTTTTTTCCCCCTAAGGCAATTGTGGTTAAGTGACTTGCCCAGGATAATGCAGCTAGAAAGTGTTAAATGTCTGAGGCCATACTTGAACTCAGGTCCTCCTGACTTCAGGACTGGTGTTCTATCCAAAGCACCACCTAACTGCCCCATGTTAATCATTTCTTACTGCACAATAACATTCCATTATTTTTACACATTACGTCTTGCATAATCATTCATCAGTGGATTGGCATGCCTTCAGTTTCCAATATTTTTTAAGCATAAAAAGGGCTGATATATGTATATATATATATATATATATATATATATATATATATATATTTTCTGTATTTATTTGCCAGTAGATAATTTTGAAGTTTACTGCTTTATAATATAGTTTGAGATCTGATATTTTGCAATATTTCTTTGTATTTTTTCCCACTAATTCCCTTAATATTTTTGACCTTTGATTCTTTCAGATGCATTTTCCCCTAGTTGTATCAGATTTTTTTGGTAGTTTTATTGGTATGACACTGAATATGTGAATTAGTTTAAGCAGAATTGTTAGTCTTGGATTGGCTTACTCTTGAGCGATTGATATTTTTTCAATTATTTACTTGTGTGAAATTGTTTGGTTATGTAAAAGTCTTTCACAATTGTATAATTCTTGGATTTGTCTTGGCAGTAGACTTCTAAGTATTTTATATTTTCATAGTTATTTTAAATGACATTTCTGTTTCTATCTCCTACTACTGGACTTAGTTGATCATTAAAGAAATGTTGATCATCTGTGTGAGTATAAGCCCATGCAGGATTATTTATATCTTGCAGCCTTAAAAAACTTTCAATTATTACAAGTAATTTCTTTGTTAATGCTCTAGGGTTCTCTAAGTATGGATAGGACTAATATTTCTAGTTCTATATCAAATAATAATGGTGATATTGGGCAACCTTGCTTTACCCCTGTTCTTATTGGAAAGGTTTATAACTTATCTTCAGAGCCTATAAAGCTTGCTGACAGTTTTAAGTAGGTACTGCTTTTCATTTTAAGAAACAATCCCTTCATTGCTCCTTAGTATTTTTATTAGGAATGGGTACTGCATTTTGTCAAAAACTTTTTCAGCATCCATTGAGATAATCAAATTATTTCCACTGGTTTTCTTATTGATATGGTCAGTTATGTTAATGGTTCTTCTACTACTGAACCAACCAGATTTTCTTGGTATAAATGTCACTTAGTCATAGTTTATAATCCTTGTGATATATTGTCATATTTGTGTTGCTAGTATTTTGTTCAACTATTTTGCATCAGGAAAATTGGTTTATATATTTCCACATTTGTGTCATAAAAGGAGTTTGGTAGGACTCCACCTATTTTTCCAAATAATTTCTATCACATTTGAATTAATTATTCTTTCAATGTTTGGCAGAATTCACTCATAAACCTGTTTCACTCAGAATTTCTGTTCCTAAGCAGTTTGTTAATAGCTTCTTCACTTTCATTGTTAAGATGGGGTTTCTATTTCCTGATCAGTTAATCTAAGTAATCCATATTTTCATAAACATTCATTGAATTCATCCAGATTATTAGATTTTGGGGCATACTATTTGGGCTAAATAATTCCTAATGGATATTCCAATTTCTTTTTCATTTCTTTGTCTAATACCAGGATTGCTGATCCATTGGAATTTCCTAAAACTAAGTATAGCTGGTCTTTTCATTCAATTTTATTATAATAAGACAGACCCCCTTTCATTAGGAAAGGATAGTCCCTTTTCATGATTCTCTTCCCTGAATGATAATTGTGAGGCCTAGGCTAGAAGCTAATCTGTGTTCTGACGGGAGCATTCACCCCCATCCTATTGGCCACAGTAGTCAGAAGCTGAGAGAAAAGTGAGTGAAAAAATGAATTCCTCCTCCACAAGGATGTATTGCCTCAATGAATTTTATATGAGTTAGTTTAGAAGCATATCTAGTGATTTGGAGTGGGTCACACCTATATAGATAAATATAATAAATATACAATTTGGAAATAAAGAAATTTAGGAAAAGCAAAATTCACAAAATTTCACTGTTGGTAAGGAGGCATTGGCAATATAATATAACCTATTCCTCACAAAGAATTCTAAATTCAGCTTACCTAAATGGTCATTCAACAATTGCTTAAAGACCTAAAATGAAAGTAAACTTGCAACATTCTACAACAGGCTTTTCCAGTTTTGGATAATCTTAATTGTTCAGAAATGTAGTTGTTGTTCCCCCTACCCATACCTGTCAAGCCCAAATTCATCTTTTTGCCACTTAACAGTTATTGCTCTTGATTCATATTTTGAAGACCAAAGTAACATGTGTGTTCCCACTTATTATCTAAAGATAGCTTTCATGTTGACTCTATTCTGTAATCTTGCACATTTTAGTGCAATCATAGAGATTTAGATATTTTCTCAGCTTTCATTTGGTGATTAAATTCATGAACTGAATTAAAGCTTATGGAACTGTTCCTGGAGTCTCTTAGATGAGATATGTTGGGGAGAGGAGGCAGCTTTCCCAGGTGTAAAAGGTTGATTTGCCTCCATCTTCAGATCAGATGAAAATTTAAAGAAGCAATACATAAAATTAAATTTTAGTTTCCTTATTTTCCTTTCCCTTTCAAAAACCAAAATAAGTTATATTAGTTAGCAAAATGGCAACTTTCCTTTTACCAAAGCATCTGATGAAGGGTAAAAATATGAATGTTGATTTTTTGTACCAAGTTTGATAGGATAATCCCTGTTCCCTTTAGAAAACAACTTTCTCCTTCCATACTTCTGATCCAGTTCTGTGGGCAGAGCCAAGATGGTGGAGTGAAATCAGGAAGCTGCTTGAACTCTCCTAGTTTCCCTCAAAAACAACATGAAATCAAGCCTCTGAACAGAATAACAGAATGAAACCCACTCTCTAACTCAAGATAGATTGAAGAAGAACTTCAAGACCAGTCTCGTTGGGGTGAAACAGGTGTTGGTCTCAGCTCAGATAGTCTGAGAAAGTCAGTAAGAAGATCTTAAACATAGCAGATCGGCAACTGAGACCCTTGGTTCTGGCTCAGTAGTAGGGCAGCCTCCAGTTCAAACTCAAGGAAAATTCTGGGGCATCAGGTTGTTTCCTGGAAAAAGCAGATAAAGCTATGCCCTTCTGTGAACAAAACGTCAAACAAAAGGGACCCTTGTGTTTAAAGCAAAGGTTCAGGGCTAGATAGGACTGCATCTTCTTTACCTCAGAGTCAGAGTTTAAGTAATAAAGTCGCAAAAGAGGAAATCCAAAAAGAGAAGGGAAAAAAATGAGCAAGAAATAGGAAAGAACCTTAAGAATATAAAGCTGCTGTGGTGACAGGGAAAATAAAAAACACCAACTCAGATGAGTACAAAATGTCAACAGAGGAAATCTCAAAAAGTGATATGAATTGATCTCAAGTCCAGAAATGATCATTGGAATTGCTCATAAAAGAATAAAAGTCAAATAAGAGAAATAAAAAAAAAGTTATGAGAGTTATACAAGTGAGAATCAGCAGCTTCGAAATTGAAGTTTAAAAAAATGATTGAAGAAAACAACTACCTAAAAATTCAATTGGTTAAACGCAAAAAATAATTCCACTGAAGAAAACATCTGGAAAAGTAGAATTAATCAAATGAAAAAAAAAATGATACAAAAGCTAACTGAAGAAAATAATAGACTAAAAACTAGAATGGCAGAAATGGAAACTAATGACTCTATAAAGCATCAAGAATCAGTCAAACTAAAAAGAATGAAAAAAATATAAAATAATTTTTGGAAAAACAATCAACCTGGAAAACAGATCCAGGAGAGTTGATTTAAAAAAATATCGGCTTACCTGAAGAACTTAATCAAGGAAAAAAAAAAAAAAAAAAAAAAAAAAGCAGGATAGCATTCTTCATGAGATTATCAAGGAGAACTGCCTTGATATATTAGAACCCAAAGGGGGAAATAATCATTGAAAAAATCTGTTAAATGCTTCCAAAAAGAGATCCTACAATGAAAACCCCAAGAAACATTGTTGAAAAACTCCAGAACTATAATCTCAAGGAATAAATACTCAATCCTCCAGATATAAACAATTCAATTGTCAAGGAGCAACAGTCAGGATTACCCAGGATCTGGCAGTGTCTGCAATAAAAATTTGAAGGTCCTGAAATATCATATTATAGAAGCCAAAGGACTTGGGATTACAACTAAGATTTAACTATCCAGTGAGACAGAACATCATCTTTCAGGGGAGAAGATGGATCTTCAATGAAGTAAAAGACTTTCAATCATTTCTATGAAACAGAACTAAACAGAAATTTGATCTTCAAACACAGGGCTTAAGAAATGCATAGAAAGGTAAATAGGGTAAATACATACATACATACATACATACACACACACACACACATATATATATGTATATATTTAATTTCAAAGTTAAACTGTTTATATCCATAGATGGGAAATAATATCCATAACTCTTGAAATAATATCTGCTATTGGGGCAGTTGGGAGAGCATCACATGGAAGGAGGGTGTGGTTGTGAATGGATTTGGATGTGATGATATCAAAGAAAAAGATAATTAAGGGGTGGAGAAAAAGATTATACTGGGAGAAAATAAAATTAATGAAGGTCCAGGAAAAGATAGACTAAAAACCAATTGGATATTGAATAATTGAATTCTAAAGAATGAATGGGTTAAAAAAGTCACAGAAACAATCCATAATTTCTTATAAGACAATAACAATAATGAGACAATATACTAAAACTTATGGGATGCAGCCAAAGCAGTTCTTAGGGGAAATTTTATATCTCTAAATAGTTACATGAATAAAATAGAAAAAGAGGATATCAATTAATTGGGCATGCAATTACAAAAGCTAGAAAAACAACAAATTAAAAAACCTATATTTCTGATCCAGGGAGAAGACAGCTGATCTTAATTATATTCCTGCTTCACTTTTTCTCTGAAATGATAGAGTCAATATTGGAAAAGTAGCTTGGAAAAAAGTGTTTTAGAGCCATAAATATAAAACAAAATAATTCATATTTTATTCTGGAGGTAATGAAAAGCAAATGAATGTTTTTGATTTTGTGATGGATATTATCAGAGCTTTACTTTAGGGAGATTATTTTGGCAACTATGTGAAGGATAAATTAGAGAGGAAAGGAAATGAATTCAAGGAGATCAATTATTGGGCTAATAAAGTGGACTAAATGAGAGTTCATTAGGACTTGAACTAGAGTAGTGGCTACATGAATGAAGAGAATGAGGCTAATTCTATTGACATAGAATCTTTAAGACCAGATATATGTTATAGAGCTGATAGAGCTCAAAATGACTTTTGAAGGAATTCGATTCAAATTCTTCAATTTATGAATGAAGTGCAAACAGATAAAGTTAATTGTGTAAAATCATATGGGTAGAAATAGAGAAATCCACCTCTGAACCAATGATCTATAATTCAGATACATTATTTTTCACATTACATCCTGCTGCTTTCTGCAAGAACACTTATAACACAGGAGAATATAGATGCACCACATTCCTCTGCTTTACCACAAACAATCTTCCTGTGTAATCTTGTTCTTTCTCCTATCAAGATGTACAGCTGAATTAGAACAATATGAGTGGTTTAGACTTAATACCAGGTTAGAGGTCAGGATTTTCTTTGGTTTTATTCAAATACAAAGTCAATTTCAAAATGAAATCATTCAAACAATCAACAAGCATTTAGTGAATGATTGCACTCTGCTCAGCATTAGGAAAACATAGGGCAAAAACAGATAACTGAAGATAACTGATATTTCAATAAGTATAAATATGGTGTGTCCAGTACAGAAGAAAGGTGACTTTTGAGGGAGAGGTTTTAGAGATCTATGTACTCATTTGGTCTCTTAGTAAGCCTTACTAACCCAGTGGACAGCTGTACTCCTTCCACTTTATGGTACCATAGAAGTAAGAGCTTTGTGCAAAGCTAATTGCTATAATAAAGTCTACATTTCTTTTTCTTCATATATTCAGTTCCTAGAAACAGGAATAAGATTCTTCCACATGGGGAGATGAAGCACATTAAGATTTGAATAGGGTAATGAAGGTGATAATGGAGAAAACCATGGTATAATAATAAGCAAAGAGATATTTTGTAACTTTTTCTCCATTCCTTTAAACTAGTGATGGATTTCTGATAATAATGGTTATCGCAGTTGGAATTAATTTCCTGTATGACTACATTGTACCATTTAATCTAACCGATTTCATTTTTACTAGCAATTATAGTCCCTCACTATTAACTTAATGAATGTATTTTCTTTTATTATCCATATATTTTATGTTGTATTTAGTTGCTTTTGTGCATAAAAACTCTAAGAGAAATCTATATCAGGCACATTAAATTATGTGGCTAGCAATAATAATGCTGGCATTAGTAGATAAAGATTGTGCTATTACCTACTACCAATACAATGTATCATATTGAGTAATGGTGAAGGATTTATTATTCCAATTTCTCCACATCTTGGGTATTTATAATTCAGTAAGAAATGAACAGTGATGAGATGTTGGTCTGGTTTATCAGTGTTCTTGTGGGACCAGAACAAAGCAAGCCTAGATTACTTATTTGGAAACCTCAAGCTTTGGATTTGTTTTAAACCTCCTACCCTAAGGCACTGAGTTAACTAACCCATCACATCCTTCAAGAGGAAAAGTTCTGTTTCATCAAACTATGAATTTGGATGTCACAATGACATCAGCTAGTGTCATTTATTTTACTGCCAACCATCATTTTATTTATCATGTTTAGTTAGGTGAAATGATTTCTTCATGTATTCAACCTCATTTAAATTGGGAAACTAAATGGGAATGGAAACTCTATCAGTATTCTCCTTAATTAGTTATATAAAGTTTTAATAATATAGAAAACGCACATTTATTTGAATTCACAATGTATTTTTTATTGCTTGCTCTCACAAGAAAAACATTAAGGTATATAAATCTGATCCAGCTTTCAACTCCATTTGACCCATTATACCTGTAAAAATGCCAAGCAGCTTGAGCTATAACTGCTGTTTTCATTAATACATCTTTTTTCTTTTGGAAAGGCTAAAATATGCCTCTAGATATTTTCTATCTGTCCTTGTTGACTTCAATAGGATAGGGGAGGAAACAACTAATCTCACAGCCTGTGTGAAGGCTGTCTCAGACATTGCTAACTAGAGAAAGTATGTTAATCTCACATGTTCCCTTTCAATTCCAGTTTCAGGTCTTATTTATCTAAAAGGAGTAAAGGATTACTTTAATTTGATAGATATATCAGTTAGCATTCAGGTTCTAGCTTCCCTTATTTATCTGTAACTTTCAGTGTTTTTCTCTCTCTTCCCCGATATTGGGGCCCAAGAATATCCAGAATTTCTCAGCCCTCTCATGTGCAAAGATCATCTATTATCTTCAAAAGTCTTTCTGTCATTTCAATTCCTCACCCAAATATGCAGTGTTTTCTCGGCATTCTCTTCCTCAATCCAGAGGCAGGCCTCATCAGTAGCAGATAAAAATGCACTTTTTGCTTATAAACCCAATCATAAAAGAAGAAATGGGGAAAAGAATCCAGCAAAATGAATCAAGACATCAATTGAAAATGAAATTATATGCATTACTCTTTGTTCATAGTCCCCAGCTCACCTCTGTAAATAGGGGAGGGACATGCATTAAAAGCTCTTCTTTGGGGATAATCTTGGTCACTCTACTTTTGTGATATTCCTTTTAATTTCACTTTTAGTTTTTTCATCTAGCCTTTACCACGTATCTTCTATCTGCCAAGCACTAAGATAGGAAATGAAGATAATGAAACAAAAATGTCACAATTACTGACTCTTCTTTATTCCCTTACTGAAGTTATTTGATATTTTGACCATCCAATTTTACTTTTCTTAATGTTCACCTTTCCTGATCTCTCTTTAGTATTTGACACAATTGACAACTGTTGACTGTATCACATGATAGCTTTATAAATATGTTTAAAAAATAAATAGGGTCTCTGCCAAGGTCTATGAGTTTTAAGTATAAACCCTTGTCTATATAAAAACAAAGTACTGATGCTGAGTCAAAAGGTTGGAGAATCTTGAAGGGAGAAGAGACAGAAGTGCTGATTGCAAGTATATCCTGTCAGTAGGGATGGAGAAGTGTAGAATGCAACTGTCTTAAAAGTAGGAATAGCAATCATTGAGTTTGAGAGCTTGAAGGACCAAGTGATAAGCACAAAGCTACACATTAGTTAAGTAACACATCTTGGAAAAGAAGTCAGGTTTTCTGGCTCTTATTCTTGTGCATTTGTACTATATTGTATTGCCACCTGATCTCTTTGATTTTACTATCATAGAGCTTACATTCTCTTTACAATGTAATCTTTAACACATTATGACTGTTACTGGGGCAATGGATAGAAATGAGGATAAAGATTCCTAAGAAAATTGATAAAATAACTTCATCATTTAGTTTCACACATATTCCATATTCAGAGAAAATGTGTCTATCTGTCAAGATTCTATGAATTATTATCCTCATTTCTATACATTTCCTCCTCATCTAAAATTTTTAGTTATAGGAAATGTGTTGGATTCCTTACAAGGTATTAAGTCATTAGAATTGATAGACAATAATTATCTAATTTAGCATTGGTTCAGTATGATTGATCTGATCCTACAAGCAGATGTTATGGGCCAGAATTTGAAACAAGGTACTAAGTGGAACTGAGGAGAACATGTTTAAATCTAGTTTAGAATTGATTTAATCCTACAACAAATAATGGCTTCCCAGTGATATAATGATTGGCATGTACTCAGTGTGTAGCATATAAGCAAGAAGCTCTCAGGGCCAAAGAGCATCTGTATCTGGGAGATACAGAAGCCCACTCTCGGAGGCAGAGCTACATTCATTCCATTTTCCACCTTGGTGCTGTCTGGAGGCTGAAGGACAGACCTTTGGCTTTGGAGACATTTGGAGGGAGCTCTTAGAACTAAGCAGAGAGATAGGCTTCTAAGAAAGCTACCCGTGCCCAAGGAAAGAGATAAGACTTAGAAGGAGAAAATAAACGTTTGGATTTTATCATCTGGCTGTATTTGAGGTGATTATTACACGAAACCAAAACTAAGGCTGTCTCCAGAAAATCTCCCCAAGAAACCTGCTTCCAGAGAACCATTATATTATAAAAAGAAGAGAACACCACAGAAATGGGCTTTAACTGAGAAAGGCTAAAGAATTTGTTTACAGTGACATAGCTATTGTGTCATGAAAAGAACTTGAATCCAGGTCTCCCTGCCTCTATCCTTATTATCAGATGCTCAAGGATCTAGCTTGAAATTGCATTCAAATTTTATCATCAATACTTTATGCATGATATTTCCCAGAAAGGCTCATGAAGTTCAGTTGAAGTACAAGATATTTCGGATTTGGAAGTTACTATTTACCTATTCTGGTATCAGTGCTGTCATGTAGATGATGCAGAGGGATTGTCTGGGGATTTCCATTCTTAGTAGATGTGGTTGGAAGGTCAACTTTATTTCATTTTCTTCTTTCAGTCAGTCGTAGTGTTCTTTTTAGTATAATGAGAATATAGATGAATGTCAACCTTATTCTATGCCTTGAGGTTTAATAGGATCATCTGTATGACAAAATAAAGGTGCTTAGATTTTTTTATTAATATTTTAAGATGCCATCAATACTTTTCAAATGTGACATTAATCCCCAACTTCAATTTAGAAGGTTTTATTTTTTTTAATATTTTGCTATTTCATAATGGAATGCAACAACAAGAATTTACATGGATTCCTCAATGGCATTTGTTCTGAGGCATTATTTTGGTTTGAATTGGTAAGTAAAATGCCTTGGAATTACAGAATCATGGAACTGTACATTTGGAAGTAGTGAATTCAAAATTTTTTGAGTCCAACATTCCACCCACTGCAGAAATCCACCTGGTATAGTACTTCCAACAACAGCAATAAAACTACTTAAAAATGCTTGTTAGAGCAATCCCTAACAAGTGATTATATAATTTATGCTTGAACAGGGACTTGATCATGAAAAAGCAATCCATCTATCTGAAGACCAAGTTAGCACCTAGGATACCTTAGAATCAGCTGGAGTCAGGATAAGCAAAAGTCCCTGGTCTTTATTCTTGGTCAAAGTGAGAAGAATGGACACAGGAATCTCCACAACCTCTCCTCTTCATCTCCTGCCCAGAAGTCACTCTGGCTTGTCTCACTGCACCCTCTAATCCCTCCTACGATTCTCTGTATACTTCTCAAGCCAGCACAGAATAGTGGGGCGAGCCCTTTTCCAAGCATATGATAATAGAGTATTGTCCAATAAGTAATTAGCCTCAAGTGTTCGGTTGTCCAAGTGCATCTGCTCAGAGTTTCAGCCCTTTACACATCCGTTTGCATAGTAGACAAATTCTTAGAAAATTATCCCTTCTTTTAAGCAGAAATCTGCCTCTATGAGTTCCAATGTTTGGTACAATTTGTCATTGTTCCCTCTGAACATATGACCTTCAGAACTGAATTTCTGTAGATGATATAAAAACTCAATGGGCCCACCCCTCATTCTAGATACCATAGTTTATGAATACCAAATAAAATTCTACTGATGTGTGTGTGTGTGGAGGGAGTGGGTGATGCTGGGTCATCCTTGATTTACATTGAACTTGCTTTTCCCTAAACCCTCCTCCACCCCCAGCACTGATGAAAGCAGTGTACACATGCTTTGTGTACACACACACACACACACACACACACACTATTGTTCCATATGTGTTGCTATATATTGAATATATTTTCCCCTATCTTTCCATAATATATTAGCTTTTATTTGAGGACTATTTGAAGACTGAGTCTTAACTTTATTTGATATGTCTTCCAGAGCAACAGAATATATAAATTTTTTTATGTATTAAGTACAATTATTTGAAGATTATAACTAGAGTAGGTAAGGTATTGTCCAAATTCCTAGTCCCTTTTGGCTTGGAGTAGAATGGATTCCCTGGTGGGACCAAAAAATTCTTCTAACCATCTACAGACAAATAATCTGACTCCAGTCCTCCTGTTGTTCTTCCTGTCTACATAACAGCATATCTTCAAACTAATGCCTTTATTAATGAGGTACTTTGGTGTCCTGCAGAGGCTCTCTGTCACAGTCAAACACAGGATTCTCAAATCAAAAAATACATAAAATTAACTTATATAAACTAATCTATTATATACATGTATATATATATATATATATATATATATATGTAAATGTGTGTATACACACATATATACATATATGTCTATTATATATGCATATATAAATGTAGATTATATATACACATATACCTATATAAACATGCACATAAATCACTGCTTGGCAAGTTCAACACCAAACTCAAAGGGGAAGTACATACAGTTTTTTTTTCTTTTTCTGGGCCCTCTCACCTCTTCTTCAGGGCTCTTGGAATTAACTTTCCCTTCCAATATGACTGCACTGTTAATAAGGTCATTCCTCTTCAAGTTATTAACTGAAATGTCTTTTTCATGTGGATTTTCCTGAGGAAAGAATTTTGTAAACAAGCCGTAAGCTTCTGTAAATTCAATTTGCCAAACATTTATTAAGTATTTTCTATGTTCAAGGAAATGCACTAGGAATTGGAGAACAATGTCAGAAATGTTTAGGAATATTTATTTTATTTTGTTGTTCTTCCAGGAACATTTCCTTAGAATGTGGGATTCAACAATAGAACTTCAAAATTCCATGAGATGAAGCAACAACAATGAAATGCCTGGTAGTGAATTTATTTTTGTTCAAGAGTCCATGAAAGTAATTTATTCAGTTAATCAGTCATTAAGTACTTATTAAGAATTTACCTTATATTAGACTTGGTGCTTTGTCTTGAGGGAAGGGAAACCAAGGAAGGTAAAAGGGATCTCACAATTTAATAGGGGAGGCAACATGCCAGGAATATAGTTCCTATGCATTAGACCAATCTTCCTGGAATTCTTTGAATATCCATTAGAATTATAAAATTATAAAGGAAAATCTTTAAATGGCAAGCAGAAGAATTAATATTTTGTCCTAGTGGTAGTAGTGAGGCACATGATTTTTTAGGGGGTTAGTGAATTATCCAAACCTTTCCTTTTGGAAAATTAACATAGTGAGATGTGTGGAAATGGGAAGGAAGAAACTGGTATCATGTAGAACAAATAAAATACATATTGCAGGTATTTGTAACATTTTTTTCCCCAGGGGATTTCTGAAGACCCTAAATGTTCATTGAAAAGAGAGACTACAGGGGGGGCGGAGCCAAGATGGCAGAGAAGACACACACGACTTTCTAAGCTCTTCTCTTACCCTCTTTATCAATATTATATAGAGCCTCAAAAATACTCTTGACTGCTACAATTCGTAAAGATAAGAAGTAGAACAACTCACCAGCTGAAGAAAATCTGCAGTCTAAAAAAAGGTTGGTTCGGGGCCAGGGGAATATGCAGACTGGGAGAAATTGTTTTGAGGAGGCCTCAAACGAAAGTGAAACCAGATCTCGCCAAACCCAGCCCCAACCTGCAGTAGGGGCTTTTCCCTTGGGGGGTGTGATCCTGCTCTGAAGGAGGACACACCCGGGTTAGCCTCCAATCTGCACAGTGGGAGCTCGGCGGGGCCATAGAGTTTTATAGGGGCCGAGCATCAGGCAGAATGCTGGGGCAGAGTTTGCAGGGTCTGCAGTCTACGGTCAGCTGCTAATATTTTGGGGCTTCCTGGGGCAGTGACATTTCACCCCTTAGTCCTGCCGTGGGCAATCCTCCCAACAGCCCTACTGGACTTCAATACCAAGGGAATCCACTTCCTGTTGGGGAAGGGAAACTTCCTCAGAGCACCCATACCTCAGAGGGGAAATTGTTTCATCTCCCCTGCTCTGCAGAGGAAGCTGGAAACTTTCCTGGAAACCCAAAGGTTTAACTGGGGTTAAGGATGGCAGGAAATACAGATTTAGTAATTCTAACCGTAAATGTGAATGGGATGAACTCCCCATAAAGAGGGAAGATACAGACTGGATCAAAAGTCAGAACCCAAATATGTTGTTTAAAAAACACATTTAAACAGGGAGGTACAATAGAGTAAAGGAAAACGGAGCAAAATCATTATGTTTTGGTGAAGTCGGCAAGGGTGCCATCCTTATCTCAGATCAAGCAAAAAGCAAAATCGATCTAATTAAAAAGATAAGGAAGGAAACTATATCCTGCTAAAGGGTAATAAAAACGAACAATATCAATATTAAAATATATGCACCAAGTTAGGCATCCAACTTCCTAAAGGAAAGTTAAAGAGTTGAAGAAGAAATAGACAAAAAACTGTAATAGTGGGAGATCTCCCGCACTCCAGAATTAACAAATCAAACCCAAAAACAAATAATAAAGAAATTAAAGTAAATAGAATATTAGAAAAAATTAGGTATGTTGGATCTTTTGGAGAAAATTGAAGGGATAAAAGGAAATAGTTTTTCTCAAGTTCAGGAACCTGTTCAAAAATTACCATATATTGGGACATAAAGACCCAAAATTAAATAAAACAGAAATAGTAAATGCTTTTTTCAGATCATGATGCAATAAAAACTACATTCAACAAAAAGTTGGGGAAATAGACCAAAAAGTAATTGAAATAAACAATCCATCTTAAAGAATGATTGGGTGAAGGCAAATTATAGATACAATTAATAATTTCACCAAGATAATGCAATGATGAGATATCTACCAAATTTGGATGAGCCAAAGGGTATTAAGAGGGAATTTTAATCCTTAGAGGCTTAGAAAAAACAGAAAAGAAAAAGATTAATGAATTCTTGCAAAAAAAAACTAAAAAAAGACCAAATTAAAACCCCAATCAAATACTAAATTAAATTTAAAATTAAAAGGATAAATTTATTAAAATAAAAAAAAAACTTTGAACTAATTAATAAAACTAAAAGTTGGTTCTTGAAAAGCCAATAAAGTAGATAAGCATTTGGTAAATTGATTAGAAAAAGGAGGAAAAAAATTATAGTCTTAAAAATGAAAAAGGAGAACTTTCCCCAATGAAGAGGAAATTAGAAAGATTAAGGAGTTATTTTTCCAACTTTTATGCCAATAAATTTGATAACCCATGAAATGGATGATCCTAAAAAATTAGACTTCCCAGACTAACAGAGGAGGAAGCAATTGTTTGAATAGTCCCATTTCAGAAAAGAAATAGAACTGCTAATTAAATAACCCCCTAAGAAAAAAGTCCCCAGGACCAGATGGTTAATGTGAATTTTACCAAACATTTAAAGAACAATCCCCAATCTATATAAATTATTTAAAAATAGGGAAAGAAGGAGTCCTACCAAATTTTCATGACACAGACATTATGAACATAAACCAGGTAGAAAAAGAAAAAAATTAAACCAATCTCCCTAATGAATATTGATGTAAAATCTTAAATAAGATATTAGCAAAAGACTAGAAAATCATCTCCAAGATAATAATAGATAAGTAGGATTTATACCAGGAATGGGGGTGGTTTAATTTGGAAAACATCAATAAATTGGCCATGTTAATAACCAAAAAAAAACTATATGATCATCTCAATAGATGGAAAACTTTTATAAAATCCAACATCCATTCCTATTAAAAAACACTTAATATAGGAAAAATGGATTTTCCTTAAAATAATCAGTAGCATCTATTTAAACCATCATAACATCATTTAAAGACAAACTGCAACACCCAATAAGATTTAGGAAAAGGTTGCCCACTATCACCTTTACTTTTAATATTGTACTAGAAACGCTAGTTTAGAAAAGAGCTAAAAGAGATTAAAGGAATAAGAATAGGCAATGAGGAAACCAAATTATCACCTTTTGGATGACATGATGGTTATTAGAGAACCCCGAGATTCTACTAAAAGTTATTAGTAATCCACAACTTTAAAAGTTTTTATAAAATAAACCCAATAAGTCATCACATTCTTATAATCACTAAAAAATCCAACAGTCAAGTTACAAAGAGAAATTCATTTAAAGTAACCCTCAATAAAAATATTTAGGAATCTATCTGCCAAGGGAAAATCAGAAACTTTATGAGCAAAATTTACAGACCACTTTTCCACAAATTAAGTCTGATCTAACTAATTGAAAAGTATTAAATGTTCTTGGATAGGCCAAAAATATAATAAGGATGATTTTAACCTAAACTAATCTATTTATTGAGTTATACCAATCGAGTCCAAAAACTATTTTAATGACCTAGGAAAAATAACAACAAAGTTCATATGGAAAAAAAAGGTCAAGAATTTAAGGAATTAATGAAAAAAAAATCAAATGAAGGTTTAGCTGTACCAGATCTAAAATTATATTATAGAGCAGCAATTCCAAAACCATTTGGTATTGGCTGGAATAGAATTACGGGAATAGATTAGGTTCAAGGATAAAACAGTCAATAAAATAGCAACCTAGTCTTTGAAAACCCAAAGTCCCACTTTTGGGATAAGAACTTACTGTTTGATAAAATTGCTGGAAAAATTGGAAACTAATATGGTGAAACTAGGAATCCATACTTAACCCGTACACCAAATAAGGTCAAAATGGGTTCATGACCTAGGAAAGGAAATTATTAATAAATTAGAGGAACATAGGATGTTTACCTTCAGACCTTGGAAGGGGAAGGCTTTAACCAAAAGAACTAGAGATCATTACTGATCACAAAATAGAAAATTTCGATTTACCAAACTGAAAAGTTTTTTGTACAAACAAAACCAATGCAGACAAGATTAGAAGGAAGAAAACAAAAATATTTTTCAGTCAAAGGCTGATAAAGGCCCTATTTCCAAAATATTAAAATTAACCTAATTTATAAAAAATCGCCATTCTCCAATTAAAAGGTCAAAGGATATGAAAGACAATTTCAGATGAAGTTGAAACATTTCTAGTCAATGAAAAGATGCTCCAAGTCATTATTAATCAAGAAATGCAAATTAAGAAACTCTAAGATACCACACACACCTGTCAATTGGCTAAATGACAGGAAAAAATATGATTGTTGAGGGATGGGAAAACTGGGACATTGATGCATTGTTGGTGGAGTTGTGAACGAATCCAACCATTTTAAGAGGGAATATGCTCAAAAGTTATCAAACTTGCAACCCTTTGGATCCAGCAGTTTTCTGGGATTATATCCCAAAGAGATTATAAAGAAGGAAAGGGGGTATGTGCACAAATGTTTGTGGCAGCCCTTCTTGTAGTGGTAAAAACGAAACTGAATGGTGTCCACGTTGGAGAATGGCTAATAAATTGTGGTAGATGAATATTATGGAATAATTGCTGGAAATAAAAGGATAATTTCAAAAGGCCTGGAGACTTACGAACTGATGCTGAGGAAATGGTAGGACTAGGGAGATCATTATATTTAACAACAATACAGATGATGACCAGTTCTGATGGACCAGGCCATCCTCAGCAACGAGATCAACCAAATCATTTCTAATGGAGCAGTAATGAACTGAACCAGCTATGCGCAGAAAAAGAACTCTGGGAGATGACTAAAAACCATTACATTGAATTCCCAATCACTATATTTATTCACACCTGCATTTTTGATTTCCTTCACAAGCTAATTGTGCAATATTTCAGAGTCTGGTTCTTTTTGTACAGCAAAATAACGTTTTGGTCATGTATACTTATTGTGTATCTAATTTATATTTTAATATATTTAACATCTACTGGTCATCCTGCCATCTAGGGGAGGGGGTGGGTGGGTAAGAGGTAAAAAATTGGAACAAGAGGTTTGGCAATTGTTAATGCTGTAAAGTTACCCATGCATATATCCTGTAAATAAAAGGCTATTAAATAAAAAAAAAAAAAAAAGCTAAAAAAAAAAAAGAAAAGAAAAGAAAAGAGATACTATAGACATTTTGTAGTAGTCTGTTAAACAAAATATTTGTGGGTAGCAGATTTTAAAAAATTGAATTACAATTTTAAAAATTTACCAGATAGCTATCCATTTGATCTATAGATAAGGTTTTGACAATAGATACAGATTTTTATTTAACAGTTTACTGATATAATGGAAGGAAAGTTATACCATTCAAATGTGTATTTGTTAAGGTGATATATAAATGACCTTTTTGTTATTGTTTTTATCCATGCTGAGTATATTTTTTCTTCCTACACAGATGCATCAAATAGCATCCCCAAACTTCATCAAGTTCTACTTTTTTAAAAATAAGCCAAGGTCATTGTTTCCTGCAATTTTCCTGATTTTGTCATTCTAAATTGCCTTATGAAAATTTCAGAATACCTGATCATAATTCAATTGGTTCAAAGAGTTGCCCTTTAAAAAAGTTTAGACTTAGGAATTGAGTCTATGATTTCATCAGTATGGTAACCACTGGGGGAGGAAACATCTAACAGTGCTTCTCTGTAACTCTTAAAAACGTACGCAAGTTATTAAAACTTTAAGTAACTTGTCAGAGACACACTAATATGCATCAAAGACAGAATTTGAAACTGGGAATTTCTGGTTTCTACCCACTATACAATTATGCTTCACTATTAAACTATATTTATGAATATAATTTTAAAAATATACTAAATATATATTATATAAATGTATCTATATACAAAATTTTGCATGATATACATATAGATAGAGGATGTATATGAGTATGCAACATTATCACAGTCCATATCATACCTTGCATATATGTTTATATATTCACATACACACATGTGTATATATATATATATACATGCGTGTATATATGTGTATGTGTATATTATGCACACACATATGTGTATGTGTTTGTGCACACATACACACAAACCACACACACACAAAGATAGAGAGAATAAACATCTTTTTTAAAATGAGAAAGCATCATTTCTTTCTCATGTACAAGTGAAAAAGTAAAAGGAGGAAAAACATTGAAATGAATGGGAAATTGAATAAAACTAATAACTAGCATCTCTTATTGAGAGGAGATATGAAAAAAGGATTACATATAATTAAGATTGAGAGAAAAGAGGGATCTATTTTAGGGATTCCATTGTCTCCCTGGAATATGTTTTCAGATTATTTGACTTGTGATAAAGAGTTATTTTATATATGTATTCAACTACCAAATTAGGTGTGTGTGTGTGTGTGTGTGTGTGTGTGCATGCGTGTGTACATGCTCACAAACACACACACACACACACACACACACACACAAATACCTGCCCTGGAAGCTGAATTGGGTCATCTGAACTATAGTGTTATTATTGTTGTTAAGAATTTTCTGGAATTAGTGTAAGGAAACTGAATGTTATGAAAAGTTGTTAAAAAAATGAATTAGCAATGAATAATTCTCCAGGCCTGGAAAATGCTAAGCATTGTTGGGATCTAGAGTGAGAGCCCTGGGCACACAGATGGTACAACAAGAGGAAAAGGGTGAAATATTCTGATTGAACATCTTGACTTTGAAAACTTTGCCTTTGTCAGACACAAAACACTAAACATTTAGCTACTGTTGTGCTGTCTTACACTGCCTTTGGCCCAAAGACCCTTCTCTTCCCTAAAGGCAATACTAAAACTTTTCTTGACATGTAACTGGAAGAAAAATAAAATACTATTTTTAAAAAATTGAAAGAAGCAACTGAGATACTAAATCTCTTGGTATAGGAGGACCTGGATTCAAACTCATATTTGAGCATAAATTTTAAGTATTATTTCCATAATCCATTGTTCCTACTTCTGCACTGTCTCCATACAAAATTACTTTAATCATTCCCTTTCTTCCTTCTTCTCCCTCCTCGCTCTTCTTTGCTTTCTTCCTCCTACCTCCCTTCCTTCCTCCCTTCCTTCTTTGTCAGCAATTAACTAGCCTACCTGGTAAAAACAGACAATACAGTATTTAAGAAAGTGGATAACATCTTTTGCTCCATCCTAAGTGTATAGCAAATCTTGTAAAGTACAAGTTAAAATATCCTGCCATCTTATTCAAGACTAAAACCTTAAATAGTATTAGGTGATTTGAATAATTTTGCTCAGTTCATTTCAGGAGCACTTTATCCTAAAGGATAATTGAGGGGAAGGAGTTAGGATCTGTTTATTATCCAGAACTGAGGGAGTTATTGAATAAGACAAAGTTACATTATTTAGGAACTGGAGAGGAAGGATATCTGAATGTTGACCTTTCTTGGAAGATAAAAAGGTGGTATGACAGACTAGAGGGTAAAAGGCAGAGATAGTATCACCTGGAAATACTTATGAATTCATTGATCAAACTGAAGATATGATCCAAACTTCAATACAGTCTACTGTGACAGGAATACTAAAGCACTCCTGGCCAATGGAGTCAATCCCAAAGAACTGATTTGCAGGAAAGGAAGGACTAAATCTTAGCTGGGTGCTACAAAGAACAATAGGGAGAAAAGTAGGTCACAGGACTGTGGATGAGTCATTAGGAGCACTGGTCACAGGAAAAAACAACTGACATCTGTTTTTAGTTGAGGAGAAAGGTGCCATGATACTCATTATAATCACATTAGAAAGGTGGTAATGCTCATTAGAATCACTGGAGAACTATCTTATGTCACCATCAGGACTTGGGAATAAAAGGCATCATTTTCTGGGAGCTGTCCACATGCTTATCCTTTCATTCTATCTTTTGGCAACCAATGAGGCTTATGGCTGAGAGATCTATTCATTATATGAATAGGGGTGACTGAGGACATACAAGTCTGTAAGAAGAGATACTTGTTGCCAGATGTTATTTTCTGTTAGCTCCGAAATGAATTCTCTTTGTTTCCATTGTTCTGCAAACAAATTTTTCATTGTTTGTGTTTCACAAATAATGTATGTAGAGAAGGTGTGGGTAATAACAGCTAGGGTGATGGCAGAAAGTGAAATTTCCAAAATATTCCAAAAGAAAAAAACATTTCTATACCTTCCAAGGACCTTATTGTAATTGGAGAGTCTCAGAAGCAATGGTTAAGTAAGCATTAAAATGAAATGGGTAATGCACTTAAAGTTTTAGTCTAAATAATGTTGTTTGATGCAATTCTTATTTGGCTTAAAAATAAAAGGCCATCTAGTACTGCTTCACCGTGGCAAAATTCCCTTGCTTACAGCAATGCTAGAGAGTAGAGATGATAATAGAATAGCATCTTAAAGGATGCTAAATCAAATATCATCCATAAGAAATATATGGTTATTTAAAATTGATCTGTAAGGCTATCTAATATGGAGGCAAAGATGTTTCTCTTGAGGAGATATGCATGAGACTGGTAGATACATGAAAAGTGACTTTACCACTCAACCGTGATCCATTCGTTCTGTTGATATTATAACTTTTATATTAATTCATCAATATATTAAATATTCATTTAGTCCCTCATAAATTAGTGAATATGTTATATATAAAAATGTGTATCATTTTGTTCTCATAGGGCTAGCCATATGAGACCTACTTTCTTTTTAAGTAATATGATGGATTGTAGTTATGCAATTCTATTTAAACATACAGTAAAATCAATGTCCTAAAAATTTATTTGTCAAAATCAGGAAAATATTTATAATTAATATAAATTTCTTTGTAGCTGTAAAGAAAAGAAATCTCATCTAAACTTCAATTAATGAAGTTATTTTGGAGCATAATGACTTAATACTTAAATCCTTTCTGTGAAGGATTCATTTTCATGGATTTGAATGCCTTATACCTTTCTGTCTTCATTGGTTTCTTTGTGTTTCATTTACTTAGGTTTGTTCTATGTTTTTTCAATAGGAAAAAAAAAACTAACAAGTAAACAAAAAGGAATGCAAAAATCAGCTGTCTATGAAAATAAAAAAAGAGGAAAAATGCTGCTATCAAGAAAGAATGAAAAGCAACAAATGCCTATTATTTGCCTTGCATCTTTAAAGGAGCTAGTCCTAACTTTGTTGGTTCTCTTGCCCTCTTCACTCAACATCCTCCAAGGTGTTTCTTTTCTTCTTCTTTTTATCTCTGTTTTTGCCTTTGAATATCTGATTGAAGTCAAAATTTAATATTTCTCCTGACCTTTAAAAAGTTGTTTTTTTATTCTTTGTTGAATAACTTCAATATACTCAGGCTGCACTGTGCCCTCTCTCATTTGACCTCTATAAACCTTTCATTTAATAAAGATGAGAATGAAAGGCAAACCGATATAGTGATCCTTCAATTGGCAGGCTGTGTTTTAATGACATCTATACTGAAAGTCTGCCAGGAGTCTAAAGTTTGTCAACTGGAAATACTGGATTTCAGTTCTCATCCTCTCAATACCAAAATTTTATAGATAAAAATGCACCACAAATATGCTTTTGAGACCAAAAAGAAAAAAAAAATCTTATTTCAATAGTTATAAGGAGAAATATACTCATTAAAAAGTATATTTTGATTGGTGCATCATAAATGCATCTAATAAATGTATTGCTATGTGAAATGTAAATTACATTTATGCTTTGTAGAAGTATTCTTGTGTTGTTTCCCCATAAACAACATACTATTTCCTGCCTTTGTTTCTTTGCCAGGGTTTTCCAGTGTGTTTGTAAAACCCTGCCTTCTCACTTGGGATTCTTAGTAAGTCCTACCTTCCTCCAAAATAAGTATTGTTGCCAACTCTCACATTAGTCCTTTACTGATATGGTCCATTTCTATTTCCAACTTCGATTGATATTCTCTGTCTTGACATTACTTTGTAAATAACTTAATGTTGATATATGTAATATATATATACATATATACATATATCTGTTATATTTGTATATATATTTATACGCTCTCTACCTCCCTCTGTCTAAATGCCATATCCCACAATTAGAATGTATGCTCCTTGAGGCGAAAAATTATTTCTTTTTTTCTATATGTACTTAATCTCTAATATGGTGAATTGAACACTGTAGGTACTTAGTGTTTGTTAAGAGGCATTGCATTGCTTACTTAGTTGAGATTTCCTCTTTAATGCGTTCAATTATTCGTATTTTCATTGCCTCCTTTCTCATCTGTCTCTAAATGAGAACATACTTCCTTCTAAATTATATCTTGAAAAATCATAGTGCAATGATTTTTCAGTTATGGGAGAATGGAACAAATGATTTTTCCATAATAATAAAAAAGGCAACTATCTTATACCTCAATAATAGATGGAGCTTTTATATTCAGACATAGCATAAATACAAGTCAGTGAGGAAATAAAACAATGAAAAGTGTGAGGAAAAACTGGTAATATTTTAAAAGTTTCAAAGCTAAGAAACAATTGTGTTTGAACATGAAGAGAGTGACATCTTTCAATGACACTTCATTTTACTTTTGAAGCTTATCTCCCTACTGGAGCTGACTCTGTTCAGAATGTCTTCAGGATTAATTTTATTTGCTGTGGTCTTGAACCTAGTTCTCTTAAGAGCTACTGAACACATTGAAAGCAATGCTTTAAAATGAATTTGCTAACATTAAAATGTACATCTGAAATTAGATGCTTATAAGAAAAGGTATTTTTCTCATTTATCTTTACAAATTTGATGAAAGTTGAGTTTCAGTGTCTATACATCAGGTTGTATCCTTGTTAATAACACAAATCTTTGTTTCTCAGGGAAGGGGAAAAAAGTCCTCTTTAATCTGTCCTCTGAACTAATTGACATATAAAGTTGCTTCCGAGGCTTTCTATTGCAATATAACTGAGATCTCAGAAATGGATTCCCATGTTACCAATGATAAAATTGAGGTCTAGAAAGCAAAATAAATTACCCTAGTTCTTATAGGCAATAAGTAGCTCAACTAAGATCTGGATCCATTAATCCTAAGAGAAACATTTTTTCCAATTATATTGGGTATCTTCATAAATGATTAAATTTGTGCCCATTGCTGTATGAAATTATATACAAGCTATAGGGGGAAAATGTCACCACAAAAGTTTGAATTACTAGAGATGTGACAGTTACCAATTTATTCACTAACCTCTAGATATAGTTTTTATTTTGTGTGCTTTGCAAGTATAGGTATACTATTGAACTTGGTGCCCACAGAAATTCAGCCTGATATTAATTCATTCATAAATGCATAATATGAATGAATTAAAATAATACATTATTATACATTAATACATTCATATTAATATATTCATATTATTTTGCTGGCCTCATGGAGTTTATACTGTAGAAAGATAAAGAGTAAAGAGACACACAGCAAATAAACAATAATGCTATGGAAAATACTAGGTAAGAGCCAAGAAAGAAGACTCTTTATGGCAGGGGAAAGGATAAGTCAATGAGGAAGGGTTCATGGAGGAGGTGATATTTGAACTGGACAAAGGGAGGTTTTGACTATTCCAGCATAGGGGAATAAGGAACAAAGGCTGAGATAAGAAAACACTTTTGGATCCTATGATAATGAATAAGTGAATTATTATCTGTCAGATTTATTGTCCTATATTCTTACAAGTCATTTATTAATTCACTGATATTTTTTGTGTACTTCCTCAAAGAGATAAGGATTATAGAATAACCCCAGGATTCCATTATCACAGGGAATTCCCAGAAAAGAGAATTCCTTCTAGCAATGGAGGTTAGTATTGCAACTTATACTTTCAGAGAATTGTCTTAATAACTGAGAGTTTAAGTGACTTACACAGAGTAATAAGGTCAGTATATGTCTTAAGCATGACCTGAAATCAGATCTTCCAGCTTTAAGGCCAGTTCTTTATTGACTGTATCATGCTGCCGCTACATGCATCATCATAACAAATTCAATAATGATATAAGCATATGTCTATTATAACATAATAATATTTATATAGCTCTTCATATTTAAAAATGCAATATTTCAGTTCAAATATCATTACTGCTATTTGAAAATGAGGAAACAAATACTGAAAGATTGTGACAGTAGCACTGAGAAAAGAATGTAGTTTGGACACAGAAAGAAAGGGATTCAAATCCTGACTCTGACTTTAATTGCTATATGACCATAATTTACTCAATTTATTCCTCAGTGAACAAGTTGCTACATTTACAGAATGAGGTGGGGTGGACAAGATAATCTAAAAAGCTGTTTTTTTCCCTTGTCCTAAGACTCTAGTGACGGTTCCATTCTTTTTTTTTAAGATTGAAAGATCATTTTTTATTCAAGGAAATCAAGACTTAAATGTGAAGTGCACTGTACAAAGTCTCACATCTAAATGGCAGAGCAAGAATTGAAATTAAAGTTTATGATTTCAAATTCCATTTTCTTTCCCTTCTATCACACTTTTCTGCTTATGATTCACAAAACACGTATTTTAAAAATCCTTTTGTTTTCAGGTAACATTTTTACATGTAAAAGTTCTCTCTTTTAAAGTAATTCTGAATCAGTAATACCCAGATTTTTTCCCCCCTCATCTTTGTTTAACATAAACTTTACAGCTTTCTTCTTCCTTACAAGACAGCTAAATAGCTGCCTTCATATTAATTCATTTGTGTATTATTTCTGAAAAATCACTTGGGAAAATGCCAATTTATTTTTTTAGAATATCATTTTATTTATTTTTTTATTATTATAGCTTTTTATTTACAAGTCATATGCTTGGGTAATTTTTCAGCATTGACCCTTGCAAAACCTTCTGCTCCAACTTTCCCCTCCTTCCCCCCACTCCCTCCCCTAGATGGCAGTTACACAATACATGTTAAATAAGTCAAAGTATATGTTAAATGCAATATGTGTGTGTGTGTGTGTGTGTGTGTGTGTGTGTGTGTGTATTTATACAGTTGTCTTGCTGCACAAGAAAAATCAGATTTAGAATAAGGTAAAAATAACCTGAGAAGGAAAGAAAAAATGCAAGTGGACAATATCAGAAAGAGTAGAAATGCTATGTTGTGGTCCACACTCATTTCCCATAGTTCTTCTTTGGGTGTAGCGGGTTCTCTTCATTACTGAACAATTGGAACTGATTTGGATCCTCTTATTGTTGAAGAGAGCCATGTCCATCAGAAATGATAATCATATAGTATTGTTGAAGTGTATAATAATCTCCTGGTCCTGCTCATTTCACTCAGCATCAGTTCATGTAAGTCTCTCCAGACCTTTCTGAAATCATCCTGCTGGTCATTTTGTACAGAACAATAATATTCCATAACATTCATATACCACAATTTATTCAGCTATTCTCCAATTGTTGTGCATCCACTCACTTTCCAGTTTCTAGCCACTACAAAGAGAGTTGCCACAAACATTTTTGCACATATGGGTACCTTTCCCTTCTCTAAGATCTTTTTGGGATGTAAGCCCAGTAGTAACATTGCTGGATCAAAGGGTATGTACAGTTTGATAACTGTGAGCATAGTTCCAAATTGCTCTCCAGAATGGTTGGATACATTTACAATTCCACCAACAATGTATCAGTGTCCCTGTTTTCCCACATCCCCTCCAACATTCATCATTATCTTTTCCTGTCATCTTAGCCAGTCTGAGAGGTATCT
This sequence comes from Sarcophilus harrisii, assembly GCF_902635505.1. NCBI lineage: Eukaryota > Metazoa > Chordata > Mammalia > Dasyuromorphia > Dasyuridae > Sarcophilus > Sarcophilus harrisii. Next base: position 470,830,838 of record NC_045428.1, read on the forward strand.
AGTGGTATCTCAGAGTTGTCTTAATTTGTATTTCTCTGATCAATAATGATTTGGAACATCTTTTCATATGGCTAGATATAGTTTCAACTTCATCTGAAAATTGCCTGTTCATATGGTTTGACCATTTATGAATTGTGAATGGCTTGATTTCTTATAAATTAGAGTCAATCTCCTTATATATTTTAGAAATGAGGCCTTTATCAGAACCTTTGATTGTAAAAAATGTTTTCCCAGTTTATTGCTTCCCATGAAGGTTCCAGTCTTAATAAAGATAGAATTAAAGGGCAGATCATCTAATTGCAAGTCTATTGCTATTACCACTAATGAAAACTGGCTTAAAGTTGATTAAAGGTTAATTATAAGTCTTAAAAAGATAGCTTTTGCTTTAACCAAAACAATCTTCTCGAAGGGAAGGAATACATATTTGTGATATTTTCTACATTTTTACATTTATAATTTTGTCCTGTTCTTGATAATTCACAGACATAATTTATATCATTAAACTTTACTAATCCAAGCATTTTGGAACTGAATGAGCTTGTATAAACCATGTAATACAACATGCTACTTTTGCAGATGTTCATACTTCAACAAAGATGTGAAATACTACCCACTTTTAGATGACCTGATCTCATGACTAGCAGCATTATAATTTTGCCATATTCTGGGATAACTCTCTATTGAAACCTGCAATCTAGATTTTTTCTGGCTTTCACTTTTTTAAAGTAAACTAAGTTAATATTCTTCCCAAAATAATCAATATTCAGTATAGAGTAAAGAAAACTGTCTTCAGCTGAATTAAAGTTATAATTTAATGAACAATCAAACATATACCACTAAAGATAAATAGATAATAAAAGGGAGGGAATCAAGTAATCTCAGAGTTTGATTTGGCTTTAGATACTCTATCCAATTACCTTCTTCCAAGTGGTAGGTATTGGAGGAGGGAGAATCCTGAGCCTTAGAATTAGTAAATCCACATATGCAAAAATATTTGTAGCAGTCCTTTTTGTAGTGACAAGGAACTGGAAACCGAGTGGATGCTCTTCACTTGGGAAATGGCAGAATAAATTATTATATAGGAAAGTAATGGAGACTTATTGTTTTAGAAGAAATGACAAGCCGGCTGATTCAGCAAAGCCTGGAAAGACTGATATGTACTAATGTTAAGTGCTTTTGCAGAATAAAAAGAAAATTATGGAGACTGAATGTGGATCAAAGCATAGTATTTTCATTTTTTGTTGTTGTTGCTTTTTTTCTTTCTCATATTTTTTCCTTTTGATCTGATTTTTTATTTTTCTTTCTTTTCTTTTTCTATTCTTTTTTGTGCAGCTTAATGAATATGGAAATGTTTAGAAGAATTGCACATGTTTGGCCTATATTGGATTACTTGCTGTTTGGGAGGTGGTGAGGGAAGTAGAGGAAGAAAAAATTTGAAACACAAGATTTGGAAAGGTAAATGTTGAAAACATTTGTATATATTTGGAAAAAATAAATTACTATTAACAAAAGAAATAATTAGGCAACCTGGATTCAATTGTCATCCATTTGCTTATTTCTGTTACTGTGGTTTTTGGTCTTAGTTTGCTCATTTGGAAAGTAAGAAGTCAGTGCTTGTTGAACTGTATCTATTGAATTCCTTCTACCTTTAACATTTTGTGCTATAGAATTGTAATTGAAATCTTCAATTAAAGTCATTATTATCAGATACAACTAGAAAGGAGAAATAAAATAAATGATACATGTGTGAGTATGTGTTTGATGGTCTAATGGTACAATATAGTTTTTTTTTTAAAAAAGTATGTTAAAATATCCCATCACAAATCACAATAGGTATATGGAATATAAAATGTGTTTAATTTTAAAAGTCTGATTTCTTATTCTTATCTAGACATTTACTCAAGTTATCTTGCTATCAATCTAGTCAAACGGAGCTAGGTTACATTAGACCACAGAATAATGCTTCACCTTTTCATCCCTTTGAGATGTCTACCCAGACTACCTTGTGATTTTCCTCTTCCTGCCCATCACCACACTCCTTACCATCTTTTGTTCTGGACTCAGAAATCAAATCAATATGACTATTGCCTCTGGAAAGGCATGGCCTGACTGTCCTATTATTCTGCTCACAATCGCTGTGACTTACTGGTCCAAAATTTCCTTCTGTACTGTCATTCACCTAAAAATGCTGCTTTCTCTTATTAGAATATAAACTACTTGAAGGAAAGGACCTTTTTACTTTTGTATTTATATCACTAGTGATTAGCACAATGTCTCTAAGATAGTAGGAATGTATAAAACTTTATCCATTTTTTTTTAATAATGTCTTCTATGTGTCACTGTATCCAAAAGAAAGGGTATTTATTCATTTCTTCTTCTGGATTGTAAGATTCTTGAGAAAAGCATGTCTTGCTAATTACTGTAAATACCTCAATATTTGACTCAATGTCTCTTATATAATATCTATTTTATTATTTGAAATAGGAAACAGTAAACTACCCCAGTATCTTTGCCAAGATATCTCCAAATAATGTCAGAAAGAGTTGGACAGTACTGCAAAGACTGAAACATATTCCATAAATAATTGTTGAGTTAAATTTAGTTAAGCTTCCTGGTATCTAATTTTTTTTAAGAAAAAGATATAGAATAATAGAATTTAAAGCTAGATGAGAAATTGCTTGTCATCTAATTCAATCTAATTTCACAGATGAAGAAACTGAAGATCAGGGAGGTTGTATTATATTTTCCTCCAATTTTTATTTTAATCAGCCTTCTATATACAATCTCAGTCTTCAGCTTGTATACCTTTACACAGAGCCTCACCATGTTTAGAATGTGATCCCCTTCTTTGCCTCTTAGGACTCTGAGAACTTCCTTCAAAACATTCCTCATATATATCTTCTATTACTTCCCTGATCCCGTATTTGTTAAGAGTCTCAAAATTTTAAAATAACATTATTTCACATGCTATTTATTTCAGATTACTTGTATCTACTTAGATTGCCAAGACAGACAGACATATGGAAAGCAGTTACTGCTTTTAAGGATCTTGCATTCTACTGGAGGAGGGGAATATAACATATCACAATGAGTGTCGCATCCTAAGCATTTAACAAATTTCAATGAAATGACTTGGCCTGGAAGTGTTATGTTCTGGCTAACAGGGCCTTAATATAGATTAACATTAAACTGAAATTGGGATAATTTCATATATCTCCCCTCATTTGTTTGTGTGCACTACTGAAATAAAATGTAGAGTGATTTTTGTAAAGACTATGACTATAGTTAAATCATTCAGTATCCTTAGGTTCCTTTTCTTAAGTAATATTCTCAAAGACAGGTTTAACTTTTTTTTTCTTATAGAAAAGTTCAATGTCTGGGATCGTGCCCAGGTTTTTGACAGCTGTATCTATCATGTAAAGGTTGAAAGGTAGGAGACAGCTTCCAGAAATAATGAGAACCTAGAAATCCAATAGTCATCTTATCACAATTTAGTTAGGGAGGGCTGGGAGCAAGCCAGAAACTGAAATTGAAGACACAGAAATTAATGGTGGAAATGGATAAGGGCTAAAAATCACCTAAATTTGCATGTCATTGATCTTGTCAAGAAAAATGATTGAACTGTGATTGACAAGAAAGGGTATTAATTTGACAAGATAAAGATTTTAGCTTTAATATGATTTGATCAGCTCATTGGATGTATAGAACAGAAATATTAAAATAGATTGATAGTAAAGTGGGATCAGAAATTATATTACTGTGATGAAAGATCTTAAATTTTGACATATGGTGTTGATAATTGCCATGGGATTTGGTGAGGGAGTAAGAACAAGATAACAGGCATCAAATGAGAGTATCTTCAAAACAGTATATACAGATTTATTCTGTAGTGTACATCAGGATATGTGATATATATTTATTAAATATTTTGCATAACTATATTAAGCTTCACTTAAGTATTAACTATTTTTGTTATCATCTTCCACTGGATCCCTTGCTCACTTAAATTCAATTAACTTGCATGTCATGGCATCATCTCCTTGATATCATGGTCTTCTTGGAGAATGAAGGACAAATAAAAATCTCTGTGGGTAAAGCTGATATGGAATTGGTCATTAGGAAGATTCCTTTTTTTCTTCTTTCCTCCCTCCCTCTCTCCCTTCCTCCCTCCTTCCCTTCCTTCCTTCCTTCCTTCTTTCCTTCCTTCCTTCTTTTCTTTACTCTCTCCTTCCCTCCTTCCCTATCTCCCTTTTCTTCTTCCCTTCCTTCTTTTCTTCTTTCACTCCTTCCTTCATTTTCTTCCCTCCTTCCTTCCCTCCCTCCATCTCTTCTTCCCTTCTTTTATCCACATAGGGTATCACTTTTACCTACAGATGCTCTTAAAAGCATTTTTTTCCCTCTTTTTTCATCTCTAAACCTTCCCAAGATATCGTGGGGTTTATTTCTTAGATATCTTTTTTAAGTACCAGGCCTAAAATCAAAACCATCTGATTCTATCTGGCCATCAATAGGTCCTAAGCCAAGCCCCATTTGGTCATTGTTTGAGTCCAGATTGATTCATATTGAATGTAATAGCAATCATTTCTGGTTTTACCAGAAATCCTGAGGATCTTCTCCCAGTTTCATTCATTCACTTTTAATTTAGATTTTTTTTGGACTATGTGAAAGAGAAGATTTTTTTTTTTGCCTCAATTACTACCTGTTCCTGATCACTGAATGGGTGTGGCCTCAGTTAAAACTGAGACCTGATGAAAACCTTACTTTACAAAGAACAAGGTCTATTGCATCCAGGGCCATCTTCAATCATCCTGATCTATATCTGGCCATTGGTCCCAGATGAGCCTGGAGGGAAACGTGAGGCAGGTAACATTGCACAGCTTTCCCTTACTTAAATTCAATTCACTTGCATGCCATGGTATTACCTCCCTAATGTCATAGTCCTCTTTGAAGGACAAACAATAGTCTTCCATCTACTTAAATTAGCATTTAAAAATGTTTTATAGATTGAATTCACTTGATTCTATCTTGAAAGTGCTATTATTATTCTCATTCTAAAACTAAGAAAACCAAGGTAAATAAAGAATAAGGATCGTGCTCAGTACAAGAACAACCCTATGCACTATATATCTACATACAAACACAATGCATATGTACATATGTATCTATCTATATACATATAAATTCATATAGATATACCTAAATACATGACATATAGATTTTAAACTGTATACAATAAATGATGCCTATGAATATGAGGCATTTAAAAGGCATTCAGGAAGGAGAATTGCCATAGAAATAAAATCCTCGATTTGAGTCATGTCTCTATCATTGAGTACATGAATAGGTAACAACATTTTCATTTGTAAATTGGGCATAACAATATTTCATATAAGATGTTTTGTAAATAGTAAAACTCCTCCTTTTCTTTCCTCTCTATTTTCCCTTCTCTTCTCCTTCCTCACTTTTCTTTCTCCTGTCTTTTTCTTATTCAATTTCTTTACCATTAGTAAGAGAATACCAATGGTAACAATGGCAACTGCTTTTATTGGTGGGCTAACCATATATCAAGAATGAGGGGAATGGATGGGGAACTCTAGAGCTACATTGCTAGAAATTAGGAGACAGACTGAGATACTTAAATGTTAGAGAGTTTCTCTACAAAGCATTTTTAGAAATACATGGATATCCAGGGATATATTGGTAAATTTTTAATAACTGGGACTTCCAAAAACCTGCAATCCATTTTAAGTTTCACTTGAATTATTAACAATTTCTTAAGTCTAGGCAATCAACACTCAAATTATCTCTGATTTGTAGTGCTTGCTGATTTCTAAGGTGTATTACTCACACTGAAATTTTAACAATTGGTTCTGGGGAAGCTGTTTTAAACTCTTTCCAATAAAGTCCCGTAACATTCCATAGGATGAGAAGGTATGAAAGTGGGTATTTATTAGTGGAGGGAGTAACCTGCCTCCACTGATGAACTCATAGATTTATTCAAATATTAGTAGGATCAGTACAATAGTAATAAAGAAACTTTATCCTGCTTATTGGTTATATCTTATAAAATATGGATATGAGAAGCAGCTGAGGATTTGATTATTTGAGGGAAAAAAACATTTATCCTGTTTTATTTAATGTAGACATAAAAAGGCAAAAAATATCGATGCCACTGGCAGAGAGGACTCCTTTTCAGTTCTCCCTCAGATGGCATCATTGTGATATTCTCTTTGGTCTCTACTCAGGCAAACCTAGAGAGCTTTGAAAACATTTTCTTTGAGTCTGTATTTTATTAAATACCATATGATTTGTCAGATCAACAGACTGTGAAGATTTATTCATGACATTTATTTTCCCAACCATATACATACTTAAATTAAGAAGAGTAGGAGCTGATATTGTTGGTCAAGCTGAGGTAGAACTTGAAAATGGAAGATTCCATTTTCTCACTGAACTTCAAGTTCATCTGTCCTTTGGCAAACATAAGTTGCTATTTTAAAACAACAACCTATGTCAAATATAAATCAAATAGTTTCTACCAGATCATAACACACCAAATCACATTTGTATCACTTATGTCAAAAGGATGAGAATAAGACAGTTCAAATGGCAACTAAAAGAGATTTGGATTTTTTGCATCGTGGCAAAAAACAAACAAACAGGAACAGAATATTTTTATCGTGTTTCTTAGTCTCTTCTAACTAATTTCAATATTAAAATTTAGAAGCATAACAGGAAAAAAGTTTGCATAGGTTTCTCTACTACAACTCTTTTAGGTTCTGATCCTGGGACAGACCATTAGCAGTAGGGAGCTTGGTCTTTAGGAAAAACAACAATATTTTGAAAATGTCTACATCAAAAAGAAACCTCTCACATAAAGAGAATCATTAGGAATAAAGTATACAATTAATTTCAAAAGCAGGGGAAAGAAATATCTTGCTAAAATAAATTCAGGGTTTTGGACTCAAGGAAACCTATTTTGAGAGAGATCTGAGAAGAGTGTTTTCACAAAGCACTTGAGATTCACTGCTTTGATGAGTCCTATACCATGTCATTTTTAGGTTATTTTGATTGTTCTCATGTGCTTTGGTGTTACCTCCCTTTGTGCAAATACCTGTTATTTTTTCTTACCTTCTCTTTGTGTTCAATTTGTGAAACATTGCCTTTTTATTATTTATCAGTGGCATAAAAACTTAAACATCCCTTCCCATTTCAGAATCCTTCCCTTTCTCATTTTATATAACGATTTCCTTAGGTAAACTGTATTCTGTATTTCTGGAATTTAAATGTCAATTTTCTGTTCCTCTTATTTTTTAAAAATAATTCTATAGATAATAATTGTATCTCTATGTTTATATATAGAGTTACATTTAACTTTGGGCTATTTTGCATTTCACAATCAAGATCCAACGTAAAAAAAATCCATTGTTCTAATTTATTTAAAGTTCATTTAAACATTCTATTGCATCACTTTGTCTTCTCTGCTCACTGTATAATTACTTGACTCAGCACATATAGTTCTGGATTAACATATAGGTTTTATTGAAATATATTTGTAATTTAATAGATTGTCTCAGACCAGAACTTGAGGTTCAGACAATTTGTGATTTATTTGTTATCTTAGAAGTAGTGTGAGAAGCAAGATTTTAACCTAGGTTTTCTTGACTGGAGATTCAGAACTTTATTCATAACAATATCTTGCTAGTTTGATGTAACAGTGATTTGTCTTCATTCTTCTACTATTTTATATATCTTTACAACTGTTACCATTGATGAGGTAATCTTATTCCTTAACAAGGTTAACCCCTCTATTTCTTCAAGCAATTCCATTCTATCCCATCCCCTTCAAGAGATTTTCCCATCTGTCATTTTCAGTCTCTGATTTATTTTCAATCTCCCCCTCTCTACCATCTCATTTCTCAGTTTACAAACATATGCATTTCTCCTCTTAAAATAACAAAAACAAAAAAAAAAAAATTCTCACTTTATCCTTCTATCATTCTCTCTTCTATCTTTTATAATGAAGTCCCAGAAAAAGTCATTTACAATAGATGCTTCCACTTTCTCACCTCTCACTTTTTTTGGGGGAGTGAGGAAATTAGGTTCACACAGTAGTAAGTGTCAAATATCTGAGTTTGGATTTAAAGTCCTGACTCTATGTTGTTGCTTTATGCATTGCACCACTTAGCTTCTCCTCACTTTTTCTTAATCACTTGTAATCTGGCTTCTGGCTTTATCATTCTACTAAAACTGCTCTCTCCAAAAGAGAGTTATGATTTCTTAGTTGACAAATACAATAGCTTTTCTTAATCCTCATTCTTCTTGAATCTCTGTAGCTTTTGATACTGTAGAGTACTCTTTCTTCCTTAATACTCTCTTCTCTCTAGTTTTTCAGGATTTCACTCTCCTGATTTTGTTCAACTTTTGATTTCTCCTTTTCTTTCTTCTTTATAGGATCCTTCTCCAGCTCATGTCCTCTAACTATTACTATCATTGAGGATTTTGTTCTGAGTCCTCTTCTTATATTCTCCCTTCCTTCTTCACTTAGTGACCTCCTCAGCTCACATACATTTAATTACTTCTCTTTGGTGATGATTCTCAAATCTACCTATCCTGCCCTGGTCTCTCCACTGAAATCCAATCACTTATCAACATCTGATTTTCCATTATTTTGAACTAAATATGCAGTAGCTATCTTAAAATCAGCTTCTAAAACAAAAGTCTCTCCCTAAACCCCTCCCCCTTGCAACTTCCCCTGCTCTTGCCTTTCCTATTACTGTAGAGACAAAATCATCCTCCCATTCCCTCAGGCTCACAACCTAGAAACCATTCTGGATTCCTCATTATGTTTCACTCCCCATATCTATATATATTTTTTTGCTAAAACCTGTCAATTTCAACTTTTCAGCATTTCTCAAATATGTCCCCATCTCTCCTATCACAATGCCACCACATTGGTGCAGGCAATCATCACCTCATACCTCAATTACTACAATAACCTGATGGTGAGTCTGCCTACTTCAATTCTCTCTCGACTCCAATCCATTTGACATTAAGTGTTTGATAATATCTTAGCTCTAGCTAACCAGCTTAAGTATAGCTGTTGCATGAGACACAATGAACTGCTTAGACAATGTACAAATAACTATTAAATATATTTTTGTGTTGCTTTGCTAATTTCTAGTTATATAGAATAATTATAGGATCATATGAAATTGGAATTATCTATAGGTTACCTAGACCAAAACTTCTTAACCAATGGGTCATGAGTCCATATGGGGTCATATAACTGAATGTGGGGGAAATGAAATTATAGTTTATTATCAGTAAATGATTGATTTATATGCCTATTTTATATACCTATATGTCTGGAGTCACATAAAAATTTCTCAGGCTAAAAGGAGCTGCCAGTGGAAAAAGTTTAAGAAGCCCCAATATATACTTACCCTCTCATTTTACTTAGGAGAAAATTTAGACACAGAAAAGTTAAAGGAAATGACTAAGGTGACATAGATAGCATTTTAGGTCCTCTGATTATGGAAATGCATCTTTTCAATAAGATAACTTGATGATATAATTAATCTTAATTAGATTTCAAAATGTAAGACAGAAAATTTTTTGAACCAGTGTGAATGGTATGAGCTGGTTGCCCTACAAATAAAGTTTACTAGTGAAGTAAAAAAAAAAAATAGAGTATTTATTAAGCTTCCAAGGGTGAAGCAAAGATATCAAAGAATATGTCAGAGGAAAGCCAGGATGCTGCTTGAGCTCTTCTAGTTTCCCTTGAAAACCACATGAAATCAAGTCTCTAACCAAAATCTGACAGAATGAAGCCACTCTCCAGCTCAAGATAGATTGCAAGGACTTCAAGAAATGTCAGTCTCATGGGTGGAAGCATGACAGAAGAGTAAAGGCAGGAACTTGGCTCACCTCCAATGTAAAGTGCTCCAAATTCCTTTAAATGATAACTCTTAAACAAATTTTAGAGGATCAGAATATACAAAAAGATGGAGTAGAATAGTTTTCAGCCAAAGACAACCTAGAAAGTAAGCAGAAAACTTCTGTGACACTAGAGAGGGAGTGCTAGCAATACTGGTGGCTTCCAAATCTCTCAGCCCAGAGACAACAAAGAAGACCTAGAAGGTCAGCAGAAAGAGTCAGTGGAACCAGTGTGGTACCCCAGCCGGTAATGACAGTGGAGGCCCACTCTGGTTCCAGCTCTGGACTGGACCCCAGTTTTAGCGAGCCAGGACCTCTGAATCAATAGTAGTGCTGAAAGCTTCTGGATTTCTCATCCTGCGGACACCAGGAAGGACAATGAAGTTCAGTGAGAGAATCTTTGGCAATGGGGTTGGGCTCTGGTGTGCAGTCTTAGTGCAGTCACGGTCAGTGGACCCCTGCCCAGATAACATACCAGATCTTACAGCAGCAGTAAGGCAGGGACATACCTAACAGCTCTAGGGCAGAAAAGAGTGTTTGTGGTCAGATTTTGTAATGTCTGGACTAGCTCTCTGGAGGACCTCTGGACAGGCCTTGGTCTTAGGTGGAAAAGTGATGAAGGCAGGAGAGCCACCACGAGGATGATCAAGGATGGAGTCTGGAGTCTCCAGTCCTCTTAGCCCTTAAATACCTTTGTACGATCATATCACTACAGCACACTGAGCATGTGCCAACTGGGGAACCATTACATCACCATATTGCACTAAGTGTTTACCTACTAGTGATTACATCATTACATCACACTAAGTATATGTGAAGAACCATTATCTCATCAATCCCACAAAGATCCTGGATATCATCTTTCAAGAAATTATCAAGGAAAAATGTCCTGATATTTTAGAATCAGAAGGTAAAATAGAAATTGAAATAATTCACTGATCACCTTCTGAAAGAGATCCCAGATAAAAATTCCCAGGAATACTATAGCCAAATTCTGGAATTCACAGGTTAAAGAGAAAATATTGCAAATATCCAGAAAGAACCAATTCAAGTATAGTGGAGCCATAGTCACACAAGATTTAGTAGCTTCTACATTAAAGAACTGGAGGGTTTGGAATATAATATTGTGAAGAGTAATGGAGTTGGGATTGCAACCAAGAATCATATACTTAGAAAAACTGAGTATTACCCTTCAGAGAAAAAGATGGTCATTCAATAAAACAAAGGATTTTCAAGCATTTGTGATGAAAAGGCCCGAGCTGAATGGAAAATATGATTTTCAAATACAGGGCTTTGGAGAGACATTAGGAGGTAATTAGGAAAGTGATATCATAAGGGACATAATAAGGTTTTTCTGTTTACATTCCTACATGGGAGGATGATACTTGTAACTCAATAGAACTTTCTCAGCTAGGAATGTATACATACACACATATATATATATATATATATATATATATATATATATATATACACACACACACAAAGGGCATGAGTGTAAGTTGAATATAAAGGGATAATATTTTTTTAAATGATGAAATTAAGTTATAAGAGAGGAATGTACTAGGAGAAAGAGAAAGGGAAAAGTGCAAGGGGGCAAATTATCTGCCATAAAAATAGAGGCAAGAAAAAGTTTTTACAATGGAGGGGAAGATGGGGAGAAGAAGGTGAGTCTGTGAACTTTACTCTAATCAGAATTGCCTTAAATAAAAAATAAAATGCATACTGAATAAGGGTATAGAAATCTATCCCTCTCTGCAGGAAAAAGGAGGGAATGGGATAGGGGATTGGAGGAAAGATGAGAAAAGAAAGGGCCTATTAGGGAGGGAGTGGTCATTAGCAAATACTTTTCAGGAGTGATAGGGTGAAAGGAGAGAGAGAATAAATGGGAGGAAATATGATAAGTAATAGTAATTGTTAAAAAAAAATTCAAAGCAAGTTTCACTGATGTAATATTATTGTTCTCTTGAAAGTTATGTGCAAGATACTTTCAGAAAAAATAAAATCTAGAAAGTCTTCCTTGAACAAAGTGAAATGAACTATATACAAAGTAATAGCAATATTCTGGGATGACCAGATGTAAATTATTTTGTTATTCTCAGTAGAAAAATCATCCACAACTACTCTGAAAGACTTATGATCTAAAATCCTGTCCATACCCAGAGAAGGAACTGATCATATTTGAATATAAATTGGAGCATTCTCTAATTTCTCCTTTCATCTTTCTCTGTATTTTAAATTATTTTTTTCTTTAGGGTTTTTATTTTCTCTAGTGTGGCAGATTTATGTTTTCTTTCACAAGAAGAAAAAAATTCACTTTTATTGAAATGACTTGAATAATTTTCACATATGGTTTCTTAATTGTGGGTGGGGATAAGGGAGAGGAGTTGGAACTCAAAAAGTTTAAAAACAAATGTAAAAATGTTTTGAATGCAACTGAGGGAAAATATTAAATAGATAATTTTAAAAAATGAATAAAAATAAAATTTTAAATCAATAAAAAAAGAAAGGTTAGTTTCACTAGAGTGAAAGGAGTATTCAGCCCATCTCAGACAGTGACTTGGAAAGCAAATGAGAGAGTCTTAATCACAGCAGATCAACAACTGAGACTGTCAGTTATTGCTCAATAGCACAGCAGACCTGTAGAGCCTTCTTTAAAATAGAGATGCCAACAAGAAACAGAAAACAAGACAAAAATCCTGAAAGGATAAAAGCATCTTGCAGTAGGAGAAGCCTGCAGTGGCAGAAGGGTTTTCCACATTCAAAAGGAATCTTGAGCATAGTGGGAAAAGAATTATGAACAGTTTGTGGGAAGGGAGGGGAATCAGAGAGGAATGAAGGAGCAATCAGTCCCCGGGAAGAAATAATTATTCATAAAATGGACCACAGGACTGGAGGACTCTTTCAAGGCAAGAAAGCTGTTATGGTATGGTTGTGGAGGATGCTTTCAGAAGGAGAATAGTGAGGGGAAAGTTTTAGAGAGTCAAGAAAAAGAGGAAGAAAAAAATGAATGTAAATAAAGGAAAGCTTATAGTTAGCTAGTTTTAAAAAAAATCCCCAGAGGACATAAAGAAAAATAACCCTTCCATAAGGTAGAAATAAAAATCTCTCCTTTTCAACTCACCACTGATCTCTTTGTAAAGAATAGCTATTGTTTTGGGGTAAATGAAAATTAATATATTACTGGATGTGAAGGATGTAAAAAAAATCTTGACGAAGTTGGATTTTTTCCCCATTTGTAATGATTTGAAGTTTAGAAATGCTTTTGATACTTAAGATTTGTTTTATTATAAAAATTGTTACAAGAAAATCAATGCCATTAGTAAATTAGACAACTCTTCTCTGGTGAAAAGACAATATATGATTGAATCATATGAAGCTTTCAAAGTTCCTTCTATTATAGATAATTGGAGTTATTGCATGTGGAAGTGTTTTCCATAAATGACATAGCTGTTTTTCTGACTGGATTTCAATATATATCTAGCTAGCTGGATAATATGGCTATTATCCAGACAACTTAAAAAATGCAGCTTAATTGTGAAACTCAGTAAGAATCTATTGTGTTTGGACAAGCATGGGAAAACAAACCTGTTTAATTAAGTTGAGAATATTAAAACTTATTCAAAATGTATATCTTTAGAATTATTTTTTTTTTATTTTGTGATTTCTCAAAGGTAGAGAAAGAAATCTTGGAGCTTGGTACTTCTAGTAAAGTAGAATGATAACACATCTTTGTCCAAATAACTGAACCATAAATTCTTTCACACTCAATTTGTTGTTAGTGGTCCAATGGTATACAACCTTTTGGTTAGGTGGTGTTTTATCATTTGTCATGTTTCCTTTATGACTAGCTTAGTGTCTTTTGTATGATTAACTATTTTTAATAGCTTTTTATTTACAAATTATATGCTCGGGTAATTTTATAGCATTGACAGTTGCCAAACCTTTTGTTCCAATTTTTCCCCTCCTTCCCACCATCCCCTCCCCCTAGATGGCAGGATGACCAATACATGTTAAATATGTTAAAGTATAAATTGGATACAAAATAAGTATACATGTCCACACCGTTATTTTGCTGTACAAAAAGAATCGGACTCTGAAATAGTGTACAATTAGCCTGTGAAGGAAATCAAAAATGCAGTTAGACAAAAATATAGGGATTGGGAATTCTATGTAATGGTTCTTATTCATCTCCTAGAGTTCTTTTGCTGGGTGTAGCCAGTTCAGTTCATTACTGCTGCATTGGAACTGATTTGGTTCATCTCATTGTTGAAGATGGCCAAGTCCATCAAAACTGATCATCATATAATATTGTTGTTTAAGTATATGATGATCTCCTGGTCCTGCTCATTTACAATTAACTCTTTAAAGAATATCTATTACCCAAAAGTTCTTGGAATTCCTCATTCTTTATAATATAAGAATTTTTAGTTTGTCTTTCTATCAAACCTTAACTGAGTTAAAGATTGTTCTTGATTTTTGTCATCAGCTAAAATTCCAATGCAAGTCAGAATTACAATCAGAATTGTGGTATTAAATATTTATTTATTAAGCTTTCTGGACATTCCTCCCCGTTCTTCCTTCCTACAGCCACTACTATAATATAATCCACTTGAAGTTTTGTATTAGTTCCCGAAAAAGTATCCTTAAATCACTCTACATTGAAAAAAAATCACTGAATCCTTATTTCTACATACTTAATAATCCACACATTGCTTTTCCTATAAAAATGCTGTGAATAATTATTGATTAGAGAAGTGAAGATTAAAGAGATATCTCATATCTAACAAATTGGCTAAAATGACAGAAGAGGAAATGAAAAATATTGGAGGAGCAGAAGAAAAGTTGTGAAACTTGTACATCAATGATGGAATTGTGAACTAGTCCAAATATTTTGGAGAACAAGCTGGAATTATATCCCAAAGATTTAAAAACCTGTATATACACTCTGAGACAGAAATGACATGATTAGCTGTGTTTTCCAATGTAATTAGGGAAAACAGAAAAAATAAACTCTACATTCTAAAATATTTATAGCAGCTCTTTGTGAGAGCAAGGAACAGAAAAGTTAGGAGATGTCTATCAACTAAGGAATGGCTAATCAATTTGTGATATTTGACTATAATGGCATGCTACAGTAATATAAGAAATTATGAGATGGTTGGTTTTTAATAAAACATGGAAATTGCAGAAATAATGAAAAGTGAAGTGAACAGAACCAAGAGAATATTGTATACAGTAGCAGCAATATTTTTTTGAAGAACAACTGTTAATGACTAAGCTTAAATCTGATACAAATAACATGTCAAAAAATACTCGCCTCCATTCTGGTATCTTGCTGGATAAAGTCTAGGCATTACACTACCTTGTCTTCAATTTTATTGTTTCTCGCGACCAAAGTCCATTTGATATATATTTTGTTTTAAAAAGTTTAATTCTGACCTATTAAAAATAAGGAAATCCAAAGTAATAAAAAAAGGATTTTTCTCCCCATTTCTTCTGATTATTATATTTTAAAACCCTAATTTAGCACTGACTTCCTACTTAAAGAAAAGTTTGCTAAGTTGATTAAAAGAGAATATATATATATATATATATATATATATATATATATATATATATACATCTATGTCTATATGCATAGATATATCTATATCTATCGATCTATAGCTCCTAAACAACATATAGACATTTCAGTGTCTGTTAGTGTCCAAAATATAAAAGTTCCTCTGTGATAATTCTACATATCATATATTACATATATATAATATATATATATATATATATATATATATATAATGATGATAGAGAAATCTATCTCATCTTATCTCTTATCTCTCTTATTCACAAACAATCTGAACTCTAATTCATTCCTCCTTTGTTTAAACAATATATATTATATATATTCATCTTCAAAGAATGAACTGATGAAAGTATAAATAGTGTGATTGTTCATGCACACACACATCTAATAACCTAATATATATTAAGATACTATTTTTCTAACAGATTTATTTCATAGCAGTTTAACCATGAAGCTACTTTGCACTAATTACTATAAACTTCTATTTCCCCAAATAAGTGCAAATAACAATTTTGGACATTGGGAAAGACAGGTGGTTTGAGATTAATCCCATTGTATTTTTGCCTCTTCTAAATGGCATATTTTGTTTTAGTATCAAAATTTCTAAATTTTGTTACTTTGCTTATATTAATTTCCCTATAGCACCCAATTAGTATGCCTTAAGCTGTGGGTGGCAATGCAATAGAGACATGAAATAAAGTTTTAAAATCAAGTTTTAATAGCAACAGCAGTTTGCACAATTAAGCTGGCAAGTCAGTGACTACATCTTTTAGAAACTCCCAGCTTTGACACATCATGGGGTGACTTTAAACCCTACTGTTTTCACATCCTTGTTGATATCTTGAATTAGCCAAGCATCTGTTATCCCAATGAAATCAGATATCTATTTCCATGCATTAGTGCAGTTGTGTTCTGATTGCTTTTTGTATTTACATAAATGAAAAAACATCATTCTATCTGTTGTTTTCCTTTTAACAATCTTAAAAAAGAAGCTGATAAAATGATTTTTGCTATTGTTTTTTTTCTTTTCCTTTTGAAAAAACTTTGCTTATTACAAGCATTATGTGTGGTTCGAGTTCATCTTCGTTAGAGCAGCATCTGTCACAATTTCTACTTCTCTCCTTTGCATATGGGGTTAGAAAGAAGGTTGGTTAGAAGAGACAAAATATATTCCTAAATATAATAAAATAAATTGAACAATAGGTACTAAATGACTTTTTTTGTTTTATATCTCATGAACCTCTATTTCTATATAATTATCTTAAATATTATTATATATTCACTTGCACACTATTCTTAGCCAAACACAGACATGACAAGTGCACCCCATCCCATCCACCTTCACACAAGGAGAATTGTCAGTCATAAATTCATTAAAGGTAGTTTCTACCACTCCAGAGGATAAATTGTTAGAAATGTTTGTATAAACATTAAAACCTTGGAAACTGGTAAATGTTACAAAAAAAGCATTTTTAAAATTATCTAGCCTTAAAAAAGAATGAAAAAGTGTTAATAATTCAGATTAATTTAAAAATATATCATTAATACATTTTTCCCAGAGAGCTCATTTACTGATTCCTGTGGGAAAATGTAGGAAAAATCTTAAATAGATATCTCCTTCAATACTTTGTCTTTGAATTTAATGATATTCATCATGAAATATACATTTCTTAAAAGCAGTAACTAATTTCTTAGTGTGTGTTTGTGTGTGTATGTGTGTGTATGTGTGTGTGTGTGTGTGTGTGTGTGTGTGTGTAAGGTGGGGCTACCACATTATTGTACATGTAGTATATATCTCTTTGGATTGGTTTATAGAATATCAAAGCATGAAAAGTCAATACTCTAAATGTCAGACTTGAATTTCACATTTAGCCAATTAATTATATGATTACATTTATCATTTATTGAGCTATATTTATAAATCTTATAAGTCAATGAAAAGTACATAGTAAAATATGTCCATATAAGGTGAATTTTTCCTAAGCATGCAAAACAATAAAAAGGAAACCTTTAAATATTTTGCTTTATCCATTCTACTCAGGGACTCATCCTAGAAATAGGTATGTCATATTTAAATCCTAAAGCTGACAGTGGAGTGACTGTTGTGAAAAGAAACAGAAAACTTTTCCTTCTTTATATTTTTTGGTGAAAATGTAACACTCTTACCTAACAACTCATCATTTGAGACCAAATTTCATTTTGTAGGTACAGTTATCTCATAAAAAAGAACACCAAGAAACATCACTCTGAGATGCTGAAGTCATTGCTTCAAAACATTGGATGCTATGAGAGTTATAAGTGATGTTCTGGTGCATACAAAACAAAAAAAAAAAAAAGAAAAAATGATTGAATAAAAGAAAAACTAGTTTCAAGAAAAACAATGGCAAGGCATGGTTTATAAATTTTCTATTGGAGAGAAAGAAGAAAATTCAATCAATCACAACAAGTGACTGAAACTTGGTTTTTGTTTGTTTTAAACTAGGTGAATGACATATAATATAATAATGACATATAGAATTCATTCAGACACCATGGCAATATAAAATTGGTATTTCTCCATAAGGGCCCCCCAAAATTATGTCATAATATGACTCTCTCATTGACCCTAGGACTCATTTGATGCCTAAGAAGAGAAAGAGAATAAGGAAAGAAAAAAGATCCCTAAAAAGAAATTAAGGCAGTTCTCTCACTCAGGTCTTAAAGAATTAGCCAACGAATTGCAAATTCTGGAATATTTGGGCTAGGGTGTTGTTAGAGGCTAGTGCTGAATACATTGGAGTAAGGAAAAATTAAAAATGATGGGGAAAAAGAGTTTTGTTTGATAGGCAATAAGAGGGAAAAAACCTAACAACCTAGAAGATGAGTTTTTATAGAAGTCTTCTCAGATAAAATCTTTAGTATATAATGTTTGTGTTATGGTCTTGAATAGAGACTTTGGGGAGATGAGTCTCCCTTGGTAACCTCTCCATTTCCCAATGGATGGGTTGTTTGCCACAGCGATTAACTTTGAGAGATTTCTAAGGGAGCTCAGTTTCTGAGAGTATGATGATCAGAGGAATTCCTCCACTAAATTGTAGTGACTATAATTTATTTGCATATTTGTTGGTATCAAGTAAAATAAAAACTATATCTCATTAAGAAGAAAGTCAAAGTTCTTTTAAAAAATTCTTTGCACCCCTATCATCTTAAAATTTTGACAAATTATGAAGGCAAACCTGGGTGTTGTCTAAATACTATGGATTAATAGAGAATGAGTTTCCAATTATTAAAATAAAGTATGTGGAGAATCTCATGAATTAAAATTTGCCCCAAAACACTTGTCATTTACCGCAGCAAGTAATGTGGGAAAATAGTCTAAGAGGTATAGTATAATCTCAAAAAAACATCAAATGCAAGAAACTCAAATTATTTCAGAGGAGAGCAAAGCAGGCTCTTTAAACAGAATTATGTGAAGGTACAGGGAACTTTACATTCCTTAAAATATGTGTACAAAAGATGAAAGGAAGGAAAGAGTAATTACAAAAAAAGAGGTACATTCTTCAAATAATAGTGTCAGAAATGTTAAAAGTTCATAATTAACTTAAGCAGTAAATACTAAAATAGCAACAAAGATATGTTTTTAAAAATAACTTTGTAAGCTCTGAGGAAGATTAAAACAGGAACACATTTGCAAAATTCCATGACCAGGATGTCAAGGGGACTAGATGCCATATAAGGATTGTGTGATGAACTGAAGATTTCTAGCCTGAAGAAGCTAAGATGAAAGGGAAAGAGTCTAAGTAGACTTGACAGCTGTCTTCAAATATTTGAAAAACTGTCAGATGGAATACCCATTAAGCTAATTTTGCATGGACACAGTGCAGAAATATGGATGGTGTGAAACATAAGATTTATGGTAAAACAAACAAACAAACAAAATATCTATGAGTTTGAATCCAGGCCTTTCTGGATAATCTCTTGTTATTTCAGTTTCCTCTTCGATTTTTTTTAAAGATAGTATATTATTGATGAATGTTGGAGGGGATGTAGGAAAACTGGGACACTGATGCATTGTTGGTGCAGTTGTGAACGGATCCCACCATTCTGGAAAGCAATTTGTAACTATGCTCAAAAAGTTAGCAAACTGTGCATACCCTTTGATCCAGCAGTATTACTATTGCACTTACATCCCAAAGAGATATTAAAGAAGGGAAAGGGACCTGTATGTGCCAAAATTTTTGTGGCAGCCTTTTTGATAGTGGCTAGAAACTGGAAACTGAATGGATGCCCATCAACTGGAGAATGGCTGAGTAAATTGTGGTATACAAATGTTATGGAATATTATTGCTCTATAAGAAATGACCAGCCAGGTTAATACAGAGAGGTTTGGAGAGACTTGCATGAACTGATGCTAAGTGAAATGAGCAGAATCAGGAGATCATTATACACTTCAACAAAAATACCATATGAGGATCAATTCTGATGGAAGTGGCTATCTTCAACGAGAGGATCCTAATCAATTCCAATTGATCAATAATGAACACAACCAGCTAAACCCAGTGAAAGAACACTGGAAATCTGATTTTTCTTGTGCAGCAAGATAACTGTATAAATATATATACATATATTGTATTTAACATATACTTTAATATGTTTAACATGCATGGGACTTCCTGCTATCTAGGGAAGGGGGTAGAGGGAAGGAGGGGAAAAGTTGGAACAAAAGTTTTTGCAAGGGTCAATGTTGAAAAATTACCCATGCATCTGTTTTGTCAATAAAATGTTATGATAAAAAGATAGTATTTTATTTCATTCTAGTTATAAGAAAAAAATTAGTTTTCATTTTCACAAAATTTTGAATTCCATTTTCCTCCCTTCCTCCTCTCACATCTTCCAAAGATGGCAGGCAATTTGATATAGTTTATATAGGTGCTATCATGTAATACACATTTCCATATCAGTCACAGTTGTGAAAGAAGAAACAGACTAAAAGGAAAAACAAACTATGAGAAACAATAAAGTGTAAAAATATGCTTTGATCTGCTTTCTTTACATGGATATGGATTGCATTTTCCTTTGTAAATCCTTTGTATTTTTTCTGGATCTTTATGTTGCTGAGAAGACCTTAGTCATTCTGAGTCGATCCTCACACTATTGTTGATATTGTTTAGAATGTTTTCCTGTTTTTGTTCATTTCACTTGTATCAATTCATATGTCTTTTCAGATTTTTCTAAGAGTGTTATTGCTGGTTTAAAGGGTATGCATAGTCTAATTGCTCTTTGAGCATAGTTCCAAATTACTCTCCAGAAAAATTGTATCAGTTCAGAACTTCTTCAACAGTTCATTAGTATTACAGTTTTTCCACATCTTTTCTAACATTTATCACTTTCTTTTCAGCCCTTCTGTTATGTGTAAGGTAGTATCTCAAAGTTGTTTAAATTTGCATTTCTCTAATCAAAAGTGATTTAGACACTTCTTTACATATCACTAAAAAGCTTTGAGTTCTTCATATGAAAACTGCCTATTCATATCATTTACACATTTATCCATTAGGGAATGGCTTGTACTCATAAATTTGAATTAATTGTCTCTATATTTGAGAAATGAGATTTTTATGAGATACTTAAAAGTGTAAAGATTATTAACCAGCTTTGTGCTTTCCTTCTGATCCTTCCCTTGTTTTTGTTTGTTCAAAAGTCTTTTAATTTAATGTAATCAAAAGTATCTATTTTTCATTTTGTAATACTCTCTATCTCTTGTTTGCTCATGAATTCTTTTCTTCCCCATATATCTGACAAGTAAACTATTTCTTGTTCTTCTAATTTGATTATAGTATCACCCTTTAAAAATTTGGATGTTATACTAATTGGTATATATATGTTTGTACTGACATTACTTTATTATCAGTGGTATCTTTTATCAAGGTGTAGTTTCCATTCTTATCTCTTTGAATTTTTGCATTTGTTTTGCTGAATTTAGGATTACTATTTCTGTCTTTTTATTTTGTTTCCTGGTTATACATGTATATTCATTTAAAAAAAAACATGTATTTATGAATCATGTTGGGAGAAAAAGCAGAACAAAAGGGAAAAAAGCCTTAAGAGGACAAAAAACAGAAGAAAAAGAAGATAAGTGAACATGCATGTGTGATTTTCATTCAGTTTTCATAGTTCTCTCTCTGGATACAGATGGCATTTTTCATCCAAAGTTTATTGGGATTTTCTTGGAATACTGAACCACTGAAAAAAACAAGTCTTTCATAGTTAATAAATGAACAATCTTCCTGCTACTGTGTATAATATAGTCCTGGTTCATTCTGGAGAGTAGTTTGGAACTATGCTCAAAAAGTTATCAAACTGTGCATACCCTTTGATCCAGCAGTGTTACTACTGGGATTATATCCCAAAGAGATTATAAAGAAGGGAAAGGGACCTGTATGTGCACAAATGTTTGTGGCAGCCCTTTTTGTAGTGGCTAGAAACTGGAAACTGAATGGATGTCCATCAGTTGGAGAATGGCTGAATAAATTGTGGTATATGAATATTATGGAATATTACTGTTCTGTAAGAAATGACCAACAGGATGATTTCAGAAAGGCCTGGAGAGACTTACACGAACTGATGCTGAGTGAAATGAGCAGGACCAGGAGATCATTATATACTTCAACAACAATACTATATGATGACCAGTTCTGATGGACCTGGCCATCCTCAGCAATGAGATCAACCAAATCATTTCCAATGGAGCAGTAATGAACTGAACCAGCTATGCCCAGAGAAAGAACTCTGGGAGATGACTAAAAACCATTACATTGAATTCTCAATCCCTATATTTATGCCGACATGCATTTTTGATTTCCTCCACAAGCTAATTGTACAATATTTCAGAGTCTGATTCTTTTTGTACAGTAAAATAACGTTTTGGTCATGTATACTTATTGTGTATCTAATTTATATTTTAATTTACTTAACATCTACTGGTCATCCTGCCATCTGGGGGAGGGGGTGGGTGGTAAGAGGTGAAAAATTGGAACAAGAGGTTTGGCAATTGTTAATGCTGTAAAGTTACCCATGCATATATCCTGTAAATAAAAGGCTATTAAATATATATATATATATATATATATATATATATAGTCCTGGTTCTGTTCGTTTCACTCAGCATCAATTCATGTAAATCTTTCCAGGCATTTCTAAAATCAGCTTGTTCATCATTTTTTCATAAAATAATAATATTCCATTACTTTTATACAATATTATAGGATATTACAGGAACTATCAGAAGATTACTTGTAAAAACTAGATGAATACACCATCTTTTAAAAGAAAAACTTGGTTCACTTTTTTTGTTTTGAAAAAAACGGAAAAAATGTAAAAAAAAAATAATACTGACATAGTATACAAACTCAAATCATAACTTATTCAGCCATTCATCCTAATGTGGGTTTTCCTTTATGTTCTATGTGTTAGTTCTATTTGTTTATTTGGAATATTGTTTCAGATTTCTCTGCCATACAGCAATAATTGTAAAATGTTCCTTTAAAAAAAAAAAAGACATCTTATGTCATGATAAACTTGGAGTTTCATTGGTTGTAATGACACTTTAGAAAAATTATGACAACTGATTAAGGAAAAATAGTTATATACATACTGTTTAAAAACACATTAAATATAACAAAAATTTAGTTTTTTATTGAAGTCTCTTGTTTCCTTTATGTTGAAAGATTTCTGTTTATTAAAAACTAATTTCATCATTAAAATATTTATTTTTAAAATGTTATTGTAGTACACATGGATATATCCTAAAATAGCCCTGCACAGGATCTGGTAAATATTAGAAAAATAAAGATGATACAAAGTTTCCTATGGACCCAAAAAGTCTCAATCTGCAGAGTTTCCAAGAGTACTGACAGCAAAATAAGGCATCTTCTCAATTCTTTTTTGATTTCCCTTTATGGAAAAAGACAGGAAGGATGGGAAGAATGGTAATTTGATTGAGAGGTAGAGTGAGCACCCATTTGATTTCTCACTTATGAATTATTCATTTAATATACATGAACCTGCAAGAAATATCGAAGGAATTCAGCCACCAACACTGTGACTGACAATAAAAGGAATGAGTTTTGATTTCAAATATAGATAATTTTAGTGACCAATAGAATTATGTTTGGAGAAACATAGAGCAAAATTCCATAAAAACATATCATCCTCATGTTAATTTGCATAGAGAAGTATATTTTTGATTAAGTCAAAGAATTTAAAATTCTCTTTATATTTCTAATGCATTAAACTCTTGAGAAACAGAGGTCATCATATATTCACATGAAGGCTTCCTTAACATTGAGCCTAGTTATTCCCCAATTAGAAATTAATAGACTAGTGATTTGATAGTAATAAAATTTATTTTACTATCAGGAAAGAAACAATCTGCCTTTGACTTTTCTTGGTTAATAACATTCTGTAGCTGAGAGACAGTTTGGCCTTGTGGAAAGAAGCCACTGCATCCTATTTCTGCCCTGCTATTGCAGTGAAACAATTAACTGACTTAAAAAAAAAATTATAAAGGAAAATCAAGGTTTATAAAACTGAGAGTGACTAAGCATCCTTATCATAAGATGTGATCTAAAAGATGAATGGTGGTATGAGTGTAGGGACTGTCTGGAGAAAATGGACAAGGAAATTTGACAAGACTGTCAAATGGATACCTAGCACCCATTTTTTATGTGAAAGATAGCACATACTTAAATTTGGACAAGAAACAGAGGAAATTGTTTTACAGGACAATTGGGATTGTCTACTTAGGGAAGCAATCTGCCTTTGTCTAACTTTTGCTTTATTTCTCATTACAACAGTAATGATGGAGGTGAGTGCTTTAAAGAATAGAACCAAATAAATTGGACAAGGCCAAACAGCCTGATAATACAGTGCTGCTGAAAGCTCTCTTTCTTTTAATCTATAGTCATTACGATTTCAGGGACACAAATTGCCATGTAAAAGCTTTAAGGAGGGACTGTTGCAAGAGTAATTGGTATTTATTCCTTATGCTACATTCTATTTGATATGAAAGTCTTCTATTGGTTTCATGGTATGTTTTTTCTAAATATGTCTTTCAGACTCTGAGGGTTTATCTCAGACTGGCTATTACCTAAATCACAATGTGATTTCTATGTAATTCATCAGAACTTGTGAATGATTTATTAATGTTGTAAATTAATGACTCAATTATAATTCTTTTGAAAAAAGTGTGATGCTGGATTTTATGCAAATTTGTTTGCTTACTTTATACTAAAACAAACGATCACTAACTTACTTTGCCTTAAAGTTAATAAATTTCACAAAAACTTGAAGGCAATTGATATGATAGAAATAAATTCATATCTAAGATAATAATTATAACTGAAATGTATTCCATTTAAATGGAAATTATTGCTAAATGCTTATGTAGATTTAATGAGAGTAAAATTATACAAGCTTTATATTGATCTAAAATAATTTGATGTATTTTCATATATAGTTGAGCCAAGTTTAATTAACTTATTACTACTTGACATGCTAAACTACTTTTAATAACAGGTTTCATATCACTCAGGATATAATTTAGTAAATTTAAAGTCATTATAATATTGTATGTCTATCTGCAACCTCCCACACACATTAGAGTAAATTTGAAATTCATTTGTTCATTGTTATTCATTCATAAAATAAATATTGAATGAATGCTAACATATTTAAACAGTACATAGTAGGTAATCTGAGAATTCCAAATAAATATTACTTTCAGTGACATTTTTGGAAAAATGTAATATATAATGTAATCTGGTAAGTGCAAATGAGATATACTAGATAAAGTTGTAAGTTAGGCCAGAGTAACAGGATTATTTTCAAAAGTGGGGATCTTCTGAAGAATGTACACTTAATTTGAGTTTGAAGGATATATGAGAATTTAAGAAGTGAAAAGAGAGGAGAGAATTATTCTGGGGATATGAAATATTGTGAGAAATGATGAGACTAAAATGATAATATATACACAAAAGAGATGGTAATATTGCATAATAGAAAGCATTGAATATCAGTCAAAAGTATTTGTTTTAATTAATCAACAAACATTTATTAAGTGCCTACTATTAGCAGACACCAAACAAACAAAAACCAAACCAAAAGAAACCAAACCAAACCACACCAAACCAAAACAAAGCAAAATAAAACAAAAACCAAGCAATCCCTGTCTTTAATGAGATGATAATCAGATAATCTAAAGAAGACAATATGTGCATATGTGAAATGACTTTCCCTTGATAAAATGTAATCTTAGATGATAAACTGTTAGTCTGTGAATAGGTCTGTTAACAACTCCTCTTCTTAAATTAGAACTGGGGAGACTTACTATATTTGTAAGTAAATGGGAGAAAACTGAAAAAAAAAAGATTTAAGTTTCCATAGATGGGAGATAACTTCTAGAGTGACCCTAATCTTATGACTACCACTATTCTCCAAATGCCCCCATACCTTTTGTCTTTCTTTGTTTTTCTATGTCATTTATTTGATTTCCCTACCTGCTTTTCTCTCTTTCCTCCCTTCATTTCTTTTTTTCTCTCTTTCTCTCCCTCTCATTCTTCTTCTTTCTTTCTTTCACCCTCCCCACAGATTCCACATACCCATAAATACAGGGAGTATAACTTCTCTCAACTTTTTCTTTTCTTCAGTGGTCACAGTTTCATTATTTCTCTACCAGGAAGAAAATATACATTCAAGCTGAATAGTACTCTCCCAAAATTGAATCTGATAAAAAAACAAAGTTTGACATTGATTTAGGACTTAATCACAACATTGGAATGTGATATACATTATACTGTATCTGTGAAAATTATGTAGCACATTCATATGTTCAGGGGGCAGGGTGTCCTAATCCAGGAAGTATAATAATAATAATAATAATAATAATAATAACAGAATATATTTATCATTTTGTGAAGTTTTGAAAATTGCTTTATGATGTCAGTATTTTTTTCTCAGAACAACTCTGGAAGGAATATATTATTATCCCCTTTTTTATAAATGAGTAAAGTAAGACAGACAGGTTACATAACTTCTCCAAGATCATAGAGGTAATAAGTATCTGGCATGGGATTTGAACCTAGGTCTAGTACACTGGCCACTCACCATCTTACTACCTCTATATGTCAAAATGAATCAAAAGTAATGGGCAAATCAATAGATAGCATGTCTTTAAAATTTCTCATCATGATAAAATATTCACACTGTAAAAACAAAATATATTAATAAAAACACTGTACATTCCATCAGTTATGTTACCTATTTACACTCTTTTGGAAAAATGTTATATAATATATTTCTCCTTTTCAGGGAAATTTTAACTGTGCTATTATGATTGGATTAGCAGAAGACTTAATAAAGTATACAATTTGAATATTTGTTATAAAATTGCCATTTTTATTGTTAGTTCTAAAATATGTAGTATAATGTCATAAGTAATAAGATGTGATATAAAATCATAAGTTTTAATTCTTGCTTTATTGGTACAAGAAATATTAGGGCAAAAAGGACATGTCACTAGATATTTAATAAAAGCTTTTGAGGAACACAATATCAATTATTTTTGCCATCTTATTTGCATCCCTCTCCTTGTTTCCTCCTTTTTCTTCCCATTCTATTCCTTCCCATGTCTCTTGTTTTTTTTTTTTTTTTTTTTTTTTTCACCTTACAAAGGACTTTAGTTGAAATATAGAACAAAAATAAGAGTAAAAGAATTTCACCTCATTGACTGGCCCAGTCTGTCTTCATATTACTTCAGTGCCGAGGGAGAGTTGGTATAGAATTAACACAATTTATATATGATATTCATCCCCAAGTGTTCACACCCAAAGTCAATATAATTTATGGATGCTTCAAATTTTGTATAGATGTTAGTGTGGCTGGCCAAAAAAGTACACTCAGGATCAATACATCTTATTCCTATATCACAATGCATATCCTAATAGGTCCTCACTGATTCTCTTTAGACAAATACTGAATCTTTCTACAGATTCATAGATTTCAAGGAAGCACTAGAATTAAAACAAAACAAAACAAATCAAAAATTATAAAGTTCACTGACTTCTTATGCAAGGAACTATAGATTTGGAACTAGAGGGAGTGAATTAAAATTCCAAGTATCCCCTGTACTTTCTGTGTAAACTTGTGTGTCACTTAAGTATTCTTGACCTCAATTTCCTCATATTTGAAATGAGTGCTTGAACCAGATGAATTCTAAGGTCTCTTCATATTCTAAATAAGTGACTAAGTTTCTCAAGAGCTTAGATTTCTGCAAACACTTGACATGCAATAAAATTCTAAGACAGCAAAAGATGGCATCCTTATACTGTAAGGCATATCTAGTTAGCCTTATTACATTCTGTATGATGTACAAAAGCATCTACAGAAACGGTTAACCAAACTTTTTGAGTTGCATCTGTTTTTAATGTTAAAATTTTTGAAGAGCCCCATGTGATTACACTTGTAGTTATAGCATGTGTAAACTAAACACAGAAGTCTGTGATGGATTCAATTATATTTTGAAATAAACTTGTGTTTTGTGCTCAAGAGAGCATCTATATACAATAAAAATGTAATAGAATATGATATTTGATACACAAATGTGAATATGACTCTTATCAACCTGCATGTTAAGGGAAAAGAATACAGTTATAAGTAGGCTTCTTTTCATTTCTTATGAAAGCTCTTTGATGACTGAAGGTCAAGACTAGCATTGCAAATTAAAGTGATTCATAATATGAAAGACTATTTTTGCTTTCTCTTTGGCCTTGAAGTTTTTCTCTGGTTTTCCAGTCTAAATAATGACACATATGGAAATATATCATCCAATTCCATATTTCTTTTATACATTAGGGGACACAATATAGCAAAATTAACAATTGTGGCTGCAGTGGGAGGGTTATCAATTAGAGAGAATTAGGCAAGCATAAGAGAAACTGCCTTTCTGGTGGGGTTCAAGTGCACTAAGATGAAGTCAGGGATATGAATTAAAGAGGGAAAGCTTGAGAACTGCAGGGAAAAGAAAATATAAAGAAAAATAAACAGGTTTTTTGTTTCATTATTATATGTTAATAAAGTGTACTTTTGTTTGCTGTAGAAATCAAAGGAGTAAAAAATGGTATCCTAATGAAACATAAGTCAAAATTGAATTGTTTTTTAATGGACAGCTCTGGGTGGGAGTAGAGATATTACTGAATTATAGAGGGGAGAGTGTCAAATAGATTTTGCTCAATCCATTTGGCTCTATCTAGATTTGAGATCTGGAGCCATGGCTTAGCAGAATTAGACATTATACATTGATATAACAATTATCATCTTTATACATTGGAACTTAAAAAAAAGATTTAAAATGTTTTGTTCACATAAATATTGATGTTAAAGAAAAAAAATTCTGTGATCCAGCAGAGAGCCTGGCTCACAAAGCTAGAAATTACTGATATCCAGGACTCTAGTTACCAACTTGGTTAGTGACAAAAAAAGAAATCAAATATTTCATCTGCATATCCACAGTCATATTAATTAAAATAGCACAGGAACCAAACGCAAGGTTTTTTTAATGACCTCCAGACAAATAAAATCATCATCTGACCCAATGTTTGAAATTGAGCAAGCTAGCTCTCATCTCCTGAAGTATGGCTAATTGTTTCCTCTTATCCCTGATTTTTAATAGGATGTTTTCACAAATCCTTATATAAATTTCAGTGCTTTTTTGGAGAAGTCTATTTGAAGTATTGTTTTCATTGAGAGAAACAAATCTTTTCCTAAGAAAACAATTGGGTTGCCTAGTAATGTTTTGCTGACAAAGATGCAGAATTTCTTACAGAACAAAGTGTAGCCAATAGATTTGATCTGGGTAAAGCACGCCTTACAGTAAATTCCTAAATCAAAATAAACAGCTAGCAAAAGGCCAGCATTGATCTGGAGGAGTACATTTGGTAAACCTGGTAATAAATTACCAAAAGTAGTAACTGTCTCAATTATCTGTGATACCTTTTCATGTTTGCCAACCATTAGAAAAATAGATGCAATGTTGTCTTAAATGAAATTGTGTGACCCAGTATGAGTACAATGTAGAAATCTGTTATTCTATCTCTGACAATTTGAGGAACCCTTTAAATTTTGTCCAGTATATGAAGGTTGAAAATGAAAAATCTTGCTGTCCAGGCTTGCTGTTGCATCCTGTGTACTATCTTTTTTCATAATGACTTTTTAGAATTCATACCAATTATTATAGAGCAAGAAGTTATTTTCTTTTTCTTCCCAGCTAGTTATCATTCTATAACTTTTTCATTGTTTACTTTTACTGTCTTCTATTGTTCAATTTTTTCATCATTTTGATAATGTTGTAATCAGTGAAATTTTGGTTGCTGTTTAACAATAAGCATTTAGGGAGAAATGTGTAAGTGCTGTATTTAATTTATATTATTAACATTTTCTCCCATGTCCTTAGATGTAGACAGTGAAGCTAATAATTAATCAAATCCTGATTTGTAGTGTTAGCTGATTTCTACAATGGAAATGCTCTAACTGAAAATTTTTAAAAAATCATTTTACACTTCCAGAAATGAGCTGACTCTAGCACAATTCAAGTATTCCATGGGAGAGTAAGAGTTAATCGTGTCAGAATAGTTTCACTTCCAATCAGTTTTCCTTGAAAAACAAATTTTGCCAGATATTAGAAAGGGTAAAAGATCCTAGACAATTATGAGTTCCTCTTGGTTTTATCTCAGCAAGTACTGTAAACAATTCATTTAAATTAATTTCAATTAAAATTATTAGATTCCTAAAGTATATCACTGAACTATAAATTGTGAGTGGGTGAAGAGAACACTAATAGCTAAGGTTGTTTTTTTTTTCCCCTGAGAAAAGAATATTTCATGAAGATGATGTAGTCCAGAGGACTGTGGGAGCTGAATATGGACCACAAAATAGTATTTTTATTCGTTTTTGTTTTTGTTTGTTTGCGTTTTGTTTTCTTTCTCAATTTTTTTCTTATGTAGAAGGGAGATTAAAGATGCTATCCTTGTGTCTCAAGAACAGATCAATAGCAGAAGTGAAAGAATGTATGGGAAGTAATATTTAAATTAAATAAAAAAGGGAAAAATAGCTTACTAATAAAAATACTATCATCCAAAAGTTGAAGAGGTTGCTATCTAAGACTGGATTCTCCTTCACTAGAAGTCTTCAGAAGCATCTTGAGTACATTTGGGGATTTTGCAGAGAGTATTTGATTCCCTTTCAGGTACAGATTGAACTCGATGTTGTCAGAGTTTGTTCTGTCTGCAATACTCAGACTACCTTGCCTGGGTCTTATCTTGGGTAAGCAATTAGACTTCTAGCCTAAATTAAATAAAAGTAAATTGTTCTCTTCACAACTTGACAAGAATAGATATGCAAGATATGTAAATTCAGACAGGAGTCTGTAGATTTTTATAAGTGAATGCCAAACTGCCATTGATTTATTCTACTTAGTCTTCTAATGTCTTCACATAAATGTTACCATTTCACATGCCTTCTTTCAAACACTTTTTAAAAACTTCTTCATATGTCAAAATACAAAGTCCAGTTAGAATAGTCCTTTCTTAAGTCTGGAGTAGTCTTATCATCTTACCAACTCCTGCTGTGCTATCTGGGCCATTGTCAATCACATTCTAGGTCAAGACTAGGAAAGAATGACCTGACTGTTGACAAAAACCAGGAAATCAGTATTAGGAGGACGTTTGGAAGTATATCATTAAACATTTTGATTTCCAGTCTGACTATAGGACATCTAAATAGAAATGTCCAATAAGCATAGGACCAGGATCTTAAAAATAGTCATGGCTGAATATGTAGGAAGCATTTTAATAGTTGTGAGTTTTGAGGATATGAGAGTAAGTATTAACTCTAAGGGAGAATTTAGAGACAGTGGAATAGAGGACTTACAGGCTAAATGTCAGGATATTATCACATTTAGAAGATGGCAGGAAAAATCCAAACAAGATTTTATGAAGATGAGAGAAGCAAAGAAGGCAAAAACATGAAAATAGGCAAGTCAGGTATTTTGAAAAGAGACCAGGAGGAGGAAGGTGAATCCAGAATGGATCTATCTAGACATTGTGAATATAGCTGCTGCTAATTAGAGGTACTCATTGCATTAAAATTAAGCCATGACCAACAAATCTGTTAAAAATTACTTACACCTGAGAGAGAGAGAAGCTCATTATACATGGCAACATCAAGATTATATAATGATCAGTTCTGATGGACATGGCTTTCTTCAAGAATGACATGATTCAAGCAAGTTCCAATGGTCCTGTGATGAGGAAAGCCATTTGCACCCAGAGGACTGTGGGAGCTGAATGTGGACAACAACACAGCATTTTTATTCGTTTTTGTTGTTGTTTGTTTGCATTTTGTTTTCTTTCTCAATTTATTTTCCCTTTTGGATTTATTTAATTATTTTTGGCAGCATGATATTTGTGGAAATATGTATAGAGGAATTACACATTTAACATATATTGGATCACTTGCTGATTGAGGGATGAAGGGAAGGGAGGAAACAATTAGAACACAGGGTTTTGTAGGGGTGAATGTCATAATTATCCATGTATATACTTTGAATGTAAAAAGCAATAATTAACAAAAAGAAAATTATTTTCTTGGGTGTGTCCATCATCCCTCTGCTATTATGCCACAATATCAATCTTCTGTAAGAATAGAATATCATTATCTTTGTATCCATCCTCAAATCTAAAAAAAAATGATATTCTTATTAAAATGATATTCTATACTACTAAAACTATTTTAAAGATATTTTTGTTGTTTAGGGCATTTTTCAGTTGTATCTGATTCTTTGTGACTCCATTTGAGATTTACTTGGCAGAGGTAATGGAATGGTTTGCCATTTCCTTCTCCTTCCTGCTCATTTTCAGATCAGATGGGAAACTGAGAAAAATAGGATTGGGTAACTTGCCAAGGGTTGCATAGCTGCTATGTGTCTGAAGTTGGATTTTAACTTAGAAAAATGAGTCTTCTTGACTCCAGGGCCTGCTTGTCTTTCTAAACTACTACTTAGCTTTAGTGATAGAGATGCTTGGTATTAATGTCCAGGGGTTCAAGGTAGACACTAAAGCAAAATATTTACCACTCTAAGTTTTCTAAAATAACTTTTGGTAACATATTGAATATTAAATTCAGCAAAAACTACATGCTTTAAATCAATTAATTAATATTTCTCAAATAACAAGGAAGGTAAGAAAATAGAACAAAGTAATCTCCTTGAAGGCAGGGATTGTTTAAGCTTATATCCCAAGTGCTTAGTACTTGTATACTATGCAGGAAATGTTTGTGATTTTGCCTAATGAAAAGAGTATTTATCAAGTATCTATAAAATGGAATAAGTGTTGATGGTCCTTGTGAGGAAAAACATATGATAAATATATGACACATATGCTGGATGTCTGTAAGTGACACAATGGATAAAGTGAATCACCTGGAGTCAGGAAGGTCTGAATTTAAATCTTAACACTTTTCTATCTCTATAACCTTAATAGCATTGTTTTTTGATTAGAAGGTCACATTACAACATCTATTTAGTATATCAAAATACTATCTAACATATTGTTATTTCTTAACACATATTGTTTTTTTTTTTTTTTTTTATTTAATAGCCTTTTATTTACAGGATATATACATGGGTAACTTTACAGCATTAACAATTGCCAAAGCTCTTGTTCCAATTTTTCACCTCTTACCCCCCCACCCCCTCCCCTAGATGGCAGGATGACCAGTAGATGTTAAATATATTAAAATATAACTTAGATACACAATAAGTATACATGACCAAAACATTATTTTGCTGTACAAAAAGAATCAGACTCTGAATTATTGTACAATTAGCTTGTGAAGGAAATCAAAAATGCATATGTACATAAATATAGGGATTGGGAATTTAATGTAATGGTTTTTAGTCATCTCCCAGATTTATTTTTCTGGGCATAGCTAGTTCAGTTCATTACTGCTCCATTAGACATGATTTGGTTGATCTCGTTGCTGAGGATGGCCTGATCCATCAGAACTGGTTATCTAGTATTTTGTTAAGTATAAATGATCTCCTGGTCCTCTCATTTCCTAGCAGCAGTTCGTTAAGTCTCCCAGGCCTTTCTGGGAAATCATCCTGTTGGTCATTTCTTACAGAACAGTAATATTCCATAATTTTCATATCCCAAATTTATTCGCCATTCTCAACTGATGGGCATCCATTCAGTTTCAGTTTTCTACCACTACAAAAGGGCTGCCACAACAAATTTTACGGTCCTTTCCCTTCTTTTAAACCTCTTTGGGATATAATCCGGTAGTAACATGCTGGATCAAAGGGACACAGTTTGATAACTTTTTTGAGCATGTTCCAAACTTCTCCAAAATGGTTGGATTCGTTCAAACTCCACCAACAATGCATCAATGTCCCAGTTTTCCCGCATACCCTCCAACAATCATATTATTTTCCTGTCATCTTGTCAATCGACGGGTGTGTGGTGGTATCTTAGAGTTGTCTTAATTTGCATTTTCTATTAATAATGACTCAGGCATCTTTTCATATGACTAAAACAGTTTCAATTTCTTCATCGAAATTGTCTTTCTATCCTTTGACCATTTTCAACTGGAGAATGGCGATTTTTTAAATTAAGTTAATTCTATATATATTTTGGAAATGAGACCTTTATCAGAACCTTTGAGCGTAAAAATATTTTCCCATTTATTGCTTCCCTTCTAATCTTGTCTCTTAGTTTTGTTTGTACAAAAAACTTTTCGTTTAATTATAATCAATTTTCTATTTTGTGATCAGTAATGATCTCTGTTCTGCTTTGGTTATAAGACCTTCCCTTCCACAGGTATGAGATAAACTATCCTATGTTCCTCTAATTTATTAATAATTTCATTCTTTATCCTAGGTCATGAACCCATTTGACCTTATCTTGGTGTACGCGTTAAGTATGGATCAATGCCTAGCTTCTGCCATATTGTTTAATTTTAAATTTTTATCAAACAGTAAGTTCTTACCCAAAAGCTGGGATCTTTGGGTTTTCAAGACTGGTTGCTATATTTGTTGACTGTTTTATGCCTTGAACCTAATCTACTCCACTGATCAACTAATCTATTCTTGCTAATCCAAATAGTTTGGTAACTGCTTTATAATATAATTTTTAGATCTGGTAAGCTAATCCACCATCATTTGATTTTTTCATTAATTCCCTTGAAATTCTTGACCTTTTGTTTTCATTGAACTTTGTTGTTATTTTTTCTGGTCATTAAAATAGTTTTTGGGGTCTGATTGGTATAGCGCTAAATAAAAAGATTATTTATAATTTGTCATCTTTATTATATTTCTCGCCTATCCAAGAGCATTTAATATTTTCAATTGGTTAGATCAGACTTATTTTTGTGAAAAGTGGTTAATTTTGCTCATAAAGTTTCGATTTTCCCTTGGCAGATGATTCCTAAATATTTTATTTATCAGTAGTTACTTTAAATGGAATTTCTCTTTGTAACTCTGACTGTTGGATTTTTTATGATATATAAGAATGCTGATGACTTTTGGGTTTTTTTTATAAGCACAACTTTGCTAAAGTTGTGGATTATTTCTAACTTTGGCAGAATCTTGGGGTTCTTTAAGTATGCCATCATGTCATCGGCAAAGAGTGATAATTTGGCTTCCTCATTCCTATTTTATTCCTTTAATCTTTTCTCAGCTCTTATTGCAAAGCTGTTTTTACAATATTAAATAGTAACGGTGATTGGGCACCTTTTTTCCTCAGATCTTTTGGGGAATGGTTGGTTTGTCTCCATTACATATATTTATTGATGGTTTTAAATAGATGTGGCTGATTATTTTAAGGAAAAGTCCATTTATTCCTTCTCTCATGTTTTTTATAGGAATGGATGTTGGATTTTATCAAATGCTTTTTTCATCTTTGAGGAAGATATATGGTTTTGTTAATTTGGTTTTTGGAATTATATTATAATTTTTCTAATATTGAACCACCCTGCATTCCTGGTATAAATCCTCTTGATCATAGTGTATTATCTTGGGATGATTTTCTGTATTTTTGTAAATCTTATTTAAGTTTTGTCAATATTCATTGGGAATTGGTCTATAAATTTTCTTTCTCTGTTTTAGCCTACCTGGTTTGGTATCATACCATGTCTGTGTCATGAAGTTTGGTGGACTCCTTCATTCCCTATTTTATCAAATAATTTATATAGCATTGGGGCCAATTGTTCTTTAAATGTTTGGTAAAATTCACATTAAATCCATCTGGTCCCTGGGGATTTTTTTCTTAGGAGTTTTTAATTCCTGTTCTATTTCTTTTTCAAATGGGATATTCAAACAATTTACTTCCTCCTCTTTAGTCAAAGTCTATATTTTTGGGGTAGTCATCCATTTCATAGGTTATCAAATTTATTGGCAAAAGTTGAGCAAAATAATCCATTATTTCTTAATTTCCTCCCTTGGTGGAAAGTTCTCCTTTTCATTTTTTAAGACTACTAATTTCATTTTTCCTCCCTCCTTTTTCTAATCAGATTTACTAAAGGCTTTCTTTTTTGGTTTTTAAGAACCAACTCTTAGTTTTATTAATTAGTTCAATGGTTTTTTTCCAATATTTTTAATTTCTCCTTTTAATTTTAAATTTCAATTTATATTTTTGTTTTTTTAATTTTTTTTTTAGTTTTTTAGGCAACCCAATTCTTTTTTTTTCTTTCTTTTTTTATTCTAAGAAGGATAAAAATTCCCTTTACCCCTTTTGCCCAAAATTTTGGTATGATTTTCCATATTGTCATTATCTTAAAAATTATTAATTTATCTATGATTTCGCTTCCCCAATCATTCTTTAAGATAATTATTTTATTTCAATTACTTTTTGGTCTTTTCCCCTAATTTTTTTGTTGAAGGTTTTTTATCACTGATCTGAAAAAAAACATTTACTTTTTGCCTTTTTATTAAATTTTAGGGCTTTATGTCCAATTGAATTTTAATATTCTGAAGGAAAAAATTTTCCCTTTATTCCTTTAATTTTCCAAAATCAAATCCTAATTTTCTTATTCTTTTTCTTTTTAATTTTTTTTTTTATTTTTTTTGGTTTGGGTTTGGTCTTTCTAAGGGGTTTGGTTTCTTTCCCTTTCATTTTTTTTCTATTTTTTTAATCCTAACCCTTTGGGAATGGTATTAAATTTGGTGTATATTTTTAAAAGATTGTTCTTTTTATCTCCCTTGGGGATTAATTTCCTTCCTTTCTCTTTTTTTCAATTTTTCTTTTTTGCTTATTGGATAGGGAAACACCCTCTTTTTTGTTCCCAACATTAATTTTTCCACCTTTTTCCAACCTATAACCCCCGTTTAAATTTTTTTCCTTTAAAACCCTTTTTTTTCATTTTTTCCTCTTATCTGCCTCCTTTTTTTCTCCCTTTTTCTTGATTAATAAATCTTTTTCCTCCCCTTCCCCGTTTCTTTTTATTTTGCCCCCAATTTTCCCTTTTAAACTTCCCTTTTTTCCCGTACTTATTTTTAAATTCCCTCCCCCTTTAGGTTTTTTCCTTCCCTTTTTCCTTTTTTTTTCCCTTTTCCTTCCCCCTTTTTGGGCAAAATTTTTCTAAACATTTTTTTTTTTTAGAATTATAATAAATTACAACTTTTCCCCCCTTAAATTCCCTCAGATATTATTTCCTTGCCTCTTTGTTTTTTGGTTTCCCTTTTTTTTTTCCCCTTTTCTCCAACCCTTTTCATTTTTCCCTTTTTATTTTTCCTAAAAAATTTTACAGTTTTTTTATTCCCCTCAATTCCAAAGTTTTTTTCCTTTTTTATTCAGGCTATTCTTGGAACAAATTTTTTTTAATTCTTTTTTTTCAAACAAATTAATTTTTGTTTCTTAAATTCCATCCTTCCCTGGAAAGAAAATTCCACAATTTTTACTTGGGGTGTTTTGGTTTTGGAAATTTTTCAGTTTTTCCAATGTAAGGCAGCCAGATCTTTATCCTTATTTGCATTTTTAAATGTTTTTGGCTCTTTAAAAATTTTTCCAATCATATTCTAAATTTTTCCAAATATTTTCCGGGTTTTATTTTGGGTTTTTTTTCAGGGTTTCGTGAATTTTTTGCCTTTATTCTTCGTTCTTTTAATCGGGTTCCTTTTGTTCTTTTTAAAAAATTCCTTTTTTTTTTATTTTCAAGTCCAATAATTAGATTTTCTTGAATTTTCCAATCTTTTTTTTTAAGTGAAATTATTTTTCTTTTATTTTTTTTTTGATGTTCTTGCTGTCCAATAATCATTGTTTCTTTTTCGTTCTAATTTTGAATTTTTCTTCTTGTTTTTTCTTCTTTCGTTTGCCATTTTTTTGATTTTTTTTGGCTTGGAATTTTTCCTTTTTAAATTTTTTTTAGGAATTTTTTCTTTTTCTTTTGATCCTCTTTCTTGCTGCTTTGTCTTTTCTTCCCAAAATTACTTTCTTAAATTCTTTTTTTTTCAATTTACTGGGTTGGTCTCTTGAAGGTTTTTTTCCTTTCCCCAATTTCTGCTCCGGGGCTTTTAAGGTCTCTTTATGGGCTTTTAAAGGAAGGAAGCTGAGCTTTTCTTTTGAGGGCTTTTGGTTTGTGATGCCTTTTCTGGAAAGGTTGAGTTCTTTTCACACTTTTTGCCTTTAGGGTACCCCCAGGCAAGGGGGACCGCTTTCCCTTCCCAGGGGCCCTGGCCCAAGGGGGGGCTCTAATGGCCCCCCTCCCCGGGAATGGACAACCGGCCTTCCTGTGTAGGGCAGGGAAGGAGCCCTTGGTGGAGTGGGGGTGGGGTGTACTGCCCACCGGGTTTTTGGGACTTGATTTACCTGCCACCCCCGGCCCGAAACAACCTTTGCCCAGCCTGGATCTCGGCCCTGGAAAACCTTCCCCAAAAGCCCCGCCCGGGGGGCCCCGGGTTTTTTGGGGGGAAAAACCTTAAAAGGGGCCCCTTGGGTTGGGGCCCGGTTCTAATTGTGCCCACCCTTTTGGGGCTCTCCTCAATTAATTTCCCCTTTTGTATTCCCCTGGCCCGGAACCAACCTTTTTGGCGAGACTGCAGATTTTCTTCGGCCGGTGAGTTGTTCTACTTCTTATCTTTACGAATTGTAGTAGTCAAGACTATTTTTGAGGCTCGATATAATATTGATAAAGAGGGTAAGAGAAGAGCTTAGAAAGTCGCGTGTGTCTTCTCCGCCATCTTGGCTCCGCCCCCTTAACATATATTGTTGACAGCACATATTAAAAGGGGCATACTTTCATCATAATTCCAAATACAGCCCAATATAGGATTAGAGAAAATACTACATGCAATTCAAAATACTTTACATTTTAACTGAGAAAGAACACTATTGTCTTTTTACTTTTCAAATATGTACACATTCCTGAGGTAGCTGGGTGGGTAGAATGCTAGACCTGGAGTCAGAAAGACACAACTTCCTGAGTTCAGGATTAGTCTCAGACACTTACTAGCTGTGTGATCCTACACAAATCACTTGGCCTCATTTGCCTCAGTTTCCTCATCTATAAAAAAGCTGGGGAAGAGAATGGTGAACAATTCCTATTTCTGTTCCAAAAAACCAAAACAAAACAAAAACCAAAATAAGGCCCTGAAGTCAGACATGAGTAAAGTGACTGAATAATAACATTGCATTCCATGTCTTAGCTTGACCAATTTGTAGTTTATTTGACTAATGTGGTTCACAATTACAGAGATAAACTGGTTCAGGAAGAAAAAAATCTTCATCCATCATGTATTAATAATGAACTGTTTAAAAAAACATTTTAATATGACAAATTATTTTTAAAAAAATAAAAGAGGAAGTTAAACGTAAAAAAAAAAAAATTTACTCATACCTGAGATATAGAGCAGGAAGGGACAAGAATGAAGTGCTTTGAGGCATCTATCTAAAAGTAGAGGTAAAAATTAAAATTTTAAAAAACAAAGCAAAAGCAGGTGAGAGCTATGTTTGTAAAAGTAAGAGAGCCATAGAAGAGAGAGTGATTCTGACAGAAATTAAATAGGAAGATACTGTGGGAATTAAAATTATACATCTACAAATTAAGAGACTGAGACAGAGCTCTGAGTCAATTGGCATTTTATTAAAAGGTCCATGATCCCTTCTAATGAAGTGGACCTCATATCTTCCTCATAATCTGAGATGCTTTTTCTTTCCAGGACCTCTTTTTATAGGTCTTGGATGTCCACTCATTCTGAAACAGCTACCAAATACACAATAATGTCATTAATTAACACATAAATTAAAAAAGGCAAAATAATATATTAGCAGGGCCATAAATTGGGTGGAATAAGTAATATCTTAAGGCAAAATGGACAGGTTTCTTCCTAGATTAGAGATGAGGAAGTGATATGTTATCTAAGTGATTTAAGTGGTTATGAAAATATCATTGGACTTGCTCCATAGGTACAAAAACATTTTGAGGGATTTTCCATGTGATCATAATTTCTGTCATGCTAGAATTGGTTACTATGACAAAGAAAAACAGGGATGGAGGGCCTTTAGTTAACTTCCTAGAGTTAAACAAGTGACTTAGAATCTGCAGCTCATAGCTGTTGGGCCATAAATGAAAACAAGTACAAGGAATTTACACAAATCAGATGAAGTTTGCAATTTGCTTTCTTTTCCTGTGTCTGTATCTTTCCTTGAACTTAGTTTCAACCCTTGTCATGAACAAATCTAGAAGCATTAATTAAGCATCTACCATGTGCTGTGCACTCAATCAGGCAGTAAAATGCAAATGCAAAGAAAAAAAGGGAAAAAAAGAATCTTCACACAGAACATATATTCCATGAAAACAAATACATAAAAAGTAGTTAATATAAGGTTGTTTGGGAGATTATACTATCTATTGTAAAGAATTAATAGAGACTTCATAAAGAGTTGCTACTTGAATTGTATCATATATAAGGGAGAAAGAACATATTTCAGCCATGATGGACAGTAAAAAGGCATAAAGGAGGAGATGTGCCATGAATGAGAAACAGAGAAATTTGGGGTGACACAAATTAACTAGCTATTTATTTTATTTTATTTTTATGTATTTTTTTTTATTTTAGGCACCTATTATATACCAAATATTCCAATAAAAAGTAAAAGCACTGCTGACCTCAAGCAGTTTACATTCTAGAAAATAGAAGGAAACAACTATTACTAGGTATGCACCATATTCCAGTCACTGTACTAAACTCTTCATACACATTATGTAATTTAATCCTTATAGTAACCTTATGAAGGAGGTGCCATTATTATCTCCAGTTGAAGAAGCTGAGGTAGACAGCAGTTAAATGAACAATTTCTTACATACATACTGTGTGCCTAGAGACACATAGCTAATAAATGTTTGAGGATTTGAAAGCAAATCTTCCTGATTCTAGTCCCAGTGCCTTATTAACTCTACCACCCAATGAAGGCAAAAAGCTAGCAGTCAGTGTGGGTTGAGAGAGCAGGAGGAAAGATGATTATACAAAATGCATATGTACAAAACTCTAAAATTGATGTTACTAAGGAGACTGTAGCAACTGAGTTCCAAGTCTGGTTTCCTATTATCTATACTGTGCTTCCTCTTGCTGCCATTATAAGCTAAAAAAAACTGCATTTGAAAATAGTAAGCTTAGACAGGATATATAGATGAAATATTAAAGGGCAGAAAGTCTAGGTGTCACTGAGAGAGGATTATATTGAGGGCTTAGTTGGAGAACAGGAAGAACACCTAGATATTTCTTCTTCTTGTAGCACCCCATCTAGGGCTATTTTAAACCTTTCCACCCCCTCAACTTGAATTCTGTACATGGCCAACATTCATGATCCAGGGGTTGCAAACTTGTGGATGGATATTCCTACAGTTCAAGAGTTCCCATAAATTTCCATTATGTTCCCATAAGTTATCATTCCCATTAACAATCTGCCATTACAATTGTTAATGCTGTAAAGTTACCCATGCATATAACCTGTAAATAAAAGGCTATTAAATTAAAAAAAAGAAAAAGAAACTTATGTACAAAAAAAACCACAATCTGCCATTAGATTAATTAGCTTTTACAAAACCATTTATTAAGATAGGAAGAAGAGTTGGGGCAAATTATTCCCTCATCAAAGCTTCATGCATGCTCTTAAAAACACATATAGCCTCCAAGGTAAAAGGAAGTTGAAATTTTGTTTACAAAAGTAATCTAATTGGTAGGACAGAAAGGTATCTTCTGACTTTACAAGTCTCATTCCTCTGTGTAGAATACAGTACTCATGTAGCTGCTCTTAAAGTAGAACACTTCTGGTTCTGAAGATTTGCAGAGCATCTTTTCTGGATAAACCACTCATTTGAACTTTGAGAATCTGATGCTTCTGCAGCCCATAACTGTCTCTGATTGCATCTGTCAGTGTATCTCTGTTTCTGACTGGATGAATTTTTGCTTACTGACATATATCTCCTGTGTAGGTTTAGGACATTTCTCTTTTTTTCATAAAGCATTTTCAAGCTTTCATAGAAACTTCTACTGTTTGACTGTCAAACTGCTTAAATTGATTGATCTTTTAAATGCCTCTACAAGCATGGTTAGCTTTCTTTCATGTTTAGCTAATGTGTTTATTTCTTTACCTGATCAAAGAGATCCATGTCATAAAGGGATCACAAGATGTAGACAATAGTTTGTACACTTAATTTTATTCTGTGTGACACATTCTGTGACTATATTAGTTTACCTGGGTGTGGGGATGTGAATTAATGCAACACCCCTTCCTTTACCTATTGATATGGGATAGAAAGAGGAGCAGAGTGTCCTAGACTGACCCATTATGGTTTGGAGTTGTAAATATGGTGCTGGGAATTCCTTCTTCCAAAACATCATCTAAAATACAAAAGGATTGCTTTGGGAGATGGGCAGATCCTCATCAGAAGAGATTTAGAAAGATAATCATTGTTAGAATTTATTTAGAAAGATAATATTTATCTTTCATATTTAGAAAGATAATCATTGATTCAGGTACATGTGGGAAATGTATATAAAGTTAGGAAATGAACTATATGGATTCTGAGGTCTCTTCTGCCTCTGAGATTCTGTGATTTCATTAAATTAATTTTTTGGAAAAGGGCTGAAGTGACCATTGTGAATTTTAGATTCACTTTTTGCAGGATAGTTTAAGGACAATATAAAAAGCAGCTAGAAATGTGTGACTCATCACTAAGATGCTCTGTGTTAAAGGTATTCTCTTACCACTAAAGTAACTCCTTTCTGATTTTTAAAAAGGAATAAGAAGGCACTAGAGACTCATTAGTGAGATTACTTTGGGTTTTCTGGTTTCTTTTTTTGTTTATTTTCCCCTGGCCCATTATTTTTTTTTATCTTGGTGATAGTAATTACGTTGCATTTCCACATGGAGAAGGTCATAACTGGGAGGATATTGTTCAGACACAGGGCATAGTATTTCAGAATTAGATGTGGTTCACCAGACTAAAAGCTTCCTTATTTGACAGCCTCAGTCCTAATCCAGCTGGTTCTATCAATGTAAACAAAATTGCCCCCAGTCTAGTCACTTCCCCATCATCTTCATGTAATAACCTGTGTGGGTTGAAAGTAGATTCTTTTTTCTCACTCAATATTTCTTTTTTTAAGATTTGAGAAAGAAAGAAGTTAGGGGATACCATGAAACTTTTCATCCCATTAAAGCAGATGC
Source organism: Sarcophilus harrisii (assembly GCF_902635505.1). Classification (NCBI taxonomy): domain Eukaryota; kingdom Metazoa; phylum Chordata; class Mammalia; order Dasyuromorphia; family Dasyuridae; genus Sarcophilus; species Sarcophilus harrisii. The sequence continues at coordinate 470,874,110 of NC_045428.1, forward strand.
CATAACACATGAAGCTACCTACACAGGACAACTCAGAATGAAAACTGAGCCAGAGGGAAATGAATATCTAATGAGACTTGAATTTACAAGGAGAAGAAGAATATTTTGTGATTACTTTAAAATTTTCTGTTTCAGTGTTTAACATTTACAAAAACAGTATATCACAATTTGTGATAGAGGAAAGTCTTGTCTAATTAAAGAGAGTCCAATATTTCTTTCTTCTTTAGAAGGAAATATCACTGAAAAACAGTTCCATATATCAGGCACTATGTTAATCAACCTGTTGCGATTTTTTTTAATGTATTATCAGGCTTTCAGTTTGGTGCATGTTTCCACTTTGCCAATACCCCACCCGCTACCCCAAATATATAAAGAATGTTGTTTACATTTACTCCAATAATGAGATATGTGCCTGGGAGAAGTCACTGTTCACACTAAAAGTATATTCCCTTGGTCATCCAACAGGCCCTGTGAACAACAGATTTATTATCTATAATGTCACTAGATCCTCATTTCCAGTGATATCTGGACAGAAGGAAATGTTTTCAAAAGGAAAAAAATAAGACAAGAAATTGAGAAGAAAGGAGGAAAATAACTTAAATGAGAGAGTAAGATAAAGGATGTGATGGTGGTCATAAGTAAAAATAAGGTAAAGTCATGGAAAATGAAAACAGTAAAAGCCATTTTCACAAACTGGAAAACAAGTGAAGATGTCTCAGCTTCTTTGGGACAGGGCTTTGTGTCACTGTCTTTTTGGCACAAGATTAATAAATAAATAAATATAATTAATAGTGGTCTATGAACAAGGGCATAAATCCAGCTGGACAGTGGAGATGAAGTATGGTTAAAATACTGCTTGTTATTGTTGACAGACTTTTTCCACGATATAGAGAAGAGGATTTGCTCAGCAGAAAAAAAAAAATTGAAGACAGAATGTATCACAGAGAGAAAATGTCAATGGGAGATAAATGCCAAGGTAATTTTGGACTAGTTATAAGTATCTTCATATAAAGGTAGACAAAGCAAGAGAAACTCTTCACTTCATACATACTCTGGAAAAAAAAATAAAGGATTCACAGAAAGATACATTTGATCCTATTTTACAAACCTCAGTGAGTAGTCTCTTCTGTTTTCAAGTTTAGGGAAGTGGCATAGCAGATAGAATGCTGGATGTAGAATCTCTGAGACTTGAGTTTGAATCCTTTATCAGATACTTGCTAATTCTTTAATCCTGGGGAAGTCAAAAGCAAACATCTGTGAGGTGGATTATGATTCAGCTCACATAGGGAAAAGGACCTATATGCATAAAAAAAAGTCAACTTCCCTCAGCCTCAGTTTTCTCATCTGTAAAACAGGATAAAAATAGTACTCACTTCATAGGATTATTAAGATGAAATAGCATCATACCTGGAAAGTGCTTTGCAAACTTTGGAACACTATATAAATGCCAGTTATTTTATTATTTACTAGGGAAGAGGTTTTATATGTACATATATATATATATATATATATATATATATATATATATATATATATATTTGTGTGTGTGTAATATGTATATATTTTTGTTATATTATTAAAATATATACATATATTATATGTAATATATGTTATATTATATATTATATAAAATATTAATTTCCTAGGATGCAAACAATTCAGATTGAATGTAAATAGCAATGATTTTTACTTTGGCCAGAAAATCTGAGCATCTTCATTTCCCAGGTTTATTTATTTATTTAGAGGTTTTTGTTTTGTTTTTGGACTATGTGAAAGAGGAGATTTTTTTGCCTCGATTTCTATCTACTCTTAATCACTGAATGTGTATGGCCTCAGTCAAATTGAGATCTGTTGAAGACCTTAGCTTAAAAATGTCAAGGTCCCCCTTTTCATCCAGGGCCATTTCCAGAAGGCTGGCTCAATATCTTGCCACTAGACCCAGATGGCTCTAGAGGGGAAAGTGAGGCAGGTGACCTTGCATAGCTCTCCCTCACTTAAATCCAAATACACACATAAACACACACACACACACACACACACACACACACACATATAGACACACACCTACTAGGGAATGAATTTGTGATTTCAATTCTAGACAATTTCCTCACTTTTGAGTGAAATTGTACAATGCAAATTGTTTACCCTCTCCGAAATTTATGAAGACAGCTAGGTTTCTCAATGGATAGGGTTCAGGGCATGGCGTCAAGACAACCTCAGTTTAAATCCAGCTTGATATACTTATTATTTCTGGGACCCTAATAAATCACTTAATCTCTGTTTGCTTTGATCTTATAGAAAAAAGAAATGCAAACCACTCCAGTAGTTTTGCCAGGAAAAACCCACACACAGTGCTGGTGAATTATAGTCCTTGGGTTCACAAAGAATTGAGCAAAACTAAATGCCTGATAAAACAATTGTAATTTATAGCCTTAGAGGATTGTCTGGATTATGGAGAGGGTAAATGATTGCTGCACATATGTATGAGAGGTAAGACTTGAATCAACATCTTTCTAGCCTCGAGGCTATCTTTCTATCCAGTTTCCTTCTACAGCAAAAATGTGCTTGCTTAAGATTCTTTTTTCTAGAGATAGGGGTTTGGAGATACTTCCTATTGAATTCAAGGATAGTCAGTGCTTCTGGGTCCAATTTATATTCCAGTGACCTAGAATTTCAGAATTTGGTCATATTCTCATGAGATTTATATAAATTTGACAAGTCATTTTCCTAAATGACTTCCTGTAGTTTCCTGTACATTCTACAGTAAAACTGTAGATTCCTATACATTCCATATGAGAGAATAGGATTAAATGAGCTCCAATTATTCCTTTCTTGTACTAATACTAAGCAAAGTTTATTTAGTGCGTTGTAGGATCAAAAAGATAGCATTGGAGGATATTTCATTTGAGTCCACCGTCTTATTTTACAAAGAAGGAAACTGACATACAGGAAATAAAATGATGTCCTCAAGCTCAAGAAGAAAGTATCTGTGAGGTGGGTTTATGATTCCACCCCCTTAGGGAAAAGGATCTATATGCATCAAAAATATTTATAGCTGCTCTGTTGTAGCAAAAAACTGGAAACTGAGGAGCTACCCATTAATTGGGTAATGGCTAAATAAGTTGTAGTTTATGTTTTTTGATAAAACATTACTGTGCTATAGCAAATGATGAGCCAAACACTCTCAGAAAAACCTAAAAAGACTCAGACTGATGAAATGTGAAATGAACAGAATTAGGAATTTTTTTTTTCGTAATAGCAATGCTGTGTGATGAGCAACTGTGAATGATTTAGCTGTTTTCAGCAATATAAGGACAATCTGAATGTCTGATGAAAAATTCTATCCAACTCCAGAGAGAGAAGTGATATATCCTGTATGCAGATTGAAGCATACCTTTTTTATTTTTTTTTCCTTTTCTTTTTTGGATTGTGTTTTCCACAACTTGACTAATATGGGATCTTCTTTCACAAAATGACTGTACATGTATAACCTATATCAAATTGCTTGCTTTCTCAATGAGGGATCTGGAGAAAGAGGAAGGGAAAGAATTTGGAACACAAATTTAAAAAAAAAATCTTAATTTTTAAAATTTTAAACTTTTCAAAATATGATATCTTAAAATGATCCATTCTACATTTTATGACTTTTGGTCCAGTGCCATAGTATCTTTACCATATGGATTTACTAGGATTCAACAGGAAGTGGTTTAGGTTTTCCTTTTTACTAAAGGTCAAACATGTTGAATAAAAAGTCTACATTTGTTAGAGTAGATGGCATTCTCTGAAAGCTTCTGCATTAGATTTTTTTTTCAGGAATTTGGGCCTAGGACATTTCAAACTCAAATTCACTGAGGATCTCTAAAACAAAGAAGCCTTTCAAGGAAGCATAGGGTGAAATGAGGTTGGCCATTATCACCATTACCATTCAATATTGCTTTAGAAATGTTAGCTTTAGCAATAAGATATGGAAAGGAAATCATAAGTATTAGAGTAGGTTCTTTTTTATGGGTGATGTAATGAGATACTTAAGAATATCTCTTAAAACTAGTCTTAGTTTTCAACTAAAAACCTACTAGAAACAATTGTCAACTTTAGCAAAGCTGCAGGATACAAAATAAATCCACATAAATCATCAGCATTTTTATATGTTACCATATATATTCCAAATCCAGTAGCTAGAGATACACAGAGGAATTCCATTAAAAATAACTGTAGATTATATAAAATACTTGCAAGTCTACCTACCAAGACAAAGTCAGTAACTATATAGACACAATTACAAAATATTTTGTATACAAATAAAGTCATTTGGAAGAATATCAACTATGCATGGAAAGGCTGAGCAAATATATGAAAAATGACAATTCTGCCTAAATTAATCTACTAATCTACAGTGGCATAGCGTTGCCAAGAAAGTATTTTACAAAACTTGAAAAAATAATAACAAAGTTCATCTGGAAGAACAAAACATCAAGAATTTCAATGGAATTAATGAAAAAAAAAAAAAAAAAAAAAAAAAAAGATGTCCTAGCTATACCAAATATAAAAATATATATATATATATATATATATATATATATATATATATATATATATATATAGCAGTCATCAAAGACATTTATTATGTGCTCTATGAGTCAGTGTTCTTTTTCATCATGCTTATCAGCAGAAGCAGCATCATCACTGAATTGTTCAATATCAGAGTATTGGAGAATTTCAAATTAGAATCTATATTCCCTACCTCACCCTTCCAATCCCATAATGCCCTGAAGTATCTATTTTCTACACTCTGATTCCTTTCCCATTAACTGTGCTTTAGAATACAAAATATATAGATGGGAGTGGAAGATGAAAATAGGATTGGGAATAGCAACAACATTGATGATTAGTAACATTTTTCTTAATGTTTCTACAAGAAAATATTTGATTTTTAGGAAATATCTGCTTCTTTTTCTAAAGGAATAAACATAGAAAAATACCTTATGCTTTTTCATATAAATAAAATTTTTGCATGTAACTACTCTTAAGAAATGTACTTTAAGCAATGCAGTTTTACTAGTAATGATAAAAAATTTAGTAAATAATCTCTGAAAACCCATAAAAAATTCAGATGGCTAGAGTGGAGGATTTTGCCAGCCATTAGATTGCTAAAAAGAGGGAAGTTCATTTTTTTTTGTAAGTCCAATTTCTTCCTTCCAGATCAATAAATTCCAATAAAGGCCTATTTACACCTTCTATAATCTGTTAACTGGAGCCATAAAATTTACAAATGAATAGAACAAACTTTCACTGCATTTTTCACAAAGATTGCTCTTGCTTGACATGTTTAGCATATCTATCTTACTGGAGAATAAAAGTAAGTAAAACTGTAGAATGAGAGTCTTAAATATTAACACAGAATTATTATTTATCTATTTCTGGCTGCCTTTTGCTGATCTTCTCTGCCTCTAGATTTTGCCTTTTTGGAGTATAGAGGGCAATAAGTTCTTGATCTGAATTGTATAATTAGATAAATCATCTTTTTTCCCTATTTCTGGTATATCCTTCCTTTCCTGGTTTGGATCAACAGGTGAATGTGAGTACTTATTTTATTCAGAAGTCACTAATTCTCTGAGATCACCTCTTTTTATGCTAGTTATCAAGTTTATGCAAGTCATCAAGAGGAACAGGGGTTCCTCTTCCTTCACTTCCTCATGCTCCATGTATACAGTGCCTCTGTCTGTCTTTCTCTGTCTTTGTCTCTATCTCTCCCTCACTTTTTATATGTATATGTGTATATGTGTGTGCATGTATGTTTGTGTTTCTACACACACATTTGTATATATATATATATATATATATATATATATATATACACACACACACACACCTATATGTATATTAAATGTGTGGATACATATACAAATATACATACATATGTATGTATGTACACATATATAATATATATCTGCATCATTGAACCCTTTAAACCATTTTAAAAATCAGATTGTAAGAAAGTTTAAATGACTTGTCTTTGGTAAAAATATGTACGTGACAGAAATATTACGTGAACTCAGTTGTTCTGATTCTAAAATTGATGCTCTTTCTACTATACTATTCATCTTTTTGGTTTGTCCTCCCTTCCCTTCCACCTTTACTTTCCTCTGGGAAATAGAAACTTTAGCTTATTTGTATTGAAGCTTAAAAGTGTCTTAGAAGCCATGCAACCATTTAATACAGCAGTCCATATTTAAAAGAGAATAGCATTCGAATCCAACCATTCTGGAGAGCAATCTGGAATTATGCCCAAAAAGTTATCAAACTGTGCATACCCTTTGACTCAGCAATGCTACTACTGGGCTTATACCCCAAAGAGATACTAAAGAAGGGAAAGGGACCTGTATGTGCCAAAATTTTTGTGTCAGCCCTGTTTGTAGTTGCTAGAAATTGGAAAATGAATGGATGCCCATAAATTGGAGAATGGTTGAGTAAATTGTGGTATATGAATGTTATGGAATATTATTGTTCTGTAAGAAATGACCAGCAGGATGAATACAGAGTCTTGGAGAGACTTACATGAACTTATGCTAAGTGAAATGAGCAGAACCAAGAGATCATTATATACTTCAACAACATTACTGTATGAGGATGTATTCTGATGGAAGTGGATTTCTTTGACAAAGAGAAGATCTAATTCAGTTTCAATTGATCAATGATGGACAGAAGCAGCTAAACCAAAAGAAAGAACACTAGGAAATGAATGTAAACTGTTTGCATTTTTGTTTTTCTCCCCAGGTTATTTTTACCTTTTGAATCCAAATCTTCCTGTACAACAAGAGAACTGTTCATTTCAGCACACACATATTGTATCTAGGATATACTGTGACATATTTAACATGTATAAGACTGCTTGCCATCTGGAGGAAGGGATAGTGGGAGGGAGGGATAAAGTTGGAACAGAAGTGAGTACAAGGGATAATGTTGTAAAGAAATTTTTTTCAAAATAAAAAAAAATAAAAAGATAATAGCCTTTATTTCATCCCATAAAACATATGAAGAAAATACAAATGTTCATAATAGCAGTAGCTCATAATAATTTTTTGTGATTATCTTCCATCTTTGATGAATATCCCTATCTCTCTAGGACTGTAGTCTATCAAACTCATAACACAATGTGATCTATATTCATCTTGAAAAGAAATGAGTCTAAGGATGCTAAAGATTTTGCTTCTTCTCCTACCATTATAGTGAGTCCTTGTGTGATTTGCTTCTTGTTGTCAGAGACCCACACAGGTCTGTAATCTTGTAGTATTATCCTTCCCTAGGAACTCTCCCTTCTCACTCTAAAACAGAGGTATCAAACTCATAAGGCAAAACTCAAGTGGACTCCTTGAACCAGATTAAAATGTAATTGGCAAATGTTTAATGAAGTAAATAAAAATACAACTCAGTTGTGTCAATTTGTGGTTTTCAAGAGTATGGAGCCTACAAATATCCATTTCTATTTAAGACCGACATTTCTTTGGAAGATTAGGGACAAACTTGGCCATGTTATTCCCTTCTCTTGAGAAACTTGTTTGAAAATACATAATCTCTTCTACTGCATCTATGAGATAGACTCACAAGCTCTTGTTGCTCTACCATATGCCCAACTATTGTCATCTCCTTACCCCTTTTAAGTCCCATGATACTATACTGTTTACTAATTCTTGGACAAAATGATTCACTTCCCAACTGCATTTGCTCTGGCTGTTCCCCTTGCCTGAAATGCTCTCCACATTCATCTCTGCCTTTTTATGTCCTTGGTTTTTTTTTCAGTCTGGATAAAATCATACTCCAAGAAGTCTTCCCTCATCCTTCTTAATGTTAGTGTCTTCCCTCCCTTGATTATTTTTAATTAATCTTGTATATAGTTTGTTTTTACAATTTTTTTGACTGTCTTTTGGCTTTTCTTATAACCTTATCACTTAGCACAGTGTCAGGTGTACATAAATATTTAATAAATTGTTCTTGACTGACAGTAGAAGTGGAGATGTGGGCAGAGAGTAAGTTATAAAGAATATAATTGTCCATTAAATTCCTTCCTAAACTAATGAAACTTTTTTTGAGCATTTTCTAATTGATTTTCTTCATCAATTTCTACTTTTCTACTTTTCATCAATTTTCTAAAGTCTCCAATTTTCTACTTTCACATTGGTAATTATCACTTTCAATTAGATGCAAATACCTACTCATGAGATGTATATCTAGAAAGATATATTAATGTGTATGTTATATGCACTCTCATAGCATATATATATATATACATATATATATATATATATATATATATGCATGTGCATGTGTATATGCATATATGTGTGTGTATACACTCATAGTTCAGTATTTTTTCTCCAATTGATATCTTCATGGTTGATTATTGCTATATTATAGCTTATGTAAGTAAAAGCTCAAACTACTGATAAGTTTCTATTCTTTTTTTTGAAAATTCTACATCAAAAATTAAGGCAAAAATGGTACATTTCTCTTTTTCCTTTTCATTCTACTTGTCTTTGTAAATATGCACCCAGATATTATATATCTCAAAATTATCAGACAATTTTCAATACATTTGTATGTAAATTATTTATTATTTAGTTTACTTATAGGAAAATATCTTGAAATTTGAAATTTATATTATTGCTCAAATATCTGATTTGATACCGATGCTGTATTATACTTTGACCATGATATAATGAATGCCATTAGTATGTGATGTATTACATCATTAGTGCCAACTGGTGATTGAATGGATCTGTTACCTCTTTCAAGTCTTTATTCCATTCCTTTTTTCCTTTCTCCCCTATAATAGCTAAATCACAAGTCATGCTATTTTATCCTAAGAGATGCTTATATATGTTCTGCCATAAATCAAAAGATGCATCAAACATGTTAGGGCTTTGCTTGGTATATTTCAATATAGAGTAGATATTTTTGGACCATACAGATATCCAAATAGCATTCACAATTTGTCTTTCAAGAAGTCATTGGCAAATGTAATGAGAAACAAAAGATTATGTGTAGCAGCAGAAAGTTGTCCATGGGATTTGAAAGAGATCTGGGTTAAAGTCCTACATCTAGCAAATGCAGAACATGTGAACTTGGTCACTTGATTTCTCATTTCCTCATGAAAATCTGTATGAACATAAATTATAGAATGGTTGTTGATTTTTTTGGTGACAAGGAGTTACTCCCCCCCAGTAGAAAAAAAAACATTAAAAATTGATTAACCTAAAGACAGCATAAATTATCAATTATATTACATTTATAAATATCTTATTAATTTTTAAATTACATGCACATTTTAAAAACACATGTAAATAATAAATCTGAAGTATAATATATTCATATACTCACATGTCTATACGCACATTTACATGGATGGAATACAAATATGGTGAAGTAGTACAAGTATATCCTTTTAGTTCTAGGTCTACCTCTTACTTGTTGTCATCATGAATAGCTCCCTTAACTTTTATATCTTAATTTCTTCATTCAAAATATGGGAATAGTAATATTAGTCTTATCTACTTTGTTAAATTATTCAAAGGTAGTGAATTATCCCTCACTGAAGATCTTAAATCAAAGATTGGACAGTCTTGACTTGTTGGCTTTCTCATTTGAGATGTGATACATTAAGTTAGGTGGTCTCTGGGACTGTGTGAAAGACAACATGCAAATCTATATAAATCTATACAAAACCTCTCTATATATAATAGAATCAAATTATATGTTTTTGAGAAGCACCAACAATAGCCATCATGTCCAGATATCTTGCCTTACTAATATAGGGTAGTACAGAGCTTACGTTTCTGGAATTAATGCATTCATATATACCAAACTTTTTCAACTGTGGTTTGGGACATCATATGGGGTCTTATAACTGAATGTGAATGTCAAGAAACGATGATTTATTATCAATAAATGTTTGATTTGCATACCAATTTTGCATACCTATATGCCTGGGGTAATGTAAAAATTTCTTCAGCAAAAAAGAGATTGTGAGTGGAGAAAGTTTAAGAATTCCTTTTAAATACTTCAGTGTCTTCAGATATATGAAAAAGAGTCATATTTCTGAGAAAGCAATTAGACCTGTTCTGTTTGACTCCAAAAGGAAAAATTAGGGGCAATAAGAAGTTACAGAAAGACAGTTTTCAGCCTAAGGAAAACAAAAGTACTAATTCACCCAACCCCACCTTGCATATACACAGGTCCACAAATATGAAACATTGCATATAATATCAGAATCTTTTTGATGAATTGATCAATTTTGCTGTACTAAAAGTACAAGAACAAAAACTTAATTTTGAAATAATCTTTCTTACAAGAGGTAATTCTCTGGAAAGGAGGGAAGGAAAGAAAGAGAGACAGATAAAAGCAATATATCACAAAACATCTATTTTTTTTTAAGTCTTAGTAACTGATCTGTCCCTATATGGAATATAATGGTGGTCTTGTAAATGAAAATATTCAAATAAAGACTGGCTGAGTATATTCTTAAGAATATGGCCTCTGAGAGTCTATGCAATGTGACATTAAAATTGTTAGATTCTAATTTGTGTTTTAGAGTGTCAAGAGCAAAAGCTAGAAATGGGGTATTTATATTTCATATGGTTATTAACTCAAATTTAAATATTTTCATCTTTATTATATATTTATATGTATGTATATATGTATGCATGTATAAAAATATGTTTGTGTGTAGAGGCAGCCATGTGGATTTGTAGATAGAATATTGATCTTGGAGTAAGAAAGATCTAAGTTCAAATTTGGTCTCAGATACCTACTAGCTGTATGACTGATCAAATCATATGACTTTTAAATGCCTTAATCCATTAGAGAAGGAAATGATAACTACAGTATATTCCCAAGAAAATCCTATGAACAATATGGTCTAGAGCCATAAAGAGTCAGACATGACTGAATAAGTGAAAAATAACAATACACAAATGCATATAGATACATGAATTTATGCCTACTCTGTATATATATTTTTGTGCATACACACATATATATTTATATATGTGTATATCTGTACATGTATTACAAATGAGATCTGACAGCATTTGAAGAATGTAGCTTTCAGAGAAAGTCTGTCATTGTTTCTCACCTCCACAGGTGTATATGCCTTTACTATTACCTTTGTTTGATTAATATTGTCATCCAATATTGGGTTTTATGTGTTATTACTTGTCCCAAATCTGTTTGTTTGCTTGTGATCCCTAAGGACATTAAAACAAAACAAAACAAAACAAAACATGATATTAGTTCTCCTGGGACTGTTGCAGTAAACAGTCTTTTTCAGTAAGTAAACAAATTAGTGAAGGGTGCTAACTGCAACTGCTAAATTATGCTAGAGTAACATTTCCTACTGGCTTTGGACTACAAATGTCTCAGTGGAAAAGCGGTTAGTTGGCCAATAGCTTCTTGAAATAGAAGATGTGAATTTTAATTGGCAAATCTACCTAAATGCAGTATTGTATGCTGTTTAGTGGTGTTGCATTAATGGTGTGGTCTTAACAGCAATGATTCCTGGGTTACACACCTGGAGCTATCACTGAATAGTTCTCTTCTTATGGAAGGAAATATAGGGACTCAGAACTATGGGAATTGATTAAATATAATTTACAGTTGGGTAGTTAAAGATCAGAAAATAAACTACAACCAGCCAGTTTGCATTCAAAGACAATTCCCAGAAGATATTAAGTTCCTTGGAGAAAGTTAAGTTCCTTGGTTAAGGATTAGCAGATAAAAAGGGAAAACTATAGCATAATTATAATTATGTCATATCGACTCTTAGTTGGTCCTACATTTGTTCTTGTATAGCATCCTGATATTATTTTTGTCTTTAATAAGATCATCTAGAACAGCACTTTTCCATGGGGCAGAGAAGGACAAATAGCCTTTATATTTCTCCCAGAGAATATTACTACAATCTGATGCCATCTGCATTTGGATCCAGGTTAATGTGTTCCTGGGGTAGACAATATTCACAGAAACCTTACTTTCTCCCAGGTAAATCAGCATGGTTCTTCTAAGCCACAAGGTCAGTCCACATGCCACAATAGTAACAGAGAGAATGTAGTTCAATAGGCATTTAGGATTTTCAAAATCCAATCCAATCAATTTCTTTGAAAATTTATTCTTCCTGTATGTCTGATTCTTATAGATTAATAAGGAATCACAACAAAAAATTTATCACTACCATAGAATCCCAAGTCTACCTGTAATCAAAGAAAACTTTTATATATAATCTTTCCCACTCTGCATGTATCTCTTTCTTTACCAATTTTTATTTTTGAGGTTAATTCCAGTTTTTTTTATCCTTTTATGCATGTATCTCCAAAGTTTTACTTATGAATGTTATACTCTTTCCACAAAATAAACTTCACATGGATATAGCAGAAAAAAAGACTATTTTAATCTAACAGTCTTCACAAACTTTTTTTTTATTGCACAGTTCATTCAACAAAAAATAAACATGCACTCTGATATGTGTACATATAACTTTTTTATAAATTATGTACATATGATATGATAATGATTTATATTAAATGTTTGAAAAAATAGGCATGAAAAAGTTATGAAATACAGATGAAATAATATGTGAGCCTGAAGTCCATAGGAAGCCACTGGAGTATATTAGAGGAGTATCATAGCTAAATCGTTACTTAAGTACATATTGACATGGAGAGAAACTGAGGTCAGAAAGAACAATTTAGGAATCCTTTGCAGTAATCTAGACCTGTATTAGCATAGTAGCTATGTGAGTAAATAGAACACATATGATAGATCATGTGGAAATAAAACTGGAAAATAAGATTGAATATAGGAAGTAAAAGACAGTGAGGAATTGAGGTTGACATTTAGATAGGGAATGTGGATGATTATAATAATAGTTGTGTCATTGAAAGCAAAAAGGAAGGTTGTATAGAGAGTCAATCTTTGAGGAAAAATATGATAATGATTGGGTAGCTAGGTGGTGAAATGGATAGAGGGCTAGTGAAGTCAGAGGGATTCATTGTTGTGAGTTCAAATCGAGCTTATTAACTGGGCAAATTCTTCATCCTGTTTGCTTCAGTTTCCTCCTCTATAAAATGATTGGGAGACTATAAATCATTCCACTCTTTTTGCCAAAAAATAAAACAAAACTAATGGGGTCACAGAGTTAGACCTAGCTGAAAAGAGTGAATAATAATAACAGTGATACTCCCATAAGTAATTATTTTGAATAAATGAAAATTTGCAGATTGGGGTGGGGATTTCTTACCTTGTATTTCCCTGAATAATAGATCTGACACTTTAGCATCTAACCTTTCACTTTTCAAATATAATTTGGCAGCAAAGGGGTGGACTTGCTGAAGGTAATAAGGCAGATAATTTTCTCCAATAACCCAAGAATGGTTATTGTTGTGAGTCCTTTGGTAAGAAGTCTGATACCTCATACATCAGAAGGCTGGAATGATTGCAGTGGGATAGTGCCCAGAGAAAAGCATTGGTGTATGTTGGAGAGAGACAAACCTCCCCCTGACCATTGCACAGAGCAAGAGATGGGATTCATTTTCCTATCCTACCCTCTTTTCTTCCCACCTTGAAACTATGCTCATATGCCCTTTGATGTCAGGTCACAGTTCTCACTAACTACTATTTTGACCTACCTTCTGGAACAGGCATTGGGATAAGACTTGAATCTATGTGAAGAAGTTGAATAATTAACTACACCTTGCAGCATGACTTTTGGATCTCTGACAGCAGTAAATAGGACTGTTCTTAACTGACTTTCAAATACAAAGGATAACTGCCCATTACTTAGCAAATTCCACATCGTTTAAGGCACCCTTTAGCCCAATTAAACTGTCTTTGTAGGACTGGAAATATGTATTACATGTAAGCTATGATGCCAGGTGTGTACCTTTCCCCCATCTTCATTCCAGATATCTGCTATTCTTCCATAATACAGAGGCCTCTCCAGAGGTTCTCTACTATATTGTAAATTCTTTTGTCTGATTTGCAAGCTTAAAACTTTATTTCATTCATAGCTTGAAGTTAATTTCATTTGTAAGATCAAAATCTAAGATGAGAATATAACATTTAGAAATGAAACCATGTGAAAAAGAAAGGGACATTTTTTTGAGAAAGGAAACAATTTTTTGGAAGTATTAAATTTGTTAATGTTTTTAATTAATTAATTTTTTGATTAAAGCTTTTTATTTACAAAGCATATGCATGGGTAATTCCTCCAAAATTGACCCTTGTATAACCTTTTGTTCCAAATTTTCCCCTCCTTCTCCCCACTCCCTCCCCTAGGTGGCAGGTAGTCCAATACATGTTAAATATTATTGAAATATATGTTAGATCCAATATATGTATACATATTTATAGTTATCTTGTTGCACAAGAAAAATCAGATCAAGAAGGAAGAAAAAGAAAAACTGAAAAAGAAAACAAAATGCAAGCAAATAACAACAGAAAGAGTGAGAATGCTATGTTATGTTCCACACATACGATTCTCTCTCTGGGGGTAGATGGCTCTCTTCATCACTGAACAAGTGGAACTGGTTTGAATCATGTCATTGTTGAAGAGAGCCACGTCCAAGAATGGAGACAATTTTCAGGTCTGAGAATGGATAGTGTAAGGATACAGAGTGTCCTTAGGCAAAGAGGTCCAGGATTATGAGGCAAAAAGGTATGACTTTTGGTCTCCACCCACGAGTAACTGTTTGGAATGAAGAGGGGTGGGTGATAAAATAGTATAAGCAAACTGCTCAGCTTCAGAATTTTACTTGGGTTCAGACCTGTACATTTAGAATGCATCAAGGGATTGGCTCTATAGAATGGACATTTCATTCATTCATGGCATTTGGAGAGACTTAACCTCTCTTTAATAATCTTCCCCTACTAAAATAAGCTACTTGAGAGCAGGGAGTGAATTTCTTTTTGGTTTATATTTGCATTCCCAGTCTTTAGTACAATATATTGAATCCAGTACTTAATACATGCTTTCTCTATCTGTTCAAACCATAGAAAGAGACAATTTTCACATGATGAAATTGAAACTATTTAACCATATGAAAAGGAGTTCCAAATCATTATACTGACCAGAGAAATGCAAATTAAGACAATTCTGAGATACTATTACACACCTCTCAGATTAACTAAGATGACAGGAAAAGATAATGAAGAATATTGGAGGGGATGTGGGGAAACTGGGACACTGATGCATTGTTGGTGGTGTTGTGAATGGATCCAACCATTCTAAAAAAAAAACAATTTGGAACTATAATCAAAAAGTTGTCAAACTATGCATACCATTTGTTCCAGCAGTGCTATTACTGGACTTATAACCCAAAGAGATATTAAAGAAGGGAAAGGAACTTGTATGTACAAATATGTTTGTGGCAGCCCTCTTTGTAGTGGCTAGAAACTGGAAATTGAAGGGAAGCCCACCAATTGGAGAATGGCTGAATAAATTTTGATATATGAATGTTATGGAATATTATTATTCTGTAAGAAAGGACCAGCAGGATGAATACAGAGAAACTTGGAGAGACTCACATGAACTGATACTAAGTGAAATGAGCAGAACCAGGAGATCATTATATACTTCAAGAACAATACTATATGAGGATCAATTCTGATGGAAGTGGCTCTCTTTAGCAATGAGTATCCACATCAGTTTCAATTGATCAGTAATGAACAGAACTAGCTACACCCAGCAAAAGAACACTGGGAAATGATTGTGAACCACAACATAGCATTAACACTCTTCCTGTTATTGTTTATTTGGATTTTTGTTTTTCTTCCCAGGTTATTTTTACCTTTTTGTGTAGCAAGACAACTATATTGTATATGTATACATATATTGTATTTAACATATACTTTGACATATTTAACATGAATGGGACTACCTGCCATCTAGGGGTGGAGGTGGAAGGAAGGAGGGGAAAAAGTGGAACAGAAATTTTTGCAAGGGTCAATGTTGAAAAATTACCCATGCATATGTTTTGTCAATAAAAAGCTATATTTGAAAAAAAACAAATTAGAAGAATATAGGATAGTTTACCTCTCAGATTTGTGGAGGAGGAAGGACTTTGTGACCAAAGAACTAGAGATCATTATTGATAATAAAATAGATAATTTTGATTATAAAGTTAAAACATTTTTGTATAAACAAAAGTAATGCAGACAAGTTTAGAAGGGAAGTAATAAATTGGGAAAACATTATTTTACATTCAATTGATTTGATAAAGACCTCATTTCTAAAATATATAGAGAAATAACTCAAATTTATAATAGTTCAAGTCATTCTCCAATTGATAAATGTTCAAAAGATGTGAATAGACAATTTTCAGATGAAAAAATTGAAACTATTTGTAGCCACATGAAAAGATATTCCAAATCACTATTGATCAGAGAAATGCAAATTAAGACAACGCTGAGATAACACTACACACCTGTCAGATTGGCTAAGATGACAGGAAAAGATAATGACAAATATTGAAGGGGATGTGGGAAAACGGGGACACTGATATATTGTTGTTGGAACTGTGAATGGATCCAACCATTCCTGAGAGCAATTTGGAACTGTGCACAAAAAGTTATCAAACTGTGCATACCTTTTGATCCAGCAGTGTTACTACTGGGCTTATATCCCCAAATGATTCTAAAGGAGGGACAAGGACCCACATATACAAAATTATTTGTGGCAGCTCTTTTTGTAGTGACAAGAAACTGGAAACTGAGTGGATGCCCATCAATTAGAGAATGGCTGAATATATTTTGGTATATGAATGCTATAGAATACTATTATTTTGTAAATAATGACCAGCAGGATGATTTCAGAGAGATCTGGAGTGATTTGCATGAAGTGATGCTAAGTGAAATGAGCAGAACCAGGAGATCATTATAAACAGCAACAACAAGACTATATGACGATCTATTCTGATGGATGTGACTCTCTTCAACATTGAGATGATTCCATCTTGTTCCACTTGTGTAGTAATGGAGAGAACCATCTACTCCCAGAGAGAGAACCATGGGAATAGAGTGTGGAACACAACATAGCATTATCACTCTCTCTGTTATTATTTGCTTGCATTTTGTTTTCTTTCTCAGTTTTTCTTTTTCTTTCTTCTTGATCTGATTTTTCTTGTGCAACAAGATAAATGTATAAATATGTATACATATGTTGGATTAAACATGTATTTCATCATATTTAATATGTATTGGACTATCTGCCAGATAGGGGAGAGGGTGAAGACAAGGAGGGGAAAATTTGGAACAAAAGATTATGCAAGAGTCAATGTTGGAGAAATTACCCATGCATATGCTTTGTAAAGTAAAAGCTTTAATAAAAAATAAGAAAGTTGGTGAAAGGTTCTTAATCATAGCAAATCACCAAATGAGACCCTCTGTTCTGCTTAGTAGAGGATCAGATCAGTGTGACAGCTTTTAGTTCCAGCTCACAAGGTAAACTCTTGGAAACCAGGCTGCCTCCTGAAAAGAATAGGCAAAGCTTCCCCCTGAAAAACAAAGGGCGTTTGTGCTCAACGCCAAAGCTGAGAGATACACAGGAAGCTTGAATAAGCATTAGTTTTACCCCAGAAGCAGAGTTCAATAATACAATTAAAAAAAGAGTCAATACCAAAAGAAAAAGAAAGAAAATGAATAAGAAACAGGAAAGAACCTTGACATTTGAAAACTATTATGGTAATGGGGCAGACCAAAACACCAACTTAGACAAGGACAAAATGTTCACAGAGGAAAACTCAAACAGTGATATGAATTGGTCTCAAGCCCAAAGAGGATTCTTGCAACTGGTCATAAAAGACTTTAAAAGGAAAAAAAGACAGGTAGAAGAAAAAATGATAAAAAGATGAGAGTTATGCAAGAGGTTCTACAGGTTTGAAAAGGAAGGCAATTCCTTAAAAATACAGTCGGACAAATGTGAAAAAATAGACTGAATAAAACACCATCTTTAAAAGTAGAATTAACCAAATGGGAAAAGAGATACAAAACATAACTGAAGAACATCACACATTAAAATCTAGAGTGGGGCTAATGGAACCTAAAGCCTCTATGAGACATGAAGAATCAATCAAATTAACTAAAAGGAATGAAAAAAATGAAAGAAAATGTGAAATGCCTCATTAGGAAAATGGCCCACCTAGAAAGTAGCTCCAGAAGAGACAATTTTAAAGAATGTTGTTCTATTTGAAAGTCATGAGCAAAAAAAAAAAAAAATCCTGGATAGCATATATAGTTATATATAGTTATTTCCCCTTTGGGGTTTTGTCGAGATTGTCTGCTGCTAGTCTCCTCGGGATTGGAAACCTGTTCTCTTTCTTTATAGAAGCTATCTATCCTTGGAGCTTGCTTTGCCTTTTTACTCATTAAAAAAAAAAAAAAAAAAAAAAAAAAAAAAAAAAAAAAAAAAAAAAAAAAAGTTGTGATCTGCTTTTTGGGCAAGGAGTTTCCAAGCTTCCTCTACAGACACCCAGAACTGGCAGCAGAGTGGCCCTGGCTGCACTGAGATTGCACTGGGTCACTCCCTGTGCTGGGTGGGTGTGGCCAGTTCCCTTGAGACTCCAGTGCTTTGGGCTTCACTCTTTACCTTTTGCATTTGTGTTGGAAGATTCATAACTTTTTTGCTGGTCTACTGGCTTGCAACCAGGGCACAGTAGGCAACACTGTGGTAGTCCTTCTTGTAGATTCTCTGCAGTGTATATTCTGCATCACCCTGCTGAGACCACACCCCACCCTGGGTATGTACACCATGGGCTAGCCTCTGTGTTCTGCCTCCCTGCTTGCACCTGGCCACCTCCCCCACCTGACCGAAACAGACCTTTCTTGGAGATCTTTGAAATTATCTTCTGTTGGTAATTTGCTGCACTCTCAACATTCATGGATTCTGCCAGTCCTGCGCTATTTCAGAGGCTGAATTTCATAATTAGTGTGAGGGTAGTAGGAGAGCTCAGAAAGAAACATCTGTCCTCTCTGCCATCTTGGCTCTAACCCCCCCCCAATATCACTCTTTATGTCTAATTTGTGAATATATTTGGATCTTATCTTGGTATAGGGTGTTAGGTATGAGTCAATGTTTAATTTCTGCAATTCTAATTTCAATTTTCCCAGAAGTTTTTATCTAATAGTGAGTTTGTATCCCAAAAACTGTAGTCTTTGGGTTTGTCAAACACTAGATTGCTATAGTCATTGGCTAGTTTGTTCTATGAACCTAACCTATTCCACTACTCCATTTCTTAGCCAGTACCAAATAGTTTTCATGACCACTGTTTTATAATATAGTTAAAGGTCTGATATATCTAGGCCACCTTGCTCTGCATTTTCATTTTTAATTAGTTCCCTTGAAATTTTGGATGTTTTGTCCTTCTGGGATGAACTTTGTTATAATTTTTCTAGCTCAGAAAAGTAATTTCTTGGGAGTTTGATTGGTATGGCACTGAATAATTAAATTAGTTTAGGTAGTACTGTCATTTTTATTATAGTAGCTCGACCTACATATGAGCACTTGACATTTTTAGTTGATTAGATCTGATATTTGTGTGGAAAGTGTCTTGTATTTGTGTTCATATAGTTCCTGAATTTGTCTTGACAGGTAGATCCCCAAATATTTTATATTATCTCCAAGAACTAGAAAAATGAATGATGAAATTCCTTTGAAGAACTATAAATACTATCAAGGAAATTAATAAAAAATAGAAAGGATTTTTGCTTATCAGTACCAAACCTAAAACTATATAATGAGGCAGCATAATCTGAATCATTTGGTACTAACTAAGCAATGGAGTGGGGAATCAGTAGAATATATTAGATTCATGTGGCACATTAATCAAGGCCATATAATCTATTATTTGATAAACCCCCAAACTCCAGCTTTTGGAATAAGAAATCACTATTAGACAAAAATTCTAGGAAAATTGGAAATTAACATATCAGAAACTTGGCATAGACATACTGCTCACACCCTATTCCAAAATAAGCTCAAAATAAATACATGATGTGGACATAAAGGGTGATACCATAAATTAGGAGAGTAATACAATTTTTGGAGAATGGAGGAATTTGTGACCAAAGAACTAGAGAACACTATGAAAGGCAAATTACACAACTTTGATTACATTAAATTAAAACTTTTTGCACAAACCAAACATGCAGAAACAAGATTAAAAGGCAAGTACGAAGTTGGGAAAAATCTTTACAACCAGTGTTTCTGATAAAAGTCTCATTTCTAAAATATATAAATAATTGCTTCATATTTATAAGAATACAAGTCATGCCCCACTTGAGAAATGGTCAAAGCATATGAAAACTTTTTGATAACAAAATTAAAGCCACCTATATTCATATGAAAAAATTCCTCAAATCAGAGAAATGCAAATTAAAACAACTCTGAGGTACCTCCTCACACCTCTCTGATAGGCTAAGATGAAAGGTAATGATAAATTTTGGAGGGAATGTGGGAAACCTGGGACGCTATTGCATTGTTGTAAAATGATATATTTGAGAGGGGAATCTGGAACTGTGTCCAATGGGCTAAAAAGCTGTGCATACTCCTTGAACTAGCAGTGCCACTATTAGTTCTGTATTCCAAGGAATTCATAAAGCAGGGAGAAGATCCCATATGTACAAAAATGTTTGTAGCAGCTCTTTTGGGGCAGCAAAGAATTGAAAAATAAATAGATGCCTATCAATTAGGGCATGGCTGAATAAATTGTGATATATAAACACAATTGAATATTATTATTTTATGAAAATGATGAATAAGCTGAGTTTTGAAAGGCCTGGAAGATTGACATGAACTGACACTGAGCAAAACAAGCAGAACTACAAATACATTGTATACAATAACAGTGAGAATGTGTGATGACCAACTATGAAAGACGTGGTTCTTCTCAGTGTTTCAAGGATCCAAAGAAATACTAATAGAGTTTGGACAGAAAATGCCATCTGCATCAAGAAAAAGAACTGTGGAGATTGAATGTAAATCAACACATGCTATGATCACTTCTTTTTTCTGGTTGTTTGTTTGTTTGTTTGTTTTTTCCTCTATCACTGGTTTCCCTTTTGTTCTGATTTTCTCTCCCAAAAGGATTTATAAAGTAATGAATATTAAAATAAATTTATTAATTGAAAAAATTAGGTGGAGAATGTAGGATGGAAGGGACTTGGGTATACCCTAAAAGTCCACCTTATATGTTGAGATCATTACCCAAAAATTCTAATTCAAAAACAGTTTAGTAACACTGCAATGTGTTCTGTCAGATGTATGCTAATAAACTCTAAGGTGAGACTAAATCTATGAAAGTGTTTGCAAAGTTGAGAAGTGTGGTTCAGCTCTTTTTAAGGTGGTTATTATTGTTTAAAAGTGTGAAAGGAGCCTAGGAGCATCAAAATGACAGCTTTAAAGTATTTTGAAAGTCATAACATTAAGTCATCTGTTGGCATGTGAAAAGTAGTGTGCTGTGACTGGAGAGATTTCTTGCAGTTAAGTAAAGATAGATCAACTCCTCATTCTCTGATTTCATCTGATCCCTGAACTAGGAAGAATAAGTACTTATACGTTTTGAACCTGTATAGGCATATGCTTTTAAGCATTAACGAATCAAATAGAAGAATGAAACAGACTATTGTATACTCTGGGATTAATATTCAAAAATGACCCTTTCAAGAAAAGGCAGGCTCGTGAGGTGACAATAACTTTGGGGCCATTAGCCATAGATTTGAAACTAAATGCTGTACCTTGTGAGTATGATATTGGACAAAATACTTTTAATTCACTTGAAACTTAAATTTTGTTTATATTTTATATTTTAAGATAATTCACTGAGTCATCTTTAATGTTTCAATATTCTTTCAGTTACAAGTTCAAAACCAAATGGGACCTAGAAGTCATTCATTCCAACACTCTTACATATTAAGAAATGAAAACATTGTGGGAGGGAGGGTTAATGATGGTGAAGAATAGACAGCAAAAGATATTTTGAATATACTTCAGAAAAAGTCTGTTTTAATCAGGCTGAGGTAAGAGTGGGGAGGGGAGGCAGGAGAACCCATTTTGATTCGGGAACCTAAGGCAATTCGGCATCCCTTAACAATAGATTTAGTGAAATGGAAATATAATTTAACTCCTTACAAAATAGATTTGATGAAATGGAAAAAGCATAGAACATTTTTGTTGAAAATAGATTTGAAAAAAAAATCAATTTGTGAAAAAACAGAATTTGTAAAATGGTAAAAAAAAAAAAAAAAAAATCTAGTGAACAAAACACTTCATTTAAAAGTTTAATTGGCCAAATGCAAAAGGAGATAAAAAAGCTACTTGAAGAAAATAATTCACCAAAATTAGAATGGAACAAATATAAAAGAATAACACAATGAGACATCAAGAATCAGTCAAACAAAACAAAACAAAAAAAATGAAAAAAAAATAGAAGAAAATTTAAAATACCTCATTGGAAAAACAACTGACCTAGAAAACAGATATAAAAAAGACAATCTAAATTTTATTGGACTTCCTGAAAACCAGGATGAAAAAAGAGGCCAGATCTCATCTTTCAGGAAATCATCAAGGAAAACTGCCTTGATGTCCTAGAAACAAAGGATAAAATAGCCTTTGGCAGAATTTACCAACATCCTCCTGCAAATGACCACAAAATTAAAATAAATAAATAAATAAATGCCAAGTAGCACTGTAGCTAAATTTCAGAATTATCCAATCAAGAACAATATATTGGAAGCAGGCAGTAAGAAATAATTCAAATATTTGAGGAGCCATAATCAGGATTATGCAAGACCTAGCAGCTTCTGCTTTAAAGGATCAAAGGACATTAAATCTGATATTCTAAAAGGCAAAGAACTTGGATATCAGCCTAAAATCAACTACCCAGCAAAATTAAGCATTTTGAAAGCAAGGAAAAATATGGATATTCAATGAAACAGGCGAATTTCATTTACCAGAACTGAAAAGAAAGTTTGATCTTCAGATAGAGAACTCAAGAGAAGCATAAAAAGGTAAAAAGGAAAGAAAAAAATTACTTCTTTTAAAAGCTAAAAAGCTTATATTCCTATTTGGGAAAATATGTTTACTTTACAGAACTGTATCTCTATTATGGGAATTTTATTTTATTGTAAATATATAAGAAGAAACTAAAACTAGAGGAGGAAAGGGCATTCTACTGGAAGAAAAGAAAAATTGAGCTAAATGGGCTAAATTACATCTCATGGACAGTCAAAAAAAGGTCAATTAGAATTGGGCAAAAGAAGGGAGAAGGATGAGCATTGTGTGACTATTGCACTCATCAGATTTGGCTCAAAAAAAGAATATCAGATATATTTGGATTCACAGAGCAACTTGCCTTACCCTTTGAGGGAGGTAGAACTCAGAAGGGAAATTACTGAGGAGGAGGGAAAAGAAGAAAGGGAAAAAAAAAGAATAACTTGGGGGAAACAAGATGGAAGAAAATGCAAAGTTAATTTTAACTGTGAATGGGATGAACTTTCCCATAAAATGGAAGTGGATACCAGACTGGATTAAAAGCCCCAAACCTATAGTATATTGTTTAAAAGAAACACAATGGAGGTGGTGGTGGAGCCAAGATGGCAAATAGAACATACATGTCTTTCTGAGCTCCCCTCTACCCTCAAAGTATTTTATAAAACTTAATATCTGAATTCTTGCTTAACTGTCAGAACTCACAAATATTGGGACTACAACACATTACTAACAAAAGATAATCTCAAAATTCACTAGAAAAATTCTGCTTTTGCTTATATGTAGTGATGGAATGGTGCTAGGCCAAGCACAGACTCAAGCAGATAGGCAGTGAGAGCACAGAGAACAGCTCACACTGAGCAAACTGGAGGAGTACAGGGTGTGGTCTCCATGGAAAATCTGCAGGGGAGAACTCTACCATAGTATCAAATCAACTACTCTGCCCTGGGAGCAAGCCAGTAGATCAGCAGAAAAGCTATAAACAAAGAGGGTAAAGACTATAATCCCAAAACACTAGAGTCTCTTAGGACTTGGCCATACCACCCAGCATGGCAGGGATGGGGGGGCACCACAATCTCAGCACACAACTGCTGATCCCAGTGCAGCCACTGCTGCCCCACTGCTGTTTCACTGCCACTTCCTGTTGTCTGTAGAAACAACTTGGAAACACCTCACTGCCCCCCAAGCAGACTGTAATATTTTTTTGTTGCTGTTTGTTTGTTTTGTTGTTTTTTTAATGAGTAAAAAGGCAAAGCAGGCTCTAACTATAGATAGCTTCTATACTGAAAGAGAGCAAACTTCAAACATTGAGGAGACTAAAAACAGTTTGTCTCTAGATAAAAACCCAAAGGTAGATATGATCTTATCACCACCACATAAGGCTCTCATAGAAGAAATTAAAAATGATCTTAAAAGAAGACTATAAGAAAAATGGGGAAAGGAAAGCTTTGCAAGAGGGTCTGGATAAGGCATATAACTCATTAAAAGTTAGAATGGAAAAAGAAAAAAAAATTCCCTGAAAAACAGAATTTGTGAATTAGAAAAAGAAAATAATTCCTTAAAAATAAAATTGGTGAAATAGGGAAAAAAATTCCACTGAACAAAACAACTTATATGAAAATTCAATTGGACAAATACAAAAAGAAATAAAAAATTAAATGAAGAAAATAATTTATTAAATCAAAATTGAACAAATGGAAATGAATGACTCAAGGAGACATCAAGAATCAGTCAAGCAAAACTAAAAAAATGAAAAAAAATGTAAAATACCTACTTGGGAAAATAATAAACTTGGAAAATGGATCTAAGAGAGATAATCTAAGGACTATTGGACTCCCTGAAAATCATGATTGAAAAAAAGAGCCCAGACACTATTTTTCAGGATATCATCAAAGACAACTGCCTAGATGTCCTAGAATCAGAAGATAAAATGGCCATTGAAAAATCCATCGATAACCTACTAAAAGAGATCCCCAAATTAAAAGTCAGAGAAATATTGTGGCTAAATTCTAGAACTGTTATACCAAGTTAAAAAACTACAAGCAAAGCCAGGAAAAAAAAAAAAAAAACAAACAAACAAACAAACAAACAAACAAAAAACAATTCAAATAATGAGGAGCCACAAGAAGGATTACTCAGGATTTAGCAGTGTCCACATTAAAGGATCAAAGGGCCTGGAATCTGATATTCTGAAAGGCAAAGGAACTTCGTATGCAGCCAAGAATAACTTACCCAGGCAAACTGAGCATTTTCTTCCAGGGAAGAAGATGGACATTCAGTGAAATAAGTGAATTCCATTTATTTCTGATGAAAAAACCAGAGCTGAACAAAAAGTTTGACCTCCAAATATAGGACTCAAGAGAAGCATAAACAGGTAGAGAGCTCTTGAGAACTGTATTTCTGTTATTGTTATGCATAAAGACTACATGCATAATTTGGTTTTACTGTTATAATATAAAAAAAGGATCTAGAGGTGGAAAGGAAAATGTACCAGAAAAAGGGAAGAGTGGAGGTACTACATTTTACAAAGAGGCAAATGAAAACTATTATATCTGAGGGAAAGAAGGAAGGGACATGAACATAGTGTGAATCATACTGTCATCAGAACTGGCTCAAAGAGAAAATATTAAACATTTTCGGTTTACAAAGAAACTTCTCCCATCTTATTGAAAAGTGGGAGGAAAAAATTGAAAAGGGAAGGCTAAATAGAAAGGAATACAGAAATAGCAAGTGAAAGGTATAAGAAAAGGGGAGAGACTCTAAGGGGGAGAAGGGATCCTGAAGAAGGATTGTTGCCTGAGGCAAGGGGTGCTCATACTTTAATACTTGGGAGGGGAGTAAAAGGAAAGGAAAGAGAAAAGCATAATCTGGTGATAATAAGATGGCAGGAAATAGAGAATTAGTAATTTTAACCATAAATGTGAATGGAGTAAACTCCCCAATAAAGTAGAGGCAAATAGCAGACTGGATAAAAGCCAGAATATGGTAATATGTTGTTTACAGGAAACGCACTTGCAGCAGGGTGATACATACAGAGTAAAGGTAAAAAGTTGGAGCAGAATCTACTTCAAGTGAAGTCAAAAAAGCAGGGATAGCCATCCTGATCTCAGATCAAGCAAAAACAAAAACTGATCTAATTGAAAGAGATAAGGAAGGAAAGTATATCTTGCTAAAGGGTAACATAGACAATGAAGCAATATCAATACTAAATATATATGCACCAAGTGGTGTAGCATCTAAATTCCTAAAGGAGAAGTTAAGAGAGCTGCAAGAAGAAACAGACAACAGAACTATAATAGTGGGAGATCTCAACCTTGCACTCTCAGAACTAGGTAAATCACACCACAAAATAAATAAGAAAGAAATTAAAGAGGTAAATAGAATACCAGAAAAGTTAGGATAGATCTTTGGAGAAAACTAAATGGAAATAGAAAGGTCTATACTTTCTTCCCAGCAGTTCATGGAACCTATACAAAAATTGACCCATATTAGTACATAAAGACCTCAAATTCAAATGAAGAAAAGCAGAAATAGTAAATGTATTTTTTTTAGATCACGATGCAATAAAAATTAAATTCAATAAAAAGCCAGGCAAAAATAGACCAAAAAGTGGAAACTAAATAATCTCATCCTAAAGAATGAATTGGTGAAACAAGATATCATAGACACAATTAATGATTTCACCCAAGAGAATGACAATAAATTAGACAACATATTAAAATGTGTGAGATGCACCCAAAGTGGTAATAAGGGGAAATTTATCTTTCTAGAAGCCTTGCATAAAATAGAGAAAGAGAAAATAAATGAATTATGCTTGCAACTAAAAACGATAGAAAAAGAGCAAATTAAAAACCCTCATTCAAACACTGAACTTGAAATTCTAAAAATAAAAAGAGCAATTAATAAAATTGAAAGTAAAACAAAAAACTATTGAATTAACAAATAAAATTAATAAAATTAAGAGTTAGTTCTATGAAAAAACAACAACATAGATAAACCCTTGGTAAATTTGATTAGAAAAAGGAAAGAAAAAAATCAATTTATTAGCCTTAAAAATGAAAAGGATGACCTTTTCTACCAATGAAAAGGAAATTAGAGAATAATTAGGAGTTACTTTGCCCAACTTTATACCTAATAAATTGGATAACTTAAATGAAATAGATGAATACCTTCAAAAATACAGGTTGCCCAAATTAACAAAGGAAGAAATAAATTGGTTAAATAGTCACATTTTAGAAAAAAAAATAATTAGAACAAATTATTAATCAACTCCCTAAGAAAAAAATCCCCATGACCAGATGGATTAATATGTGAATTCTACCAAACATTTAAAGAACAATTAACTCCAATGATATATAAACTATTAGAAAAAAATAGGGATTGAAGGAGTTCTACCAAGTTCCTTTTATGACACAGACATGGTAATGATACCTAAACCAGGTAGGACAAAAACAGAAAAAGAAAATTATAGAACAATTTCCCTAATGAACATTTATGCAAAATATTAAATAAAATATTAGCAAAAAGATTACAGAAAATCATCCCCAGGATAATACCATGACCAAGTAGGATTTATACCATGAATATAGGGTTGTTAAATATTAGGAAAACTATTAACATAATTGACAATATCAATAACCAAGTTAACAAAAACCATATGATCATCTCAATGGATGCAGAAAAAGCATTTGATAAAATTCAACACCTATTCCTATTACAAACACTAGAGGGGATAGGAATAAATGGACTTTTCCTTAAAATAGTCAGTAGCTTCTGCAGAGTGATAATGAGGTTTCCTCCAAACATTCTGACTTTGAATGATAGTGTGTAACCTTTTTCCTCAGGTAGTAAAGAAGATATTCTGTAAATTTAAGCTTTGATAAAGTTATAAATTGTTCCTAGTAGTTTTTAGTTGATAATTTGGTTTTCTCATTACCTATTATAATTTTTTAAACTTTTTCTTTCCTTATTGACAAAGCTAGCATATCTAATACAATAATGAACAGTAATGGTAATAGTGGGCAACCTTGTTTAACCCCTCATGCTATTAGGAATGGTGCTAGTTTATCCCCATTACATCTGAAGCTTGCTAATAATGGCTTTAAACAGATGCTATTGATCATCTTGACGAAAACTCCACTTATTCCTTTACTCTCTTCCTTCCTCCCTCCCTTCCTTCTTTCCTTCTTTTCTTCCTTCCTTCCTTCCTTCCTTCCTTGCTTGCTTGCTTCCACGCACAAAGTTCAAAGAAAAATAACATTTAAATATGATACACACATTCAATGAAACTCTTGAATAATGATGATAATTAATGACTAGCAATTAAATAATATCTACTATATTTTGGCAATACATACAACCATATATATAAATATACATATGTGCATACAATTATAAGCATTTTCTTGTGGCCATTTCCCAGAGATTTATTTCCTAGCTAGAGTTTGGATAATACTTTTTGTAATTCTGAACACTTTTGATGTGGAAAACAGAATTGAAAGGAAAGAGATCTGGTTTTCTACAAACAAAAGAACACAATACATATGGATTCAACCTTTTAACATTTTCATCCTTGGGAGCTTTTAAAAAATGTATGTGACAGTTTAACTTAGAGATATTTTTAATTAAGTTTAAATTGAATGACCTACAGAGTAGACATGTGAGCATAATTGGATTCTGGGAGATGTTTGCATGCAGAATGGCATTGATATTTTCGATGGAATGATGAATGGCTGAATGTATGTCCTGACATCCTTAGGCCAGGGCATGATGGATCAGAGGGGAGTGCCCTCGTTTATCAGGTTTCTCTGTTTTTGAATGGCTTGTTTGGTTTCTTAGTATAATTAAGTTAAGGGATAGTTTTGTAATCTCTCCTTTATAATGCAGAGCTTTTACTCTTTAGGGTTATTCTAATCTACTGCTGTCTCCAAGCATCAGAGAGACTTACAAATCTAGTGCTGTATTCTGTTCACTGTTCCAAAGGAAAAAAGACTTTGCTTTTATTTTTAGGGTATAATTCAGAAATATTGATTCAAAGGAGCTAAGCATTTACTGATGACTTGTCACTAATGGCCTTCCCCTCCCCTCCCTGCTACTTCTGGGATTTAGTCTTCTTAGATACATCTTAATGTGAAAACAAAATGGGGGTGTTATTTGCATAGATAGGGTGTTATATCCAAAAGGCCACCTGTTGGCACGAAAAAGTGGTAGCATATGGAACTCCAGAGCTGTGTTAGGATCCCAGGAGGGCAAAGTCAGCAGGTCCACAAAAAGAACACAGTTAGTCTCTCTTGTAAAGCTAGCAAAATGAAGATAAGCTGTTTCTAAAGTCATTCTCAGTTCAATACTACTCCAGTTATCCCTTTATTTTTCTTTCCATATAAAGAAAGAAAATTATCTTTTATTAGAAGGTGCTATAAATCCTAGTTATTACTTTATTATTAGCATCATTATGATCATTATTATACATAAGTTCCCTTGAATGTATGTATCATATTCTAAAGGGAAGTACAAAACAGTGAATTTAAAAGAATACAAATAGGAATCTAAACAGTATCACATAAAACTTGATTGGAGAAAAGAGTTATATTGATTCTTTTGTTTTCACTTCATAATTATCTGTGAATATGCCTTTAATCCCTGGATTTAAACTCTTTATTATAATATAAAAATCTATTAAAGCAATAATATAAGACATTAACTGTAGCATACCCCACTAATATTTTCCCACTTCTCTGTCAGGAAAAGGGAGATAATTTATTAATCAGAGTTCAGCTTCCCTTTAAGATGCTTTTCATTTGCACATTGGAGGCAATATATATATGGTTTTTGGGGTTTTACTGATTTCATTCTGTTTTGAAGATCAGATAATCATTTCTTTATAATCCATCCTGTTCAGGCCTAGAGATAGGCTCATTTTCTGTGAGGACAGTTGCAGTCAGCCCATCTTTCCTATGTGATGTATAATTGATGCCTGGTTTCTTGACTGGCATCCCAGTTAAATCTTCTGAAGTTGTTTTTATATCTTTCTTAGGTCAGCATTCTTTCTTCTTGTCATCTCCTCGCCTTGTTTCTCTAATCTTAAGTAAAATCTAACCTTAAAAAGTTTAGACTAAAATATTCCCTTCATTAATGAACTCAGGACTGACTTGACAGGAAAAAAAAAGGGGAAAAAAAGCCTTTATGACTTAGAACGAAGTCTCATAGTTAAAATTTAAATGAATAGAAAGAAGCTGGTATAATATCAATGTTTTCCTCTTTCCGTAGACACATTATCCTAACTAAATGTAGTTGGTAAATGAAGCAACATTTGTAAAAGATAATTTGATTCTTAATTGAAAGATGACTGTTTTGCCCATTGTCAAATTCCTAAAACAGAGGAGTGTTGACTTACAGTTGTGAATTTCAAATAGCCAATAATGTAATTATATGCAAAATATAAGTAAGAAATAGGAACAAATGGGTTATGATAAAAAGACTGTTTCATGGAGCAAACATGAAGATTGTTTTTTAACTTAATGAACTGGGAGCAAGAAATCCTGGCTCCTTATCTAGGATTGGGAAGTCAATCATAGAGTGAAATTTGTTGAATCATTTCACTTATTTCTTCATCTATAAGATGTAAAATAAAAGCCTTGGGGGGGAACATGATAGTGGTCTTTAAATTTTTGGAAAGCTGTCAAGAGGAAAAGGGGTTAGTCTTTTTTTCCTTGGTCCCAATGACATAATTTGAAGAGAGACAAATACACACATAGGAGACAGAGAGATCGATTCACTTTCTCAGGAAAATACACGCACATGCACATGCACATATATATGTATATGTATACACATGTATATGTAAAATATAATCTCTACACATATATATTCTCATATAATATGCATTTTATAATATATGTGTATGTTTATGTGTGTATGTGTGTGTGCTTATATTTATAAGATCCTGGATCTAGTACTATAAAAATCTAAAGCCATCTATTCAAAGAAGGAAATGGCAAACTACTGAAGGATATTTGCCAAGAAAATCCCAATGTGGTCACAAAGGATTAAATATGACTGAAAATGATTGAACAAATATCATATTTTGAAGGAAATGTGAAAAAAATATGAACAACTTCATTCTGGGTTTAATTTTTCAAAATGGAAGTACAAAACAGTAAATGTAAAAGAATATAAAAAGGAATCTAAAATAATATCAAGTTTGTTTGAAAAAACATGAAACAGTTCATTGTGAAATGAATGATATAAGAGGGATGTGATATATTTACTAGTATATAACATACAAAAAGCCATTATACTTAGTTTGTATGGTGCTATGAAAAAGAATTAGCCCAAATAATATCAGTCACAGAGGAATCATAATTTGAAGTATCTTCCTTGTTAAATAATGAGTTTCTTATCAGTAGCAGTGTCCCAATCATCAGAGACAGTATAAAAGGGATTTCTGCATGGGTTATAAACCCTATATTCTTTATAAACCCTATAATTCTTTAATAAATAAGTCATTTTAATCAAACATGTATAATGTCTATTATGTTCTACGTATTGAGCTAGGCATTTTGGATACAAAAAAAAAAAAAAAAGAAATAACCCCTGTTCCCCTGTATTTACACGCTATTTTGGGAACAGTATTACACATATTAATAAATCCAAATATTTAAAAAGAGGTAAATTTATAGTTGGGTACAGGTTAATGATTAAGCTGAACTTTGAAGGGGTAAAAGAGATTTTTAAAGTAGTTTTGAGGCAGAAATTAGTTCTAGCCATGGGTCAAAGTTTCCACAAAGATGTAAAGATGAAAGATGGGAATTCCACATGTAAAGGAGAGCAAGAAGGTTATTTTGGCTACAATGGAGAGTACAAAAAGAAACGCATCACTTCAAAAGCCTACAAAGATAGTCTTAAACCTGTTTGTGAAAGGCTTTAGATGTGAAATCATGGGGAATTATTTGAACTTTCTGAACCTAGAAGTGACTTGGTCAGAGCTGTGCTTCTGTAATATTACTTTGTCAGTGATTAAGCTCTGCAATGGATAGGATATTTTGCCTGGAGTCAGAAAGATGAAAGTCCAAATTTAGCCTCAGACTTTAACTGTGTGATCCTGGGTGAGTCACTTAATCCTTTTTCAGCCTCGGTTTCTTTTTCTATGAATACCGACCTGTAATGGTTCTACAGTTGGCACATTCTCAGTGTGCTGTAGTGATGTAATCATACTTAGGTATTTAAGGTCTGAGAGGACTGGAGAGAAGATAGTGTGGTTGCTGGAGCTCAATCTCAGACTCAGAGACTCAGATACAGACATAAAGAAGACTCAGGACTCCATTTTTGACCATCCTCGTGGTCTCTCCTGCCTTCATCACTTCTCCATCTAAGACCAAGGCCTGTCCAGAGATCCTCCAGAAAGCTAGTCTGGACCCTATACTGTCCCACCAACATTGTTGTAAATATATAATAAGATAATATTTGTCAAGCATTTTCCAAATCCTAAACCAGTTCAATAAGGGATATATATGGAGGCAAGAGAACTTGTTTGTTGTTTCTCTCAAATCCCCTATTTATGGTATACTATCCCTCAACAGGTGATTACCTATCCCTGTGTAAGCCCTGGCTCAACACTTCCTAATGTTTTGAATATGACTCTACCAAGGCCTCTGTACCAGTTTATAATGAAGGAGTAATAATAACAATACAAGGTTATTTTGAAGATTAATTAGTTAACATTTGTCATGTTCTCTGGTGATGAGGTGCTAAGTATTCATTTTTTAATACATTCTATTGTACATAATGCTCCAAATGTTCCAATTTAAAATAAAAATGTGGTTTTCAGTAGGAGGATGCAATTATTAATGTTTTACACCAATTATAGGCTGTGAGTTTGATATGAAGTTTACACTTGAAATACAGACAAAACATCTGTCCTTTCAATATTTTTTAATTTTCCTTTTCCGTTCTTGTTAAGCATTTGCCTGTTATTTAGAAGGCAACTTTGATCAAATCCAAAGGCATAATAATCACCACTTTTTTATTTTAGCGTTTAATGACCTCATTAGTTTTCAGAAGCTTACGTATATCTAGGCCAAATAAACACTTTTTCAGCTGCTCCTTTGAATTAGCTGATATATAACAAACTCATTCTTCCCATGGAAAGTATGATACTTGCTATTAATGTGGGTTTGACTTTTCTAAACTAACAACATTATATAATTTCTTCTGAAGTGTTGGGTATTACTAGTTGGTAGGGGTACAAGATTTATGCATTTATCCCTTAAACAGAAAATTTTCTATAGATATGAGTCATATATTATGCCCATGATTTCAATAATTATTGGATAATAGGTGAGTAAAAGATGAACTCCTTATATATTTTGAGAAATTGGGAGGATAATGATACTCTCAAACACAATTTGGACTTTTGAAGGAAGGGCAGATTAATAGAGGAGGTAATAAATTCTTTTTATGGTTGGTGTGGGGAAATGTATATGTGAGAAGACATTAAGTCTGAGTTGCCAAGAGACTATACAAATTAAATTATCCAACATGCATCTGAAAATGTGAGATAAAAGTTCATAAAAGATATTAAGTTGGAATATAACTATAGACCAATTTGATATTTTAGCAAAAATTCCTTACATATACTTGTGGTGTGTGACAGAATACTATTTCTAGGGATAGTTTACTATACATATTGCTAGCTATCTTCATGAATTTTTCCCTGGGGAGCTAACATGTAAACTTAACTACTGTAAGCATAACATAAAGGAAAGCTTGTGGAATGACTGCCTGTGTTCTACCTCTTCTTAACAAAAGTTAAAAGGGCAGCTGCCTTGTATTTGTCAAATCTTCTCCCTTCTCAAATGAGGCATTCATTTTAAAAGAATGAATAAAACATTTCCCAAAATATCAATGATTATATATATATATATATATATATATATATACATGTGAATTTCTTCTTGATTATCAGTTTAATATTATTTGGTATTGTATAGATGAATGAAAACCATTCAGTATCAGCATGAACAAACAGTAACACAGTAACTCCTTTATTGATGTATCCTAAGTAGAAAAATGAATACCTACAGACAGAAAAAAATTAGATCTGAATTACACACACACTTACACACACACACACACACAGTTGCTTCATTCTGGAGATTCAAAGATGTGCAGACCATTATATCATTTTTGTCATTCCTTTTAAATTTCATGCAAAATTTGAGCTTAGCCTGGTATGATAAAAGTGGCCAAAGGGAATTATTTTTTATAATATTTTTAATTCATCCTTCCAGAACCAAGAACTTAATTCAATTTCACAACCACAATTGCTGTTTGGTGATTTCCATCTTGCATTTTCTGACATAGATGATCCAGATAATTTCCTGAATACCCATGTAAATTTCATTCAAATTATTGAATTTTCTCTATTGAAATAGCTAAACTTAGGATAAAAATCCAAGCACTGATATCATTAAGCACTCAACTCTCCAGGATGTGTCTTGGAATGCCAGATACATTAATCAAGAAGCATTTATTATGGCCCTACTCCATACCAGCATTTCTGCTAGACGTAAGGGATACAAATGAAAAAATGAAAGGCTTTTTCTTAAAGAAGCTTACATTCTTGTGAGAGAGAAATCATTTATATTCATATCCATGTACACTATACAGAGAAATAAATATCAGCCTTTTTTTTTGGTGAGGAGGGGAACACTCGTAAGTGAATGATCAAGAAAGCTTTGATATAAAAGTTGTCTCATGAGCATGGTTTTGCAGAAAACAAGGAATCCTAAGAAATAAAATCTATGTAGGAGGTATAGGTACAGTGAAAGCTGATAGAGAAATAGGAAAAGAAATGGAAAGTGAGGTTCATCAAGGAAATCTGATCATAAAATATGGCTGGAAACTAAAGCATAAGGATGGGAAGGTAGTTTGGGATCAGGTCAGAAAGAAAGGAACCGAGTATAACACTGAGATTACAACCTAAAATTATTCCAACAAGATGGTGATAACCTTAAGGGAAAAGTGAGTTCAGAAGAGGGATTGCTTTGAAGGGAAAGATGATGAGGTCTGTTTGGGGTGAGTTCTTTTTTATTTTTTATTTTTTTTTATTTAATAGCCTTTTATTTACAGGATATATGCATGGGTAACTTTACAGCATTAACAATTGCCAAACCTCTTGTTCCAATTTTTCACTTCTTACCCCCCCACCCCCTCTGTTTGGGGTGAGTTCTTTAAGATCCTGAGTTTTATTCATACTGCAAAAATTTTATTTAGCCTTACTCATATTTATTTTCATATCCCTGCCCCTCCTCTGATGTCATTGCTTTGTACTATCTTCCATAAAAGTAATCTTGGAGGATCTGGGCCTCTGCTTTCAAAAGAAAAAATAAGAAGAAAAAGTAGAGTTTGATTAAATAAAAAGGTGGAGTAAAGCAGAGAAAATAGTAGATCATGTAAGAATTTTTGTCAAATGTTCTAATGTGATGAAGAAGAGCATATACATCTTGAAGGATTTCTCCTTTGTTCTAGGAGTGTCTTTAACTAGGAGTATCCAAAACAATGTAGTCATAATTCTAGAAAACAAAAAAAGTCATTTAAACATATATTTATTGTTCAGGCATTTTACTCACATCGGACTCTGTGACCACTTTTAGGGTTTTCTTGGCAGACACTGAACTGATTTGCCATTTCCTTCTACAGCTCATTTTACATAGGAGGAAACTGAGGCACAGAGTTAAGTGACTTGTCTAGGGTCACACAGTATTTGAAGCCATACTTGAACTGAGACCTTCCTGATTCAGTCCTCTGTATTACTTAGCTCCCTTAAATGTTCATATACTTTGAATCAATGATGCTACTAAGAGTTACACAAATATACAGTGATTAATAATTTGCACAGTGCTCATTAAATATATACCAAAGAAAGCCTGAAATACCTTCCTGTGTACTAAGACATTTATATAAACATTGGGAAATAGTTAAAGATAATATGGTATATGTATGTTACATCATATTGTTGTGATATGAGAAATGTTGGAAAGAATTAAGATAGAGAAACTTCTGAAAATTTGTATCCTTGCAGAATGTAATGAGCAGAATCATAACAATTAGCATTATATAATAATCAAAACAATATTAAAAACTTTTAAACTAAGATTAATATAACAAACAATTATGGCTCCAGCAAAATTATGAGGTCATAGATTTGTGGAGTTAGGCAAGACATTAGACTAGCTCTGACTGAAGCAACATACTAATCATGTGAAGGGTTTAAAGGAGTGGAAAAGTAGAAATGATCACCACCAGTACTTCTGGTTTTGAAGAAATCATTATCTCTTGGCCAGATTGTTTTGGGGCAGTTATAAATTTTAGATTTATCTATCACATATTAAATGTGAATCTGAATTCTTTTAACTTTCATCAATGAGTTCCAGTTCTTCCATTCACTTATTCATGTAGAATAACTCTAAACTTCCTTTTAAATATAACATTTCATATATTTGAAAGTCATAATTCAAATATACTATATATATATATATATATATATATATATATATATGTTTGTTCTGCACACAAAATCTTTTCTTTTCCTACCCTTAAACAACAACAAAAAAAATTTCCACAATTCTATAAACAAATGCTTAAAATCATTTATGATGAATATTCTTGCTCAGTTGACTCTTTATGCCATGTAGGTAATCCTAGGTTTTGAATATTAAGTTTAAAATCCATAAGATTTGATGGGTTCTCCCATACAAGTAAAGTTTTCAATAAAGCCCAGTCATAACTGAGACTTTTTTCCAATGTCCAACCTAGTTAACTACAGAAAAACACATCAATATATAGATGCCTAGTTGATTATTATTATCATTTTTTTAACCATGGTAATCCATGAAATAAAAGAAAAATTTAAATCTAGGGCTCAGTCATACCGATTCTCTAGTGATAATGGCAGAGTAGTAGGAAATGTGGGGATGGTATTATGAATCACACTTTTCAAAATCATTAAATTGTAATTGACTATTGACTACTTGGTATGTTTGGTCCTTGTCCAAATACTAATGAATGACTTATTATTGCTAAAGGAAACAAATTACATCAATCTTGACATTCTTGCTATAGATGAAACTCAAAGAAAGGAATAAATTGTATTTAATTGAAAGGATGCTAAAATACTCCTTGGAGGAAAAAAGAAAGCATTTTATTCAGTTTTATCATATGTCCAAAGGCAACAATAAATATTATTTAATGATAGCTTTCCTCATTTTATATTTTACTATCAATCTCAAGTATTTCCAAAAATACCACCTTGAAAATAATTAACAACTTACTCATCAACACTGGTTTGCCAATGATGAAGTAGGTAGAGAAGTTTTAGTTACAACTTGATAATACACACTAATTTCAATCAACTTATACTGGGATACATGACATCTTCAATGAAAAGGGAATAAATGATGCAGATGGAGAAAAATAAATGGAAAAGTTTCATTGAGGAGTAAGGAAGGAGACGGTGAGCAGATTTGAAGATTATGCAGAAAATTCACTTCTTCATATTAGAAACAGTTTCTTTGAGAAAAATAAAAAAATCACTAGGTTCTTGATATACTGAGGACCAAATACTTTAAAGAATTAAAGAGATGGTATTTTAACAGACTGGAGAAAACATATTTTATTGACAGAGATGTGTCCCTCATTCTAATTAGTATTTATTAAGTTCTTAATATTTGCATTGGATATACAAAGTAAAGCAAAAAAAAACTGTGCATGTTCTTAAAGGATTTATAATATAAAGGGGAGATAACATGCAAATAAAAACTTACATACAAGACAAAATCAATAGAAGGAAGGTACTATTAATTCATTAGTGCTGAAAGACTTCATATAGAAAGTATGACTTTAGTTGGAACTCTGAGGGAAATTAGGTTGGAGATAAAAGTGGAGAGACTTTGAAGCATGGGGGACAACTAGAGAGATAGGTTTTGATCAAGGAATAGTAAGAAGATTAATGTCACTGAATCACAAAAGAATATTAGATAAAATGATATTTTCTTTGGAATCAATGTATTGCGGTTCCAGTGCTGTGCCTGCCACTAATTAGCTGCGTGATTTTGAGAAACTCATTTAAACTCTTTAGCCTGAAGTCTCTTATTTATACATATAAAATTATAAATTCAATTTGTTGAATTAGATGACCTCTAATATCCCTTCCAAATCCTTGTGATCTTTCTCTCTTGCTTTCAAAAGTTTACCATCTAATAGTAAGATTATGTAGTATTTTCATGTTAGAGTTTTTACTGTCCATTTGTGATGCTAGTATGTGCATAAATTATCATAATCATTTTAACTGGGAAATTTTAAAATATATGTTATTCTAATTCAATTGAGCCAATCCATTAGCTAATAAATTTTTTAATTCCTATTTAACTATTTCCTTATCTCACCATCCATGGAAGAATACATGAAGAGGAATAAGTTACAAGACACTGGAAGGTTAAAAAATGAATAAGGTTTTGAAGTATTAGGGTAGAATGAGAGAGAGATAAGAAAGGAAAGTTTGGGTAAAAAAAGTTCTATATGAAAAGTTGGGAGGCAGAGATCACTTCTAGCTGATATGTTTAGAGAAGCCTTTACATTAAAAAGCCTAAGATGGGTCTTAAAGAAAGTGAGGATTTTCAAGAAGTGGAAAAGTAGAAATGATCTTTACATGTTAAAGCTTTGAGTTCCTTCACTGTTAAGTTACTTTCCTTAATATGAGCCATTAGTATAATGTGACTATTTATAAAAGCTAATATTATGGGAGGCTGAATTATAAATACATCGCTCAAAACAAGGAAAATAGTAATCCCATTGTATTTTGTTCTGGGTAATCTACAGCAGATATATCAGATAGATTTGGGGAACCATAATATTTATAAAGCCAATGAAAAACTGACATGTTTTCAGAAATGAAAAATTAATATCCTTAATAATTTTTTAGCTTTATTTTTTTTATTTAATAGCCTTTTATTTACAGGATATATACATGGGTAACTTTACAGCATTAACAATTGCCAAACCTCTTGTTCCAATTTTTCACCTCTTACCCCCCCCACCCCCTCCCCTAAACGGCAGGATGACCAGTAGATGTTAAATATATTAAAATATAACTTAGATACACAATAAGTATACATGACCAAAACATTATTTTGCTGTACAAAAAGAATCAAACTCTGAATTATTGTACAATTAGCTTGTGAAGAAAATCAAAGATGCAGGTGTGCATAAATATAGGGACTGGGAATTCAATGTAATGGTTTTTAGTCATCTCCCAGAGTTCTTTTTCTGGGTATAGCTAGTTCAGTTCATTACTGCTCCATTAGAAATGATTTGGTTGATCTCGTTGCTGAGGATGGCCTGGTCCATCAGGACTGGTCATCATCTAGTATTGTTGTTGAAGTATATAATGATCTCCTTGGTCCTGCTCATTTCACTCAGCATCAGTTCGTGTAAGTCTCTCCAGGCCTTTCTGAAATCATCCTGTTGGTCATTTCTTACAGAACAGTAATATTCCATAATTTTCATATACCACAATTTATTCAGCCATTCTCCAACTGATGGACATCCATTCAGTTTCCAGTTTCTAGCCACTACAAAAAGGGCTGCCACAAACATTCGTGCACATACAGGTCCCTTTCCCTTCTTTATAATCTCTTTGGGATATAATCCCAGTAGTAACACTGCTGGATCAAAGGGTATGCACAGTTTGATAACTTTTTGAGCATAGTTCCAAACTACTCTCCAAAATGGTTGGATTCGTTCACAACTCCACCAACAATGCATCAATGTCCCAGTTTTCCCGCATCCCCTCCAACAATCATCATTATTTTTTCCTGTCATCTTAGCCAATCTGACAGGCGTGTAGTGGTATCTTAGAGTTGTCTTAATTTGCATTTCTCTGATTAATAATGACTTGGAGCATCTTTTCATATGACTAGAAATAGTTTCAATTTCTTCATCTGAGAATTGTCTGTTCATATCCTTTGACCATTTTTCAATTGGAGATGAGCGATTTTTATAAATTAGGTTAATTCTCTATATATTTTGGAAATGAGGCCTTTATCAGAACCTTTGACTGTAAAATATTTTTCACAGTTTATTGCTTCCCTTCTAATCTTGTCTGCATTAGTTTGTTTGTACAAAACTTTTTCAGTTTGGTAGAATCGAAAATTTTCTATTTTGTGATCAGTAATGATCTCTAGTTCTGCTTTGGTCATAAAGACCTTCCCCTTCCACAGGTCTGAGGAGTAAACTATCTATGTTCCTCTAATTTATTAATAATTTCATTCTTTATGCCTAGGTCATGAACCCATTTTGACCTTATCTTGGTGTACAGGCGTTAAGTATGGATCAATGCCTAGTTTCTGCCATATTGGTTTCCAATTTTCCCAGCAATTTTTATCAAACAATAGTTCTTATCCCAAAAGCTGGGATCTTTGGGTTTGTCAAAAGACTAGAGTTTGCTATATTTGTTGACTGTTTTATCCCTTGAACCCAATCTATTCCACTGATCAACTAATCTATTCCTTAGCCAATACCAAATAGTTTTGGTAACTGCTGCTCTATAATATAATTTTAGATCTGGTACAGCTAAGCCACCATCATTTGATTTTTTTTCATTAATTCCCTTGAAATTCTTGACCTTTTGTTTTCCATATGAACTTTGTTGTTATTTTTCTAGGTCATTAAAATAGTTTTTTGGGAGTCTGATTGGTATAGCGCTAAATAAATAGATTAGTTTAGGTAATATTGTCATCTTTATTATATTTGCTCGCCCTATCCAAGAGCATTTAATATTTTTCCAATTGGTTAGATCAGACTTAATTTGTGTGAAAAGTGGTCTGTAATTTTGCTCATAAAGTTTCTGGTTTTCCCTTGGCAGATAGATTCCTAAATATTTTATATTATCAGTAGTTACTTTAAATGGAATTTCTCTTTGTAACTCTGACTGTTGGATTTTGTTAGTGATATATAAGAATGCTGATGACTTATGTGGGTTCATTTTATAACCAGCAACTTTGCTAAAGTTGTGGATTATTTCTAATAACTTTTTAGCTGAATCTCTGGGGTTCTCTAAGTATACCATCATGTCATCGGCAAAGAGTGATAATTTGGCTTCCTCATTGTCTATTTTTATTCCTTTAATCTCTTTCTCAGCTCTTATTGCTATAGCTAGCGTTTCTAATACAATATTAAATAGTAACGGTGATAGTGGGCAACCTTGTTTCACTCCAGATCTTATTGGGAATGGTTGCAGTTTGTCTCCATTACATATGATGCTTACTGATGGTTTTAAATAGATGCTGCTGTTTATTTTAAGGAAAAGTCCATTTATTCCTATACTCTCAAGTGTTTTTAAGAGGAATGGATGTTGGATTTTATCAAATGCTTTTACTGCATCTATTGAGATGATCATATGGTTTTTGTTAATTTGGTTATTAACATGCAATTATATTGATAGTTTTCCTAATATTGAACCAGCCCTGCATTCCTGGGTATAAATCCTACTTGATCATAGTGTATTATCTTGGAGATGATTTTCTGTAGTCTTTTGCTAATATCTTATTTAAGATTTTAGCATCAATATTCATTAGGGAGATTGGTCTATAATTTTCTTTCTCTGTTTTCAGCCTACCTGGTTTAGGTATCAGTACCATGTCTTGTCATAGAAGGAATTTGGTGGGACTCCTTCATTCCCTATTTTATCAAATAATTTATATAGCATTGGGGCCAATTGTTCTTTAAATGTTTGGTAAAATTCACATGTAAATCCATCTGGTCCTGGGATTTTTTCTTAGGGAGTTGTTTAATTGCCTGTTCTATTTCTTTTGCTGAAATGGGACTATTCAACAATTACTTCTTCCTCTGTTAGTCTGGGAAGTCTGTATTTTGGAGGTAGTCATCCATTTCACTTGGTTATCAAATTTATTGGCAAAAGTTGAGCAAAATAACTCCTTATTATTTCTCTAATTTCCTCTTCCTTGGTGGAAAGTTCTCCCTTTTCATTTTAAGACTACTAATTTCATTTTCCTCCCTCCTTTTTCTAATCAGATTTACCAAGGCCTATCTATTTTATTGGCTTTTCATAGAACCAATTCTTAGTTTTATTAATTAGTTCAATAGTTTTTTACTTTCAATATTTTTAATTTCTCCTTTTAATTTTAAATTTCCAATTTAGTATTTGATTGGGGTTTTTAATTTGGTCTTTTTTAGTTTTTTAGTTGCAAGCCCAATTCATTAATCTTTTCTTTCTCTGATTTATTCAAGTAAGCCTCTAAGGATATAAAATTCCCTCTTATTACCGCTTTGGCTGCATCCCACAAATTTTGGTATGATGTCTCATCATTGTCATTATCTTAGAGTGAAATTATTAATTGTATCTATAATTTGCTGCTTCACCAATCATTTTTAAGATGAGATTGTTTAGTTTCAATTACTTTTGGTCTATTTCCCCTAACTTTTTGTTGAATGTAGTTTTTATTGCATCATGATCTGAAAAGAACTTTACTATTTCTGCTTTCTTGCTTTAATTTTGAGGTCTTTATTTCCTAATATATGGTCAATTTTTGAATGGTTCCATGAACTGCTGAGAAGAAAGTATATTCCCTTCTATCTCCATTCAATTTTCTCAAAGATACAACATACCTAATTTTTCTAATATTCTATTTACTTCTTTAATTTCTTTCTTATTTGTTTTGTGGTTTGATTTGTCTAATTCTGAGAGTGCAAGGTTGAGATCTCCTACTATTACAGTTTTGTTGTCTATTTCTTCTTGCAACTCACTTAACTTCTCCTTTAGGAAGTTGAGTGCCATACCACTTGGTGCATATATGTTTAATATTGATATGCTTCGTTGTTTATGCTACCCTTTAGCAGGATGTAGTTACCTTCCTTATCTCTTTTAATTAGATCAATTTTTACTTTTGCTTGATCTGAGATAAGGATGGCTCCCCCTGCTTTTTTGACTTCACCTGAAGCATAATAGATTTTGCTCCAGCCTTTTACTTTTACTCTATATGCATCCCCCTGCTTTAAATGTGTTTCTTGGAAAGAACCTATTGTAGGGTTCTGACTTTTGATCCAGTCTGCTATCTACCTCCTCTTTATGGGGGAGTTCATCCCATTTACATTTACGGTTAGAATTACTAAATATATTTCCTGCCATCCTAAAAACCCCAGATTGTCTTTACTTATTCTTGCCTCCCCAACCCTCCTTCCCCTTTAAAGCTTATGTACCCCTCTTGTATCACGATACTTCATCCTCTTTATAAGTCCTCCCTCCCCCTTTGGGTCTTTCCCCTTCCTTCCCTTATTACTCTTTTTCTTTTCCCTTTTCCTCTCCCCGTTTTTAATGGGAGGAAATTTTCTCTAAAACAAATGTCAATTATTTTTTCTTTGAGCCAACTCTGATGAGGTAAGATTCACACAATGTTCCTCCCCTCTCTAAATTCCCTCAGATATGATAAGTTTCCTTAGCCTCTTTGT
Source organism: Sarcophilus harrisii (assembly GCF_902635505.1). NCBI lineage: Eukaryota > Metazoa > Chordata > Mammalia > Dasyuromorphia > Dasyuridae > Sarcophilus > Sarcophilus harrisii. Next base: position 470,917,662 of record NC_045428.1, read on the forward strand.
GGGATGTGGTTTCCCTCTTTTATCCCTCCTTCCCACCTTGTTCTGCCATCATCCACTTTTCCATATCTACTTCCCTTTTTATGTTATATCAGTACAATCAAATTCATATCATGTATTCTTTTGTATATCCACAAGAAATACAATTCTCAAGAGTTTTTTACCTTTTCTGCATCTCTTGAGTTCTATTCTTAGAGATCAAATTTTTGTTTAGTTCTCTTTTTCTTCAGAAACAAATGGAATTCATTTGTTTCATTAAATGTCCATCTTCTTCCCTGAAGAAAATGCTCAGCTTAGCTGGGTAGTTTATTCTTGGCTGCATCTCAAGTTCTTGTGCCTTTCGAATATCATATTCCAGGCCCTTCTTTCCTTTAATGTAGAGCCATCTTGGGTGATCCTTATTGTGGCACCTCGTATTTAAATGGTTTTGGCTGCTTGTAAAATTTTTCCTTAATCTGATAGTTCTGAAATTTGGCACAATATTCCTTGGGGTTTTATTTTAGGATTTCTTTCAGAAGGTGTTCGATGAATTCTTTCAATGCCTATTTTACCTTCTGATTCTATTACATCTGGGCAGTTTTCTTTGATGATTTCTTGTAAAATAGTATCTAGGCTCTTTTTCATCATGTTTTCAGAAACTCCAATAATCCTCAGATTATCTCTCCTAGATCTATTTTCCAAGTCTGTCGTTTTTGCAAGTAGAAAGTTCGTGGTTTTTCCAGTTTGTCATTTTTTGTTTTTGCTTGACTGATTCTTGCTGTCTCAATGAATCATTAGTTTCAATTGTTCAGTTCTAATTTTTAAAGAATTATTTTCTTCAATAGCTTTTTTACTTCTTTCTGTATATGTCCAATTGAGTTTTTGAATGTATTGTTTTGGTCTGTGGAATTTTTCCATTTCACTAATTTTTTTTTTTTAGTGAATTATTTTCTTTTTCCAATTCACAGATCCTACTTTCTTGCGTGTTCTTTGTCTTTTCCAATTCACGGATCCTACTTTCTTCGAGTTCTTTGTCTTTTCAATTCACAAATCCTACTTTCTAGTGAATTCTTTATTTTTCAATTCACAATTCTTACTTTCCTGAGATTTTTTATTTTTCAATTCCAATTTGTTTCCCTGCACTTCCTGGGAATTTTTAACTTTTCAATTCGTATTTCAGGAAGTTGTTGCTCTCTTGTAAGGCTTCTCTTTCCTCATTTATCTTCTAACTCTCTTTTGAGACTTTTAATGGTCTCTTCTATGAGAGCATTATGTAAAGGAGGACAGTCTGATGCATTTTTGCTGTTTGAGGTCTCTTCAGGTTTGCTGACCTGCTCTTTTTCTGCATAGAAGCTGTCGATTGTTCTTTTCATCTTTTTATTCATGTTTTAAAGGCTTTAGGGTAGGTCTCCTAGGCAAGGGGGTTACCAGCTTCCTCTGCAGAGCAGGGAAAAATGTAAACTGATTTCCGGCTCAAAGGTATGGGAGTGCTCTGGGTAAGAGTTTTCCCTTCCCCCAACAGGAAGTGGATTCCGCACTGGCCGAGCTATCAAACTGCTTAGTAGGGCTGAGTGGATTATCGATTGCCCTCGGCTGGAGACTAAGTGGTGAAAGTGTCACCGCCCCAGGCCGGAGCCTCTTGTGGGACTGTGAGTATTAGCAGCTGACAGCAGAATGCAGACAGCCACAAACTCTGCCCAGCGTCTCTGCCTGATGCAAATCGGCCCTGGAAAAGCTCTATGTCCCCAAGCCGAGCTCCCCACTGAGCAGATTGGAGGCTAACCCGGGCTGCGTCCTCCTGCTGTGCAGGATCACAACTGCCCCAAGGAAAAGCCCGTACTGCGGGTTGGGGCTTCGCACTGTGCTGAGATCTGTGCCTTCACCCTCGGTTTGAGACTCTTCTTGGAACCTAATTTCTCTCCCAGTCTGCGCCGATCTCCCCCCTGGCCCCGGAACCAACCTTTTTTGGCGAGACTGCCGATTTTCATCGGCCGGTGAGTTGTTCTACTTCTTATCTTTACGAATTGTAGCAGTCAAGACTATTTTTGAGGCTCGATATAATATTGATAAAGAGGGTAAGAGAAGAGCTTAGAAAGTCGCGTGTGTCTTCTCCGCCATCTTGGCTCCGCCCCCAATTTTTTAGCTTTAAACATTTAAAATTATCCTAATTCTTTGAAAATTAGAAATGTCGGGGGTGAAGGCACAGATCTCAGCACAAGCGAGCAGCCCCAACCCGCAGTACGGGCTTTTCCTTGGGGCAGTTGTGATCCTGCACAGCAGGAGGATGCAGCCCAGGTTAGCCTCCAATCTGCACAGTGGGGAGCTCGGCTTGGGGGCATAGAGCTTTTCCAGGGCCGATTTGCATTGGGCAGAGACACTGGGGCAGAGTTCTGGGCAGTCTGCCTTCTGCAGTCAGCTGCTAATACTCACAGTCCCACAAGAGGCTCTGGCCTTCTGCAGTGACACTTTCACCCCTTAGTCTCTAGCCTAGGGCAATCGATAATCCACTCAGCCCTACTAAGCCGTTTGATAGCTTAGCCAGTGCTGAATCCACTTCCTGTTGGGGGAAGGGAAAACTCTCACTCAGAGCACTTCCATACCTTGGAGCCGGAAATCGGTTTAAATCTTTCCCTGCTCTGCAGAGGAAACTGGTAACCCCCTTGCCTAGGAGACCTACCCTAAAGGCTTTAAAACATGAATAAAAAGATGAAAAGAATGATCGACAGTTTCTATGCAGAAAAAGAGCAGGTCAGCAAACCTGAAGAGACCTCAAACAGCAAAAATGCATCAGGCTGTCCTCCTTTACATAATGCTCTTAGAAGAGACCATTAAAGTCTCAAAAGAGAGTTAGAAAGATAAATGGGGAAAGAAAGAAGACACTTAAAGATGAGGCAACAATCCTGAAATATCGAATTGAAAGAAGTTAAAAATTCCCAGGAAGTGCAAATTGGTGATGGAACAAAAAAAATCACAGGAAAGTAAAGAATTCCGATGGAAAAAATATTAAAGAATTCACTAGAATAGATAGGATACTGAGTTAGAAAGTCAAAGAACTAAAAGAAAGTAGGATCTTGAATTGGAAAAGAACATAATTACTAAAAAAATGTAGTGAGAATGGAAAGAAAATTCACACAACCAAAAAATCTAATACATTAAAAATCAGATTGATATATACATGTAAAGAGTAGATGAAAAATAGATAGGAGAGATAAAGGATATTGACTTTAAAACATGATGAAAAAACTAGATACAATTTAAAAAATATGCAATTGAGATCCAGGTAAAGAATCAGAAGGAAAATAGGCATTAAAAAATCATCAGACACTTCTGAAAGAAACCTAATACATAAAAAGTCAGATTTGGAAAATAATCGGAGAGATATCAGATTAGGAAAATTTACATAGCAAAAACCTTTAGAGTGCAAATGATCACAGGCTCCTTAGTAAAGGAAAGAAGCTTGAATATATATTCCGAAAGACAGAACTGCATCAGAAGAGAACTCCCAGTAAGCTGAGCATTTCAGGAGAAAGATGGCATTATGAAACAAAGAATTCATTGAACTTCTGAAGAAAAACCAATAAACAAAATGACCCAAGGAATGATGATCAGAATTCAGAAAAGGTAAAAAATAGATTAGGAAAAATTCTGTTAGTGATATAGCAAAAAAAACATGAAATTGAGCTGATGTCAACATAATAAGGAAGTCAGATCTGGGCCAAAGGGAGATGGCAAAGCAAGGTTGGGAAGAGTGATAAAAAATACTCGCTAAAAGTGAGAAACAAACTAGGAATTAGGAGGCAAGAATACCTCAAGGCAAAATAGAGCATTGAAAAATTCTTCGGTAAAAAGGGGAGAAGAGAGAATATAAGATGGAAGGAGATCAGGGATATAAAATGAATTCCATATAAAAGGTTACATATCTTGGGAAGGCAGGCAAAAACAGCTAGAACTAGTAGGCAGATAAATTTATCAATGTAAATCAAGTGAACTAGGATGAACAAAAGAGTAGGAATAAGCTAGACTGGATAAAGTAGAACTAATATGTGTATTACAAGAAAACATTTAAAGAGGGATGTACGATATAAAGTAAAAGGGTAAAGAGGCTGAAGCAGAAATTATAGCTCAGGGATGAGATCAAAAAGAGGGTAACCTACATCCAATCAAGGCAAAAGAAACAATTGATGCTAATTAAGAGAAGGAGGAAACACATGCGCTGAACTTACTCACAGGTGTAGACAAAATAATCGAAGCAATGATAATATTAAACATTATCCGCATAAAAAGGCAGGGGGAACAAGCATTCTAAGAAGGAGAAGTAAGGAGAGGGTTAAGAAGAAATAGACAATCAAATAAAGAGGAGGTTCAACCTGATAGAATTTGACAAGGAAACACAACGAGTGGAGAAAGAAATAAAGAGCAAATCTGGAGGTTATTAGAAGATAGGCATGTGGAATCATTTAGAAATTGAAGAGATATGAAGGGGAATACTTCCCTCAAGTATGGAACCATAAGACAATATGAGCTGGACAAAAGACTCAAAGTAAAGCAAGAAGCGAAAAGTAATGCTCTTTCAGTAGATCAAGTAGAACCAGCATTTCAAAGCAAAGTTGGATACCCATAGAGAGACTGAACTAAACAGGACATCTTAAAGAGCATGGGTAGAGAAATCCTATGATACATTAATAATGTTATCAGAAAATGACAATGAGTGAGACATCATACCAAAATTGGATCAGCAAAGCAAGTAGGGAATTAATCCTGAGACTTACTTGAATAAGATACAGAGAAAGGAAACTACACTTAAGTTGGCTTGAAACTAACCAAAAACAAAAGCACTTCATATTAAACCATAAATGACAAGTGGAAATGCTCAAGATTAAAAGGAGAATAAAAGAATTGAAAGAAAAACCTATTACAACAATTAACGTAAACTACAGAGTTGGTTCTACTGACAATGCTAAAATTAGAAAACTTATGCGAAATCTGATAAAAATGAGAGAAAATGAAATTAAAAGTACAAGAAACGGAGAACTTCGCAGAAAAAATAGAGAATATTTGGCTCTTGGCAAAAATGTTGATAACCTTGAAATGGATGTACCCGAAGATGACTTCCCAGACAACAGAGGAGAAGTAAATGCTTGACATACATTTCAGAAAAAGACTGAACAGACCATCAACAACTCTAAATTGCAAAAACTAGGACCAGATGGTTAAGTATTACAGACATAAAGAAAATTGCATTCTATATAAAATAATTGAGAAAATAGGGACAAAGAGTACTAGCGCAAATCCTTCTAGACAAGAATGTACTGATAACCTAAGAAATACCAGTAGGCTAAATGACAGAGAGAACAAGAAATTATAAGAGTACCAAGCATAAGATAATATTCATTCTAAAATGGCTTAATAGAATTACGAAAAGAATCATGTAGAAAATGTGCAGCCAAGGAATGAGCATCAACAATGATAAGTAGGATTTTGCAAGAATCAGGGCTTACGGTTCAATGAAGGAAAACTATCAAGTATGAATTGGCCATGCCTAAAACAAATCTAACCATTAAACAACATATAACATCTCAATAGATGCAGAACAAAGCATTGATAAATCAAATCCATTCTATTAAAAACACTGTGAGAAATGAAAAATGGACTTAATCTCATATGAAAATAATCAGCACCATCTAATTGCATAAAATAACCAGAGATGCACTCCAAGTTAGCTTCCATAAGGGAGGAAGTAAATCATAGTCGCATTCAGAAAAATACAGGCAATTAAAAAATCTAAAAAAAATCCTAGACCAGAGGTCATGATACCATAACATTAAAGAACATTGTCCATGCTTAAAAATCAAAAGTACAGGTCTACAAATTGTATACATCACATGGACTGAACTACGGCTAACAGAGAAACAATATGCAATCCAAATTATCTAAACTGTAAATAAATATTAGCAAAGACTAGAAAATCATCTCAGTAATCACTATCAATAGATTACATTAATAATGATGCAATGAAAACACAATCAAAATGATTAACAAACAAATTAAAAACCACTATGAATCATAATGAGAATAAGACCAGATAAAATCCAATACATCTAAAACATTGAAATAGAACAAAACTTACCTATAAAAATAAAGCAAGCATCTATTTAAAAATCAAAACATCAATGAAATTAAAATTGAGAAATAAGTGCATAATCACTTAACATTAACATTTGTATTGAGAAACTGCAAGAATTAAGAACTGGAAATAGATAGGTAGAATAAGATAGAGAAATAACCACTTTCATACAAGAACTAGAGACTACCAGAAAGCAAATTCTGCAAAAATATAATAAATATGAAATAATACAAACTAATCTATCTATATGTCTAGATATATAATTAATAAAAGACCATATAAAGCATAACATTCTTATATATCATGAACAAAAAGTCCAACCATGTTCAAGGAAGGTTATACAAAGAAAATCAATTTAAAGTAACTTATGATCAAGATCCAAAAATATATTATAGAAATCTATCTCAAGAACTAAGCTAAAACTTGTATGAGACAAGATTACAGGACAACTTCAAAATTGTAAGTCTGATCATAAATCCAATATGGAAAAATATTAAAATGCTCAAGTAGAGAAACAATATGCAGACAAGACTTACATATAATACCAAACTAACTTTATAGCGTCAAAATAGTTCAGACTCAGCAAAAGAACTAATTATTTAATACTGAGAAAATATACTTAACTTAATAGAAGTCATATGGCAAAGCAAACTAGAGATCATACAATTTCAAAGGGAATTCAGATGAAAATTTAAAATACAGAACATGAATGAGTGGCATTAGCTGTTCAATCTAGAATATATTATAGAGTCAGAGTTACAAAACTATTTCAAATATAGCAAAGAACTAATTTAGTAAAATAAGCACTCCAGTGAAAAAGATTAGGTTCAAGGACATACAGTGAACAAATTAGCAACCTAGTCTTTGAATAACAAAGATTCCACAGCTTGGGATAAGACGTAATGAATTGATACTACACATTCGTGGAAATTGAAACTAATGGCAGAAACTAGGATTTGGAGGATCTGAAAACGCCGGATTACACAAGATAAGGTGAATTTGAATGGGTTCATGACCTAGAGTAGTAAAGAATATGCTAAATTAGTTAATAAACTTAGGAGGAACATGGATCAGAGTTTACTCTGATCTACCAAGATTTAGGGAAGGGACTATGCACGAATCTTTTATTATTCTACAGAAGCTAGAACTAATGGAGTATCATTACAGAATCACATAAATTGAGATATATTAATTATGGACAATACTGAAAAGTTTATGTACAATGACCAAAACTAATGGGATCAAGATTAGAGGAAGCAAATGGAAAATATTTTACAGTCAAGGATTCTGATAATGAGAGGACCTCATTATCCAACAATATACTAATGAGAATTTAATGATACATTAAACAATCAACCAATTCCAATCTGAAAAATGGAGTCAAAGGATATGAACTGACAACTTCTCAGATGAAGAAAATTGAAACTACTAGTCATATGAAAAAACATCTCCCAATCATCTATATTATGCAGAGAAATGCATATTGACAACTCTAAGATAACTACACACCTGTCAAATTGAGCTAAGATTCTTGTACAGGAAAATAATAATGATGATTGTTGTGTTAGGATGAAAAATCACTTTAGACATCTGACTGGTCATCCTGATTAGGTGGAGGTTGATGGTACCATTTTGGTAAGTAGGTTGAATATGTCAAAAAGTTATCAAGTTACTGTGCAAGTTACCCTTTAATCCGAAAAAAGGTATTAATAAGGATTATAATCAAAGAGATATAAAAAGAAAGACCACATATGTGCTTACGATATATTTGTGGCAGCCCTTTGTAGTGGTAGAGTGGAAACTGAAATAGGCATGTCCATCAGTTGTAAGAAATGATGAATAAATTGCTGGTAAATAAAATTATGAATAATATAAACTGTTCTGTAAGAAAATGACACATAACAGGTCTGATTTTCAAAAGGCCTGAGAGACTTCACATGAAGTGATGCTGTAGTGAAATGAGCAGTGAATCCAGGGGATCATTATTATACTTCCAACAATACTAGATGATGATCAAAAGTTTAGATGATTAGAAGCATTTCCTCAGACAAAACACATTATTATTCAGAAGGAAATGATCACTTTTTTTTCCTAAAGAAAAAAATCTCCCTACCATTAAACCATCAATCAAAACTTGAAGCTAATACTTGATATAAATAGGCTGATTTGGAAAACAAATGAGGCGATGAACTGAATAAACTATCTTTAATATTAATTAATATAGAACTAATAAGGGCATGTAAGGTTTAGAAAATAAACATACTTGGATACATGAGATGCCATGGAAACTGTAATCTTATTAGAAACATATTCACTTTTTAAAGGTGCAGCATCCTATGTCACTCAGGAGAAAGATTTAAGCATAGTACTCTACTCTGCTTGAACACAGGTGGTAGAATTAGAAATTAATAGGTAGAAATTCAGGAAGGGATTTTTTTTTTTGCTCAGCAGAAGGAAGAACCTCCAAATACCAACAGATATCCAACAAAGAGGGAGCCTGACTTGTGAAGCAGTAAGTACATGGTTCCTAGAAATAATCAGAAACCAGATAATTATTTGTCAATGATCATAGAATCATATAATATGAAACAGAAAAGATGATCAAAATAAAAAAAAAAAATCTAACCCCCAAACTTTAGAAATAAAAAAATCAAGGCTGAGAGGAGAAAAATTATTTTCCCAGCTCATACAGGTAACATGTAGCTGAACTGGTATTTGAAGTCAGATCAATCAGATGTTGAAGGGGGGATTCAAGCTTTAGGGATTATTGGCGGATGTCTGAGCAATAGTCACTTCCATCTCTCTATGGTGCTATCATCTTGAATTAAGTGGTTTCTATGTGGGAATGATTCTTGGATATCTTCCAGAGGTACTCCTGGTTTATGTCAGGTATCACTACAAAATGAATTTCTCCTTTGAAAATTTTCCTTCTTTATTTTTCTATTCTCCTTTTAATTAAGTGAATACTTCCCAGTACTTTTGTGACAGAAATAGGACCTGACATCACTGATCCTGTGACAACAGTCTTACTCAAGCCTGAATTACTTCTTTTGACTTTACTTAAAGGGAGAAAATAAAGAATAAAGAAGAAACCTCCAAAGTCCTTTATGTTTCTTTTTGGTTTAATTTCCACCCACTGGAGTTCTATATATTTCATATGTTTCCTAAGGTTGTTTGAATGATCAGTGATCATTTAAAAAGTATAAGCCAACAAAATAGGGAGTCATGTTTCTGTCCCAGAGCTTCATATAGTATAAAGCAAAAAAAACAAAACAAAACAACAAAAAAAAAAAAAAAAAACAATTTTATTTTTCTTTTTAAATAACAAATATTTATAATTTAAATACAAAAATACAAAATAAGAAAAAACAAAATAGAAAAAGGCAGAAAAAGGAAAAAAAAGACCAAAAAACTCCAAAACAAACATTGTTATGCTTCCAGCAAAACATCAAGGAATATTTGAAATATGTAATAATAAGTTTACATTTTAAGAAAGCATGTATAATAATAGAAGATATATTTATGACTGGACAGTGATCTTTTTTTTGCCTCCTTGTAGGTGCTATACAGGTTTTACTTTATGCTTTTTCTCCTTTCATTTCCTCCATCTGCCCCAATCAGGCTGCAGTTAAGCACATGTTTATGTATACATACATAATATACATATATATGTATATAAATACACATATGTGTATATACATACAGAAAAATACATACATACAAAGTATCTATATGCATGAATATGTACACCTATCTACATATATACACATACATACAAGCACATATACATCTATATATGCACAGAGAAGCTTTTAAACATTTATAGACATGGATCTAAAACAATTTTAATATGGCTGAGGTATAATGTAGATATCTCTCTTGATTGAATCTTTATTTGACAGTCTCTGAGATAAATGATTGTTAGCCCTAATTTTTTTTTTAAATGAATTCTACTCTTGATCATTGCTATTGTGTTTATGCATATCTCTTTTGTTTCCTATCCCTGCTAAATCTTTTACTTTATGGTACTCTTTAACTTGCCTTACTATTATTTAATCCACAGCCACTCATTGATCCCTCCCTTATCTTCACCCCTCTTCTTTTCCTTCATCTTATCTCATTCTCATTGACCTACACACCTTTATTTAAAAAAAATATTTTAATTTCAATATCCCTTTCTTTTGCCCTCTTTATTAAGCTGTGTCCAATAACAAAGATTAAAAAAAAAAAAACTGATAAAAGAAGGCATTTAGTAATACCAAGTAATATATAAATTAAGAGTAATTGCAATGTTCCATAGCCCTTAATTTTCCTTTTTTTTTTTTTTTTTTTTTTTTAGAAAAGAGAGAGGAGCATTTTCAAATTTCTCTTTAACCAGAATTGGCCATGATACCCTGTCTTTCTTTTCAACTTAATTTTTCTTTAGGATTTTTAATTTTCATTAGGGCAGGAAATCTGTGTTGTTGTTCCCCACCCCCACAACTTGACTCTTATAGAAATGTTTTGCATAAATTCTCAAATGGTTTCTTAATTGTGGGTGGGGATAAGAAAACCTAGAACTGAAAAATCTTAAAAACAAATGTAAAAAAAATGGTTTTCAATGTAACTAGGGAAAATATTAATTAATGAAATGAAAATTAAAAATTAAAAAAAAGTTTCAAGTTTTCCATTATATGAATTCAAACTCTTTTAAAAAATGTACATTGAATTTTTATTGTCTGTATTAAAGATAATGATACTCATGTTGTATTGAAGTTAATAGAATTAATAGACAATGGAAATCAAAGATTAAAAAGTTTTTGGCAAGAAAGATACCTAACTATCCTTCAGAGACAGCACTATGTGATCATTGAGTACGGTATTTTAGACATATGGGAAATACAAATTATAATTTGTTTTAATTTTTAAAAATTGTCTAAAAATGTTAAGATAAGAAATGACCAGCAGGATGAATACAGAGAGGCTTGGAGAGACTTACATGAACTGATGCTAAGTGAAATGAGCAGAACTAAGAGATCATTATATACGTCAACAACGATAGTGTATGAAGATGTACTTTGATGGAAGTGGATTTCTTTAACCTAATTCAGTTTCAATTGATCAGTGATGGACAGAAACAGCTACACCCAAAGAAAAAAACACTTGGAAATGAATGTAAACTGTTTGCATTTTTGTTTTCCTTCCCTGGTTATTTTTACCTTCTGAATCTAATTCTCCCTGTGCAACAAGAAAACTGTTTGGTTCTGCATACATATATTGTATCTAGGATATACTATGACATATTTAACATATATAGGACTGCTTGCCATCTAGGGGAGGGATTGGAGGGTGAGAGGGAAAAATCGGAACAGAAATGAGTGCAAGGGATAATGTTGTAAAAAAAAAATTACCCTGGCATGGGTTCTATCACTAAAAAGTTATTATAAAAATTTAATAAATAAATAAAAATTAAAATTAAAAAAAACTTCCAAAAAATAAAAAATGTTAAGATAATGTACAATTAAATGTTATCATCCAACATGATTTAAGGTCATAAGTGGTACTTCTGTACATCTAAAATGTTATACTTACTATTGTCATGATGCTCTCTAGGAGGTAACTTAAGATGATCATCAAATACATTAAATGCAAATTGTAATATTCTTCTCTAAAATACAATGTTGTCTGAGAGCAGATTTCTTGGGAGGGTGCTTCTGGAGGCAGCCTTAGTTTCAAATTCAGAATAATCACCTGGAATGCAGCCAGGAGATAAAGTCCAAATCCTTTATGGTCTCCTTCAAAGTTTTGTCTCCTTCCTTGAGCTCAGCTAACTTTCTTAGAGGTCTGGCTCTCTCCTTGGTTCCTGCCACTAGTCCTTTGCCTCTGCCAGCTTCAGCCTCCCACCAGCACAAAGGTGGAAGATGGAATGAATCTGTCTCCTCTGAGAGCATCTTGTGGGCTTCTGTGTCTGGCCCTGAGAGCTCCTCCTTATATGCCCCACACTGAGTATACACAAATCATTATATCACTAGGAAACCATTATTTGTTGTAGGATCAAATCAATGTTAAACTAGATTTAACCAGAGACTTCCGGCTAAGATGGCGGAGAGAAGGCACACAGTTGTGTAAGCTCCACATTTTCTCTCAGAATCCATCTCATGACAAGCCTCTGAATTAATGCTTGACTGAAAAAAAAACCCACAGATAGTTACCAAGTGAAGACATCCTTGAGATTCGCCAGGAAAGGTTTGTTTTTGCTCAAGGGTGGGACAGTTTTAGATCAGGCACAGGCTGAGGGCAGGCAGCATCAGTGAAATCCTGGCAGGCAACTTACAGCCAAGCAGACCAGAGGGGGGTGGGGTATGATCTCAGCCGTCTCTGCAGAGAGAGCTTTACCACAGAATTGGATACTTTGCCCTGGCAGCAAGTCAGTAGCCCAGCAGAGAAGCTAAAACACCAGGAGTGAAGAATACAACCCCAAACAGCTGGAGTTTCACAGGACCTGGCCACCCCTCCCCCACACCATCTCAGCACGCTTTCAGAGTCTCGGAGCACAGGCCCAGCACAGTCCTGCTAGTGCCTTGATATTGCTCCCCCACAGTCTGTAGAGGAATCTCCATAATACCACCCAGCACCTTCCCCCCAAAAAGCAGATTCCGTTTGTTTTTTTTTTCCTTTTTTTCTTTGCTAGTTTGTCTCTGATTCTTCTCTGACAAAATGAGCAAAAAAATGAAAAAGACCTTAATGACTGACAGCTTTTACACAGACAGAGAGCAGACTCTAAACCCTAAGGATACTAAAAACAGACTATCTTCAGGTGAATCCCCACAGGAAGAGATCATCTGTTCCTCAGCACAGATGAATCTCATAAGAGAAATTTAAAAGGCTCTCACAAGAGAGCTAGAAGAAAAATGGGAAAAGGAGAGGGAGGCTTGGCAAGAGAGTCTGGAGAAGTCATCCCACTCACTTAAAGACAGAGTGGATAAAGAAATCAAATCCTTGAAAAATAGCATTAGTGAACTGGAAACAGAAAGTGGCTCTCTAAAGCCTCTAAATCTCCAAATATCTAAAAAACAAAATTGGGGAAATGGAAAAAAAATTCCATAGAACAAAACAACTCAATTGGATAATTAGAAAAAGATATTAGAAAAGTGAGTGAAGAAAATACTTCACTGAAAATCAGAATCAAACAAATGGAATTGAATGACTCAAGGAGACAGCAAGAATCAGTCAAGTACAACCAAAAAAATCAAACAATGGAGAAAAATGTGAAATACCTTCTTGGGAAAACAACAGACCTGGAAAATAGGTCTAGGAGAAACAATCTGAGAATTATTAGATGCCCAGAAAAATATGATGAAAAAAAGAACCTGGACATCATTTTCCAAGAAATTATTAAAGAGAACTGCCCAGAAGTCATAGAAACAGAGGGTAAAATAGACATTGAAAGAATTCATCGATCACTTACTAAAAGGGATCCTAAAAATCAAAACACCAAGAAATATAGTGGCCAATTATATTTGGCCCTCAAACGAAGGAAAAAAATACTCCAATACTTTTGGCTAGAAAAACTCAATTCAAATACAGAGGAGCCACAATAAGGATCACCCAGGATCTCACAGCATCTACATTAAAAGATCAAAGGGCCTGGAATATGATATTCTGAAAGGCTAAGGAACTCGGTATGCAAACAAACATAACTTACCAAGCTAGAATAAGCATCTTTTTCCAGGGAAGAAGATGGACATTCAACAAAATAAGTGAATTTCATCTATTTCTGATGAAAAAACCAGAACTTAACAAAAAGTTTGATCTACAACTATAGAACTCAAGAGAAACCTAAAAAGGTAAAAAGAAATCTTGGGAACTATATTTCTGCTATAAATATGTGTAAATAATTAATACATATATACCTTGTTCTAGAAACTAGAGGTGGAAAAGACATTGTACCAGAAAAAGAGTAAAGTGGGGGTACTACATCTCACAAAGAGGCAAAGGAAACCTACTATATCTGAGAGAAAGAATTGAGGGGGATGAATTTAGTGAGTATCTTACTGCCATCAGAATTGGCTTTAAGAGAAATACTTTAGACATATTCAATTTATGGTGAAACTTCTCCCACCATATTGAAAAGTGAGAAGGGAAAAGTGAAAAGGGAAGGAATAAGCTAAGTGGAAGGGAATACGGAAACTGTGAGGGAAAGGAGTAAGATATGGGAGGAACTCTAAGGCGGGAGGGGGAATACTAAAAAGGGAGGGATGTGAGAACAAGTAGTGCTCACAAGTTTAATACTGGGAAGGAGGGGAAGAGGGAAAAAAGTGAGAAAAGCATAAACAGGGGTTAACAAGATGGCAAGTAATACAGAACTGGTAATTTTAACCATAAATGTGAATGGGATAAACTCCCCCATAAAGAGGAAGCAGTGAGCAGAATGGATTAAAAGCCAGAATACTACAATATGTTGTTTACAGGAAACACACCTGAAGCAGGGAGATACATGCAGAGTAAAGGTAAAAGGTTGGAACAGAATCTACTATGCTTCAGGAGAAGGCAAAAAAAGCAGGGGTAGTCATCCTGATCTCAGATCAAGCAAAAGCAAAAATTGATCTAATTAAAAGAGATAAGGGAGGGCAATATATCTTGCTAAAGGGTAGCATAGATAATGAAGCAATATCAATATCAAATATATATGCACCAAGTGGTGTAGCATCTAAATTCTTAAAAGAGAAATTAAGAGAGCTGCAAGAAGAAATAGACAGCAAAACTATAATAGTGGGAGATCTAATCCTTGTACTCTCAGAATTTGATAAATCAAACCACAAAATAAATAAGAAAGAAGTCAAAGAGGTAAATAGACTAGAAAAGTTAGATATGATAGATCTCTGGAGAAAATGAAATGGAGACAGAAAGAAGTAAACTTTCTTTTCAGCAGTTCATGGAACCTATGCAAAAATTGACCATTTATTAGGACATAAAACCCTCAAATTCAAATGCAGAAAGGCAGAAATAGAAAAATGGTCTTTTCAGACCATGGTGCAATGAAAATTACATTCAACAAAAAGTCAGGGGAAAGTAGACCAAAAAATAATTGGAAAAAATAAATTTTAAATAATCTCATACTAAAGAATAATTGAGTGAAACAGCAAATCATAGATATAATAACTTCACCCAAGAAAATAACAATAATGAGACATCATACCAAAATGTGTGGGATGCAGCCAAAGCGGTAATAAGGGGAAATTTCATATCTCTAGAGGCCTACTTGCATAAAATAGAGAAAGAGAAGGTCAATGAATTGGGCTTACAACTAAAAATGCTAGAAAAGGAACAAATTAAAAATCCTTAGTCAAGCACTAAACTTGAAATTCTAAAAATAAAAGGAGAGATCAATAAAATTGAAAGTAAAAAAAAAAACTATTGAATTAATTAATAAAACTAAGAGTTGTTTCTATGAAAAAACCAACAAAATAGACAAACCCTTAGTAAATCTGATTTAAAAAAAGGAAAGAGGAAAATCAAATTATTATTCTTAAAATGGAAAGGTAGAACTCGCCACTAACAAAGAGGAAATTAAAGCAACAATTAGCAATTACTTTGCCCAACTTTATGCCAATAAATTCGACAACTTAAATGAAATGGAAGAATATCTTCAAAAATATAGCTTGCCCAGATTAACAGAGGAAGGAAGTACTTATGCTAAATAGTCCCATCTTAGAAAAATAAATAGAACAAGCTATTAACCAACTCCCTAAGAAAAAATCCCCATGGCCAGATGGATTTACATGTGAATTCTACCAAACATTTAAAGAACAAATAACTCCAATGCTATATAAACTATTTGAAAAAATAGGGATTGAAGGAGTCCTACCAAACTCCTTTTATGACACAGACATGGTACTGATACCTAAACCAGGTAGGCTGAAACCGAGAAAGAAAATTATAGACTAATCTCCCTAATGAATATTGATGCTAAAATCTTAAATAAAATATTAGCAAAAGGATTACAGAAAATATCCCCAGGATAATACATTATGAACAAGTGGGATTTATACCAGGAATGCAGGGCTGGTTCAATATTAGGAAAACTATTAGCAATAAGGAAACTAACAAAAATCATATGATCATCTCAATAGATGCAGAAAAAGCCCTTGATAAAATCCAATATCCATTCCTAATAAAAACACTTGAGAGTAGAGGAATAAATGGACTTTTCCTTAAAATAGTCAGGAGCATATATTTAAAACCATCAGTAAGCATCATATGCAATGAGAACCTTTCCCAGTAAGATCTAGAGTGAAGCAAGGTTGCCCACTATCACCATTATTATTCAATATTGTATTAGAAACACTAGTCTCAGCAATAAGAGTCAAGAAAGAGATTAAAGGAATTAGAGTAGGTAATGAGAAAACCAAACTATCACTCTTTGCAGATGACATGATAATATACTTAGAGAACCCTAGAGATTCTAATAAAAAGCTATTGGAAATAATTCATAACTTTAGCAAAGTTGCAGGATACAAAATAAATCCCCATAAATCTTCAGCCTTTTTATACATCACCAACAAAATCCAACAGCAAGAGATACAAAGAGAAATTCCATTCAGAATAACTCTTGACAGTATAAAATATTTGGTTATCTATCTACCAAAGGAAAGTCAAGAATTATATGAGCAAAATTACAAAAAAAAAACAAAAATCTTTCCACGCAAATAAAGTCAGACTTAAATAATTGGAAAAATATTAAGTGCTCTTGGATAGGCTGAGCGAATATAATAAAGATGACAATACTCTTAAACTAATCTATTTATTTAGTGCTATACCAATCAGACTTCTAAGAAAATATTTTAACAATCTAGAAAAAATAACAAAAAAATTCAGATGGAATAATAAAAGGTTGAGAATCTCTAGGGAATTAATGAAAAAAAAAATCAAATGAAGGTGGCCTACCTGTATCTGATCTAAAACTATATTATAAAGCAGCAGTCACCAAAACCATTTGGTTTTGGGTAAGAAATAGATTAGTTGATCAGTGGAATACGTTAGGTTCACAAGACAGAATAGTCAGCTATACCAATCTAGTGTTTGACAAACCCAAAGATCCTAACTTTTGGGATAAGAATTCATTATTTAACAAGAACTGCTGGGATAACTGGAAATCAGTATGGCAGAAATTAGGCATGGACCCACATTTAACAACATACACCAAGATAAAATCAAAATGGGGCCATGATTTAGGCATAAAGAATGAGATTATAAATAAATTAGAGGAACATAGGATAGTTTATCTCTCAGACTTGTGGAAGAGGAAGAAATTTGTGACCAAAGATGAACTAGAGATCATTATTGATTACAAAATAGAAAATTTTGATTACATCAAATTAAAAAGCCTTTGTACAAATAAAACTAATGCAAACAAGATTAGAAGGGAAGCAACAAACTGGGAAAACATCTTCACAGTTAGAGGTTCTGATAAAGACCTCATTTACAAAATATATAGAGAATTGACTCTAATTTATAAGAAATCAGGCCATTCTTTAATTGATAAATGGTCAAAGGATATGAACAGACAATTTTCAGATGATGAAATTGAAACTATTACCCCTAATATGAAAGAGTGTTCTAAATCACTATTGACGAGAGAAATGCAAATTAAGATAACTCTGAGATACTACTACACACCTGTCAGATTGGCTAAGATGACAGGAAAAAATAATGATGGTTGTTGGAGGGGATGCGGGAAAAGTGGGACACTGATGCATTGTTGGTGGAGTTGTGAACGAATCCTACCATTCTGGAGAGCAATCTGGAATTATGCCCCAAAATTTATCAAACTGTGCATACCCTTTGACCCAGCAGTGCTACTACTGGGCTTATACCCCAAGGAGATACTAAAGAAGGGAAAGGGATCTGTATGTGCCAAAATGTTTGTGGCCCTGTTTGTAGTGGCTACAAACTGGAAAATGAATGGATGCCCATCAATTGGAGAATAGTTGGGTAAATTGTGGTATAGAATGTTATGGAATATTATTGTTCAGTAAGAAATGACCAGCAGGATGAATAAAGAGAGGCTTGGAGAGAGTTACATGAACTGATGCTAAGTGAAATTAGCAGAATCAGGAGATCATCATATACTTCAACAATGATACTGTATGATGATGTATTCTGCTGGAAGTTGATTTCTTTGACAAAGAGACCTAACTCAATTTCAATTGATCAATGATGGACAGAAGCAGCTACACCCAAAGAAAGAACACTGGGAAATGAATGAAAACTGTTTGCATTTTTGTTTTTCTTCCTAGGTTATTTCTACCTTCTCAATCCAATTCTTCCTGTGCGACAAGAGAACTGTTTGGTTCTTCACACATATATTGTATCTAGGATATACTGCGACATATTTAACATATATAGGACTGCTTGCAATCTAAGGGAGGGGGTGGAGGGAGAGAAGGGAAAAATAAGAACAGAAGTGAGTGCAAGGGATAATGTTGTAAAAAAAATTACCCTGGCATGGGCTCTGTCAATAAAAAGTTATTATAATAAAATGAGAGAGAGAGAGAGAGAGAAGAAGAAGGGTAAAAGCAAAAATAAAAAAAAAAGAAAACATTATGAATGGCAAAATGGACAACTTTGAGACATTAAGTTCAAAAGGTTTTGTGCAAACAAAATCAATAGAAACAAAATTAAAAGGGAAATACAATCCTGGGAAAAATTTTTTACAGTCAGTATTTTAATAAAGGTCTTATTTTTAAAATATATAAACAAGTCTGTCAAATTTATAAGAATACATATCATTTCCCATTTGATAAATGATCAAAGTATATGACCAGATAATTTTCAGATGCCAAAATTAAAGCCATTTGTAGTTATGTGGAAAAATGCTCTAAATCACTATTGATTAGAGAAATGCAAATTAAAACAATTCTTAGGTACCACCTCTCACATCGCATATTAACTAAGATGACAAGAAAAGGTATTGTTAAATTTTTGAGGGGATGTGGGAATTGCATTGTTGGTCTGGAGAGTAATCTGGAATCATGCTCAAAGGGTTATCACACTGTGCATACCCTTTGATTCAGCTGTGCCATTACTGCATTACTTTCCAAAGAAATCGTAAGGAAGGAAAAGGACTCACATGTGCAAAAATGTTTCAAGTAGCTCTTTTTGTGGTAGAAAAGAACTGGAAAATAGTAGATGACCATCAATTGGGGAATGGCAGAACAAGTTGTGATATATGAAGGTATTGGAATACTATTATTCTATTTTTTAAAAAATGATGAATAAGCTGACTTAAGAAGGTCTAGATAGATGTACATGAACTGATCCTGATTGGAATAAGCAGAAAGAGGAGTATATTGTACATAATAACTACAAGAATGTATGATGAGCAACTTTAAAAAAAACTTGATTCTTCTCAGTGGTTCAGTGATCCAAAGCAATCTCAATAGACACTGGAAAGAAAATGCCATCTCAGGAAAAGAACTAAGGAAACTGAATATAAATCAATACGTGCCATGTTCCATTCTTTTTTCTGTTTTTTAAGTCTCTCCCATTGTTTTTCCTTTTTGCTTTGATTTTTCTCCCAATATGATTCACAAAGCAATATGTTTTAAAAACAAATAAAATAAATTATCTAAAAAAATATCGTTTCTTAATAATAGCTTTCTCCTAGCTTTTGTCTTTCCTGTTAATGATAGAACAAGTATGTTCATTTTATCATCACAGTAATCCCTCTAGTTTTCTTTCTATATATCTTGTTTAAAGCTAGTTGGGGGCTTTTTTTTTTGAGATTGGCTTTACTGAGGCGGAACCAAGATGGCGGAGAAGACACACGCGACTTTCTAAGCTCTTCTCTTACCCTCTTTATCAATATTATATCGAGCCTCAAAAATAGTCTTCACTGCTACAATTCGTAAAGATAAGAAGTAGAACAACTCACCGGCCGAAGAAAATCTGCAGTCTCGCCAAAAAAGGTTGGTTCCGGGGCCAGGGGGGAGATCGGCGCAGACTGGGAGAGAAATTAGGTTCCGAGGAGAGTCTCAAACCGAGGGTGAAGGCACAGATCTCAGCACAAGCTCGAAGCCCCAACGCTCAGTACGGGCTTTTCCTTGGGGCAGTTGTGATCTTGCACAGCAGGAGGACCCAGCCCGGGTTAGCCTCCAATCTGCGCAGTGGGGAGCTCGGCTTGGGGCCATAGAGCTTTTCCAGGGCCTATTTACATCAGGCAGAGACGCTGGGCAGAGTTTCTGGCTGTCTGCATTTTGCGGTCAGCTGCTAATACTCACAGTCCCACAAGAGGCTCCAGCCTGGGGCTGTGACACTTTTACCACTTAGTCTCTAGCCGAGGGCAATCGATAATCCACTCAGCCCTACTAAGCAGTTTGATAGCTCGGCCAGTGCTGAATCCACCTCCTGTTGGGGGAAGGGAAAACTCTCATACAGAGCACTCCCATACCTCAGAGCCGGAAATCGGTTTACATCTTTCCCTGCTCTGCAGAGGAAGCTGGTAACCCCCTTGCCTAGGAGACCTACCCTAAAGGCTTTAAAACATGAATAAAAAGATGAAAAGAACAATCGACAGCTTCTATGCAGAAAAAGAGCAGGTCAGTAAACCTGAAGAGACCTCAAACAGCAAAAATGCATCAGACTGTCCTCCTTTACATAATGTCTCTATAGAAGAGACCATTAAAAGTCCTCATAAAGAGTTAGAAGATAAATGGGGAAAGGAAAGAGAAGCCTTTACAAGAGAGCAACAACTTCCTGAAATACGAATTGAAAAGTTAAAAAATTCCCTAGGAAGTGCAGGGAAACAAAATTGGTGAATTGAAAAATAAAAAATCTCAGGAAAGTAAGAATTGTGAATTGAAAAATAAAGAATTCACTAGAAAGTAGGATTTGTGAATTGGAAAAGACAAAGAACACGCAAGAAAGTAGGATCTGTGAATTGGAAAAAGAAAATAATTCACTAAAAAAAAATTAGGAAATGGAAAAAATTCACAGACCAAAACAATACATTCAAAAACTCAATTGACATATACAGAAAGAAGTAAAAAAGCTATTGAAGAAAATAATTTTTAAAAATTAGAACTGAACAAATTGAAACTAATGATTCATTGAGACAGCAAGAATCAGTCAAGCAAAACAAAAAATGACAAACTGAAAACCACGAACTTTCTACTTGCAAAACGACAGACTTGGAAAATAGATCTAGGAGAGATAATCTGAGGATTAGTGGACTTTCTGAAAACTAAGATGAAAAAAAGAGCCTAGATACTATTTTACAAGAAATCATCAAAGAGAACTGCCCAGATGTAATAGAATCAGAAGGTAAAATAGGCATTGAAAGAATTCATCGAACACCTTCTGAAAGAAACCCTAAAATAAAACCCCAAGAATATTGTGGCAAAATTTCAGAACTATCAGATTAAGGAAAAAATTTTACAAGCAGCCAAAACCATTTAAATACCTGAGGTGCCAAATAAGATCACCCAAGATCTGGCTGCCTCTACATTAAAGGAAAGAAGGCCTGAATATGATATTCGAAAGGCACAAGAACTTGAGATGCAGCCAAGAATAAACTACCCAGCTAAGCTGAGCATTTTCTTCCAGGGAAGAAGATGGACATTTAATGAAACAAATGGAATTCATTTGTTTCTGAAGAAAAACCAGAACTAAATAAAAATTTGATCTCCAAGAATAGAACTCAAGAGATGCAGAAAAGGTAAAAATAACTCTTGAGAATTGTATTTCTGTAGATATACAAAAGAATACATGTATAATTTGATTGTACTGATATAACATAAAAAGGGAAGTAGATATGGAAAAGGGATGATGGCAGAACAAGGTGGAAGGAGGGATAAAAGAGGGAAACCACATCCCGCAATGAGGCTAAGGAAACTTATCATATCTGAGGGAATTTAGAGAGGGGAGGAACATTAGTGAATCTTACTCTCATCAGAGTTGGCTCAAAGAAAAATAATTGACATTTGTTTTAGAGAAAATTCTCTCTGCCTCATTAAAACGGGGAGAGGAAAAGGAAAAGAAAAGAGTAATAAGGGAAGGAAGGGGAAAGACCCAAAGGGGGAGGGAGGGATTATAAAGAGGATAAGTATCATGATACAAGAGGGTACATAAGTTTAAAAGGGGAAAGAGGGTTGGGGAGGCAAGAATAAGTAAAGCACAATCTGGGGTTATTAGGATGGCAGGAAATACAGATTTAGTAATTCTAACCATAAATGTAAATGGGATGAACTCCCCATATAGAGGAGGCAGATAGCAGACTGATCAAAAGTCAGAACCCTACAATATGTCGTTTACAAGAAACACATTTAAAGCAGGGGATGCATATAGAGTAAAAGTAAAAGGCTGGAGCAAAATCTATTATGCTTCAGGTGAAGTCAAAAAAAGGGTAGCCATCCTTATCTCAGATCAAGCAAAAGTAAAAATTGATCTAATTAAAAGAGATAAGGAAGGTAACTACATCCTGCTAAAGGGGAGCATAAACAACGAAGCAATATCAATATTAAACATATATGCACCAAGTGGTATGGCACTCAACTTCCTAAAGGAGAAGTTAAGAGAGTTGCAAGAAGAAATAGACAACAAAACTGTAATAGTAGGAGATCTCAACCTTGCACTCTCAGAATTAGACAAATCAAACCACAAACAAATAAGAAAGAAATTAAAGAAGTAAATAGAATATTAGAAAAATTAGGTATGTTGGATCTTTGGAGAAAATTGAATGGAGATAGAAGGGAATATACTTTCTTCTCAGCAGTTCATGGAACCTATTCAAAAATTGACCATATATTAGGACATCAAGACCTCAAAATTAAATGCAAGAAAGCAGAAATAGTAAATGCTTTCTTTTCAGATCATGATGCAATAAAAACTACATTCAACAAAAAGTTAGGGGGAAATAGACCAAAAAGTAATTGGAAACTAAACTATCTCATCTTAAAGAATGATTGGGTGAAGCAGAAATTATAGATACAATTAATAATTTCACTCAAGATAATGACAATGATGAGACATCATACCAAAATTTGTGGGATGCAGCCAAAGCGGTAATAAGAGGGAATTTTATATCCTTAGAGGCATACTTGAATAAAACAGAGAAAGAAAAGATTAATGAATTGGGCTTGCAACTAAAAAAATTAAAAAAAGACCAAATTAAAACCCCAATCAAATACTAAATTGGAAATTCTAAAATTAAAAGGAGAAATTAAAAATATTGAAAGTAAAAAAACTATTGAACTAATTAATAAAACTAAGAGTTGGTACTATGAAAAAGCCAATAAAATAGATAAGCCTTTGGTAAATCTGATTAGAAAAAGGAGGGAGGAAAATGAAATTAGTAGTCTCAAAATGAAAAGGGAGAACTTTCCACCAAGGAAGAGGAAATTAGATAAATAATAAGGAGTTATTTTGCTCAACTTTATGCCAATAAATTTGATAACCTAAGTGAAATGGATGACTACCTCCAAAAATACAGACTTCCCAGACTAACAGAGGAAGAAGTAAATTGTCTTGAATAGTCCCATTTCAGAAAAGAAATAGAACAGGCAATTAAACAACTCCCTAAGAAAAAATCCCCAGGACCAGATGGATTTACATGTGAATTTTACCAAACATTTAAAGAACAATTGGCCCCAATGCTATATAAATTATTTCATAAAATAGGGAATGAAGGAGTCCTACCAAATTCCTTCTATGACACAGACATGGTACTGATACCTAAACCAGGTAGGCTGAAAACAGAGAAAGAAAATTATAGACCAATCTCCCTAATGAATATTGATGCTAAAATCTTAAATAAGATATTAGCAAAAAGACTACAGAAAATCATCTCCAAGATAATACACTATAATCAAGTAGGATTTATACCAGGAATGCAGGGCTGGTTCAATATTAGGAAAACTATCAATATAATTGGCCATGTTAATAACCAAATTAACAAAAACCATATGATCATCTCAATAGATGCAGAAAATGCATTTGATAAAATCCAACATCCATTCCTATTAAAAACACTTGAGAGTATAGGAATAAATGGACTTTTCCTTAAAATAATCAGCAGCATCTATTTAAAACCATCAGTAAGCATCATATGTAATGGAGAGAAACTGCAACCATTCCCAATAAGATCTGGAGTGAAACAAGGTTGCCCACTATCACCGTTACTATTTAATATTATATTAGAAACGCTAGCTATAGCAATAAGAGCTGAGAAAGAGATTAAAGGAATAAGAATAGGCAATGAGGAAGCCAAATTATCACTCTTTGCCGATGACATGATGGTATACTTAGAGAATCCCAGAGATTCTGCTAAAAAGTTATTAGAAATAATCCACAACTTTAGTAAAGTTGCTGGTTATAAAATAAACCCACATAAGTCATCAGCATTCTTATATATCACTAACAAAATCCAACAGTCAGAATTACAAAGAGAAATTCCATTTAAAGTAACTACTGATAATATAAAATATTTAGGAATCTATCTGCCAAGGGAAAATCAGAAACTTTATGAGCAAAATTACAGACCACTTTTCACACAAATTAAGTCTGATCTAACCAATTGGAAAAATATTAAATGCTCTTGGATAGGGCGAGCAAATATAATAAAGATGACAATATTACCTAAACTAATCTATTTATTTAGCGCTATACCAATCAGACTCCCAAAAACTATTTTAATGACCTAGAAAAATAACAACAAAGTTCATATGGAAAACAAAAGGTCAAGAATTTCAAGGGAATTAATGAAAAAAATCAAATGATGGTGGCTTAGCTGTACCAGATCTAAAATTATATTATAGAGCAGCAGTTACCAAAACTATTTGGTATTGGCTAAGGAATAGATTAGTTGATCAGTGGAATAGATTGGGTTCAAGGGATAAAACAGTCAACAAATATAGCAACCTAGTCTTTGACAAACCCAAAGATCCCAGGTTTTGGGATAAGAACTTACTATTTGATAAAAATTGCTGGGAAAATTGGAAACTAATATGGCAGAAACTAGGCATTGATCCATACTTAACGCCATACACCAAGATAAGGTCAAAATGGGTTCATGACCTAGGCATAAGGAATGAAATTATTAATAAATTAGAGGAACATAGGATAGTTTACCTCTCAGACCTGTGGAAGGGGAGGTCTTTATGACCAAAGCAGAACTAGAGATCATTACTGATCACAAAATAGAAAATTTCGATTATACAAACTGAAAAGTTTTGTACAAACAAAACTAATGCAGACAAGATCAGAAGGAAGCAATAAACTGGGAAAATATTTTTACAGTCAAAGGTTCTGATAAAGGCCTCTATTTCCAAAATATATAGAGAATTAATTCTAATTTATAAAAAATCAAGCCATTCTCCAATTGAAAAAAATGGTCAAAGGATATGAACAGACAATTCTCAGATGAAGAAATTGAAACTATTTCTAGTCATATGAAAAGATGCTCCAAGTCATTATTAATCAGAGAAATGCAAATTAAGACAACTCTAAGATACCACTACACACCTGTCAGATTGCCTAAGATGACAGGAAAAAATAATGATGATCGTTGGAGGGTATGCAGGAAAACTGGGACATTGATGCATTGTTGGTGGAGTTGTGAACGGGTCCAACCATTTTGGAGAGTAGTTTGGAACTATACTAAAAAAGTTATCAAACTGTGCATACCCTTTGATCCAGCAGTGTTACTACTGGGATTATATCCCAAAGAGATTATAAAGAAGGGAAAGGGACCTGTATGTGCACGAATGTTTGTGGCAGCCCTTTTTGTAGTGGCTAGAAACTGGAAACTGAATGGATGTCCATCAGTTGGAGAATGGCTGAATAAATTGTGGTATATGAAAATTATGGAATATTACTGTTCTGTAAGAAATGACCAACAGGATGATTTCAGAAAGGCCTGAAGAGACTTACACGAACTGATGCTGAGTGAAATGAGCAGGACCAGGAGATCATTATATACTTCAACAACAATACTAGATGATGACCAGTTCTGATGGATCAGGCCATCCTCAGCAACGAGATCAACCAAATCATTTCTAATGGAGCAGTAATGAACTGAACTAGCTATGCCCAGAAAAAGAACTCTGGGAGATGACTAAAAACCATTACATTGAATTCCCAATCCCTATATTTATGCACACATGCATTTTTGATCTCCTTCACAAGCTAATTGTACAATAATTCAGAGTCTGATTCTTTTTGTACAGCAAAATGATGTTTTGGTCATGTATACTTATTGTGTATCTAAGTTATATTTTGATATATTTAATATCTACTGGTCATCCTGCCATCTGGGGGAGGGGGTGGGGTAGGTAAGAGGTGAAAAATTGGAACAAGAGGTTTGGCAATTGTTAATGCTGTAAAGTTACCCACGTATATATCCTGTAAATAAAAGGCTATTAAATTAAAAAAAAAAAATAAAGCTAGTTGGGGGAGAGATATATGCCTCATGGATATATACTATCCCTATCTGTTTTCTTCTAACTGTGTGATATAGCTACAATAAAAATAAGTGGAAAATAAACTAATAAAAATGATTCAAATGAACAAAAACAGCTACCATACCACTTTTAACTAGTTAAGAATACTATAAGAAACTTGTGAGTGAACAAAATTATAATCTTAATAATGACAGTATTTGAAATCAAGCTAGATAGCTTACAATACTTGGAAGAGCTATTTTTAAATCCTACTTCTCGTGTTTATTAGCTATATAGCAATGAGTAACACTAAATTTCTATTTCCTCATCTCTAAAATGAAAAAGTTTGATATATAAACCCTACTGTATCTTCAAGTTCTTTCTATATGACTCTGTGACCTTTCTTAGAGCAGCTAATAACACATTTTATAAAATCCTGGGTCTGAAGTCAATCAGTCACACCTTCATTAGTTTAAATCTGGCCAACACTTACTAGTGGTATGATTCTGGGCAACCCACTTAATCCTGTATGCCTCAGTTTTCTCATTTGTAAAATGAGCTAGAGAAGGAAATGACAAAACACTCCGTTATCTTTGCCAAGAAAAATGCATGTGGGATCACAAATAGTCAGACATGATTGAAAGAATTTAACAGCTACAACATTGCCTTCTTATAAGGGTCTCTTTTATGTTACTCAGTACATGGTGAAGTAGTCTTTATTCCTTCCATTATTTTCTGGTTGTTCATTGATAAGATCCCAATAATTGTCCAATATGACATCAAATTTTTCAGGCTGCTGGCCCTGGATCTAAAGAGAATTGTATTTGATGTTCTTGGTTTGGTAGTTCTTGTTTGTCCTCGTCCTTGCTATAGACTTCACTTCAGTTAATAACAGCAATCCTCATATACTCACTTCTACATTTCTTAATTTAATAGAGCCCTGATAGATCCCAGCTTTTGGGATAAGAACTTACTGTTTGATAAAAATTGCTGGGAAAATTGGAAACTAATATGGCAGAAACTAGGCATTGATCCATACTTAACGCCGTACACCAGGATAAGATCAAAATGGGTTCATGACCTAGGCATAAAGAATGAATTTATTAATAAATTAGAGGAACACAGGATAGTTTACCTCTCAGACCTGTGGAAGGGGAAGGTCTTTATGACCAAAGCAGAACTAGAGATCATTACTGATCACAAAATAAAATTTCGATTATACCAAACTGAAAAGTTTTTGTACAAACAAAACTAATGCAGACAAGATTAGAAGGGAAGCAATAAACTGGGAAAATATTTTTACAGTCAAAGGTTCTGATAAAGGCCTCATTTCCAAAATATATAGAGAATTAACTCTAATTTATAAAAAATCAAGCCATTCTCCAATTGAAAAATGGTCAAAGGATATGAACAGACAATTCTCAGATGAAGAAATTGAAACTATTTCTAATCATATGAAAAGATGCTCCAAGTCATTATTAATCAGAGAAATGCAAATTAAGACAACTCTAAGATACTACTACACACCTGTCAGATTGGCTAAGATGACAGGAAAAAATAATGATGATTGTTGGAGGGGATGCGGGAAAACTGGGACATTGATACATTGTTGGTGGAGTTGTGAACGAATCCAGCCATTTTGGAGAGTAGTTTGGAACTATGATCAAAAAGTTATCAAACTGTGCATACCCTTTGATCCAGCAGTGTTACTACTGGGATTATATCCCAAAGAGATTATAAAGAAGGGAAAGGGACCTGTATGTGCACGAATGTTTGTGGCAGCCCTTTTTGTAGTGGCTAAAAACTGGAAACTGAATGGACGTCCATCAGTTGGAGAATGGCTGAATAAATTGTGGTATATGAATATTATGGAATATTACTGCTCTGTAAGAAATGACCAACAGGATGATTTCAGAAAGGCCTGGAGAGACTTACACGAACTGATGCTGAGTGAAATGAGCAGGACCAGGAGATCATTATATACTTCAACAACAATACTATATGATGACCACCTCTGATGGACCAGGCCATCCTCAGCAACGAGATCAACCAAATCATTTCCAAAGGAGCAGTAATGAACTGAACCAGCTATGCCCAGAAAAAGAACTCTGGGAGATGACTAAAAACCATTACATTGAATTCCCAATCCCTATATTTATGCACACCTGCATTTTTGATTTCCTTCACAAGCTAATTGTACAATATTTCAGAGTCTGATTCTTTTTGTACAGCAAAATAACGTTTTGGTCATGTATACTTATTGGGTATCTAATTTATATTTTAATATATTTCTACATTTCTATTTATACATTTCTATTTATAGTACTTTGTGAATGATGGAACTCAAATATCTAAATGATTTATCCATCTATCCAACAAATCTTTAGTGAGCCTATTATTTAAAACATACTAGGACAAACACAATTGGAAATATATAGATGAATAAGACTGGAGAATAAGGTAGAGGTTCATAGAATTTATCATCTATTCTGCATGAATAAATGTGCTTTATACAAAATAATAATAAATGAGGGTATTCAGCAGTAGTTTTTTTTAGAATACTGTGTTATTGAGAGCAAAATGACAGGTTTTTAATTTTGTTGGGTTTATTAGAAAAAAATAAAGGAACTCATACTTGTCCTTCTATTAAACTTAATCATTTTGTACAAAGGATCATGGATTTGGAATTAGAAGATACCTCAGAGTTCAAGTATAAATTCTTCCAAATAAATTCTATTAATTCAGAATGCTACCTCTAAAAGTATTTTAAAATATATGAGGTATGCATAATCCATGAAAAAATTTAAGTATATTACTCAGTGTTAGCAGTAACAAGTTCAGCAGAATTTCTGTATCTCCCTAGTTGTAACCAGAGAAAGCAAAGGAAACAAGGATTGTGCTTTTGAAAAACAGGATAAAGAAAGAGAGGAAAGTCATCATGAGCCAGCATAGTACACTTATTTCCTTAAGCTGTGTTCTAGTGGTGAGTAACATTCTATCTTTTATTACTTTGCTTAAGAAGTGGAGTCAAGGGAGGTGGAGCCAAGATGGTGGAGAAGGCAAAAGCGACTTTCTAGACTCTCTGATACCCTCATGAGCAACATTAAATTCAGCCTCAAAAATAACGATTGACTGGTAAAACACACGAAGACTTGAAGTACAACTCCCTAGCCAAAAATAATCTGGAATTTTGTCAGAAAAGGTTTATCCTGAGGGTCCGGGGAGAAGATCAGCACAAGCAGGGAGAGAATTAGAGGCAACCATATTGTGCAGACCAGGAGTTAGTAGTCTCTGTGGTTAGAAAAATTACAGAGACGACACTGGCATAGACCGATTTCTCTGCCCTGTTTACAAAACAGTAGATCAACAAAGAATTCAAAGACACTCTAAAAAAATGCCAGATCCTAACAGGATCTGGCTTTACCCACCCAAAACCAATGGGAAGTGACAGCACAGATCACAGCACAAGCTTGTAGCCCCAATCCGCAGTACAGGGCTTTTCCTTGGGTCAGTTGCAAACTTGCTCCCCCCTTACCCTGAAGGCAGACTCTAAAGGCTTCAAAAAATGAGTAAAAACATTAAAAGGACAATCTATAGCTTCTATACCGAAAAAGAGTAGGCTTGCAACCCCAAGAAGATTAATACCAAACAGTCTCCAGACTATACCCCAAAGGGGAATGTTACCTGTCCCCTTTTACATAACACTCTCCTGGAAGAGACCATTAAAAGTCTCAAAAGAGAGTTAAAAGGAAAATGGGGAAAGGAAAGAGAAGCTTTGCAAGAAAATAACAACTTGCTGAAATATGAATTGGAAAAGGTAAAAAATTCCCAGGAAATGCAGGGAAACAGAATTTGTGAATTGGAAAAAGTAAAAAGAATTCAGGAAAGTAAGACTTGTGAATTGGAAAAGATAAAGAATTCACTAGAAAGTGGGATTTATGAATTGAAAAAGACAAAGAATTCACAGGAAAGCAGGATTTGTGATTTAACAAAAGAAAATAATTCACTAAAAATAGTGAAATGGAAAAAAAATTCTGTAGAGCAAAACAACTCATTTAAAAACTCAATTGGACATATACAAAAAGAAGTATAAAAAGCTAATGAAGAAAATGATTCATTAAAAATCGGAACTGAACAAATTGAAATCAATGATTCATTGAGACAGCAAGAATCAGTCAAACAAAACCAAAAAAAATGATAAATTGGAAAAAAATCATGATATATCTACTTGGAAAAATGACAGACTTGGAAAATAGATGTTGGAGAGATAATCTGAGGATTACTGGACTTTCTGAAAACTATGATGAAAAAAAGGGCCTAGATACTATTTTACAGGAAATCATCAAAGAGAATTGTCCAGAGGTAATAGAATCAGAAGGTAACATAGGCATTGAAAAAATTCATAGAACACCTTCTTAAAAAGACACTAAAATAAAAACTCCAAGGAATATTGTGGCCAAATTTCAGAACTATCCCATTAAGGAAAAAAATATTACGAGCAGACAGAAAAAACAATTCAAATACCGAGGTGCCACAACAAGGATCATCCAAGATCTGGCTGCCTCCACATTAAAGGATCAAAGGGCCTGGAATCTGATATTCCAAAAGGCTAAAGAACTTGGAATGCAGCCAAGAATAAACTACCCAGCTAAGCTGAGCGTTTTCTTCCAGGAAAGAAGATGGACTTTTAATGAAACAGATGAATTTCATTTGTTTCTAAGGAAAAAACCAGAGCTAAACAAAAAAAATTTGATCTCAAACCATAGAACTCAAGAGAAGCAGAAAAGGTAAAAGGAACTCTTGAGAATTGTATGTCTGTCGTGGATATACAAAAAGACTACATGTATAATTTGATTTTACTGATATAACATAAAAAGGGAAGTAGTTATGGAAAAGGGATAATGTCAGAAAAGGAGGAAAGGGGGGATAAAAAGAGAGAAACTACCTCCCACAAAGAGGCAAAGGAAACTTATCATATCTGAGAGAATTCAGAGAGGGGGAGGAACATTGTGTGAATCTTACTCTCATCAGAGTTGGCTCAAAGAGAAAATAATTGATATATTTGTTTTACAGAAAATCTTCTCTCACCTCAGTAAAAAGGGGGAGAGGAAAATGGAAAAGTAAAAGAGTAATAAGGGAAGGGTACAATAAAGAAGTGATTCAAAGGGGGAAGGGAGGGATTCTAAAGAGGGTAAGTGGCATGATACAAGTCGGGGATATAAGGTTAAAACTGGGAAAGAGGGTTGGGGGGCAAGTAAAAGAAAAGCATAATTTGGGGATAGTAAGATGGCAGGAAATACAGAATTAGTCACTTTAGCCATAAATGTGAATGGGATGAACTCTCCCATAAAGCGGAGGCAGATAGCAGATTGGATTAAAAGTCAGAACCCTACAATATGTTATTTACAAGAAACACATTTAAATCACGGAGATATATGCAGAGTAAAAGTAAAAGGCTGCAGAATAATCTATGATGCTTCAGGTGAAGTCAAATCCTTATCTCAGATCAAGCAAAAGCAAAAATTGATCTAATTAAAACAGATAAGGAAGGAAACTATATCTTGATAAAGGGTAGTGTAGAAAATGAAGCAATATCAATACTAAACATGTATGCACCAAGTGGTATAGCATTTAACTTCCTAAGGGAGAAGTTAAGAGAGTTGCAAGAAGAAATAGACAGCAAAACTTTAAGAGTGGGATATCTCAACCTTGCACTCTCAGAATTAGGCAAATCAAACCACAAAACAAATAAGAAAGAAATTAAAGAGGTAAATAGAATATTAGAAAAATTAGGTATGATAGATCTTTGGAGAAAACTGAATGAGATAGAAAGGAATACACTTTCTTCTCAGCAGTTCATGGAACCTACACAAAAAATGACCACATATTAGGACATAAAGACCTCAAAATTAAATGCAGGAAGGCAGAAATAGTAAATGATTTCTTTTCAGATCGCAATGCGATAAAAACTACATTCAACAAAAAAGTTAGGGGTGAATAGACCAAAAAGTCATTGGAAACAAAATAATCTCACTTTAAAAAATGATTGGGTGAAACAGCAAATTATAGACACAATTAATAATTTCACTCAAGATAATGAAAATGATGAGACATACCAAAATTTGTGGGATGCAGCCAAAGTGGCAATAAGAGGAAATTTTATATCCTTAGAGGCTTACTTGAGTAAGAAATAAGGAAGATGATGAAAAGATAAGGAAGAGGATGAAAAATGTAATCAAAGGTTAAGATTTGGTTAGAAATGAACAATAATAAGATAAATGAATTCTAGATTACAGGGGAGAGGAGCTGAACTGGTTCAAAGGGACTGAGATAGAGAAAATAGAAAAGTAAAATATACCTGTTTAGGTTACTAAAATACTAAGAAATGGAATGATCACAGGTTATGGTGAGAACAAAGAATATTTAGGGGATGGTGATGCTTTTTGAATCACTTTAGCTCTTACAGAGCTCCCTTTTTCCAAATTTTTTCAGAATTTACCCATATTATCCATTTTGCCTCTTAGTCACCCACTAATAGAAAAGAAAGAACATAGCAGGCTTTTGTTCTCAGCTCCTCTATTTGCTGTCCTTTATAACCTTCCACAAGTCATTTAACCTGAGGTTCAGTTTCCTAACTAATAAATATTGCAATACTTGTAATATTTACTCAAGGGACTCTTAGAAGAACCAAAGAAGATAATTAATGTAAAATGCTCCAAAGTCTTTAAAGGACAATATACTTGTTGGCTATTATTGTTGATTAATATCACATTTTCTCCATTATTTTCAGGATCCCTCAGATTCCAGATTTCCTCTATAACACATAAACTTAAGGCTTCATTGATCCCCCATTTTGTTCTTGTAACTATTGATTATCCTACCCTATGCCTTGCCCCCAACTGAGAGAAATATTGCTCTATTTGAATTTAGTGATGGTATTGCTAATTTTTAAAAAATCAATCCCTCTAAAAAAGAGTGGTCTGATTGAAAGATTCCAAGTTTATCCCTAGCTGAAATCTACAAATTAGGAAAGAAAAAACAAACAAAAAATTGTGACGTATTAGATTGTCAATGATAAGATGAAGTGAAGGGCTAATTCCCAATTTAAAATCTAAATTACCAGCTTATAGATAATCAATGTATCACTTCAATATACTGCAAAAGGTCCATTGACAGCTGGACTCTTCCCATTAAGGAAGTGGAATATTAATGTTCCCATCTAGAGATTCTAACTAATTGCTTTCTTCAACCATCACTCTTTGCTGTGTTATTGGGAGGTGAATTTCTCTGCCAAACAAACAGACAAAAAAACCAAGTCAAATATTTTAAGACATATTCCAAACTATTAGAAATCACTGTATAATGAAAGCCATTTTTACACCACCAACGATAAATTCCATACAATAAAATTCTGCAACAATTGAATAAGGATTTATATTAGTTTGTTGTAAGAATGTATTACCTATACATAAAATAAATTAAGAAAAATAATTTTCTTGACTTTAATTTACATCTGTATGTGAAAGCACATATAGGCATAGCTAAAGTCAAGAATGCCAGGTTAGATTTTCCTAAGTGTAATTTGTTGTATGTTTATGTATGGTCTATGAAATATTATAGCATACTTCCTGAAAGGAGTACTAATAAGGAAGAGGGAATAAAAGTAATGTGTTGCCTATGTCTATTTCTATTCTTTTCTCTACCATCAAGAGGATTTCTTATGCTTTTTGTGAAGATTCTGCAATTCTGTAGGGATTTATGTTTTATAACTTTATAGAAAAACATGAAATAGAATGGTTTATATTTTTACACATATATGAGGTGGTTCTGCATAATTTACTCTTGGGTTTTGATACTAGAGCTAATTTCTGGACTCATAAAGATTAAGGGACTTATGACACCTAGTTAAGAAATAGGTGCTCAGTATTTAAAAGTCCCTGCTGATTGATCACTTCTGATGTATCTCCCTGAATTTGGAAGATAAGTTTACTAGTACTATGAGTTCCTTTTTTATGTTCCAATCTACATTTTGATACATGGGAATTTGGCTCAGCGTTCTTATGCATAATGACTCATTAATAATTAATAAGCTGATAGTACACAGTCAATTCCTTATAAATTAAAAAAAATGTGCTTGAACAGAAAAGAACCAATTTCATCTATGTTTCAAGAAGGACCTCAAAATTAACATTTTAAATGTAGACTCTATTTTCTCTCCTACATAATGATTTTTAAAGTTGTAATCTTTTTTTAGCAGAAAGTAAAGTAAAAGGATTGATTTACATCCTTTGAAAGATCAAATAGCTTTCCCTTACCCATCCTCCTCACAAAAAAAAAAAAAAAAAGGAAAAAGAAAACACTGAGAATAATTGTAAGCAGAAGTATGTATGAGTCATAAGCCTGTGCAAAATGTTTTCCTAAATCTCACAAATGGACTCCTACAATATATTTTTTATTTCCCTTCTTACATCTCTGACAGGTCTCAAATGGTTAGTGTGGCTTTTGAACTGTGATAATAGCTACAGGAAATGCCACAGTTTATAAAGCTCTTGTACTTCCAGAAATCGCTCCTGGATTATTACATTTATTGACTGATTGAGCTATGAATTTTCAAGATTAATGTTTGCCAAGGTATTCTCCCAGTGCTTTATACAGGAACTATATACAATCTTCAAATTCAGGAATATTAACTTTAGTATCTGGGCAGCCAATTATCGGAGAACATCCTTTTGCTATTGAACAGATTTGTTGATTCAATATTGTTCACAAGTAAATTTGATCCCCTAGAATATGGGTGAATTAGTTTCTTAGCACACAAATTGCATTTTCCTCCTGGCCGTTTGATATAGATTTTGTCTTCTAAAGACAAGCAGTTGCTTTGAGCTGAAAATATTCCTACCGAACAGTAGGTGGCACTTTCAACCAGAGATCAATGGCAATTCTGAAAAGTATACATGAAATGTAGACTTGTTCTAGCGGCCTTGTCCTTGAAATACCAGAGCTGAAATCAGATTGATTTGAAATATTCACTTGGCCTTTCACCATAAATCTCAAAGTACATCAATGGTCACAGAAATAAAGACTAAGTTAATATGGCATTATTTTACTCAACACTTTTCTGTAAAGACCAAGGATTTAGCTATCTTTGCACCTCCTCCATTCTTCCCAGAAACCAAGATCAGGGGAATTACTGAAGATTTAAATGGGTGTTCTTATGACATTCAGTTTGTTTCTGACACAGATTGACTTGTGTTGTATTATTCTCTCCTTAGTTTTCTTTTCATGTGATATAGATAACAAGATAATGCTGGTAATGATATATGGAAAAAAATCCGTTTCATTTTTAATCCCTGAAGGGGGAAATAAGTTTGTAAGGAAAGACTATCTTTAAAACTAGTTTTGAGGCAGACATGTGATTTCTTCACATGCCTTTCAAACTTAGCAGTAGATACATTTTAGGAAGTAGACTTGATTTTGAAATGACTATCAGGATCTTAAAGCTAATGTATAGAAGTTGTAATAAATTACAGTTTTGTTTTATTTTGTTTTCTTAATTCAATCTAAGCACATTATATACTACTTTATATTTTTAACTTTGTTCATATTGTCATTATTTTATTCTTACTATGTCAAATTTCCTAAATTTGCATGGCCATGACAGCACATACATGGAACTTATCTTGGGAAGTTGCCTAGGACTTGTTTGGTCCATTAATGACTTTTTGAGGATGGTGGTTCTACATTAAATTGAGTCTCTAAATCCAAAATTAGAATAGAAGTTAAATTGTTGTCTCTAAAGCTAAGTCCTTTTCCTAAGAGACATGACTGTGTCAGTCAAGTAACTATCATTGACTAAATATATATTAGGTATTGTAAATGAAGGGTAAGAGAAATAAAGCTAAAAGCAAACCCTGCTCTCAAGGAATTCACAGTCTAATGGGGCAAGACAATATGCACTTGCAAAGAATGATATATAAACAAGATATATACAGAATAAATTGAGGGTATTCTTAGAGAAAAAATTTAAAGATAAAAATATGGGGAAAGTTTCTTTTCAAAAATTTATTTTTTAAACAACATTTTACTTTTTTTCAATTACATGTAAAAAATTTAATTTTTTTTTTAATTTCTGAGTTCCAAATTCTCTCTTATTTTTCCTATCCTCTTTCCCTGAGGCAGCAAGCAATTTGATATAGATTGTACATGTATAATCATGAAAAACATATTTACATATGTCACATTATGAAAGAAAGCACAGATCTCCCTCTCCCCTCAAATAAACCTCACAAAAAATAAATTTCTATCTGAATTCATACTCAGTTCTTTCTCTGGAAATAAGTAGTATTTTTCATTATGAGTCCTTTGAAACTGTCTTAAATCATTGTATTGTTGAGAATAGCTAAGTAATTAACAGATGATCATCACACACAGTTTATCACCATACAATGTGCTGTTACTATGCAATGTTATTCTTGTTTTGCTCATTTCATTTTGCATCACTTCATGAAAGTCCCCTCCCCCCACCCAGGATTTTCTGAAATAGTCTTCCTTGTCTGTTCTTATACCACAATATGATTGCTCCAATCCCATACCAAATTTGTTAGTCATTCCTCAAATGAGGAATCCCTTTCATTTCTAATTCTTTGCCACCATAAAAAGAGCTATTCTAAACCTTCTTGTTCAATTAAGTTATTTTCCTCTCTCCCTTCTCCCCTTTTAAATCTTTTTGGGATGCAAGCCTGGGATTAGCATTGCTAGTTCAAAGGATATGCACACTTCGGTTAGACTTCTTGAAAAACAAGAAACTTAAACTGAGACTAAAAGGAAGCTAGCAAAGTTGAACACACACATTAAGGAGGCTTTACATGAGATGAAATTAGGGAATTTTGAGGATGAGGAGATATGTATTTTTTAAAAGTAGTTAGTAGACAGGGAATC
This sequence comes from Sarcophilus harrisii, assembly GCF_902635505.1. Lineage (NCBI taxonomy): Eukaryota > Metazoa > Chordata > Mammalia > Dasyuromorphia > Dasyuridae > Sarcophilus > Sarcophilus harrisii. The sequence continues at coordinate 470,955,117 of NC_045428.1, forward strand.
ATTAAACATTAGTAAGACAATAAAAAGCATACAGACGACAATATATTGCAAAAGGATGACATGGAGTAAGATCACTTGTGCATTTAGAGGAGTTAGAACAGACAAAGAGAAAGACCATCATTTATGCAAAACAAAAAAATGTTTATCGAATGAACTTGAAATAGAGATTACTGAGTGATGGTGGTAGAAGAGGAGCCTAGGAATGGCATGATGAAGAATTCTACCATCTTGAATGAGAAAATAGAGAGAGAGGCCTTTGAGTGATATGATATAAAGAACAGAGAAGCAAAACAAGGTTTCTGCAAATGGCCACTGTTTTGTTTGTTTGTTTGTTTTGTTTTGTTTTGTTTTTACAATGAAATAGGAGATCATAGAAGGAAGCAGAACTGCAGAAGACTTGAGATAAGATAAAAGGTTTCTGGAGCTGGGGTGTTTGGAACAGTGGATCAATTAAGGAGGGTTAGACTAATTGCCATTCTATAGCAAGGTCCCATTTGAATTTATCTTAAACTTGTAACCCACTCAGCATGTTTTCATGAGTTTCATTCAGGAACATATTAGTAGAAAGAAAGGAAGTGGATTTTAGGAAAAAATCTAAGAATGTAATCTGGAAGGACAAATTCTTCTACAAACAATAAGGGGTCAAGATATCTGAAGGAAGATGACAATGTAAAGCTGAAGTCTTCACCAGGGGCTCAATATGAGGAAGGGAAAAGAGTGAAGTCAGTGCAGCACTGGTGGCCTAAAAACAATTTAGGAGTTCAGAGAATGGAGATTATTGTCAAGGAAAAGTGCTTAGGTTTACAAAATACCAGGAAAAGTGAAATAACAACAGATTATGATCAGAAAAAAATGAATTTCAGAACTCATTAATATGGATGTCAAATATTTTGGAATGATGGCAAGATAAAAGATATGATGTCTGTATATAGGGTAAAGAAGCAGATTAGAGAAAATTAATAAATTGAGGAATCTAGAGGTTAAGGTATTTAATGAACTACTAATATTATCTATCTACATTGAAGTCCCCTAATAAGATGGCAGGAGAAGAGAAAGACAAAAATTTTAGGCACTGAAATCATAGAAAAAGACAGGAGATTATTTTAGAAATCTGTATGCAACAGCTATCAGAAAACTTGATTGGGTGATAAATGTTTTGAATAAACCCTTCAAAAGAGAAGCTACTGAGTGATTGTGGTAGAGGGAGAACCTGTGAGTAGCAGTGGGGAATAATTCTAACACCTTAAACAAGAATTAATGTGTCTTTGTAACTGAATGAAAGCAAAAGTAGTTCTTGAAGGGGTAATCAGGCAATCTATGTCATCAGGGGAGCTCCAAGTCACACCAAGTACAAAAATACAGAGGGAACAAGTAAAGAAAAGAATAAGATCAAATCTATTTATTGCTCATAAAGAAGGCATTCTGGAAACCACAGTGGAAAATTTGGATACTTTTAGCTTGTGTGTATATGGTTGCGTCAGAACTGAGGATAATGAAAATAATGAAGTTGTCAGTAGGGCATGGGGAATAGGGTTTGAGCAAAGGTAACTAGATATTCTGCATCACAGGGATGGGCAATGATTGAGTAGAAGTATATTAATATTTGAGGAATAGATCAATTTTGGTTTCCCAGTGGCTACGGTATGAACTCCTCAGGTAGAGTTGTTCGAGGGCATCAGGGAGTTTGTGAGTAGCAGGACAGAAGAGAGCAAAGGTGCTGAATGGAAGGTTCTTTGAAGGAGGCAGGGAAGACCCTGAGGTGATGTGGATAGTCATAGATGATTCTCTTCTGCAACTTCCTGGAAAGGCTTGCTTGGAAGATATACTAGGTATATCAGGTATGTTTATTGAGGGCAATCAAATTTTAACTCTAAACTCTAAAACCTAAACTGGAATTGGGATTATATTGGGATCCCTAAATCTAGTTCCTTTTTATTTAGGGATAAGGGTTTGCATATGTAACTGATGTATATAAGTAGTGGTAGGAGGAAATAATACAGTCAATATCAGGGTTAAGGACAGAAAAAAAAAAAAAGAAGATAGGTAGATTTCTAATTTTCAAACTTGTGGTGGAAAAGTTTGTGGTTTTTGAATTAGATAGCTGTGAAAAACTATTGCGTTAGGGGCAGAAAAATTAGCATAAATCATAAAATACCATAAAATTAGAGATGTACAGGTCACATCTCAATCTCTTTTCTAAAGTAAAAAAACTGCACCCCAAAGTAATAAAGTACGTGTACCTTCATCTTTCCAGACATTTACTTACTACTTTCCAGCCTGATACGTGCAACATGTCTCCTTGGTATCTTCTATTTCAACAGAAAGAATAAAGCATAACATTTTCAGAGAAAATGAATTAAAGACAACTAAGGACTTACTATCCTCCTCAAAGAAGAATATACCTTTTGTTCCCCCATCCCTCATATCTATTTCTATTTTACTTACAGATCTTTATGATACTGGGAATTTTTTGGGTCAAAGAGAACAGCATCCTTTAAGGAAAACATTTTGGATAACGATAATAGTTCCATAGTTTATAAACATTTGTTCAACAAATGGGAATTTTTTCAAACCTCTATATGGACTTTAATAAAACTCTAGAGCTAATAAATTAAAAATAACAATAGTGATATAACATCAGCAATTTTTTGGAATCACATGTTTTATGGCCTTACAAAATATGGTTGTCTAAATAATAGAAATGAGGATATATACCACATTTTACAAAGGTTCCCAGTTAATATAATTTTAAGTGATAGAAATCCTTATGTGTGATTTATCAATGTAAGGAAAGCTTATTTTGATTAACAAATCATCTCCCCTTATGTTATTAAAGTTTTTTTTTGTTACTTCAAGTGATTAATTTTGTAATTACTATGTATTAGGGACAGGACTTGAATCCCAGAGGTTTTGACTCTAAACTGTGGCTTTTATTAAGTACACAATTCTATCTCTTAGTAAAAAAAAAAAAAAAAAAAAAAAAAAAAAAAAAAAAAAAAAAAAAAAAACTGTACCACATCTCCTTTTCTCCATTCCCAACTCTTGACATCTATTTCACTTAGAGATATTTTTAAGACTTGTTTTCAGCCCCTCCTCCATATCAAACCATGAATTTAGCCCTGGTGCGCTTATACATTGCAGCACACATGGACATTTAATTAGAAAGCATGGCAATCCTGAAAGATGTTGCTAAATCTGTTATTTTTTTCCATTTCACTTTTAATTTTGTATTATTATTTTCCACAATTAGATTTAAAACAATTTTTAGAGTTGTTTTTAAAACTTTAGAATTCAAGCATCTTTCTGTTATCTCTACTCCAATTAAGAAGCCACATGTGAAATTTTGTGAAATATTTCTATAAAAGTTATGTTAGGAAAGAAAACATAGGTCTCTTACCCTAACAAAAAAGCCCTCAAGGGAAAAAATGAAGTTGAAAAGACAGAGAAAGAGAGAGCGTGCTTAAATCTGTATTCAGACAGAATCAGTTCCTTCTCTGGATATGGATAGGATTTTCCATCATAAGTCTTTCAGAGTAGTCATGGATCATTGCTTGTACTACTGAGAATTGCAAAGTTATGTACAGCTGGTCATCCCGGAACATTGCTATTACTTTGCATACAATACATTTCACTTTTCTTGAGTTCATGGAAGACTTTCCAGGTGTTTTTCTGGGAGCATCTTGCTCGTTATTTCTCAAAGAACAATAATATTCCAACACAAATATATACTACAACTTATTCAGCCATTTTCCAATTGATAGGCATCACCTCAATTTCCAATTTTTTTTTGGAATTGAGAAGAAAACTGTTATAAATATTTCATACCCTTAGGTCATATTTTCCTTCAGATAAGATTGAGTGTGTATGCTATTTCCTCTTTGAGCCAATTCTAATGAGAGTAAGGTTCTCTCCCTGTTTTCTCCTTCTCTTCCCCTCCATTGTAAATATTTTTCTTGCCTTAAGATAATTTATATCACTTTACATTTCTCTTTTTTTCTCCCAGTAAAGTCTTCTTTCACCTCTTAATTTCATCATTTTTAATATATTATACTTTTATATTAAATTCACATGTGTCCTCTATGTATATTCTTTTTAACTGCCATAATAATGAGAAAGCTCTAATGAGTTATCAGTATCAGTTTTCCATATAGGGTATAAACAAATAAACCTTTTAAGGTTCTTATAATATCATTTTCCTGAGCCCAATTTTTATATTTCTCATGGATGTAGGGGATTTGACTCTGTCATCATCTTCTGGGTGTGTGTTTTGATCTTCCTTATCACCATACTAACTTTCTATGGTCAGAAACTTTTTTCATTGTCTGCTCTGAGGATTAATTGTCCCAAGCTGTTTTCAGAGATCATTCTAGGGATATGATTACAAGCCCTCTTTTCTGCCTTGGAATTGTTAGAAGTGTTCTTTCTCCACTGTTGCTCTAAGATCTTGTGTGCCAAAGCATCAGAGTCCTGTTTAGCTGGTGTAGAGACCAGGCCCAGGGTTGGAACTGGGACTTGGACTGGGTTTGGGACTATACTAGCATAGCCTGTGCTGGTATTATGTGCTGGACTTCTACCCTATTGTCATAGATATGTTCATCTGACTTTCCATCTCTTTGGATTGAGAGATCTGGAAGCCACCTGTACTGTTCCTGATTCAGAGGTCTTGCTTTGCTGAAGCTGGAGGCAGGCCAGAGCCAAGGTTGAGGGTTAAGTCTGTGCTGGCACTTTCTGTACTGGAACTGGGCACTGGACTCCCACCCTGGTTGCATAGACTTTTTCTGCTGACCTTCTAAGTTGTCTTTAGCTGAAAAATGTTCTACTTCATTTGTGTGTATGTGTGTGTGTGTGTGTGTGTGTGTGTGTGTTCTGATACTTTAAAGATATTTGGGGCGATTTAAGAGAAAAGTTTGGTAAGTTCCTGCCTTTACTCCATTTCCTTGGCTTCCAGCCTCTCACTTATAAATCTTTATGGTGGCAGTAGAAAATACCAGAGTCCCCCAAGGTGAACACTTGGAAGTCTGATAGCAGTTCCATAGCTAACAAGTATTTGTTGAACAAATGAAAATTCTCTCAAATCTCTGTTTAAACTTTAATGAAAATACAATGATAATAAATATTGGCAACTTTCGACAATTTTTCTTGATTTCATTTCAGAAATCATTGTAAAGTAATTATGTCTCTGTAATAATTATGTTTGAGTTAATGAAATATATGCAAAATCTAAATCTTTGTGGTCAATACATACCTATATCTTGGGTAATGGAGAAGTGAGGTGTTTCATCTTGGAAAGAAATAAATGGAGGATGGAGGAGAACAGAGAACTAAGATGAGATCTGAGGCAAAAATTCTAGTATGTATTTGGAGGGAGATACAATAGCTTTTCCCCATTTCCTCCTGAAAATATAAAACCATAGACTAATATAACAAATGAGGAGAATGGAGTAAAGAAGTAATGATGATCAGAACTCATAGCTAAGCTTATTGAGCAGAATTCCAGTGCTCTTGTCTTATAAGGTAATGAGGAAACTTTAGCAAAAGAGATTTAATTTAAGTATCAAGAACAAGAACAACGTTCTTATAGCTAAACGCTGTGGGAAACAAAGTTATCTTAAAGGGGATTTGTGAAATAATTCTGTGATAGTTTGTTATGAATAGGAGTTTCATTTGCAAGTTAGCTATAGAGAGCTTTCTTTCACAAATCTATTAAAAAGCAGTAACATGGACCTGGAAGAAAATCAGTTTGGAAGGAAAACAATAGATTTTGCTATATGTATATGAATGTGGGTAGAGTGTGTAAACCAGCTGTATTATTTATCAAATTGCCTTAAGATGTTTAGCATTGTGCTAACAATAAATCATATTTAGCTGTAAAATACTTTCCAGTTCAAAATTCATCTCAGCCTATAATACAATAATGTGCAAGCATTTTCCTCATAAATCTTTCTAAAGTAGACATTTTCCCACTATCTCACACTTTACAGATAAAGAAACTGAGGCCCAGAAAAATTAGATTATTTAGTCATGATCAAAGACATACAAAGTATCAGAGCTAGGATTCATATTTAGATCTTCTTATTCTAAAATCTTTATTCTTTTTGTTTTGTTAGATCTCCATCCTTTTCAATGCCAAATAGTCCTATAGTTTATATAAAGTGAGAAAGCTTTGAAAATTAATTATAATATCAATACAATTAATGAAACAGAGGCATACTACATAATGAAATGAATTCTGCCATCTTCAACTGCAGTACTAGCCATTGCATTTTCCATAGACAATATGTTATTCTGGAAAGGAGTTCAGGTGAGTAGTTAAAAGAAACAAGATTCTGCAATGTAAAAGTTCTATGAACATGGAGAAAGCTGCTGCTCTGAGTTTTAGTTTTCTTATCTTTTTACTGGCTATTGCTCACATTTAGAATGTATTTCTTCTTCTCTTTTCCATTAAAACAGTTAGGTTTCTCAGCACTCTCAGTCCAAGCCAGACTTTCTACATGAAAGTTTTCTTGATATCCATACGTATACATATATACACCTACATGTATAGGTTTCTCCTTACAGAACATAATTTGATTAAAAACAGAGATGTTTTTGTATTTGTGTTCCCATTTCCTACAACAGTGCCTGGCACATAGTAGGCTCTAAATAAATTCTTCCTGTTTACTGATTTGCCTATAAAATTAAAATGTTAATATTTAAACAACTTCATAGTTATTTTGAAGCCAGAATAATAATGCATATCACAGATCCTGATAATTAGCTTGAAAATACTCTATAAATGTAAGCCATATTTTTAATGGCAAAATGGAAGTGATCTTTATATTTTTGTCTTTTTTGTGAATCATCATGGAAAAGACAATAATAGGCTTAATATTTTCATATAGTATGCTATAGGAAGCATATGAAGGCCTGTAAGATGTAGAAGATTTATTTAGAAATAGAAAGGGAAGGTTAAAAGACAGAGCAACTAGTAACATAGAAAGACATTGAAATTGTAATTCACTTCATAAAATAATTTAAAAAAATCAAAATATCAGAAATTTGGATCTTAAAGGAGCTTTGTTTGTTTCTCCTTTTTTTTTTTTTTTTTTTTTTTTTTTTTTGTTTCTCCTTTATTTTTGAAGAGGGCCAAAGTGAACTGGATTTAAGTGGATTTAATGCTTGCACAAAATTGTCAGCCTCACTCTCTTTTCCAAAGTTACAAGAGTCCATTGGAAAGAACAAAGTCAAGGTCCTGGCGATAGCCCAGGATGCAGTGGATAACTCTGGTGTCTATGATGTCTAACCAAACTCTGAACACTATTCCCCTTTGTGGCCATTAGAAAAAGTTGTTCCCATTCACACATTCCATGAGGGGAAATTTAGGGAGTTTAAAGTTCATCCTGATCAGAATCTTTCAACCAGATGACTTACAGAAGACCATATGGTCTTGTGTCCTATTCTTTCTATAAGTTGTGTGTGTATATGTGCCATGTGTGAAAGAGAATTGATAACAAATGAAAATAGGAAAGACCAGGGGTCCTCAAACTATGGCCCATGGGCCAGATGTAACTCACTGAGGACGTTTATGTGGCCTGCTGGGTTATGGCAAAATCAGACTGGAAGTGAAGTTCGACCCAAACTCGGTTAGCAACACACACTTCCAGCACTGGGCTAAGGCTGCGGAGACGGAGTGTGGAGCGATACCGAGGTGAGGTGAGTTCCCAGGCCAGCGTGTGTGGTGTGGGGAAATGAGAGAGATGCACAAGATAGAGAACTGGTGGCCCGTGGCCTTGTACAGTAACAGCAGCCACCACAACAGACAGGTGTGGGAGATGTACAGTGCATGCTGTGCATGTCACGGCCGCTGCAGGGGGAATTCACTGCAGCAGTGAAGGTTGGAAGGTTCAAAGAGCGGGAGAGAGAGTGCAGGAAACATAGGCATCACAGTGCAGAGGCAGCTTGGAGGAAGTTGGGCATTGCAGTCTGTATGTTTCTTTGTGGGCAAAGTTATTGCTGGTATATTGTTTTTGTAGCACTGTATACATATATATTGGTATTTTACTAATACAATTTGGAATCCCTAGGAAATAATGATGTCAAGAAAAAGAAAAATTGATTCAGAGTGTAGGATATTCAAAGAACAGTGGACTTATGATTACTTTTTCATGCAGTACAAGAAAAGAGCTGTATGTCTGATATGGCAGACACTATATTCTGTGTTCAAAGAATATAATTTGTGTGGACACTATGAAACTCAACATAAAGATAAATAAGATTATTTGGTTGGAGAAGTGACAAAATATAAAATATTAAAACTGAAAAATACATTGACAACTCAGCAAAATACTTTTGTGAAGCAGAAACAGCTAAATATTTCATCACTGCGAGCAAGTTTTCAAGTTGCCAAGCTAATAGCACACACTGGTAGACAATTAATGGAGGGAGAATTTGTTAAAGAATGCCTTCTTTCTGTTGCCAAAGAGATGTGTCCAGGGAAGGCTGATTTATTTAGTACAGTGAGTCTTTCAGGACCTACAATTACACAGAGGATTGAAGAAATGGGAGACAATCTGCATCAGCAGTTGCAAAACTCCATAAAAAATTTCATATTTTTCCTTACCATTCAATGAAAGCAATAATGTTCGTGATTCTGCACAATTTCTAATTTTTATTTGTGGGATGAATGATTATTTTGAAGTCATAGAAGAGCTTGCTGCACTGCAAAGCATCAAAGGAACAAGTACAGGAGAGGATATCTATGAAAAGGTTTGCCAAACTATGAATGGTTTGGAGCTGGACTGGGCTAAACTAGTTAGCATGACAACTGATGGTGCTCCTAGCATGGGGGAATCTTAAGAAAGGACTAATTGCTCACATTAACCAAGAGATGGACAAACATAACCATTCTCATTCAATAGCCATACACTGCTTCATCCACCAACAAGTGCTGTGTAGTAAATCAGTGAAGTGGGACTCTGTTATGAAAATTTTGTGTTAACTTCATTAGAGCTAATGCACTAAATCACAGACAATTTCAGGAATTTCTGTCTGAGTTAAATGCTGAGTATGAAGATGTTCTATATCACACAGAAGTCCATTGGCTGAGTTGAGGGAGAATTTTGAAATGTTTCTATGACTTACTTCCACAGATTACAACTTTTCTGCTTTCAAAAAACAAAGAAGTACCACAGCTCAATGATGCAGAATGGAAATGGCACCTTGCCTTTCTGACAGATGTAACAGAGCTGTTCAACAATTTCAATATGCAACTTCAAGGAAAGGGGAAGCTCATCTGTGATATGCAATCACATGTCAAAGCATTTAAAGTAAAATTGAATCCACCTAAATTTCTTTTTATGACACAGATATGGTGCTGATAGCTAAACCAGATAGTGTGAAAAGAGAGAAAGAAAATTATAGAATAATTTTCCTAATAAATATTGATGCAAAAATCTTAAATAAAACATTAGGAAATATATGGCAGCAAGTTGTCTTCATCAAACAAGTGAAGGAGGAAAACTTTTGCCATCTCCCCACAACTCAAAATCTGTTAGCAGAAAAACCACTGATTGCGTTCCCAAACAAAACATGTGTGGATTCACTGGAAAAATTGCAAAAGGAGTTTCAATTTAGATTTAAAGAGCTTCATCTCCATGAACAGGACATAGAGCTTTTCTGTAACCCATTTTCTATTGACATTGAAAATGTGGATACAATTTACCAAATGGAACTGGCTGAACTGCAGGATTGTGACTCTCTGAAAGACACATTAAAGTCAAGTAGCCTTCATAATTTCTATGCATTTCTCCCCTCTAAGACATATCCTCATCTCAGGAGCCATGCACTCAAAATGGCAGCCATCTTTGGCAGCACTTATGTCTGTGAACAGACTTTTTCTAGACTGAAACATTTGAAATCTCCAACCAGATCAAGACTAACGGATGCACACTTGAATCACTTGTTACAACTAGCAGTGACAAATATGAAATCAGACATTGACCATCTCATTAGCCAAAAGCAGGCCCATAGTTCCCATTGAAATACTGGTAACTTTGTTGATTTAACTTTACTTCATTTTAAATATTGTATTAGTTCCTGTTTTGTTTCTTCACTTCAAAATAAGATATATGCAGCGTGCATAAGAATTTGTTCATAGTTTTTGTTTTTACTATAGTTTGGCCCTCCAACAGTCTGAGGGACAGTGAACTGGCCCCCTATTTAAAAAGTTTGAGGATCCCTGGGATAGACAGAGATAAATAAATGTGTCTCTCCCCTGAAAGAGAAGAGATTTCTTTTTTTCTGATCATTATTCATCTTAGGGATATTTTATATACCTACATTTGAATATTGTATATTATGCTAACACTAATCAAAATGTCAGTTATTGATTTAAAAATTGTCATATTTCTGTACCTGGAAAGGACTGTTGAAGCCATTTCTTTCAATCCCCTAATTTTAACAATGAGGAAATTGCAGTGTTGCAAGATTAAGTAATTTTCTAAGGTCAGTGTCTGGCCCTACTTGATATTTATTGAATTGAATATCAAATGAAGGAAGGATACTTGACTGGGACTGTCAAATAGGCTTTAATGCTGCTCATTCACATTTCTATATCTCAACCATAAATCAACTTGCATTCTGAATACTTCAGGGAGATATTTCTAAAGTATTCATGAACATAATAAGTAGCATGTTTGAATGGGAAGGGCACTGGATTACCAGTCAGAAAACCTGGAATCAAGTAGTAGCTTTACCCCAAGATTCATTCAATGGAGGAGTCATTTCAAATCACTGGACCTCAGTTTATTCTGAAAGTATTGGGCTAGATGATCTCTAAGTTTCCTTCTGACTCTAAAACCCTGTCATTCTCCACATTTTTCTTATATATGGCGTAGTAGAATATGAGACTTGGAGCAAAAGAACTGAGTTGGATCCTGACCTCAATGCACCAATCTAATCTTTTAAATTATATCTTTGTTCCCATCTTCTTGCTAATAACATAGTGTGAAAGTAAGACTACTGATCTTCTTATCAGAAGACAAGGATTTCTTCACAGTTCTGATACTTGGCTCTGTGAATCCCGGGCAAGTGATTTAATTTCTCAATCTCAACTTATTTATCGTGTAGTGATTATTTTTGGCTCCCTGCACGTGGGGCTGATAGGACCCTCAGCTGATTTCAGTGGAAAAGCTCTGATCCTGATTTCAGTAGAAAAGCCTGTGATCCTGATCTTAAGTGGAAAAGCCTGTGATCCTGATCGAGTGGAAAAGTCTTCTCAACTCAGAAATTAGAGTGAGTACAACAAAGAAAATTGTGTAGAATTTCAGCTAAGATGGGACAGATCTTTAGAAAACAGCCTTCTGTTTCTGTACAAGGAAAATGTTTAGAGAGCATTGTTAAAGTTATGGAAAGCCAAGGTTTGATTATAATTATGGAGCAGATCACTGAACTTTTACAAACTGTTAAGAAAATATGTCCTTGTTTCTCTCTGGAGAGAGATTTGGATCTGGATGAATGGAACTTAGTAGGAGAGAATCTTTGTCAATTCTGTAATAAAAATGGCCCTAACTTAATTTCTAAAGACATATTTAATACATATAATTTAATACAACTGGCTATAAGAAGTTATTTAAGTGTTAAAATGAAAAGAACCCTTGGAAATATTAGTTTTTGCTATGAAAGAGGCATCCACAGCAGTCCTTCATCAAGGAGACAGTATGATAGAGTGGGTGAACCTCCCGGCACAACCAGACCAAAGCCTTACTCCATACCCAGTACTTGTGGCTAGAATTTTATTGAAGGCCATTAAGAGAGCAAAACAATTATCTGGGACAAGATCTGACAGGATATACACCTTTTATACTAACGCACAAATTAATGTATGCTGCAAGACCATCCCAAAGTGGCAAATTTTATTGGCCACAGCTCCAAATTTTGCACATGGGTCTCCATTAAAGATGACCAGACTATTGCATAATTGGCAATGGATTTTTGAGGAGAAGATTTCTAAGGTTCCTCTTAAAGGACCCACCATCTTTACAGATGCATCTAAACAAAATATTTGTGCTGTATACTCTGATGATTTAACAATAAAAATAGTAGTCAGAACTTCTTTTCGGTCCACCCAGCAGAATGAATTATATGCAATCATGGTAGCTCTCACTTATTACCCAGGCAATATAAATATAATATCAGATTCAGCCTATTCAGTAGGTGTGGTACAAAGAATTGCCACAGCTCAAAATTTGCAGCTTCTAATATATATCAGCTCTTCAAGGAACTTCAAGAGCAAGTGAGAAAGCATCCAGGAAAGATTTATATCTTGTATGCCCACTCACATAGTGGACTTCCAGGTCCTATCTTTGATGGAAATTCAAAGGCACATAGCCTTTTAACTATGTTAGCTAGTACTCCTTTGTTTCAGGAGGCCCAGGAATCCCATTCTAAATACCGTCAGGCTGCTCGAGCTTTACGTTTACAATTTGGGATAACAAAAGAGGAAGCTAGGAGCATAGTAAAAAGCTGTACAGCTTGCCTTCCTTTCCATCCTCCTACGCTTCCCCCCAGGGAAGAATCCTCGTGGTTTGAGACCCAATGAAATCTGGCAAATGGATGTGACCCATTATAAATCTTTTGGTCGTCTGTCTTTTATCCACGTTGTGTAGAGACCTTTTCAGGATTCACTTATGGAATACCAGCAGCAAAAGAGACAGCCCAAGTGGTCACTGAATTCCTCATACAAGCATTTGCAATTATGGGTGTGCCACAAGAAATAAAAACAGATAATGGACCTGCATATACCTCCAAACATTTTGAACACTTTTGTGCACAGTATAAGATTTTACACACCACGGGGCATACCCTTCAATCCTCAAGGTCAAGCAATTATAGAAAGAAGAAACAGAGACATTAAGACACTCCTCCAAAAACAAAAGAAAGGGGGAGCCATGGGTAACCCTAGAGAACTTCTAAATTTAGTTCTCTATACCATTAATTTTTTAATTTTTGATAAAGATGCACTGGCTCCAGCAGACAGGTTTTATAACCCGCCAGAAGAGCAGTGTCCAGTGCGAACAGCTCCACTATCTCTAGATAATCGCCAGGTGATGTGGAGAGATCCAGAAAGTGGTGAATGGAAAGGACTAGATAGGTTAACTGCTTGGAGAAGAGGATTTGCTTGTATCTCTACAGGAAGAGAAGGAATCAGATGGGTGCCAACGAGCCGTATTTGCCTTGTCCATCAGAGAGAAACAGAAAAAGAAAAACCTCTAAACAAAGAAGATTCAAGAAACATCTGATACTGAAAGAGCATGGATGATAATGAGACTGTTAAAATAACTTTAAAATCTATTATTGGATTCTTGGCACATTAATGGACAATGGATTTCTTTAGGACTATTTCTAGGACTTATGGACAATTATACAAATTCTAATGTTGATTCATTGTATTATATTGATGGACAATGGGTTCCTTTTGGACTATTTTTAGAACTTATGGACATGTATAATGTTTTATATGAAAAATGTTTACCTCAAAGCTTACAGGAATCATTGGATTCCTGGCAAATGAACTAATGGACAATGTTTAAATGTGTAAATTCTCATGTTAATTCATGTTGTTTGTTACATTACTACTAGCCTGTGTTATATTGCTATGTGCTTATGTAACTATGTGTAATGCCTACCATAATGATGGATTTATGTACACCTTGTTTCAAGTGAGCCCCTCGAGAAACCCATTAATCTGATTTGATTTTCTATTTCCTTTGGTATTTTCATTTCCCTTCCTGAGATGTCAGAGAAGGCGTGATCACCTTTTTGGAGTTCTCACCTCCTTAAAAAGTCAAGGAGGTTATGACCACCTATGTTCTAAATCAAAAGAAAAGGGGAGATGTTGGAATCTTTACTAAAGTGTTAAGACATTTCTTTACAAAGTGTTAAAGACATTGGAGTTAATTTAATCTTAGAGTTATTTTGGGCCAGAACTTGAAACAAAATACTAAGTGGAACTGATTGAGCAATGCTTGTGTTCACACCTTTAGAGAGCTCAAGTATCTAAGTACTCAATGGAGTTCACACGAGAATTCAGGGCTGGCTTAGTCTGAATTCACACCTCTCTCAGGACCAGAGAGTACTCTGGGATTAAATTAATTCCAATGTCTTTAACACTTTGTAAAGAAATGTCTTAACACTTTAGTAAGGATTCCAACAGATTATAATAATATTTATGTCACAGGATCATAAAACTCCAATGAAATAAAATATTTTAAAAGTGCTTTGCAAGACTACTTATTTAATGGTTATTGATAATGTATAAATCAATAAGCATTTATTCAGCACCTTCTATGTGTTAAGTGCTAGGGTTAGTAAAAAACAAAAAAACAAAAAAACAAAAAAACAAAAAAACAAAAAAAAAAAAAAAAACAATAGCAAAGTCCAGTGTTAGTTCTTGGAATCACACAATTTAATAGAAGAAACAATTTGCAAACAACCATGTATACATTGTAATTATATACAGCTATATGGGATAAATTGTAAGTAATTAACAGAGGGAAGGCTCTAGAGTTAAGAAGGAAATTGTATAATTTGGGATTTATGGAACAAAGGAGGCATGCTTGAGAGGATAGGCAGAAAAAAAGCACTGTGTTGTTCGAATGACTTGGAACAGCAAGGAGGCCAGTGTCACTGAAATGCAGAGTGTTTGTATGTTAAGCAGCAGGGTTTAGGAGAGTGAGAAGTGGTGGGGTGGAGTTTAAATGTGTAAGAGCACTGGGAAAGCAAGCTTTGTAATTAGAAAGATCTAAATTCAAGTCCTATTTAGGAAACATATCTTTGTTGTTGAGTTGTTCATCATGTGTGACTCTTTGTGACCCCAGTTATTTTTTTTGCAATGATATTGTTGTAGTTTCCTTCTCTAGATTCTTTTACAGATGAGGAAATCAGGGCAAACTATTAAGTGACTTGCCCAGCGTCACACAGATTGCACGTATTATAGACTGGATTTGAATTAAGGAAGATGAGTCTTCTAGACTCTAGTTCCAGCACTTTATTCACTGTGGCCACTTAGCAGTTCATGAAACAAATTAGATATATGATTACCAGGATGTCATCTAACCCCTTATTGCCTCCAGCAACTTTTGAAGAGGTATTATTATTTGTTGTTTTACATACAATCACAGATCCACATTCTTTTCATCCCTCTCCCTCTCAAAAAGATTCTCATTGATGTTTTATGTCAATGAAGTAAGGAGGGAATGTTTCTGAGCAGTGTGCTAGGAAAACTAATCAAGCAAGGTCCAGAGTTGGGTGGTGAAAATGAGAAGAAAAGAAAAAGATCAGAGAGAAAGTATAAAGCAAGAATAGCTACCAATATTTGAGGGACTACGTGTTCACAGAAAAGGGGTCAAACTCAATTCTGAATGCTTATTACATTAAATTGAAATATGATTAATGTAATAATTGATGGGAACATATCAGTTTCTTTCCAATACTGTGACAATGTCTTAAAATGAAAAAAAATTTGAATTATGTGGCTTTATCTGAGCCCTAAATACTACTTTTGTGGTATCCTCTTCAACCAGTTGGATTTACAATATCTGCCTCAGGGGACATCTCAGAGTTTGAAGACATCAAAAACAATCACTTTTTCTAAGACATAGTACAAGTAAGGAGATCTATGCCATCTCCTATCAAGATGTTAATTTTCAAATAAAAGCAGCATTCATTGAAATTCATGGGAAACTAAAAGTCCAGTATTTAGGATAATTTTTTTATATATTCCTTATAGAAAATTCTTGCTTTAGAAGGTCTCACACATGAGTTTCAGGTCAATCCACCTGGGCAAAGTCAGTAAACTTAAGCTGGTGAGGTTGGCATTAATGTAACCTTACCTACAATTCACATGATAGATTATAAACTCCTTCAGTGAAGAAATTACATCCCCCTCAATTCACTTTCATTTAACAAGAAATATGAATTATGTACCACAAGTATTGGACTTAAATAGAATTGTGGGAAGCTAAGGATATTTTACATTTATGTATGTGTGTGTGTGTGTTTTCCTACCCTATGGTAGTTTACCAACTGTAATATTTAATTCTTTGTAGAAAAATTATGCTCAAATTATTTTATATAAAATTTTGCCTCTTTTATTCAATGCTAACAATTAGTTCCTGATAGAGTAAAGAGAAACACATGTAAAAATATGTTTGTAGCAGCCATTTTTATAGTGGTAAGGAACTGGAAACTGAGTGGATGCTTATCAGTTGGAGAATAGCTGAATAAATTATGATATATGAATGTAATGGAATATTATTGCTCTAAAAATTAATAAGCAGACTGATTTCAGAAAAGGCTGGAATGGCTATGATCACCTGCAATGGACGCAGCTCTCTTCAATGATTAGATGATTCAAGGTAATTCCAATGGACTTGTGATGGAAAGATTCATCCACATCCAGAGAAAGAAATATGAATACTGAATGTGTGTCAATGCATAGTATTTTCACCGTTTTGTTGTTTTTTTGTTGCTTGTATTTTTATCTTTCTCGTGTTTTTTCTTTTGATCTGATATTTTTCCAAATATGATAAATATTGAAATATGTTTACAAGAATAAAATAATCAGTACTGGATTTCTTGCTGTCTAGGGGAGGAAAAAGGAAGAAAGAGAAGGAGAAAAAAAATTGGAACATAAGATTTTGCAAAGGTCAATGTCAAAAACTATTTTTGCATGTATTTGAAAAAGTAAAATAATATTTAAAAACAAAACTTATAAAGCAAATAAAAATTATATATATTTGCTTTCTTGCAAAACTTGGGATCATTAAAGAAACTTTCAAAATCCTGAAAGCAGTCTAGCATGCCTCACTCCCTTCTTTTCAATAAAGGCCCAAATTCCTCTCTGTTCTAGATGATATGGGTTTATGTATATATGTACATAGACTCACTATTAGTCCCTTTAAATATAAGCTAAAATCTGGGCAAATAGGAAAAAGTGATATAGAAAATAATCAGATAAATATTCAAGAGGAAAATGTGTGGTCACATTCTGAAAATGATGCAAACATACTCAGTCTATATCATATGCTCTCTTGGTATATTTATACCACATTAGGGAGGGGCCTTTGCAGAAACTTTAGGGGAAAGTCTGGATGACAAAACAGAAGAAGCAAATATATATATGGATTCTTATTTGTTTCATTTCAGGCAATAAGAGCACAGATGGAATTGTCAAGTCATTGGGTTAATGAAGGATTGGGAAATCTTTCACAGACCTTTGCACCCAGTAGGGCTTCAAACAATGATTATTAAATTGAATTGAGAAAGTTTTTAAATAAATGTATTTTTATTTCATCTGGAATGTAGGAAAAAAAATTTTCTTTTCCCTTTTTGTGAGTACTATTACTCTAATAACCTGAAAAAAAGTAAAGAATCCATTTTAGTGTGGGATTTATAATTACTGCATTTACAAAATTTGAACTTGTATATTGGTCCTATAGTTAGTTCTGTGGGGTATTAAAAAATAATTATGCACTACTTAATATCTGAATATTCTCTCAGAAATGGATAAAAATAGCTTGCTCCCAAAGAGATTTGTGCACTTTTTAGTATTTTCTTAAAGACTAAATAGCAGTTAGTGTTTGTCAGGCATGTCTCACTAATGACAGTAATGAAAAATGACAAAGTAAAAAATTATTAAAATAATAGTTAATGTCACTCAAAATCCATATACTTAGGACTACACTATTAGTGTTATTCCTATATACTTCTAATTTGTGGTAATATAACATTTTTATGGATGATTAGTGTAGAATTTGATTTTCACTAAAATAAATAAGGGAGAACTCAGAATATAACATTTCATTGAACATAATGTACTAAAATGTTTAGCAAATAGCTGCTGTATCAAATATTTGGTATGTTATTTCTGAGTTATTGCTAATATAGAATGCCAAACTTTTCTTTTTCTCTAAATTCTATTTTTATTATATTATATTTATAAGATTGTTATTTTTAAAACATATTCAAAGATACTTTTCAATATTCACCCTTGCAAAACCTTGTGTTACAAATATTTCCTCCTTTCCCCTCCTGCCTGCCTCCCCTAGATTAAAAACTAATCCAATTTATGTAAAATATGCAATTTTTCTATACATATTTCCATAATTATGCTACACAAAAAAGGAAAAAAAAATGAAAAAGAAAACAAAATGCAAGTAAACAATTACAAAACAGTGAAAATACTATATTGTGATCTACATTCAGTCAAATGGCTCTCTTCATCACAAGACCATTGGAATTGGCCTGAATCATCTCTGTGATGAAAAGAGCCACGTGATCATTGTACATTTTTCTGTTGTTTATACGATGCATTTCTGCTTTTATTCATTTCTCTTAGCATCAGTTCATTTTACCCTATCCAGACCCCTCTGAAATCATGCTGCTGATTGTTTCTTACAGAACAATAATATTCAATAACATTCATATACCATAACTTATTCAACCGTTCTCCAACTGATGGGTATCCACTTAGTTTTCAGTTTCTTGCCACTACAAAAAGACTGCTACAAACTTGTGGGTCCTTTCCCATTTTTAATGTTCTCTTTGGGATACAGATCCAGTAGAGATATTGCTGGATGAAAGAGAATGCCCAGTTTGGTAGTCCTTGAGGCATAGTTCCAAATTGCTCTCCAGAATGGTTGGATCAGTTCTAACTCCATTAGTATTAGTATCCCAGTTTTCCCACATTCCTTCCAACATTCATCATTATCTTTTCTTGTCATCTTAACCAATTTAAGAGGTATGTAGTAGCACTTCATAGTTGTTTCCATTTGAATTTCTCTAAAAATAATGATTTAGAGCATTCTTTCATATAATAATAAATGGTTTTAATTTTTTTATTTGAAAATTGTCTGTTCATGTCCTTTGATGATTTAGCAATTGGGGAATGGCTTGGATTTTTATAAATATGGGTCAATTCTCTATATATTTTAGAAAGGCAGACTTTATCAGAACCCCTGAATGTAAATTTCCCCCCCCCCAGTTTATTGCTTCCCTTCTAATTTTGTCTGCATTGATTTTGTTTGTACAAGATTTTTTAACATAATATTATGAAAATTATCCATTTTGCATTCCATTATGTACTCCAGTTCTTTGTCCATAAATTCCTTCCTTCTCCACAGATCTGAGAGATAGACAATTCTTTGTTCTTCCAATTTGCTTTTTGAATCACTCCTTGTGCCTAACTCAAGAATCAATTTTGACCTTATCTTGATATAGGCTGTCAAGTATGGGTCAATGCTTAATTTGTGACATAATAATTTCCAATTTTCCCAGCAATTTTTGTCAAATTGTGAGTTATTTTCCCAGAAGCTGAGGTATTTGTGTTTACTAAACATTAGATGTACTATAGTCATTGATTATTGTGTCTTTTGAACCTAGCTTATTTTACAGATTGACTACACTATTTCTTAGCCAATATCAAATGGATTTAATAATCACTGCTTTATAATATAGTTTTAAGTCTGGTACAGCTAGCCAAATTCAGTTGAATTATTTTTTCATAAATACCTTGGACCTTTTGTTCTTCCAGATGAACACTGTCATCATATATTCTATGTATAAATAATTTCTGTAAAATAATTTCTTGGGAGCTTGATTGGCATGTCACTGAATAATTAATTTAGGTTAGATTAATAAGATTAATTTAAGTTAGGTTTAGATTATTTAGGTAGTATTGTCATTTTTATTATATTAGTTCAGCCAAAATGAGCGCTTAATATTTTTCCAGTTGATTAGATTTGAGCTTATTTTAATGGAATGTGTTTTATAATTCTGTTCCTATGTTCATGACTTCACCTAGGAAGATAGACTCCCAAATATTTATATTATATTATATTATGTATGATTGTTTTAAATGAAATTTTTCTTGATGTTGGACTTTGTTGGTAATACATATAAATTTTGATGATTTATGTGGATTTATTATGTATCCTGCAATTTAGGTAAAATTGTAAATCATTTCTATCTTTTTAGTTGATTCTCTAGGATTGTCATATCTTCTGTAAAGAGTGATGATTTGATTTCCTCCTTACCTATTATACTTCCTTTAATTTCTTTTTCTTCTCTTATTGCTGAAGCTAGCATTTGTAATGCAATATTGAAGAGTAATAGTGATAGTGGGCAACCTTGTTTCACTCTTAATCTTATTGGGACCAGTTATGGTTTATCTCCTTATATTTGATTCTTGATGATGGCTTTAAATAGATGCTACTGATGTTCATTTTATGGAAATTTATTCCTATACCCTCTAGTGACTTTAATAGAAATGGTGTTGGATTTTGTGAAATGCTTTTTCTGCATCTATTGAGATAATCATATGGTTTGTTAGTTTGCTTATTTTTATGGTCAATTATTCTAATAGCGTTCCTTATATTGAACTATTCCTGCATTTCTTGTAAAATCCTACTTTGTCAAGTTGTATTATTCTGGGGATAACTTGCTGCAATATCTTTCCTAATATTTTATTTAAGATTTTTGCATCAATCTTTATTAGGAAAATTGATCTATAATTTTCTTTCTCTCTTTTCACACTACCTGGTTTAGCTATTAGCACCATATCTGTGTCATAAAAAGAAATTTAGGTGGATTCATTCTTTCTCCCCTTTTCCAAATAGTTTGCACAGTATTGGAATTAATTATTCTTTAAATATTTGGTAGAATTAGTATATAAAACCATTTAGGCCTTGGAGACTTTCCCCTAGGTAGTTTATTAATAACTTCTTTAATTTATTTTTTTGAAAATGGGACTACTTAAATCATTTATTCACTCCTTTGTTATTCTGTGCAATCTATATTTTTGAAAGTATCCATCCATTTCACCTAGATTGTAAGATTTATTGGCATACATCTGGGCAAAATAACTGCTAATTATTGTTTTACTTTCCTCTTCTTTGTTGGGAAGTTCATCCTCTCTATTTTTTGATATTAACAATTTGATTTTCTTCTTTCCTTTTTCATAAAACCAACTTAGCTTTGCTCATTAGTTAAATAGTTTTCTTACTTTTCATTTTATTTTCAGAATTTCAAATTTCATATTTAACTGGAAATTTTTAATTTGTTCTTTTTCTAGCTTTTTTAGATACATGCCAAATCATTGATCTTCTCTTTTGCTAGTTTATGCAAGTAAGCATCTAGAAATATAAAATGTCCCCTAAGAATGGCTTTGACTGAATCCCATTAATTTGGTATGTGATCTTATTATTGTAATTCTTTTGGATGAAATTATTGATTGTATGTATTTGTTTTTTTAAATTAGATTATTTACTTTCCAATTATTTTTTTGTCTATTTGAGCTGAAAAAGATACATTTATTATTTCTACCTTTTTGCATTTTGATTATAAGGTTTTTTATATCCTAACACATAGTCAGTTTTTATATTGGTTTCATATACCAATAAGAAAGAAAATACATACCTTTCTGTCTCCATTCAATTTTCTCCAAAGTTCTATCATTATCTCACTTTTCTCAAATTCTATTTACTTCCTTAACTACTTTCTTATTTATTTTTTGGTTTGATTTATCTACTTCTGATAGAGCATGGTTGAGATTCCCCACTATTGTAGTTTTGCTGTATAATTCTTCTTGCAGCCCTTTTAATTTCTCCTCTAGGAAGTTGGATGCTATACTACTTGGTGCATATAAGTTAAGTGTTCATACTACTTCATTATCTCTGGTGCCGTTTAGCAAAATATGATTTCCTTTATTATACCTATTTTTCTTTTGCTTGATTTGAGATCATGATTGCTACCCCTGCTTTACTTTTTTTTTTATTTCTGCTGAAGCAAAATAGATTCTGCTCCATCCTTTTACTTTTACTCTCTATATATCACTCTACTTTAAATGTGTTTCTTGTAAATAACATAGTATAGGATTCTGGCTTTTATTCCAATCTGTTTCAGTTTAAGGGAACAATTCATGCCATTTACATTCATAGTTAAAATTACTAACTCTATTTCTCCTCATCTTATTTTCCCCGTTATACTTTTGTCTTTCCTTTTTCTCTTTTCCTCCTCCTATTTTCCTTTTGATCACCATCTCCCTCAAATAGCCCTTCCCTTTTACAGCCCTTAGCCCTTTCTTATCCCTTTTCCCTTCAACTTCTGCTCTCTCTTCTACTAGCCTTCCTCTTTCCTCCCCAGTTTCTATAAATTGAGATGAAGCTAAATGTGTCTGATATTCTCTCTTTGAGTCAAATCTGATCAGTGTAAGGTTCACACAATGCTCATCCTCCTCCCTTCTTTCCCTCATCTGTAAAAAGGTTTGTTTTGCCTCTTCATGAGATGTAATTTACCACATTTTACCTCCATTTTCCACTTCTTCCAGTAAAATCCTCTTTCTACCTCATTTATTTATGTCATCACAATAAAATCAAGTTATACCTATACCCTCTAAGTTTATCCATCACAGAGATACAGTTTTTAAGAGTTAAACATATCATCTTCCCATATCAGAATGTAACTTTTTTAGCATTTAAAGAAAGTCTTTTTTCTTTCCTTTTTACCTTATTATGCTTTCCTTGAATTCTATATTTTATGATCAAATTTTCTGTTTAGCTGTGGTCTTTTCATCAGAAATAAATGAAATTAACTTGTTTTATTGAATGTCCATCTTTTCCCATGATATTTAATGCCTAATTTTGCTTGATAGCTTATTCTTGGGTGCAATTCAAGTTCCTTTGACCTTCAGAATATCACATTCCTTTATTTTTTTCATTTTGGGGGGCTTCATTTGACAAATTCTTGAAGTCTCATTGATACCTTCACTTCTATTTACTCAGTTCTAATTTTTAAAGGATTTTTTTCTTCAATTACCTTTTTTTATCTCCTTTACCTTTTGGCCAAATTAACTTTTAAATGAGTTGCTTTGCTCATTGTTTATTTCTCCCTATTTCACAAATTCTGTTTTTCAACAAGTTGTTTTTTTCCCCTATTTCATCAAATCTATTTTGTAGGGAGTTACATGCTTTTTCTATTTTACTAAATCTATTTTTAAGGAGTTTTCTTCAGATAATTTCTGTGTTTCTTTTTCCAGACTTCCCTGCAAAGTTCTCATTTCCTTTCCCCTTTTTCTTTTAGTTCTCTTTTAAAATCCTTTTTGCATTCTTCCCCAAGAGCTTTTTGAGATGGGGGTCAACTCATATTACCCTTTGTCCTGTTCTCTTTCTCTATAAAAGCTATTTATAGTCAGAGCTCTTTTTGATTTTTACTCATTTTTAAAGGTTGAGATCTGCTATTAGCACAAAGGGCAGATTGCCGCAAGCTTCCTTTACAGGTAGACAGTGGCTTCATGCATCACCATGGGTTGGTGTTTGTGACTTTTTTCCTGTGTTGGGTGGATGTGGCAAAGTTCCATGTTATTCTTGGGTTCCAGGGCTCACTATTTGCTTTTTGTAGTTGCATTGGCTGTCCCACAGCTAGTCTGATTATCCATTGGCTTTTGAATTGGGACAGAGTAGCCAATGCTTCTATAGCATGGACACCATACCTCCTTAGGTTCCTGCCCTGTTAGTGCAGTATGCCACTTCCTTCCACCATTGGATTGGGGGAGGGGGGGAACTTTTTATGAAATTTTTCCAAATTATCATCTGGGAATTTGTTACACTCTAAATATTTATGTTTTCTGTCACTCCAAAGCTCATTCAGAGGCTTAATCTTGTGTTAATTTGTGGAAATCCAGGAAGAGCTTGAAATTTTATCACTAATTTCTCAAAACAAATATATCAGGCTGAATTGAGTAGAAAATAGTATCTATAAATAAAAATGATAAGTGCACTCTAGTGTTTAACACATTACACTTAGAGAATTGTTTTACAATGATGAGCATCATATTTTAGGACCTGTACAGTTTATATTGTATATTGAATATGTTAGGGAGTGATCTTAAAAATCATGGCATAGGAGGATCGGTTGAAGTTAAAAATATTTAACTCAGAAAAAAGAAGGATAAATGAAAAAATTAGTAAATTAGTCAGGTAGTATGGAACAGATTAAAAAGTCAACACAATTGGAGTCAAGAAAAATCTGAATTTAAATATCTCCTTTGACACTAATTAAGTTTGTGTTTTCAACAAAAACATTTAACCATTCTTGGTTTCAGTTTCCTCACATGTAAAATGCAATTAATGAATCTGTGGACAATTGTAATAGATAAGAAGTATTTTGTAAAAATGAAAGTAAAAAAAAATGTCAGCACAATAATTAATATAGGAAGAAGATTTTTAAAAAATATTTTTGGGGCAGGTAGCAAGAGTCAATGTGAGGCAGACGAGGATTTAAATGGTTAAAACTTAAAAAAATACTTTGGTTTTTAAGTATAAAGAAGGGACTCAGACTAGTCATGTATGTGAATATATATGTATGCATATATAAGTATCTATATATTTACATGTATAAAGATATGTATATATATGTATTCATACATACATATACACACACAGCAAGTTTAATGTGCCTTTAATCTAAGCAATGCAAACTTAATAAAATATGTAGAAAAAAATCAAGTTTCTTTTATGTTAATTCTCAGCCCTGGAATGCCAAAATGGAAGGTATGGTAGAACATCTGGGTTCTGAGAGCTGCCTTCAGGTATTTGAAAAGCTCATGTATAAGAAGGATCAGTCTTGTTTTTCTTGACCCCGAAAAGACCAAAAGTTGGAAGCAAGAGGGAAGTAAAATTTCAATTCAACATATGAAAAAATAATTACTAATATTTTAAACTGTCCAAAAATAAAATCACATGCTTTGGGAGAAAGAGAGCTCGCTGTGACTTGCTGTTTTTAAATAAGAGTTTAGATGATTACTGATTCTATTGCAGATCCATGGTGCTATTGCAGGAATTCATCCTTATTATAAAGATTACACTAGATCCTAAGATTTCTTCCAAATTTAAGATTGTAAGAAATACATATTGTCAGGTAGAAATTAAAGAAATACTTTATGACAATTTCTTGCTCTAAGAACCTCACTCATTAATTGAAGAAACAAAACTAAGATATGGGAGAAATAAAAGAATTAGTAGGAACAACATTGGTCCTGACTATATTAGGAATTCTTAGAATGAAGAAGCTCATGGGTTGGATTGGAATATAGAATCATAGAATCTCAAAGCAACTAGAGATCTCAGAGATCTTTAAGTTCAGGAGTTTTTGACCTTTGTGTGTCATGACCCCTCTTTGGCAGTCTGATAAAGACTCTAAAACCCTTCTCAAAATAATGCTTTTCAAATATACAAAATAAAATACACAAGCTAACAAAAATCCCAAAACAATTGTATTCAAATCATAATCAAAACCACATACAAATAAATTTATGGACACCAGATTAAAAACCTCTGATTCTAGTTTAACTTCTTAAGTAGGAATCCCATGTAAAACAACTTTTATTATTGCCCACCCATGTCCAGTTAAAGATTTTCAATCAGAGAGAACTCAGCACTTTATTTAAGTAGCCTATTCTACTTTCAGACAACTCTTTGAGTAGACATATTTTATAATGAATCAATATTTATCTGTGCAACTTATACTTTTTATTTTTATTCAATTGTCTTGGCTTAATTAAAACAATTCCAATTCCCTTTCTAACTAATAGTAGTAAAATTAATGATAGCTCTCTTAAATTTGCAAAGGTCTTTACAAATATTATTTTATTTTATCCTTATAACAACAGTGGCACTGGGGGAGAGGAGGTGCTATTATTCTCCCTATTTTACAGATGAAAGTAAAGGAAAGAGAGGCTGACTTGCCCAGGACATGAAACTTTTAAGTTGTTGAAGACAATTCTTATCTTGTGCCATCTCCCTTCCCCAAGCTTTCTCTACTGCAAGCTAAACATTTCTAATTCTTTCAAATGATTCCTGAATGGCTTGGTTTTGATTTTCCTCTACTCTCCAAATAAATTCCATCTTGCCAATGTTCTTCTGAAAATGTGTTGCACAGATCTGAATATCTCTAATGTGAAACATTTCTTAATCTTCTGGATAAAAAAGAAATGTTTATTACCTGATACATCATTTATTTGAGTAGTTGGACTTGTCATAGAATAGTAGGTATTCCTTTGTTTGAATTGTTATTATCATTATTATTACTATTTTCAAAAGCTGCTGGAAAATAATGTATATAGTATTTTAGGATTACAAATAATTTTCATAATGTGTGAAGAAGTCATTGGGTTTCAGAACTTGCTGACCTTTGTCTGTCTCTGAGAGATAGTAATGTGTCCCTGGAACTGTGCCCTTGCCCTCAGGGCTTTCCTTTTTCAAAGTCTTTTAAACTTTCCTGATCTTTGAAGTACAATTTTAGGTACAAAGCCTTCAGGCCTTCTTAATTCCTTAGGATCAGAAATCTTCCCAGCACTTTAGATAAGTACTTTTCTTTCATCATTTGCTGATGCTTCTATAAGTGGATGACAGGGCCTGATATATGATACCTTTTAAACTTCTAACTCTCAGTATTACACTTGTGCACATCCACATAGACACAAACACATACACCCAAACACAGATACACACATATTGATTTTCTAGGATTAAATCATATAAGAAGAGAACATGGAAATTCAGAAAATCTAAAACAAGGTAAGCATAAGTCCTTATAATTGTCGGTGATACTCTGAATTCCATCTGCCAGAGCAAGGCTGGCTACATTTCTCCATCAGGGTTCTAGGGGGAGGCAGCTAAATAGCACACTATCTAGAATCAGCAAAACTTAAGTTCAAATCCAAACTCAGACACTAACTAGGTGTGTGATCTTGGACAGATCATTTAACCTTGCCTTGGTTTTCTCAATTGTAAAATGGAAATAGTAATATCAGTTAACTTCCAGGATTATGGTAAGGACAAATGAAATAACATATGTAAAGCACTTTGCAAACTTTATTCCAACATAACCTTATCCTCCTCATTTTCATTTTCCCTGAGGGTTTGGGCTCGCTGTTATTTTCATCATGACCCTCCCATTTTTCTGCCTGTGATTAGTCCCCCAGTTCTCTTTACCCAATTTAACACTTAACAAGATGATAAATGTAAATATTTACCCCAAATGCCTTGCTCTTTTTTGTACCATGTTTGACCCAGAGAGGGTGGGCTCAAACTTAACAGTTTCTAGGTAATATTTGTTCCAAGTTCACTTTCAAATGTGATATAGTGGATAAGTGGATGAGTTGGCATTTCTGCTAGACTGAACCAGATAGTACAGTTAGCATTTTGTTTCTCATTGTCTACCATTAATCACATATTGGTGCATTAGGCACATTTTGGATTTCTAGTGGTTTATTCTTCTGAATTTTTAAAAATTTTGAAAAATACAAGGTAATATTTCTAATCTTTTTCATTTAAAATTGGGAGGAATAAACTTAAGGAGGCAAAGAATGAGGCTTATATTCAAAAGTCACATGTCGGCATCAGATAAAGAGGGTCTGAGACTTCTCCCCTTACAGCATCATCTCCCTCACTAAAACAGAGAGGCCAGAAAAATATCAATCAAGAACAAGGGCCTGGAAGATTAATGGCTTTTGGGAAAAAAAAAATCAAAACATAGCTAATCAAAAAAGTTTGTCGTCCACACGTTGTTAAATTGAGTTTAATTCTTTATGACTCCTTTTGGGTTTTCTTGGCAAAGAAATTGAAGTAACAGAATATCTGCTCATTCTCCAAAATTAACAAGTGAATCACATCAGTTGAGTACTCTGTACAAGATTATAAGTTCTGGATTTTTTGGCCAGTACCTTGGTGCAAAAAACAAACAAAAATACTCATTTTCATGCTGAGTGTTATCTATACTGTTAAAACTAGTCAGAAAATTCCTGAGATCAGGATTTTTTTTCATTCATGAAGTCTTTGAAGTTCCCAAGAAGGAAGGAAAGGAACAATTAATTAAAAATCAACCATGTGTCAGGTAATGTTCTAAGTATTTCTGAACAAAAATGATTAACATCAAAACAACTCTGCAAGGTAGGCACAATTATCTTTATTTTATATTTTATTAAAATGAAGTAGACAGAAATTTGTGAATTGCTCAACATCACACAACAAAATAAGTGCCTGAGGCAAATTTGAACTCAAATCTTTTTGACTTTAGTCTCACTAACTACACTTGCTGCTAAGCTTATTTTAAATCTGAAGAACTCTCAGTGGTCAAAGAGGAGACATTATTTTAAGAACTTGAGTGATGCGTGCTAGTCTCCAACCTTATTTTGACTTGCCTTAATATCATGAAAGAAAACTCAGAGTAATTATAATGGTCATTTTCTCTCATGGAGCCACAATACACTGTGTTTAAACTTTGCATTTATTTTCTCCTGAAAGCTATCTACAATAGAACAATAGTCATATTATTTAGTCTCTGGGAAAAAATTATCATACGTGAAAGTAGTTAGAAAATTTTCAAATAAGGTTACATGTGACTTGGTCAAAGCTGTCCAGAAAACAAGCATCTGAAGAATGATTTGAACTCCAGGTCACAAAATCATAGATTTAGAGCAAACACTATTTAGTTTAACCCTTTCACTTTATAGTTAAGGATGCTAATGCCTAGTGAAGTTAATCAACTTGAACAAGAGTATAGAGAAAATAACTACCAATTTAATCCATTAAACATTTTAAAGTATCTATTATGTGCTAGACAGGGATAACTAGTAGGTGCCTTAGAAAAGAGCATCAAGCCTGGAATCAAAAAGATTTCAGTTCAAATATCACCTCAGACACTTATTAGCTATGAGCAAGGCACTTGATCCCTTTTTGCCTCAGTTCTTCATCTGTAAAAATGGGGAAACACAGGAGAAGGAAATAGTGTACCCATCTGGCCGTCTGGTATCTTTGCCAAAAAAGCCTCGTGGACTTGAAGTCACATAGCATTGAACATGTGTCAGATATTATGGGAAAAAAAAAAAAAGTTTTTTCCATTGAGTTGTAACCTGACAGGGCAGGAAATACCAAATGGAGTGAGTTGAATTCAGCTTATGCCCTTAATAAAGGAAGGCACGGGGAGAAGTTTAGTACCTTATCTTCCAGACTTCTAATCAGAGGGGGAGAAGAGACTGAGAAAGATGGACTCAATGAATAGTTGATTTAGCAGCTTGGTGATAAGTTTAGAAGTGGTAAACTTATTATATTAGAAAAGGTATCTTTTCCTTTGAAGTTGAGAGCTGGCAGAACATCAGATTCAAAGTGGAATGAATGCTTTTATAAACAGGATTTGAAGACCAGTTCTAATTCAAAGTCCAGTGTTTGCCCTACAGACAATTAGAGCTGCTCCTAGGGATTTAGGGGATCTGAAGGAAATTCAATTGAGAGAGATTTCTTAGGTTTTATGTACTAGGAGATTTAGATTCTGGATTCATTTTCTTCTACCTTCATAATCTACAATACACAGTTCTCCCCTGCACATTGGGGCCATTGCTTATTTTTTAAAATAAAAAAAATAGCATTTTTGTTTTCAAAATGCATGCAAAGATAGTTTTCAACATTCACTCATGCAAAACCTTATATATCCAATTTTCCCTCCCTTCCCCCACTCCCTCCCCTAAACAGCAAGTAATCCAATATATGTTAAACATGTACAATTCTTCTATATATATTTCCATATTTATCATGCTGCACAAGAAAAATCAGATCAAAAAAGAAATAAATGAGAAATAAAACAAAAAGCAAGCAAACAGCAACAACAAAGTAAAAATACCATGTTGTGATCCACATTCAGTTCCCACAGTCATCTCTCTGGGTATATATGACTCTCTCCATTTCAAGTCCATTGGAATTGCCCTGAATCACCTCTGTTGAAAAGAGTCACATCGAGCAGAATTGATTATCATATAATCTTGTGGTTGCTGTGTACAATATCTCCTGGTTCTACTCACTTCACTTAGAATCAGTTCATATATGTCTCTCCAGGCCTTTCTGAAATCATCCTGCTGATCCTTTCTGATAGAATAATATCAACAATGATAGTTCTCAGTTCTGAGTTGGAAATTATACCTGTATAATTGATGAAATTAAAGGGAAAGATTGCACTCTTTGTTTATTAACATTATTGCAAATTAGGACTGCCTGTTAACTATTAAAAATATTAAGACAATAATTTTGCATTAGAAATTTAAAAAATAATAATGCAGAGCTGGAGAGGTATTTTTAAGGCTTAAAACATCATGTGAACAGCTATTCGTGTCCCAGTAAATTTTAATCTTGTATTTATAAATTCAAAATTAAGGAAATGGATTCTTTTGTGATATGATTCCCAGAATGTATATGTGTGTTCATTTTTAGGGCAGGTGGGAAATAGAACTGAGACTAAGTGATTATTTATTGAATTATTTCCCAAAGTAAGGTTTGTTCAACACCCCCCCATATTATATTAGAAAAGTTTAAAAACACATATCTCTAAGACACTGAACAGCTAAATGTCTTACGCTTTCCATCTGTGAGCCAGTAATCACAAGAGGTATTATGAATATTAATGCGATAATGACTTTGCGGCACTCTAAGATCCTTGAACAAAAGACATTATTTAAGTACCAGCTGTGATTTCTTTTGGTGACTTGTTATTTTCCTCCAAGAAGTGGTTGCATTTTTGTGGTTGACACAGATGCCTGGCTGAATGGTTTGTAATGTGTTTTGGAGTTGTTATATATGATCCCCAGAATCTCCACACATGGACCATTAAAGTAATACCTGTAAACCTGTCAAAGTAGGAAGCTTAGACTTCCTGGTGGAATGTAAATCACCTCTATTTCTCATTCCCATGTTATTTCCTTGCTTTCTACTTAGCTCCAGGGCTGCAATTTGGGAGTTTCCCTAAACTTCTTAGGGCTGGAAAAAACACCTGACTGATGAACATTAACCACAAGAGTGAACACTGACAAGTGACAAGGTGCAAAGGTTTGAGAGCATTGCTTCAATTCTAGCACCTGAATCTTTTAAAATAAAAGAGAGGCACTTGCTTGGGTCCTTTGTAAACCAATCATGTCCTCACTTTGACAGGGCTTTGAACAAGTGAACAATTTCCTTTAAGCACCTAGAAGGAATTACTTAGCAAGGAGGCAGCAGAGATGCAGACTAAGAGGATTTGTCTTATCATTGATAAAGTAGTAAGAGAAAAGAAGATGCTCAATATGCTTTTTTGGACTATGGCATACACTTCGCTGTTATAGGTTTTTGAATGGTTGACAAAAATCTAACATTCCCTCTTCTTAATTTTATGGCTATTAATGTGTAACAAACAGCTGTTTCTATTCTTAACACTTAGTAATTGTTTATCTAAAGAAATGGTAGGGGAAGTAGCAGTTGTAAGCAACTTAAGATCCACAGATCAGCCTCTTTTCAATTGGAAGGCATGAGTGCTAATCTATCAACTCTAGTGATTTGTGACTTCCAGAAGTCCAGGAAAACATTCAGAAAGTCCTTCCTCTTCAATTACCTCTTCTCTAAGCACCTTGTCAATATCTACTCACCCTTCCTCCTTATTTGCTCCTCTACTAGTTCTGGAGCTATTATAAACCATAATCAAATCAATCTTTCCATTAGTTTGGAATGTGTATCAATATATAAGCCCCATTGCTTAATTCACCATTCTCAAGTTTCAAGCCCAAAGTGCCCCTCATTGGTTACTACTGGCTAATTGAGGGCCAGATGAGACTGTTTATTTTACTGTATCTTTAACACTTGGTGTTAAGTACTTAATAAATTATTTTTTCTTCTCTCATTTACTCATTAAATAAGACTTTTAGCTCATCTTGCTGACTAATAATAGATTACATTTGTATAGAATTTAAAGGTTTTCAAAATTAGTCTCATATTATATTATTTTCTATTTGCAAAAATCGTCCAAGTTAAAAGCAATTACATTAAACCTCAGTTTACAGATAAAAAAATTGATGCTAAGAAAGGTTATGTTACATGTCAGGATCACAGTGCTATAGAACCAAGGGCCTGTCTAAAGATTTTAACCTACATTTCCCAGTCTCAAAATCCAGCTTTCTATTCACTTTATATACACTTTATATAATCATTTAAATGGGCAACCACATTGACAGCTTGAAGTAAAAAAGAGTGAGAAAAACAGGGAAAGGGCACCTTAATGAGGGTTGGTTTGTGATTTGAGGAGAATAAAAGGCTAAGTAGAAGGCACGAAAGAACATCTACTCTTTACAATTTTTCCTACTGCCTAATCATAATAAAATTCACTCCTGTATAGCATTTTAAGGCTTGTAAAATGTTTTCCTCCAGCCAATCCTCTGAGGAAGGCAGTGAAATAATTATTATACACATAGTAAAATTAAAGCATGGTAGATGAAACAACTTGGCAACAATCACATAGTAAGCAAATGTCCAAGGCAGGATTATCTCATTCCTGGCTGGTTCCCAAGTCCTACACTTTCCATCACAATACCCTGTTTTTAGAGATCTCTAAGATGTGATAACTTAAAAGCTGAAAGAGATTTAGGCACTGGTTCATTGTTTATGAAATACTTAAAACTTCTTTGAAGCAATATGCTCTTAAATACCAGGAATACCACTGTTAGCAATCTAGTCATGGTGCCTTATTATGCAATTTCCTAAGTTAGTGAGTTTTTTTCATACTGATGAGATGCTGAGTCAAAAAATGCTTGCTGTACTCCAATACGATCTATGAACTTGAAGGTTCTTGCCTTGTATAACTAAAACAATGTTTAAAGGAATAAGATTTCCCTAATTTGAAGTTGCCTTCTTTCTACTCCTCTTCCCTAGAGTGTTCAGGGCTGGTAGTTTATAGTTCAAGGAGTTCTAATATTCTATTTCTGAAGAGGGGAATGGACAATATTACAATTTTGGCATTGGATGTCTAGTTTGAATGACCAACACACACACACACACACACATATATATATATATATATATATATATATATATATATATATATATATATATAAGGTAGAGAGGTTAATGAATTTTGTATAATCTCATATCTTTGTATGCTATAGAATAAAGCAATATAGAGTACCAGTAAAATACTCCTCTAAACCTTTGTAAGAGGGTTGTTCAGTTCAATCAACCATATGAAATTTTCAGAGCATATGCCATTCTTAGTTTCTGATCAAATAGGTGAATCCAACTCCAACTCCTTCATCTCCAATCAGATTGATGGAACAAAGGGAGTTCCTAGTGATTGGTTGATTGAAGTCAACTACTCTTTTTAGTCATCAATAGAATAGTTCTGTGTTCTTTGAGCTATCTGCTTTTGAAGATTCAGTCTTCTCCTTTTCCCTTGTTTTCTTTCAAAGCACAAAAAAAAGAAATTAATGAAATGAGGGCTTACATTTAGATGTCTAAATCTATAGATATAAGATAAAGATAGATATAGATTTAGCACCCCTGTCTTACAGCCCATCGGTATGTGATTCTATCTTTATTGGTGGAAATTACTGCCCTGCCCTGCATGAGGAGTGGCCTAGAGTTGGTGAGTGCCAGCCAAGAGAACTTCAGTTCTTGGTCAATCTCCTTTTGTATTTCCAGTCCTTTTATGGACACTTTAAGATTCAAGTCATCTATGGGACTATTCAAGAGGTGAGCCAATTGATGTGCTTATGGCTTCCAGCTTTTAGAGAGAAGGTAGAAAAGGCAAACGTTAATCCAGGTTGTTGAAAGAAAAAAAAAACTGAGAAGACATGATAAGAACTGGCAATCTCCATCATGCTCCAATTACCACATTTCTACTAAAGAGACTTTAGGGAGCCTCTCTCCTGTGAAATCCATAACACTCATTTTATTGAGCTGAGACACTTAATTCCCCAGGGGAAGAGCTCCTTCACTTTGCCTTTTGTGGTAAATATACCTCCCTTCTCTTATTTATGTTTTGCCTTGATTTGCATAAATGAATTTCTTTGATATTTGCTATATGTGTTTCTTGTGGAACTGATACTTGGTGGGAAAGGGGCCATGTTGGATATGGAGCTGGGGTTATGTATCTCTTCCCTTCAATAATAGAAAAGTGATTGGAGAAGTTAGACTAAATCCCGTGTTCCCTAGATGAACAGCATTTAATGGGCCATTTATCCTGTTACTTCCTCTCTCTGAGGAGAGGGAAGTGAAAGATAGCCTTCAGCCTCAATCTCTTGCTTCCTGTCTTAAGCAAGAGTGAATGTTTCCCTCAGAAAAGAATGCAGTAGGGAAAAAGGAACTAGACAATGACAGCCCTTGCCATATATGGACCTCTCCTTACACACTCCATCCCCACTACCATGTTACATATATATTACTTGGAAGTATCACAGAAACAGCACTTTCCTAGTCTTGATCTAGAAATAGGTCATTGGAAAGACTTGGAGTAACTTATAACAAAATTTCATTGAACTTAGCCTTGAAAGAAGTCTAACAAGTCAAAGAGTTTTTCAGTGACACCTATTTCTCATGCCTCCATAAGAGAAGACTCTATCCAATTTCATCAATCAATTAGCACTTAATAAGCACTTCCTATTGTTAGCATCTAGAGATACAATTACCTTGTTCCTCAATTTTCAATGAAAATATTTCTGATTATTTCTTATAGAGCTTTAAAGTTTACAAGGCACCTTCCTCATGACAACCATAAAAGAGAGGTAAATCAAATATTATCTCTATTTTATAATAAGGTAAGTTTCAAGAAGGTGTAGGGATTTGTCCTGTTCATATAACTAGTAGTTTTTAGAGTGAGGTTTCAAATTTAGAACTCCTAATTAGAAATCCAGGACTTTCTATTTTGCGGGGTTTGCTAAACTCTAGCATCCTCCCTTCCCCATCTCCTTCATCCTTTAATGATGTTTTATCTTGAATTTTAACATTTTCCAGAGATGCCAAAGTTAGATAGGTCACCTATTATGCAACCCAGCTAGTGGATTAGTGATGCCTTAGGAATATTTTTGCTCTTTGGAAGCAGAAACTTCTGATTATCCAAGTTCTGAAAGCATACTTTATAAATATCAGAAGCCCTTTCAGCTGAACAGTGTGCAATATTATAATTTTACCCTTTTGATGAGTTTGGGGAACTGGACTTGGAATCCTCTGCTACTTCCTCAGGTGGAAAGCACTGTCACTTGTGAAATGAGGCAGAAAGAATGCTGGGAGGTGTAGAAATGGGCTGGGTGCATGAGGAACTAAGCAGTGTGGGAAACCTTCCAGTTGCTGCACATCCCTCTGAACAAATCTGTGAAACTCTCCCTTTGTCGTCAGTTCTGCAAGCCTGATTCTGCTCCCTGGCAATGGGAGAGCTGAGCCATGTTCCTCAGGCACTTAAGCAGAGAAGCAGTGTGTCAGGGCTGAGGTGATTAGTGTCACAGCAGCTGCAGGCTAATGAAATAGATGCCTCTGTGGTTTGTTGGCTTAATTGATGGGAAAGGGGTCATGGTTGAGCCTATGTCTCTGTTGCTATTCCTCCTCATTTTATAAACCCAGGACCAATGGGAACTGATTGGTGTCAGAACATTCTCTCTTGGCTTGCTGCTCATGTTAGCGCTCCACTTCTCAGGAAGTTAATGTACCAATCAGCCCTTGTTCACAAACTGATCTGTGTGGGGAGTGTTGACAGGCTGAGGAATATGGTGTCAGGAGCAAGAAAAGCAGTCCCTTCTCATGCAGCATCTTTCTTAGAGGAGTCTTCAGCATTACCCCCTGCTCTTCACATCATAGTCCTGTGCCTGAAAATTAAGTCATCTCTTGTTACTTCTGATAATTTGATAAGGAAACTGAGGAAATATGCTGTATCCTATCCAAGGTTATTATACTTGTGATAAGTGTTTTGCATTTCTTTGTTTTAGGATCCACTTTAACCTTTCTACATTTCCTTGATATGCTCTTCTTTCTCTTCATATCATTGGTAGTCAAAGCTTATTCTTTCTACCTTCACAAGACCTCTAAAATGCCCTTGTTTCTCTCCTCTAATATTGCAACCTCCCTTATCACTTCATACCTGGATTACAGTAGAAGCCTGCTGGTTAGTCTCCCTGCCTAAAATCTCTCCCACTCTAGTCCCTTTCCCTTTTAGGGAGTCCAGTGACTCCCTATTTCCTCTGGGATCAAATATAAAATACTCTATTTGAACTTCAAAGTCTTTCATAACTTTCTACCCACCTTCCGCTATACAAATACTTGTACATTTGTCTTATACTTCCTTATACATTTACTCCATGACTCACTTTCACTGGACTTCTTGCTGCTATCTGAGCAATCCATCTTCCAATTGGGAATTTTCACTGGCTGTCTGCCATGTCTGGAAGATTCTCCTTCCTTATCTATGCCTCCTGACTTTCTGGCTTTCTTCAAGTTTCAGCTAAATGCATCATTTTTCTAAGAAGTCTCTTCCAGTCCTTCTATTCTTAGTGTCTTTCCTTTGATTTATTCTGTATATATCTTGTTTGTACAAAGTTTTTTTTTGCATATTGTTTTTGCCATTAGATTGTGAGTTCATTGAAAACATGGACTTTTAATGGTCAAAGGATATGAACAGACAATTCTCAGATGAAGAAATTGAAACTATTTCTAGTCATATGAAAAGATGCTCCAAGTCATTATTAATCAGAGAAATGCAAATTAAGACAACTCTAAGATACCACTACACACCTGTCAGATTGGCTAAGATGACAGGAAAAAATAATGATGATTGTTGGAGGGGATGTGGGAAAACTGGGACATTGATGCATTGTTGGTGGAGTTGTGAACGAATCCAACCATTTTGGAGAGTAGTTTGGAACTATGCTCAAAAAGTTATCAAACTGTGCATACCCTTTGATCCAGCAGTGTTACTACTGGGATTATATCCCAAAGAGATTATAAAGAAGGGAAAGGGACCTGTATGTGCACGAATGTTTGTGGCAGCCTTTTTTGTAGTGGCCAAAAACTGGAAACTGAATGGATGTCCATCAGTTGGAGAATGGTTGAATAAATTGTGGTATATGAAAATTATGGAATATTACTGTTCTGTAAGAAATGACCAACAGGATGATTTCAGAAAGGCCTGGAGAGACTTACATGAACTGATGCTGAGTGAAATGAGCAGGACCAGGAGATCATTATATACTTCAACAACAATACTATATGATGACCAGTTCTGATGGATCAGGCCATCCTCAGCAACGAGATCAACCAAATCAATTCTAATGGAGCAGTAATGAACTGAAATAGCTATGCCCAGAAAAAGAACTCTGGGAGAGGACTAAAAACCATTACATTGAATTCCCAATCCCTATATTTATGCACACCTGCATTTTGATTTCCTTCACAAGCTAATTGTACAATATTTCAGAGTCTGATTCTTTTGTACAGCAAAATAACGTTTTGTCAGGTATACTTATTGTGTATCTAATTTATATTTTAATATATTTAACATCTACTGGTCATCCTGCCATCTAGGGGAGGGGGTGGGGGGGTAAGAGGTGAAAAATTGGAATAAGAGGTTTGGCAATTGTTAATGCTGTAAAGTTACCCATGTATATATCCTGTAAATAAAAGGCTATTAAATAAAAAAAAATAAAAAAAAATAAAAATTAAAATTAAAAAAAAAAAAAGAAAACATGGACTTTTTATTTTTTGCCTCCTTTCTCTCCCTGAAACTTAACAGAGTGAACTGTCATAGAAAGCACTTAATTGTATGATATAGTGAGGACTAAATAAGTGATTATTAGAGTGAATTATTTTCTAAACAATGGAACTTAAAGTGGACTACCAGTCATCTGTATTGTGATATTCCTTCCATGAATATGGAATCATTGATCTAGAAGGAACATGGGGAGATTACTTATTCCAACTCATTTGTTTATTCAACAGTCTATGTCATTTCAGAGGCATGATAATTTGTGTTTTTCTTCAAGATGTGTACCAGCTGACCCTAGATTAGGGGAATATATTTTATCTGCTCCTTGTGTTTTTTAAAAAATATATTCAATGTGAAATCATCAAGAATTAAGAATTTATATTAGAGGAAAAGTATTAGCTCTAGAATTAGGAGAACTGAGTTTACATGCAACCTCTGTTGTTGTTATTGTTTAGTGTGAAGATCATGTATTTTTAAATCAGCAGGAGACAGGAATTCAGGTTAGGGGAAAATCGTCAGTCTTTATTCTCAGTGAAGAAAGATCAGAGGTGGAAGAGAATCGGCGATAGCAATGTGTGCAGCTGAGTCAAGAAGCTAGCTCAACCAGCAGCCACACACCCAGCAGCTCAGAGTCTCAAACCCAGGCCCAATCTCTCCCAGCTTCTCTTCCTCTCTCTCTCTGCCTCCACCCACCAAAATCGTCATTTCCTATACAACACATCAGGACTTGCACTGAGAGTGGGCAGGGACCATTCTTTATCCAATCATGTATATTAATAGAGTATAGCCCAATTACTAGTTAGCCTCACGTATTTGGGACCTCAGTGCATCAACTCAAGCCTCAGCCCATTACAGTTTAGTTACTTCAGTCATTGTTCAGCTACTTCTGACTCTTTGACTCAATTCTGGATTTTCTTGTCAAAAATACTAGAGTGGTTTGGCATTTCCTCCTTCAATTCATTTTGAAGACAAGGAACTGAGCTAAACAGGGTTAAATGATTTGTCCATACAAATAGTATTTGAGGCCACATTTGAACTCAGGAAAATAAGTCTTCTTTACTCCAAGACTAGGACTCTATTTACTGTACCACCTAGCTGCTCTATTACACATGAAACAAAAGGGTTGATCATTTCTAAATTTGTAATTATATGATCCTATATCCTTCCCAGGATCTTTTAGTTTTCTTACTTGTAAAATGAAGGGATTGGATTAGATGCCTTCTGAGGTTTCTTCCTGAACTATATTTGAAATGTGAGAGGATGTAGGAAAAACAAACAAACAAACAAACAAACAAACAAAAACTAGATCATGGACTCTAGAGAACCTTCAATTTTTTTATAATCAATCAACTCTGTGACCTTGGACAAATTACTCTTCTTTGCTTGAGTATCATCACTAATAAAGTGGGAAAAATGCATGTTTCCAGGAAGGAATAAAGTAATGTATATGTCTTCCTAGTCCTCTTGCGTCCTCTTTATGTCTCTTATTTATGTATCATATTCAGTTTTGTGCTACAGTTATTTTGATTCGTTTTTCTCATCCTATTCATTTTGGCTAATATTTAAGAGAGAGACAGAGAGAGAGAGGGAGGGAGAGAGAGAGAGAGAGAGAGAGAGAGAGAGAGAGAGAGAGAGAGAGAGAGAGAGAGAGAGAGAGAGAGAGAGAGTGTGTGTGTGTGTGTGTGTGTGTGTTTGTTCCCGTACCCGCTTTTACACTTAACATCTTTTGCTTTGGGGATAGAAGTCAAATCGAATTTTATCTTGTATATTAGCTTGACTTTATTTCTCATTTTAATTTTAAATATATAAATAAAAACAAATTACCCTGGCACTACTTGCCATAAATTAAACATAACTTCCTTCCCATTAACCTATTATTGATTTAATTAAATTATATGTGTGTGTGTAATCCACACACACACACACACACACATAATTTAATAATTTAATAGGTCTTAAATAGGTCATGAGACCACAGTCAGTTGTGAGCACATAAAGATGAGAAGCATCAATGTCTGCCCTCAAGGGACTTATATCCTTCCCATTGAAGATTTCTAAATTTGTTAGTCTATCTTGGAATCAATTATATTTTAGTCCTGAACTAAGCCTGGGGGAAATTATATCCATCTGCTTTCTAATTGTTGGTGATTCAGTTTATTTGTCCTAAATGTGCCTCTTATAAGTTTTGGAAGATCTAAGTTCTCAAAGAGAATTTTCTCTTTGGTTTTCAGCAAACTTGATGTAAATAGTCAGATATAGCTCTTGGAGTCCTTTTAGTGAGTAAGAGACATTGTAGCTTTCCTTATTCATAGAGTTTCTATTTCCTTTAAATTAGTCTTAAATAGGAAGGTTAATGACAAGGTGATTTACTTGCTGGGCTTCATACCCCATTATGGTATGTGACCGGTGGTGAAGAGGAGAACTGCTGATCATAGAGAACTGAAAGAGTAGGTTTGTATTTAGCTGAATTTTCCCATCTAACCACATATTGCTTGAAATAGAAGACAGAAACACTCTTTGGGTTTGCACTCCTTGCAGTCACTAGTGGTTTTAAGGACAGTGAAAGCAAGCAAAGATACAGTCCTGGGCTATGGGTTCCCAGGATTTATTCTGCCTGTCATTAAGCCTGGCACAGTTTTCCTTAAACACATACCAAAGCTAAGAATGCAACTTACTACTTAGTGAGAAAAAAGCCCAAAATGTTAACCACTAGCTGCAACATATCTCCTTGTGAGACATGGGCATGTTTTGTCTTTGAAAACAGTTCACTGTAGTTTTCATTGAATGTTCAAGTTCATTATCATTTTAGAATAGAGACATATTATTTGAGGAATTCTCTACCTGTTTTATTTAGAACAAAAACAATATTATTACTTTTTCCCATTGGTATAGAAGCTTGATTTGGAATGATTGCAAATATCTTGTCTCAGAAGGAGAATCACAAAGGGAAGAACAACTTAATTCTTCAATAGTTCAATAATTTCATCTATATCTAATGTGTGTGGGACAGAGATGAGGAGAGGAAGAGACAGAGAAAGAAAGGGAAGTAGGAAACAGAGAGAGACACAGAGACAGTTAAAGAGAGAGAGAAGAGAG